>NC_138512.1:66093201-66693201 GCF_964252035.2 Podarcis erhardii | reverse complement strand
TTCTTTTATGGAGAGACTGTAGCAGATTACTTTGCCACATTTGTTCAAAGAAGAGAGCAACTTCAGTTCCTAATTCGCTATCACCGGTTTATATCTTTTACACTTTATCTGGCAGGTAACTTGGTCCAACTTGTTACTTGCCATTGCAGTTATTTACTACTTGATGTCAGATTCCAGTGTTCTCCCTTTCTGTGCTAATAGACAAAGAGAGAGCGTGCACAGAAATTACAGAATTAACTATATGCAACCTTTGAAAACCACACTCATGGGTTGCAGTAAACACTGAGTAACTTGGTAAAGGCATTTTGGCAGTCATCTCCCATGTCATAGCTCCAGAATTATTTTTAATGAATAGCTTCAGTGTTGGATAAGTTTGGGAATGGGCATTCTTGCATTGTTAAGCAAAAATGCATAATTAGTATCACTTAACAGCTAATGGTATTGCAACTCTTAAGCAATCCAAAGTGTGTATTCTTGCTTTGAAAATATAATATGCTTTGGTGGGCCATTAAAGTTCTAGGTCAAGACTTTCCAACATGCTTTCCAGGTGCTGCAGACTACAGCTCCATCAGTTCCAGTCATGTGGTCCTTGTATAGGAAGCTGTGGGCTGTTTTTGTTTTTTATTGGTAGATTATACAATACCGAGGTTGGGCCATACTTTATGTAAACCAAATAACACTTCCAGAAAATCCTCTAGATGTTGCCATCCAGGGAAAAGATTTTCACAACTGTGAAACAATTACTGAGGCTGCACTTTTGTGCCCTCTTTCTTTTAAAACCTAGATGTAGATGAGATTATCAAGGGAGTGGTGCTCCTTAATCTAATAATTTGTTGCAAAACACAAGGGAAGGCATATAATGATTATCTCATTGGTATTGCATTTTTAATAAAGGCAGGCACCAGACTGAGTACATGTGACGTGCCCAAATTTTGAAATTTGTACTTAGAAGTTACTAGCCATCTTTTTCGCTTTTGTCAAATAACTGTGCATCAGTGTTCCTTGAAAGCTATTGAGTATGAAAAATGCTCTGTTGGATGCAGACTTTATTATATACAGCAATAACTTGGGGCGGAGTAGATTTTAGTTATGGTTCACATTTTAATGTGAACTTTCTTAATTGGTATGTCCCAAAACAGTATAAAAAGCAAAACAGAGCTATTGTTCAAAACTCACAGTTCTCTGAATTTTGTCCTGCGGTTCTCCAAACAAAAAAAGTAACCAAATATGCTATTAGAGAAATGTGTGCATAAAAATGGATATATTGATGAAATAACATACAAGAACACATTATATTAGGGGAAATAAAGATTTATTGAAAAAATTACGAATTGATGCAGAGATATGGCAAATTTAAGATCTGAAAAATAAGAAACTGAAATTGGCCCGTCCTTAGTAAGAAACCTCACACCCTGCTTGTGTGCAGGAAGTCAGATTTGTAATGATGCATAATACATACACGTTCTCGGGGGTAGTACTCACAATTATTGGAGCATGTTCCTATGAGGACCCTGCTAGGCTTCCTCTATACACTGCTTTTTAAGAGAGCATTGAAGGTACTCCTATCCATTAGGCATTTGGCAGTTGGAACATTCAGCTCCTAGGGTGATTTTTCAGGCTTTTAGCTGTTCATATTGTCTTTGTTGGGAGGTTCATGTTGAGTTTTAAGTGCCTTGGGCCTTCTGTTGAAAGGCAGTCTATAAATCTTAGTTGCACTCTAGTTGCGGACTTTTCAGGGTGTGAACGGCACCCTGAAATGGATTAAGCCTGCAACTAGAGGTACCACTGTTTATAAGAATCTGGACAATCTTGTTCAACACACTGCTTAAATTGGCCCTATAGTCAGGAGGTACAATGGAAACAATTTTAATCTCTAAAGAAAACAGTAGTATTTACAGTTATAGTATGGAGGTTCAGACTGATACAATTGAAAACCAAAGTGGAGGGGGCAAGCCCAACAATGCAACCGGCTAGCTTCTGTTCACTGAAAGGCTGGAAAACATGCACCTGTTTTCTGTTTTTTTGTATAGGTTTCTGTTTGTTTGTATTGAGCTTGGTGAAGAGGCACTATCGCCTGCAATTTTACATGGTGCGTATCTATCCTTTAGCTGCTAAATTTGTTGTCAAAATAATTAGCAGTATTAAATCACTTGCTTTTGAAGTTTAATGTCCAAAATAGATTTTAAAGCCATATGAATAAAAGTTGTTAACCTGCACTGTTAATACAAATCTGGATTTGAGATATGGAAGTGATACCTTTGTCAATGACTGTGTTGACATGTTTAGGCTAAATCACAGTTTCGTGTGATATGCATAGACCAGAATGTGCCCAATGCAGCTTTGGGCTCTCACTCTTCTCCTTTCCCCATTCCCATTTCTCACCCCACATGACTGGGAGGAGGAGTTTGAAAGATTTCACTTCCAGAACAACAAGCTGGTTGACATAACCTGTGGTTAACTGAAAGCAAACCAGCTTCCGAAATGATGGTTTGAAGTAACCATAGTTATATATTAACCATGTTCTGGCTCCAGAAGACATAGCTAGCTGTGGTTAACCAAAAGCAGCAGTAGAAGTTTGTGAATTCCCTCTTCCCAGTAGTGTGGGAATAGGACAGGGTGCATACACAAGTTTTCGTTTTGCTTAGGCTCATTTCAGATTGTGCACATGGCCTAGTGGGGTTGGAACCAGCTCAACGTGTAATAATTATGGGTTCTTTGTTGAAGACTGTTGCTATAAGGCTTAATTCAATCTGCCAATCTAGACTGACTACACTTTGGAAAAAGTGAATTTGTGAATTTGTTATTTTCTATACCAATCAGCCAGCAAATCTGTTGGGGTATTCAAAATTTTCAGCATGAACATAAAGAAAATTGTTTGAAATTTAAATGCACATTAAACCTTTAACATTTATGTTCTCACCTCTGCCTAAGTTAACAGTAAGAAACCAAGAATTATTTTAAAATTATTGACTTATCTCAAGGCTGTCAGTATTTTGCATTTTTCTGTGGCTGCACTTTAATCCAACATGTGTTTTTGAATGCCTCTACATAGTACTGCTTTGTGGAATGGTTGCAGATGTACTTTCAGTTGTCTTGAGTGATAAAAACACAAAAATGTAGATCTACAAAAGTGCGCACTAGTACTTTGTGCATAGTCAAATATGTAAAGTACAAATGTGTATACAGCTAAAAGAACTCTTCATCACAGATCAGAACAAGAGACTTTAGAAGTTTGGAAATGTATAGCATCCATGCTGAATGTAAATTGAGAGTATCTACTTAGCACACACAAAAAGCACACATCATAGTACACATATGCAAGTGTCAGAATAGTCATATGGAAAATATTAATCAGTGGGATTCATATTTGAACCAGACATTAATGTCTAGTCCCTAGTAGCCTACCAGTTATTAGCTACATTTGAAATGGTAATTTAATTGTATGAAACCTCTCCAGAGTTGCCACATGACAAATCACAATTTAGTATGTCTGCAGGTAGTGTAGTTTTGATCCTTTGTGTTCATCAATAACTTGTAGGAACCAACTTCTGTCTGGACAATTTTCCATCATTTTCCATCATTATATTGCATGCCATCACCATAACTTTGCCACTAACATCTTTAATGTTCTAATTCTAAATTGTCTTATATGTATATGCAGACTATCCTATTATTTTCCACCTTCGTTCTTCCTCATTCCCATTAAGATACATGGTTAAAAGTATTTTAATTCCCAAATGGAAAAATTATGGGAGTTTTAATAGAAATCTCTTTTTATAAATGTCTTGTCTTCAAAATTAATACAATTAGATTGTGATACTGTTTGTGTACACCTCTAATTTCTTAGAATGTCTGTGCAACTCCTTCAGCTAAACTACCATTTTTATTTAGATGTATTGATCTGTTGTAGTGTCACTAACTGTTGTGTTATTGCACTGTTAACAGTTCGCATGGACTCATGTCACTTTGCTGATCATTGTAACACAATCCCATCTTGTCATCCAAAATCTGTTTGAAGGCATGATCTGGTAAGGGGACAGTAATTCTTGCAAATCTATACGTATGTCTCAATTGTTTAAATAGTATGTTTCTAGAGTCTGTTAATCGTTTTCTCTTTCACAAGTTTGTCTGCAGATATTCCATGAGGCCTTGTCTAGGCCTTAAAATATCTGGAATAAACAGTAAAATAAGCAAGGTTGAAATTCAATTCAAAATTGAAACCTTCACCCTCTGAATAGTCTTAAAATATTGGTCAACACCACTGTAATCTAATTTTCAACTAGAATTAAGGATTGCTGAATGTAGGTCATAGAAAATAAGTGCCAGTTCTAAATACATTGCCTTGGAGGTCTTGTGGGTAACTGCAAAACTTTCTTCCAGAGCCTTTAGGATTATGATGAAAGGCCAGAATTAACTATAAGGAGTATGGATGGGTATACCTCAAGTCATACAAATGTCTCAGTAAATTTCATTAGCTTTATGGTTAAATCCTGAGTAAATTGCATTGCTGGCGAGGAGTGAGATTGCCCTGTGTTCAGGAAAAGCTTCCCTCTTCCTTACAAATGGGCAGGGACCACGATCCAAACAATTCTTCTGGTTGTTCAACAGCAACCTTCCAAGCTCTGTGGCAAACTGCTTTTGAAACTGAGGGAATTTGTGATATGGAATGAGTGTCAGCAGTTTAAAGAATGATGTTCAACTGTTCTGCTGGTTAGCACAAGCCTTTGAATGAATTCAGGCAGTTAGTTGATTCCCACTCTGTTTTCCTGTTGTCTAGCAGTTGCCAATGACTGAAGTGGAAAGCGGGTCTCCTATTGCAAGAAGAGACCCAAACATAAATTATGAATCTAATTATTTGTGGTGAGAGGGGTTGCTGATGCATAGCCTGGATTTATTTTAATTTACAGGAAATGTTTGTCTCTTTAAGCATATGCTCTGTGTCCATCTCTTTTCCAGACATATTTTTTTCTGATTCATTTCATAACTTTCAAAGTGTTTGGCATAAATTTACAGTGTACAGAATTTCCTCATATTGCAGAGCCATCTCAAAGTGATCATTCTGTAAACATTTGCATTTAAATTATTATTATATTATTATTATTTTAAAAAAGTATACTGTTGCTGTCCTATGAATTTGCCCTTGCAAGTTGACCAGGATCTTTTTCAAAGTTACTGTTCTTCATAATAATACCTCTGGATTGACTCTAAACTATAAAACATTTTTCTTTTTACTGCTCAGGTTTCTTGTTCCTATCTCAAGTGTTGTTTGCAATGATATTGCTGCTTATATCTTTGGATTCTTCTTTGGGAGAACTCCGTTAATTAAGGTACAAAATTTGGTTCAGTAAATAATCAAATAACTTTTTATAAGTTTGGCTCATGTTTGGCTTCTATTTACTCTGTGGAAGTTTAACACTTTTCTGGGGAACTGCAGAATGTGGCATACCCTGATTGTGCATTTCGTCAACACATTATGGCTATTTTGGAAGGGATTGTTCTGTCCAGCAACTAGGCTAACAATAATTTTGACCAATTTTACAATATGGCTTGCTAGTTGTGTTCTCGGATTCTTCACATTCTTCTTATGTACACATACAGATTGCTTTCTTTGTTATATTCTTTGCTATTTTCTATACTTGAATGTTTTGTTAACTTGTCAGAGGACCTCTTACTGTTAGAGGGGGGAAATTAGGACTATGGATGGGTCTACAGTGTTGGCTTTTGTTGGTGATCAGAGTGCATTAGTTGTATTTCTGGCACTCTTAACCTCAGATTTTGATTTCTGAGAAAACATGATCCTAGTCCCCAGTAGCATTAGCAGTCATCTTGTTATAGACACATTTAATCTGCATTAGTAATTTACAGGCTCCTATTTGAATGTGTCTTTGAAGTCATTGCTGCCCTTAGACACAATCCTGCTTGGCAGGGGGTTGGACTCGATGGCCCTTGTGGTCTCTTCCATCTCTATGATTCTATGATTCTAATCCCACTACCTTATCTGAAAAATAATTGAAAACGGAGGTGTACTTTTGTAAAGGGTGAGCATTCCTACCTGTTATAATATACGCATATCTACACATACTACTCTAGAAGTAACAAAACAAATTCCTTCCAGTAGCACCTTAAAGACCAACTAAGTCAGTTCTTGGTATGAGCTTTCGTGTGCATGCACACTTCTTCAGATACACATCTGCACACGAAAGCTCATACCAAGAACTGACTTAGTTGGTCTTTAAGGTGCTACTGGAAGGAATTTGTTTTGTTTTGACTATGGCAGACCAACACGGCTACCTATCTGTAACTACTCTAGAAGTAGTACAGCACTTGAAAGATGGCTGGAACATTAACTGATTATGCTAGATCTAAACAGCATTTAAGTTCTGCTTATGTTATGTGTGTGTGTGTGTGTGTGTGTGTGTGTGTGTGTGTTTTGCTTGGACAGAAATGCAAAAATTGTTGTAACTTCTTCATTTCTCTCTCCGATTAGCTGTCTCCCAAAAAGACCTGGGAAGGCTTCATTGGCGGTTTCTTTAGCACAGTTGTGTTTGGATTCCTTGTAAGTGGATGTGCCCTTCTCATACTAATGTGGTGTTGTTCATTGCATTTGATTTGAAGCTGGCGTGAAACGCTCTGAAAAGTGGCCCATCTGTTGAAGCTTTCAAGCGTCAGGCTCTTGACAAGTTAAGGCTTGGAATACCACTTTGTGTCTAGAAGTTGTGGATGGCAGGCTGGCTTGTGATTGTAATCACAATTACAGACAGCTTTCTTTGCTGCAGCAGAAGAGAGCTGGTTGAGTGACAGCCTGGCATGTGACTATACCACCTTCCCATGCCACCTGGGTGGATATATCTTCATTTGGTCCCTGTATAGACCACCCTTTAGTATAAGAATCGTTGGGTGGTATATGAGGACAGTAGTTCTAAAATCACAGAGCAGTAACTCATAAGTCAGCGAAGTCCAGCATTTCACAATAAAGCATCCGTATACAAAACATTGCTAAATTGTATGCATTTTACAATACAGGGTATTATGCTTATCTGCCATAATGGTCCTCAAAATTATTCACCCTATTAAAACGTGATTTACAGGCTGCTGGTGCTGCCTTTGCAGTGACAGATCTTCAATACCAGGATTCTAATTGGTTTCTACAAGTATTACAAAGCGCCACACTCTCATGTTTTAAAGACAGTAGCAACAGTGTGTGATGCTGGAGAGAACACCTGTCCCCCAGAGTCTTCTCCCCAGTTGAGTAGCTGTTCCTGCTGCTGATGGGGATGGGAAACTGGTTTGGTGTGGAGTAAAATTCTTTTGCTCCTCCTTGGAAGAGGGGTGATCTTGCCTGATTGCATAAATTGGAGCAACACCCATCTGGATGTGAAACCTTGAAAGAGCGACTGCTGCTGGATTTGCCTTCTGTCCTAACAGCAGACAGGACTTTCTTATCCTTTGTCTTGACTAGGGCAGAATGCACTTTTAAGATAATCATTTACCTGGCACTGAAAAGACATCATGTTTGGCACCATATAAACTTTTCTGGGGAGGTCATTCCACATAAAGGATGCCACAGGCGAGAAAACCCTGTATTCAGTCACCAGCTGCCTGACTTCAGATGGTGGGTAGGGCCTCAGGAGAAGAATGGAGATCTACATATCACCTGGAGTGGCATGGGAACAACCATTCCAACAGTAGCCTCATTTCTGCAGAAAACATTTCAAAACGTGCCTTAGGTACACAATGGGAGGAATGAACCATTTTTTCTTGGTGGAGGTAGATATCCTTCTCTGGGATTGTTCTTCCCATTCATTCCAGAAGGTGGGACTTGTTCATATCAGGGTGTTGCTCCGCTCTGCTCTGCTTGGGAGGAAGGGAGCACCCTTCCCTTTTTTTCAGACTGGAGATGAGCTTGGGCAGAACTCCTTTCCTTTGGTTTTCTTTTCTGTGTCTTACTAGTTCTTCCCCTCAGTTTTGGAGCTGTCCAAAGTGGGAGGGGGGCCTCTCTCCCATTCAGAGCATAGCAAAAGCTTGATTTGCCTAAACCAGCGGTTCTCAACCTGTGGGTCTCCAGATGTTGTTGGACTACAACTCCCATCATCCCTGAGCTCTGGTCTTGCTAGCTAGGGGTGATGGGAGTTGTAGTTCAACAGCATTTGGGGAGAAAGGCTGGAACCTAAACTTTGCCTTTTGGATTGAATGGGAGAAGCAACCCAGAGGGAGGCTATCCTCCTACAATGAGCCCACCACAGGTAAGACCAGTGCTCCTTTTTCTTGTATTAAAGAAGTCCAAGATGCCCTCAACTTGTCACAAAGATCTTATGGATGCCTACTGTGCTTTTCAGGTTGCCACCCTTCTGGCTCAATATCAGTATTTTGTATGCCCCGTGGAATACAACAGTGAAACCAACAGATTTGTCACAGAGTGTGAACCGTCAGAACTATTCCAGTTACAAAAGTACTCCATACCACCTTTGCTTCAGGTTGTGCTGGGAAGGGTAAGTAAAGCAAAATCTTTAAGACAAAGCTGAATCTTTCAAAGTTGGCATTCTGAATGAAATGCTTTTTTAAAAGCCCAATTCTCTCTCCCTTCTTCCTTTTGAGTAAGTTAAATAGCAACTGTGTGAGGAGGAGGGAACAAATATCCTTGAGTTGCCTGAAGTGACTCCTGCTTTGTGCTGCTGCTGTGTAGAAATAGGCAGGCCAGGCCAATCCACCTCCCTTCTTCTAATCATTCATTGTCTTCGGGAGGAAATGGCACCATGTGGTTTGCTCTATACCCACTTTGTGCCTCTCTGCAGAAGATGGCAGCCAGGGAAAGCTCCCCCATGTATCTAGACCTAAGGCTGTTTCACCAACAACCTTTTTCTGATGTCCCTTGCCGGTCCATAACTAGGGAAGAGGGACAGGGAGAAATTAATTTTAAGAAAAGAAGAAAATGAGAGGGAGGCTTTAATTAAAGTGTACAGACCTCTCTGGAACTTTGCTTGAACCCCGACCTCACGCTGGTCTGAGAAGGCTGGATTCTCTTCTTTCACTGATGAGGTCAAGATGAAGAAGAGGTAAAGCTGGTCTGGTTTCTTGAGTAAGGTGCCCATCCTTTTAAGCATTTAATGCTCGAGGTTGTCCTTAAGGGGGGGCTGTGGATATGGAGAAAACTTAAGTTTCTTATAAGGAAAATTAATGACCATAATTTCTTGTAGGAAACAGTGAATTTGTGCCCGTTCCAGATGCACAGCATTGCTTTGTCAACATTTGCATCCTTAATTGGACCATTCGGAGGCTTCTTTGCAAGTGGATTCAAAAGGGCTTTCAAAATCAAGGTGTGTATGAATCTGGACGTATGAATCTTCCCTGTACCGAGACTTCTGTGTCACTTTTGTAAGTACATGTAGAAATAGAAATCTGCTGCCCCAGTTACCTAGGGGTACCTTTTTAAATTGAAAACATGTTATGGATTAATTGACTAAATATTGCATCTGTAACTTAAATATAATTGATAAATTGATTTAAAAGCAGTTTAGAAATGTTACATTAAATATACAATTAGTATTAATTAGGACAGCTATCTTCAAACAATAAATTGAGTTTCCTTTTTTCTAAAGGATTTTGCTGACACCATTCCTGGCCATGGCGGAATAATGGACCGTTGTGACTGTCAGTATCTGATGTCTACATTTGTTCATGTCTATATCACCAGTTTCATAAGGTATGTTCTCTATTAACAATTCATTGCAGAGAATTGACATGAAGTCATTACATGAGTCTTCATTTCAGATACTACTGTAACCTGCTCTATGTGTTGCTGCTTTTGAAAAGTGCTCAGTCATTTACACTGGCTCATAACAGAAGAGAACTCATTGTCGGGGCTAAGGAAATGGCTCCAAATGGAAGTAATGGATGTAGGTAGCAATGTGAATGGTTGCTTTAACTTAATAGAAGCTTACATTAGATGCATGTCAGGACAGAGTTGCTGGTTGCTTGTCCCAGTACTCTACATTGTTCTATGTGTAAAACTTCTCAGAAAGTGCCAGTGGCGATTGGTATCTTCCTTGTTATCTGACATTACTGTTCTGAGTTGCTGGAGTCTCAGATGCAAAGCTATAGGTCCATTAATGGGCTTATGCAAGGGGAAAATAATAGGGCCCCAATTCTGTAGTGGTGCAGGGAGCAGCATTTCATATTTCCTCACATGCAGAACTATTTTTTAAAAAAACAACAATAATTTTTATTGGTTTTTAAACAAAAACCAGTACAAAAACCATTAAATACTTATCCTGCTGTACTGCAGAACCAGTTTTTGTGACTGGTATGTTATACACCTAATTTTGTTCTGACATTCTTAAATTTCCCTCCCTATAGTAATTAGTGCTTGGGTGGATGTTCATAATGAGGAAATGTGTCTCTCAGTAGATCTGGTTATTCATGTTGAATTTCTGTGACCTCATTAAGGTGTTTGCATATGTTCTGGTCGGCATGCTTTCGATGCTGTACTGTCCCCAGTAGAGCGAAAATTTCATTTGGATGAGCTCTTTATAAGCAAACATTTGATCACAAGTGGTATTTCAGATTGATACCTTGTCTCCTTCAATTTAATTGCCAGGGGCCCCAATCCCAGCAAGCTCCTGCAACAGCTGTTGGTGCTTCAGCCAGAGCAGCAATTAAATGTCTACAAAACTCTGAAGACGCATCTCATTGAAAAGGGGATTCTTCAGCCATCGCTGAGAGGATAGGCAGACCAAACTGTGGACTACAAAGAGAAGTGCAGCTGGAAATGCAGGTTTTGCTTATATGAGCATGACATGTTGGACCGAAGTCAGACTGTGTGTCTGAAGATATGAATGTTTGTTTACTAAGATTACTGTGAATATCTAGGAGGCCATGCAAGATTTAAGTTCCTTCTAACTGCATGTTTTTGCTGTCTAGTTTAGTTCCTTGGGTTGATGAGACGAGCCTTCTCCCTTGGTTCCCGGCTACAGTTTTTAAAAAATAACTATTTTTAAACAACGGTGGGCACACTCCTTCTGGAACAAGAATTCAACGGATGATTGGGAGTATGCAGTTCATCAAAATACATTTTAGTGCAATGATATTAATGACTCCAGCTCAATTAATGACACTTTGCTGTGCTGCATTTTAGCTGACAGTATCACTAAACTTTGACCAAATGGCATCTGTTTTATCCTGTTGCATTACTTCCCCAAAATAGGAAAGGGGCCTGTAATGGAGAAACCCTTACAGGAAAAGCGTGCCTGTAAATGGATGCCTGAGGCTGGTTTTGCTTTTAGTTAAAAAGCCTAAGAGGCAGGTGAAAAATAAAAATAAAGGAATGGCTTCTTGTAAAAGGGAAATGTTCTTTGGGAGGGTGGGGCTCTTCCTCATAGCATCCTAAAGACCAGTTTAAAGCACAAAACGCCTACTTGAGTTGCAGGCCTCTTCTCTACCAGCAAACTCTGTCCAGGGCTTTGGGGTTGAAATGACTGATTAGTCTCTGGAATGTGCTCATTTGTGCCTCCAATGTTTGGACGTGTTAAATAGAAACTCCCCCTTCCTTTATGGTAAGTGCAATACAAGTGCTAACTCAGCAATATTTAGATCACTTTCGTAACAATGTTAGTTGGCGTTCTATGCTGTGAGATGAATCTAGTGCTTCCACCGCTAATGGAGTCTCAAGGGCGTTTAGTCAGTAACGGAGTTGGAGATTACTACTTCTTACCCTGTGGGGAAGACCAGCACTTCTGTTGATAGATGTGCTCAATATGATTTGCACTTTTGAGATTCCTTACCGAAGTCTGCATGAAATGTGACATTTCTAATATTCAAGGCATGAGTTGCTTTTTAAATGCTTCTGTGTGGTTTCTTTTTATCATGTGATAATAAAAAATATTTTTAAAGCAAATGAAAGTAATAAACCTAAAGCACACGAATGCCAAAAACATGGTATGGTGAGGAGTGATTAAATAGGGTTTAAGGCATTAGGAGTGTAATCCTCATGGAAGTTTCTTTCTACATAAGTCTCACTGAAACAAAGGATATTTGCACAACAGCACATCTATTTCCATTCATTTCAGTGAGGCAACAGAATCTTCTGGAGGATTCTACCCTATGAACTTGGTGTGAGTGAGTTTTCTTCTGCTGTGAGCTTTCGAGGTTCCATATTTCTTGCCCTGCTTGGTGCTGCTTGACTAAACTGTGTAGTGAAACTCAACACGTGTTATTAACGTCTGACTTCTAGAAAAATGAAATCCGTTTACATCATTGTACTACTTGAGTTCATTGTGTGTTTTGGTTTAGGATGGTATATATCAAATCATTATGACAGGGTGACTGAACAAGCTGGAAACCTTTGATTCTATCAAAATCAATGAAACAACATCACCAGTAATACCTAAATATTTACAGGCTTCTTCTAAAATTACCTTGGTGTTGCAGGAGTAGCTATGGTGTTTGTCCTTTCGATGCTTCTCCTGTGATAATGTAAATTGAAACTAGCATAGGAAATGCTGGTACTGTGGAAAAAGTTGGCCCACTGGGAACTGGAGCAATAACTAGTGTGAGGAGGAGCCGTATTGTAGGTTCCTACCTCTTACTCTGGGGCAGACACACTATGCACTAGCGCCCATGATGCCGAGATAACATCAGAAGAGGTGCCTTGAAGCAGGATTAGATATTTCTTTAAAAGAAACAAAACAATGCAGTGACTTCTGTAGTTGCCATATCTTGAGATCCTAATGGAACTGAGTACTCTGAAGTACCTTGCAAAGAAAGTTTGGCAACTACCTCCCCCCTAACAAGCTGTTGCTCATACATTTGGCATGATGTCTGGACTCCTGATCATATGGAGTGCCTACATGTGTACAGCTCTGTCTATAGGTATCATTTGAGACACTGGGGTGCACAGCATTCACTGAACGCATGTGGGTAATGTTTATTTGAAAATATAATTACTTTCCACCATCCAGAATTTTTCCCCATCCAGAATTTATTTGTGGATCAATAACTACTTTTAGAGATCTCAGCTTTCAAACTAATCACAACAATGACCCCATGGGGGTGATGGTTAAGCTCTAAAAAAGAGAACAAAATGCAGCTTAAAGCTGAAGAAATGGCCTAGACTTTCAAGTTAAGAAGCATCACTAGGAAAATTTGCACTGAAGTCAGTAGTCACTTGTAGGCCTTTGAAATTTGAGACTTAAAATATATTTTTTCTTAGGAAATTTTCTGCCTAATTACTTATTTCATCCTGAAGGTGACTTATATAAAAATGTAAAACTTAACTTTAATGTAAAGGTGTAACTTTTGGGTTACTTTGGTGTACTTTTTATAGCATTGGTATTGAAACAAGACTGTATTTAAGCCATTGAATGCAGGAGAATAGCTGGATCTGCCAGCTCTGTTTGCACTGTTAAGAAACATGTAGAATGTTCGCTGCTCATTAAAAAGTGAAATGCCTCCTGGTCACTTTGGATGTGCTATTATCACTTTAGAATCTGATTGTTTTTGTTTAGGACACAGTTGAAAAGGTTCTCCCAGTGTGCTTTTCAGGAACAGCCTAAGTATATTAGCAGAAATGACCAGACATACTCAAGGATGCAAAAACCCACACCCATGGCCATCACGGGATATCTGCAGCAGTGCCAAGTCTGGTTGTTGTCATGTAAACTTAAAATAACTAAAGGTTAAAGCTTGCTGAACTGTACCTGGGACAGTAAATTCTTAATGAGCATAATCTTTTCAGGGAAGGTGAAGATGTCTTGCTGCTTTAGCTTTTAAGGGTTTGGTTTTTTTAAAATTTACATGCCGGAACATTTTCTTCAACGATCTGTATTTTATTAGTTCAAGCAAACTGTGTGATCAAAAGGAAACATCCCCCTCCCCTATACTTTTTCATTTGCACTTCTCTTGGGTGAGACACTCTGCCTTGTTTAGCAAAACTTTAGAAAATTGTGTGTATATACTGTAAATGTTGAGCATTCAATACTGTAAATGTGTATTCAAAATGTTTTAGTTGACCATTTTGTAGAGCTGGGATGGGGAAAATAAAGCCCTGATCAAAACCTTGATATCCTGTCTTTGCCCATGAGTTCTTCTTTTTGCAGATGTTTGAAGTTTGCAGATGAGTTTCACTATGTGTTTCCTCAGTTCCTCATGTGCTTTCTATAAAAACATCAGTTTAATTCCCAAAAAAGAAAAAAGTTCTTAGTAGTAAACAGATTACAGTGGTACCTCAGGTTACCTACACTTCAGGTTACAGACGCTTCAGGTTACAGACTTCGCTAACCCAGAAATATTACCTCGGGTTAAGAACTTTGCTTCAGGATGAGAACAGAAATTGTGCGGCAGCGGGAGGCCCCATTAGCTAAAGTGATGCTTCAGGTTAAGAACAGTTTCAGGTTAAGAATGGACCTCCGGAACGAATTAAGTTCTTAACCCGAGGTACCACTGTACTAGCTTTTATTGCACTTGACAGGAATACATAGATGTTTCAAAAAGGAAAAAGCAGCTAGATTCACCCATACAGAAATTTTAAAATAGCATTAGATGAGTACAGAAGCTTAACATACTTTAATATGGTAAAATAAAGGTAGCTGGGAGACATTGTGCTACTGTGCTGTTAAGGAAATACTATGGTTTGCTTTAAAATGGTCAATATTGTTAGATATTTGGGGTAAACCCTAGAAATTAATAAATGCTAGGATTTTGGGTTCTTTCTGATGTGAAAGGATAATATAAGCTGCAAGGGGATCCCTGGGCTGCCTTACGCAAACCAGTCTGGCTGGCTGGGGGCAGAGCAGAGCTGTTAGCATTACAGTAGAGAGCCCACATTGAACCGCATGAAATGGAAGTCCATCAACCAGTGTATCTGAAGTGTGCATGCACACGAAAGCTCATACCAATAACCAACTTAGCTAGTCTCTAAGGTGCTACTGGAAGAAATTTATATTGTTTTGACTATGGCAGACCAACACGGCTACCTACCTGTAAACAGAGAGCCATTGAGGGTCATCACACCTCCTTGTCCCAGGTGTGACCAGAGACTAGAGATTGGGAAGGTTGCCAGGGTAACTGCTGGGGTAGGGCAAGGGGCTTCTGGGAAGAAGAAAGGCTGAGATCCATTTTGGCAAGGGTGAAGGAAGGACTGCCGGAACTGTTGTGGACCATGCTGTAAGAACTGGACCCCCTCCATGCCGCCGAAAGGTGTAAATAGGCAAACATACCTGATTTCTTAAAGCACGACAGCCTCCACCGTGTCTTCTATTATCCAAAGGGACACAGACCCTGTGTGGGCACCTGAGATCCCATATGCTCTTGCCAAGGCTTGGCAAGAAAGAGGGCCGGGCGCCGGGCTTTTGTAACAGTATGAAGATAGAAGAGGTGGTCTTAAAATGACCACTTGGGAAGTTGTTGCCATTGTTGCTGCTTTCCCATGACACTTCATCTTCTAGTTTTGCCATAGGTAAAGGACGACATCTCCAGGAGGGTGGACCAAATTCCTAATTCTAAACTGACATTATTTTGTGGCAGTTTGGTGCTGCGTACCAGTGGTATCTTGAGTGGGCACTAGGATACCACCAAGTGGGATGTTCTGAAGCTATTACTGTTATTCCCAAGGTGACACACTAATAATCTGGAAGCACCTGAAGGACAGGCCAGCCAAAGGCAGTCTCCAAGCATACATGTAAGTCCAGCTTTTAATGCTTCATCAAAGAACTTGGATTGGTCCAAGTTACTGTCTGGCACATGTCTTGAAGAGATGTATTCTTGAGAGTGCAGCATCCCAAGTCAATTACTAGATCTGTTGCATGGAAATTTACTGTGATGCCTGGAGTGTTGGTACGACTTAGCAGGCATCTCTGTTCAACATCCCTAGCCAGTCAGGACCAGAATGAGAGTCTGAAGATCCTGAAACCATTTTGGAAAACCATGCCTCCTTGGCCAGCAAAGAGCCATAAACATGATGGTTGCCCTCTCCTGATACACTGTCTTGAACACTCAAGGAAGCAAAAAAATGGGAGGGAAAGCATATAGCAAGCCCAGAGGCCATGTCAAATTGAGTCCGTGCAACCCACAAGCTATGAAAACCTGGTATAACCACCTGAGTTGGTGGTTGACATCAGACACGAGTAAGTCTATGTGTAGTTTCCTGAACTGACATAGAATTTTCCTGATGGCTGTGTTGCTGAGCTGCGATTTCCCTGGGCATCAGGGTCTGTCAACTCAGTCAGTCTGCATCAGTGTAGACTCTGTATACGTGCTCTGCTATCAGAGCCAAGATTCTTCTTCACCCAGGACAACAGTAATGTTGCCTCCGTTGGATGGATTTGAGGTCAGGATAGGCTATATTATTTTTACGATTTACTCCCTGTTACGCGTGTGAGCAGAACTAAAAAACTTAAAAACAATCAATTAGCAGTTTTAAAACAATTCCATGCAACATTAAACTTTGGGGATTAGGTTGTATTGCCTCTTTATATATTGATCCAGGCTGTGGTGGCAGACTGGATCATTCCCTTTCCCCTCTTCATTAAAAGAATCACGTTAACAGACCGTAGACTTAGCATTAAAAGTAGTGTTTACTTACATAAGGTCTTGCACTTGATTCAGCAATAGCAGTAATGAAAAACAAGGCAGACATTTCTACCTCTAGATTACAAAACACAGTTGAGTTCAAAAATGGAGTCTCTGCTTGAGCAGAGATCAGGTGACTGTCTCAGAAGCATGGTGAAGGAGAAAAGCAGAGTTCAGAGACAGAAGGCAGTAGAAAGGATTAAACCCTTGTGACCTTTTCATAGATTCATGGAGTTGGAACGGACCAAGGGTCATCTAGTCCAACCCCACACAATGCAGGAATCTCAACTAAAGCATCCATGAAAGATGGCCATCTATTTTCCCGCCAGAGAACTAAAGGAAATGATGTCACAGAGAGCTGTCTCTCTAGTAATCTGCAACTGAGTCTTAACCTTTTGACTGTAAATTCTCACAGCCTCCATCTGAAGACTAATGTATGTATGAATGTGTGACCATGCTGTGATATTTATGTTCTTTAAAAAAATGTTTAGGAGTACTCTCATTTTCCTACTCATATTGAAATACTGCCCCTCAATGAGGCAAACTTAGATTCACAAAATGTTTAGGGCTATGCGTACCCCTGTGTCCCCCCAGAAAAAAAGCACTGGTTCTTCCTCATTTCCCCTTCTGAAAAGCACCACAACTATGGAGAGAATCTCTACATCAGACACTTTTTTGGGGTAGAGAAAGGAGGAAGAGTCATGTCTGTTGCCAGATTTCACCAACAAGAGCACTAGAACTTGTTTCTTTAGTTGACATGTCCTTTTGTAGCAGCGGAACCACACCAAAGTATAAAATCAATCTTGTATTAAAAAGCAAGGACAAAGGCCTGCCATGATTCACGCTACCACATGAAAGACAAGCTTCCTAAAATGTCAATTTTTATTTAAAATAAAAAGTGTACCTATCCAGAATAGAAGCAGCATTTCAATTAATCTTCTTGCCTCACACCATGAGTGCCATTCTGATTAATTTAAATTGACATGAGAGTCAGCTTTTCCTCCCTAATGCAGAACTTGGAGAATTGCCCGGAGATAATTTTTTTTGGCACAAACACTTGACTTACCGTAGTTGTTGAAAGCTGTACATTTACACATATATTTTTTTTCTCCCAAAAGAGATATACACAGAATAATTTGGTGGTAAATAGCAAGTATTTATTTGAAATGAAAACAAAACAAAAAGTACCTGAACTATTGCATTTAATCATGTATTGTAATTGTGTTACTCTACCTTTTTGCATTGGAGACAAATATACAATAAACATTCAAATATCACAGATTGCACACTAGATAGTAATTCTTCTGGCCTTTTACATATCCACCAAAAAAACCCAGAAATTGGAGTCCGCAATATAGTACAAAATTCCACCCCTCCAGTCGTAGCCAGTTATCTTCAAATTACTCCGGTTGCTGTACAAATAAATGGCCATTTACCTAGAGTTTACAAATTAATAACAGGACAAAAAATATACATTGTACTGACACAAAAAGTCAGTTGTGTTAAGTCATGCAACAAGTAACCAAACTTGCTGAAATTAAAAATATTTTCTAAAAACAGTTTTAACTGCATAAATATTTTTTATACACAGTTCACTTACCAAAACAAAAAGGAGTCTTAAATGATACAAAAAAAAAAAAAAGGTTCTACTGATTTTTATACACAAGAAAGTGCAAAATAATGTCTCTAAGGTGTTTTTGCTACTGGACTGATGGATGAAGGGGGTGGAGTTAGCCACTCTCCACTTCCTATGTGTGAACACTACAATCGCACAGTACAAACAAAGGTAGAGCACATGAATGCATTAAAATGAGGATCACATCAAAGAACGAGGCAGGAGGAGAGATGGGAGCTATGGGACAGTGCAATAAGCTAGAGGTGCTGCTCTGCTCAACGAAATTAAATGCAAAACCACAAATTTGGGGAAACAGAGCTGTTCAGTCCAGAATGCTCTGATAAGTCTATGGAACTATGCTAGACATTGTTTAGGTCATTAGAGGAGCAGCTGCCGGGGGACTCTCAGGGCTCAACTGGGCCAAGAATCCAGCCATTCACTCCAGTGGAGCTTGTGTAGGACTTCCATGTCAGGGGCCACCAGAATGAATGGAGGTTATGCAGTGCCTGTTTCGTGGTGCAGCTGAGCCCCAATTTTCCCTTTTCACACAAACAGAATACACAAACCTCTTCTATCCATCATCTGGCTACACAAATGAGTTCTGGAAAAAAACTCATCCCAAAGTAGGTAGCTGAGAAGTTCAGCCCACAGAACCTTAAATACACCTATTACTACGAAAGTTTGACGCAATCAACCACACAGAAGAAAAAAAAAATCACCTTCCATCTTGAGGAGTGGCAAATGTAAAAAGTGTAGAATAACACTGGTACAACATGTCTATGTAGTTAAACATGCTAAAAAAGAAGGAGTAAACATCTCTACACATCCTGCTGTCTTCTAACAACCCAGCAATAGTTGTAACTGTGCTATCCAGTGCTTAGAATTTTATTTTCAATAATTTAGGGTGGTTTTTTTTTTAAAGTAACAATCCCAAATTCTCAAGCTAGAGAGACTTCAAGTTAAGCTGTTCTTCTAATGTTCAGTCTTTCCTTAATAAGAGAAACAAAAATTTGGTGTTGTGAAGGTGCTTTCAGAGAATTCAAACACATTTTTTAAAAATATTTAAATATCTGTAATTTGAAAACTAGTTTTATCAGGTCAAGATTTATAAACCACTTATGTTTACCCATACTTAAGGCTATTTAGTTCAACAGGTCAGAATGTATGCTGGGACTTAAGTGACTTGGAGATCATGTTGTTAGGCTGTAACAACAAAGTAAAAAGCAACTAAGTGTGGAAACTGACTTTCCTTGCAGGGCAAAGTAGGCGAGGCTGCTGGATCAGTGCCATTTGCCATCCAAAACCACAGAGTGGGTGAAGTAATATTAATAAATTTGCATGCATGCGTGTGTGGAATGATTTCCTTGGGGACTTGAACACAAATCCACAAACTGATCTAATTCTTGCAGTTCATAACCATTAAAAACACCATCATCAAAACAGACAGTTGATCTTCCAATCAGTGCATACATCTCTATCACCAGGGATGTTTAAGTGGACAAAAATGGTCAGTGAGCTCGATTTACTGTCAAAAGAAAGTACTTAATCAATATAAGCAGTGTGGAGTGTGAGTGTGTGTGTCCCACTTAATCTTGTGTAACGCTGCAAGGTACTCAGACCATTGTAAATGCTTCGTCTTTCCCAACTGAAGTGGTACAGATCTGAGGATGTCTGCGTTTTTGCCTTAGTGTTGTGCCCTGTTCCTTTTCACTTGGTAGTGTGCCAGGGTTTTGGTTCTGTTGCTACCGTGACTGTCAACTCATCTGCTGCGAAACAGCAGCGGTGATCTCGGAAACTGAACAAGGCCAATTCATCTCCCCACCCGTTTACAACATGGTATACATTACAGTGAAACGAAAACAAACAGCACAATAAAATAAAAACAAACCACCACTTTCCAAGGCCATGTTCAAAAAATGATGTCCATGGATTGCGCCTGATCTGTGTATTCCCCCATCTCTACAGACAAGATGGACTGGAGAAAAAGTGACCCAAGAAAGAAGTGAGAAACATAAGATCTTAAACCGCTAATGTATGAAATGCCCTTCTTCAATGAAAGTTTGAGTAACATCCCCCAAGTTGATGGTACGCCAATGAATGATAAAGGCAGCCTAAAAAATAATAATAATGAGTTAAAGACAACCCCAGCAGAAAAGCCCAGTTAAGGGGAATAAAAGGTGGGCAATTGTTCTTGTGCAACTCCCATTCACTTCAATAGGCCCTGTGCAAGAGAATCCCCTTCAATATATTGGTATTAGCATCCAGTTATAACAGCAAGGGTCCCAAGTCTGTTATTTTGTTCTCTGGGATAGGGCAATTCTGGGTTTCATGCAAGGCATTTACTACTGTCCAAAGTAAGGTCTGGCCTTTACTGCTGTAGGAACCAGCTGATCCAGAAACTGCAAAGAATAAGCACAAGCCAAGGTCCACATTGTATAAAAAGAGACCATTTTAAATATGAAGATAGGCGCTCAATAGCTTCTGTATTTTTTAAAAAATGAAACAAACAGAGGGTCCTTATCTTACAGTTGAGAATGAAAGATTCCGAGTCCTATTGCCGCAGACAAGTTGAGGGTGGTTCGCCCCGCCTTTCAAAACTCTCTGAATGACCTGGTTTAAAGTTAAGATATTGCGAGTAACCAAAGAACAAACATGCAGCCCGGGTTTTGAAAATAAAATACAGATAATGCCTCAATGCTTTAAAAAAAAAAAACCACACACATTCATATTTAAGTAGATGGATGAGCTAAAAATGAGACACAAGGTATAGTGGTTGGTCTGATGTCCCATGTAACAGGCAGTTAAGTTCATATTTCAATAAAAAGGCCATTATATCTATTTACAATATCCACAGTTTGCTTGCGAAGAAGGCAGATTTACAACTATCTTCTAAAAAGCCTTCTCCTTCCCGCAACACAAATAAGGTGACTAGCTCTACAAACCAAAGACAGAACAAGGGGTGGTTAATGATGGGTTTTCCTTCCCAGCCACGTTAGCAGGGAAGGCTGGGTCTTGTGGGTCCTCGCTGCAGTTGCGGCAACTGCTCGTCTCTCCGCCTGACACTCGCCGGCTGCATGAACGCTTTCAGCCCCTTCTCTGAAAATGTACATGGAAAATGAATGATCCCTTTTTCTCGCAAGTGCTTTGCTGCGCAGTACAAAGACGAAGTGTTCAGGGCTAGCGTTGCAATCCTTTCTAGATGTGCTGCATGTTCCTTCCTGCAATGAATTAAATTTACCGAGTTCCTGTGGGCCCTGCAGTGCTCAGCCTGGCGTTTTGTGTGGCTTGCCTCTGCCTTGTTAATTCCAGGATCCCTCCTCAGGGCCTCGCTCGTGCTGAAGGTTGTAGTAACAGTTCTGGCAAACCCGCACCGGGGAGGAGATTTTCAAACGCTTGATTTCCGACTGGAAGCGGCTGCACCTGGCGAGGGGCGGGGGGGGGGGGGAGAGAAAGGCATGCAAAAATGTGAGCTGCTATTCCTCTCTCTGCACCCACAGTTTATTATGGTGGATGATGAAGTCTTCGGACTGGGCTATTTCTCTTGCAAGAGACTCAGGCAGGAGCAAAGAATTGTGGGAGGTAGACTGTTTTCCTCCTTCATTTTTGCTCAGAATCACATGGTTCTGCTGTTAGAAGAACCTTGCTCTAGGGGCAGGGGTGTTTTTGGGGCACCCGGTCATCTTGAACAAGGGAAGAACCAGCAATCGATCAACGGAATCCAAGGGGTCATGGTATAGTGACAGCACTACTGAAACAGAAATGGAATTTCCGGGGTAACTAGTGTTAAAGTGGCCAGCAATGGGCTTATAAAGGATCAGCTGTTCTGAGAACCAGCACTAATGTTTACAGGAGCTTCTGGAAATAGGCTATTCCACTTATGCTATTGTGGGTTTAATTTTCCCTCTAGGCCAATTAATGGGCTCTATCCTACCTTTCTCAAAATAATATAGCACCAACTTATCTAGAATAAGAGAATTTATTTATTTTTGGTGGGGAGAGGGAGTATCAGATTTGCTAGTGAAATAAATAGGGTGCCTATTGTTATCAAGAAGCAGTTCTTCAGACAAGTTGTGTACAAACGTAGAGACTTGCCAGGGGCAAGTTTAATGATATTTGGAATTCATTTTTAAAACTAGATTAAGGTCTGATTAACTACAAAAACAAGTTTTTTTTTCATTTTTTGTAATGTACACAATATCTTTTTTCTGTTTTGTTTTCTACATGAGTACTATTTATTGGTCCTTCTTTTTTTGTGTCTTATCTTATTCTGTGCACTTGTAATTCTGTACTTTTAATTTTTCAATAAAGAATATAAAATAAAAAAAGCAGCAGCTCTTCAGATGCTAGCACTTCTTTGCGAGAACCAGTCTGTAAAGAATTTACAGGAGAGACCATCTTTCTTACTTCTGACAGAAGAGCTGCCCGCAGTTTCTGCAATGGTGACGCCTTTCAGTGAGAGAGAAACGGACTGAGCAGCTGGAACAACAGTCTCCTCCCTCATCTTTCACCCAGTGGTCAGCTGCAGAGCGGCCGGGCTGGTCACTCACTGACCAGCTGAACACTCTGCCTCTGCTGTCGCCTACGAGAATCCTGCTGTGATCCCTGAAAAGAGAAACAGATACCCAAAGACAAATTAGCACTTGATTTAAGCATTAGGAAGTAGCCTCAAGGCTAGAGAGAAACACATTTTTAAAGCCAGAGAATATTAGGCCAAAGGTAGCAGCTTTGCACCACATCCCCACCCCCCTTTGAATGCAACAGCCTTGCTGAATCAAAGTAAGGTCTACCAGGTCAGACTTACTTTCTCCCAACTTTGAAAAAAGATGGGGAGCACCAAACACAAATGAGAAAAAAGAGGCGGGGGGAGTGTCAGAATGGTAACCAAAAAATACAAAAATTGTAAAGAAGAAGAAGAATGCCCAAAGCATTTCATTAAAGGCCTCATTGTGTTCCCGGCACCTGATACTCTGACATAGGCTAACTCTGAGCACAGTACAGTGGTACCTCAGGTTACAGACGCTTCAGGTTACAGACTCCGCTAACCCAGAAATATTACCTCGGGTTAAGAACTTTGCTTCAGGATGAGAACAGAAATCGCGCAGCGGCAGCGGGAGGCCCCATTAGCTAAAGTGGTGCTTCAGGTTAAGAACAGTTTCAGGTTAAGAACAGACCTCCAGAACGAATTAAGTTCTTAACCCGAGGTACCAATGTAGTTTTACCTAGCTTTCATGGCTTATAGTTGCATCTCCTATCTGTCTAACCCAGGCATCCCCACACTCAGCCCTCCAGTTGTTTTGGGACTACAACTCCCATCATTCCTAGCTAACAGGACCAGTGGTCAGGGATGATGGGAATTGTAGTTCCCAAACAGCTGGAGGGCCGAGTTTGGAGGTGCCTGGTCTAACCATTTCAAAGCAATTTTCAGTTCCAAACTTGCTTGTTTTATTCTAGCGATCTAAAGCCGAAACCACTACTGTGCCTTCAGCTGATATACTGAGGACACACAGAAAGCAGGTCACTTACTTGGAGATGCCCAGTGCCGTGATGTCTGCAGGATGTGCGTTGTCCTTGCGATCAAAGGCTGTGTGCATAGTTAGTTTGCTCCGGAACACTAGCTGCCGCTCCCATCTGTAGCCTAAGAAAGGAAAACGGGTAACAATGTAAGCAGATGTGGAGGGTGGGAAACACATCTGCATGGTGCCTGCTCAGGAACTGGGTCCACTTGCCCCAAAGAGTAACAGGATTGATCTGGGCACCCGGAAACCTGCCCAGGCAACACACTTCCAGTTTGGCATATCGCCAAGAGGCATTTCCCTACCTGGCTTGAGCTTGCTGTAGTGTCGCAGTTCCCCTGGATTAGGGTGTGGGTGGTTAGCTTGAACCTGGGGGTGGACTTTCGCTTGCCCCTCGGAGTAGTTCACGAAGATGAAGCCATCCTTCTCATCCAAGCTGAGCTGGTCGGACCAGCGCCTCGAGTCGTCGGAGCTGCTGTCTGCTGACCATGCAGCTGCTGCTCGGGCTGAGGACGAGCGAGGCCTGTGGCTGGCGCTGCCCGGCTGGCTCCGGCTTTCCTGCAACTTTGGTTCCTGGCCAGGGCCCGGGTCTTCTGCTTCCGAATCGCTGCTGTCCTCATCCGGGGCTTCCTCGCCTGTTACATGCAATGCGTTAAAAAACAAACAAACCCAGCCATGATTCGCTTTCCCTCACTAGACCTGCTCCTCCGTAACTCTGACATAAAACCTAGGCCCAGATTCATACAAAGCCTATTAGGGACATTATTACCGTATTTTTCACTCTATAAGACACACCTTTTCGCTCCTAAAAAGTAAGGGGAAATGTGTGTGCATCTTATGGAGCAAATGCAGGCTTTGTGGGCTATCCCAGAAGCCAGAACAGCGAGAGGGAGCGCTGCGCCACGCTCCCTCTTGCTGTTCTAGCTTCTGGCTTAGTTGCGCAAAGCCTCCACAGGGCACTGGGAGCCTTCATCCCACTGCCCTACGGAGGCTTCGTGCGGCTATCCCTGGCTTTTGCGGGAGGTGAGGGAAGGGACAGAGCCCCTCCTTTGGGAAAAGCCTGCAAGCGCCGCACACACGCTCCTTGCGGCTCTTGAAAGGGAGCGCTGAGCAGAGCCTGGGATGCATACAGCCTCTGCTCAGCACTCCCTTTAAAGAATATTTGTTTTCTTGCATTTCCCCTCTAAAAACTAGGTGCATCTTATGGTCAGGTGCATCTTATGGTCGGGTGCGTCTTATGGAGCAAAAAATACGGTATGCCATCCATGCCAGGGGGCGGCCGAAGTGGTGCTCCCCGATATTGTCAGATGCCAGTCCAGCAAAGAAAATGATCAGGGATGACGGGAGTTAAAAATAAGTTATTAAAAACTAATAATTTTATTGTTTTCCTCTTTTCATTAGCCGTTTTGAGATTTATTTATTTTAAAGCAATCAAATGGTATATAAATGTATGAAATAAATAAATAAAAGTATAGCCCCAACTATAACTGGAGAAGCAAAGGTTTCCCACTCCTGAGCTACACCTTGAACAATTCAAAGCTGAACACAAAGCCAAAAGAAACAGCACCTATTTGGGTTTCCGGACACTCTTCCTGCATCTCGGGCGCCTCCACAGGTTCAGGAGCTGGAGTTTCCGGGACCTGCAGAAACTCCATTCGCCAGAACTAGGAGAAGGAGAGATGAAAGTGTGAGTCTGAATGCATACATCCATTGCCATATAACCTGGCTTTCAACCTGATACAATAACAAGACGTGGAGCAAAGTAACATTGAAAGCACTCAAGGAGACACAAAAATCAAGGCACATTTAAATTACAATTGAACTAGGTTTCTAACTGTATGCCCAAAACTAGCAGATGGGCTATTCAACTGCTTTAATATATGAGTAAATGAATATGCCATTGAGGAATTCTGAATAGAAAGGAGCTGTAATTAGGAATGAAGCTGGAAATCCTATATAAGTCCTGTCATCCTGTTTCCCACAATAGATGTCTATGGGAAGCCCACAAAGCCCTCTTCCAATTAGCAATTTTAGATGTGGAGTATATGGCTATCACACCTAGTAACCACTGATGGCCTTATTGTCCGGGAATCTG
Organism: Podarcis erhardii; assembly: GCF_964252035.2. Classification (NCBI taxonomy): domain Eukaryota; kingdom Metazoa; phylum Chordata; class Lepidosauria; order Squamata; family Lacertidae; genus Podarcis; species Podarcis erhardii. Next base: position 66,667,418 of record NC_138512.1, on the reverse strand, counting down.
TCTAAATCCCCTTCAGACTTCAGATTCATGAGTTTCAATGCTGCCTCACTCCCTTTCCTCCGAAACTCTCACCATTCAGGTTCACCAGATGAGCCAGGTTCTCATATTATGAACAAAAACCCTTCTCTATCAACTTCCTCTGCACCACGAGGCATGCTGCCGACCCCCCGTTTTATTTCTACACAACTGCTGGTACTTACTCGGACCACTCCATCCGAATGCCCCGTCACAATCACGTTCTGGGTATCCCATTCGTTCATTTCTGACATGCAGCAGCACAGGATTTGCTGGCTGCGCCCGGTGAAAGTGTTCACGCTCACTATGGGGTTCCCATTAATGCTCCACACGTGGATGTAAGTGCCAGCGCAGGACACAATGTCTCCCTGGAAAAAAGGATAAATGTTTTAGGCACACTTAGATCTCAACGCTGCCATTCTTTGCCATCCCGGAGGACAAACGCATCTCGATTTAATATGAAGAACAAAGGTGTGGTCTGGCTGGAAACTCCAAGAACCGATGACTTGAAACTGACCCCATCAGGAACTGATCTACATAGATAAGAGGCTGCAATCTAGTTAAAGACAAATTGAAGGCCCCGTAATATGCTACTGCTGTGGCACACAAACAATGTCCCCGCAATAGCAACTGGTATCATGTGGGTGGGGCCAAGACCACGGCTCCTTTCAACCCAACTGCCATCATTCGGGAAAGACCATAACAAGCCTACATGATGACATGCTTTCAATTACAGTGGTACTTCGGGCTACATATGCTTCAGGTTACAGACTCCGCTAACCCAGAAATAGTACCTTGGGTTAAGAACTTTGCTTCAGGATGAGAACAGAAATCATGCTCCGGCGGCGCAGCAGCAGTGGGAGGCCCCATTAGCTAAAGTGGTGCTTCAGGTTAAGAACAGTTTCAGGTTAAGAACGGACCTCCGGAACGAATTAAGTACTTAACCCGAGGTGCCACTGTATTTCTTTCTGTCAGCAATAAATCACACAGTTGAAACCCCAAAAGGGGCTCCATGATGTTTTCATTTACCATATTTTTCACCCTATAGGACGCACTTTTTCCCCTCCAAAAATGAAGGGGAAATGTGTGTGCGTCCTATGGGGCGAATGCAGGGTTTCGCTGAAGCCTGGAGAGCGAGAGGGGTCAGTGCGTACCGTCCCCTCTCGCTCTCCAGGCTTCAGGAGAGCCCCACCGCCAGCCCCGCAAGCTCGGGGGACAGCAGGGAGGCACAGTGCATCTTCCCGCTGTCCCCCGACATTGTTTCAAGGCTGGTGGCGGGGAGAAGCTTCCCGCAGCTCTCCACAAGCTGTGGGAACCCGGCGCGACTTCGTGCTGGGCTCCCACAGCTTGTGGAGAGCTGCCTGTTCTGGGGCTGGGGTCGGGGGAAGCTCAGGCTTCCCCCGCCCCAGCCCCGCGCCTGGGGGTGTGTGATTTTTTCCCCTTATTCCCGCCCCCCCCCCAAATCTAGGTGCATCCTATGGGCTGGTGCGTCCTATAGGGCGAAAAATACGGTAATAACTTGGAAATCGTCACTAACTAGGGGACATGTGCAATCTGGAGCAGAAATGGGCGCAACCAGCTCAAGAGTGATTTTCTACATTTGTGATTCTTCTAAGAGAAGCAGTCGATGTTCTGATCTGTACCGTCAGTTCATTGATGCAGAGTGCTGACACGGGGGCCCGGTGGCCACGAAGCTGTGTTAAAAAGGAGAGCTTGTTCAAATCCCAGATGATGCAGGTGCGGTCCCGAGACCCGCTCACAATGATGTGATAGGCCAGAGAGGCTGTCAAACACGTGACTGCTTCGGTGTGGCCAAGCAGCGCCTAAAAGCAGAGGAAGACAAAAGAAAACACATAAAGCATTTGCTGCAAAGTGCTGCAAATGCAGATATTGGAATAGTTTTCCTTCGGAGAGAGGGACAATGTGGGAGTATGACACTATTACTAGGTTGCAGAAGATGAATTAAAATCTAAGAAACACAATGCTACGGAAACTGAATAGTGTGGTTTCTTGCTGAATAACCTCAAACCACTTAAGTGGGGTTTGTAGCCATTTCCCAGGTGAGCCTCATTGAAATGAATGGAGACTGCGATAGCACTGGTGAACTGTGCCTAAGCAAATAATAATAATAATAATAATAATAATAGTAATAATAATAATTTATACCCCGCCCTTCCTGGTTCAGAAAACCAGGGTCAGGGTGGCTAACAACAAATTTAAAACACTTAATTGATGCAACAAAAACCAGCATAAAATACAGTATAAAACGTGAATAACAATAAATTCAGAATTCATCAATTTAGGGGGGAAATCAATCCAATAAACATTAGATGATCACTAGGGCTAGCTGGCTAAATTAGTCCTATTTGGGCCAGCGAGAAGACCAAGGGAGAATTAGCTGACAACAAGAACAAATTCTCAGCCCCTTCCGTGCCTTTTGCTCACCCTTTGCTTATATAGGCAGACCCCTATGGGGACAAAAGACAGTGGCAGGACATAGAGCAGGGGTGTACTGTATTTCAATGGTTTTAGTAAATTGTCCATGCAGTCACATGGACGTAAGGCTATGGTTGTGCAGGGTAATGAGCAGATTTTGTTCAGAGCTCTGACAGAATCCACACTGAATTTCTTCCTTTCCCCAGAAAACAACATCAACAACTTTTGGTGATCTATCCATGTGCCAACAGTTGAGGAGGGCGAAACCTTCTGGCTTAGTTCACTCCCAACTTGCCAGATTTAATCAGTAGCAATGAAATATGCTTGGGGGCCCAGTTTTCTGACATAGAAATCCAGATTTACCTGCTTAAGAGTGAGCGTCCTGGCTTTTTCCTTGGAGGTGCCCATCTCCCATACACAAACAACTGTGCTGGTTCCTCCAGTGATGACCAGCTTGGGGTTTGGACAGATGGCACTGAGAACCTGTCCCCATTCCGATAAGCATTCATAAACGATCACGGCCTAGGAAGGTAGAAAAGTAAAACAGCGCACCCATCAATTTACAAACCATGGCCAGTTTCCTGTGTTGGTTGGTTGGGGAAGATACATTTCCTTCCACCCAACCTTGCATCCAGGGAGAAAAGCAGCTCACACTTCCAAAGGCAGTTGCATGGGAGAGGCAATGTATTTCTAGTACTCCCATCCACAACCAAAGAGCTGGGTTCGGAAGCTGCGTTCTGGAGCCGGCTCCTTGGTTTCATGGAGAGGGGCAAAGCAAGGGAAGTGTGGAAAGGATACAATTAATAGGAGAAGAAAGCCTGGAATCATCTACCCCCGGAACATAATTCACTCTGTATTTTGGCCAATCTTACAGTCATTACCATAGCTCATCCTGCACCAAAGGATGGTGCTCATGCAAATGATACTTGTTAATTAAAACATATGTACATTTAACAGGCAGATTTCATAAGAAGTGTTCACTAGAAACAACTTTCTGCCAAGTGTTAACTTGCCCCACGGCCTGCTTAGATACCAGATTTATTTATTTATGTTACAAGCTTTCACAAAATGCACCACTTGAGTGTTAAAACCAACAAAGCAGTTTTTTAAAAAAGATAAAACAATAAAATTATCAATAAAAATTAACAGCAATGATTTCAAAAAAATATTAACTGACAACAGACTAAAACCTGCATCAACTTTCTAAGTACCTGGATAGGCTTGTCTGAACAAAAATGTGTTCAGTAGGTTTCTAAAAGGGTACAGTTAAGACACCTGCCTGAGGCAGCTTGTTCAGTCATTGTTTTCCATCATCAAGTATGCAAGTTAAAGAGCCACAAAAATCTGAGAGACAAACCTTGTCTGACTCATAGGTTCCCAGCCTGCAGCTGAGATCTGCATAACCCCAAGCAAAGGTTTTATTCCAGGCTGGCGGAATTAGCACTTTATTCTGCTCCACTGCTAAAATTCCTTTGTCCGTGTACACGATCTGTCCTACACGCTCCTTGAGCTCTGCTCAAAGGGAGAAAGAAAAGCGAGAAAGAAAAGATAGCAGCACTCACAAACAAGAGCTCATAAAAATATTCACTGTTCCAAGATTAGGTGAAAGCTATACCCAATCACAGTAGAAAGTGAGGATATTTCACGATAACTTTGTTATCTTTCTGAGAAACCTGCTTACACTACTGAAAGCTCTGAAAGAATTTAAACAGTGACCAGTGATGTTAAATTTTTATCAACTCCCATGACACAGAAGTGTAAGAAACTGGATAAGAGACTTTCAAGGGCATAGAGCTACTGAGAATGCTCCAGGAATTCGTTAATGCTCAAATCAGTCTTACGTTTCAGCAGAGCAGTGGGGAAAGTGGCTGGCAAGTATCAAAATAACTTTGTATAAATTCAAACACAACCATTCCATTGTAAGAAGACTTCTGTTCAGTCCTCTAGCAGTCTAGCGACATGAATCTTGTTCATGGTTCAGTGTGCTAGAAGCAAGGCAAATCCAAACAGCACAAAGCCTAAGGGAAGATCTGTAGTGGAGGCACAATGTAAGGCTGGCTCCCAGTCCAGAAGGCTCTTTTGTGCTCTCATAATTTCCAGTGAAGTCAGGAAGCATGGAAATTAACTTGGGGTTGCAGCCTGGACAACTCTCTGAATGTCGCTAGTGCACACACCTACCGTCTCCAGAGAGGGCAAGATGATTAAAACCAGTTTCTAGGCGATGTTCCCTTAGAGCCATCCCCATCCCAACACAGAGGCTATTGTGGGGTGTGGGGGATTAGCGTGGCCTTTGCCACCCAAGCTGCAGGCACTGGACACCACAGTCATATAGGTCTCTATGCAAACAGAGTCCAACATGTAATCCGGATCTGCACCGACTATACACTCTTCACAACTCCGAGAGATCAGGATTTGTGGGTTTTGCTTACACATTTCACTCTATGAGCACAAGCCCTGTTCAAACAAGGTGTCTAATGCACAGATGCCATTGACAATCCTGATCCCACATCAAGTGAAATCTTTGAGGCACATTGGCCTTCGTTTTGTTTTCTTTATTTTAATATCAGCTTGTTTTAAACGCTCTCTAGTTTAAAGACTGGGTTCATATATATATTGCTTGGTTTGTTTTCACTCGTTTCTTTACCTGCCATGACATGTTCTGTTGTTTCTAGTGCACTGAATTTTTGGCATATTCTGTTCTGCTCATGCCATAACATACCGTATTTTTTGCTCTGTAAGACTCACTTTTTCCCTCCTAAAAAGTAAGGGGGAATGTGTGTGCGCGTCTTATGGAGCGAATGCAGGCTGCGCAGCTATCCCAGAAGCCAGAACAGCAAGAGGGATCGCTGCTTTCACTGCGCATCCCTGACTTTCACTGCTTTCACTGACTTCTAAGATTCAGAATATTTTTTTCTTGTTTTCCTCCTCCAAAAACTAGGTGCGTCTTGAGGTATGGTGCGTCTTATAAAGCGAAAAATATGGTAGATGCAATGAAGGATGCTTCACATTTTCAATAGATTTTTAAAAAAAACATTTTAATTGATATAGACGGCCTTGGAAGTCTTTTTCTTCTGGGGTAAACAATAGTATATGTTTTAATAAAAATGTCTGGAACTATGAGCGTAGTTCAAAAAAAAAAAATCAAAAGTAAACTGATTGCAGCATTTACCTTTTACTGGTGCAAGAGAAGGCCTCAGGTTGTCTAAATGATGAAAAAAAATCTTGCCACTGGCAATACCTGGTGGGATAGAAACCCCACTTATTTCTCCATTAATTCGGCTTCTCACTCGCTTTGGAGGGTGAGGTTTCTTAAACAACTGCAGCAAGACAGAAAACATTACAGGCTTAGCAGCAGGCCTGCAAATAATTTGCAGCAACACCTCTCAAAACATGTCAGCACCATCCATGAGACTTGTTGCAAATAAATTCCCTAACAGAGATGGATTTCACAGTCACAGGAAACACACAAGCTGTTTTCAGTTGCCTCGGCCCACCATGTGACGATGAATCAGTGAAATACCAGTATTCGCCACGCCTGATATGCACTCAAAGCCATGTTAAGCAACCACGGGGTGCTTTTAAAGGGACCGTCAGAGGGGCAGATGGAATGCTGGTGTTTATCAAAACAGGATGCTAGTTTAAATACTGTCAACCTTAGCAGATAAGCTGCAATCATAAACAGAGAATTATTAAGATTTGGCAGGCTTCATCTTAAACATTTAATAACATTTTAAAACACTCCTTTAAAATCTAACTGTTCACATAATTTCATTGTTAGAGAGGGACGTTTTAGCAGTGGAACGTTCTCCGTGATGAAGGGACAGGTCAGCTCTATTTTAGCTTCTGGGAAGGTAGTAAAAAGTTTTCTCTTTATTTTTAATATGCAGGTATTGAAGGGACAGAAGAAGTTAATTTTAATCCAGTTCTGTCTTAGTATTTTTATGTTTCAGGTTTTTAGGATTTTCATTTTTACCGCCAGCTTCAATGCTGACAGCTATGTGGGATCCCATAAACGAAACCATAAGCAAGTAATTTTAATTTTGGAGAAAATGTCAGTTACTTTATGTTTTGGCTGTGTGGCTGTTTGTTCTTTGTCAAGATCTGTGCAAGGCCTTGGAACTCCATATATTTATATTTTATGTCTGGAAATTACATTTTACTTCTGGAAAGCATCAAGGGCACGATCCATTGGGCAAGCATGACTAAAATCAAGATTTTGCATATTTTGCATTCGTTTAAATGGGCCTTGCACAGAAGATCTTCCTGATGAGCTATACGCCCCCCTTCCTCCTTTGCTTAAGGTCTACCCAGATCCCGTTCAAACATGAGTATATTCACTGCTATGTGTCTAAACCTGTAAACTTGCTTCTCTGTGAAACAAGATCATACCAACATACTGAGGATGGACATATTTGTTTATTCTTGGAGTCACACTAAGACCATCCAGTTCATCTCCATTTGGGTCATGCTGTCGTGTGGTGACATTAATATGCAATATTACAAAGATGGCATGAGCTGAAGGCCCACACCCTGTCCCAAACTGATACCAAGGATTGTCATTCAAATAAGTCACATTTGCATGACCAGCTTTTACTTTTACTATGAAATCAAAGCAACAGTGACATGCCTTTTAAAGCAAGAATAAAGCCCATGGAAATGAGATTCAAACTCCTGATTGCTCCATCCTCATTGGCTCCCAGTACGTTTCCGAGCACAATTCAAAGTGCTGGTGTTGGCCTTTAAAGCCCTAAACGGCCTCGGCCCAGTATACCTGAAGGAGCATCTCCACCCCCATTGTTCTGCCCGGACGCTGAGGTCCAGCGCCGAGGGCCTTCTGGCGGTTCCCTCATTGCGAGAAGCAAAGCTACAGGGAACCAGGCAGAGGGCCTTCTCGGTAGTGGCACCCGCCCTGTGGAATGCCCTCCCTTCAGATGTCAAAGCGATAAATAACTACCTGACATTCAGAAGACATCTTAAGGCAGCCCTGTTCAGGGAAGTTTTAAATCTGTGATATTTTAGTGTATTTTTGGTTTCTATGGAAGCCGCCCAGAGTGGCTGGAGAAACCCAGCCACATGGGCGGGGTACAAATAATAAATTATTATTATTATTATTATTATTATTATTATTATTATTATCCTCCCCCAAAGGGCCAAGGGTCTCCAAGTCTTGAACAGAAGGAATTAAATCTCCGAAAGGACAAAGCAAATAGAATGGAATATACCAACTTTGTCTTGAACCACAGATGCACCATACTCAAATATCATTCATTACCTGTTTTGGTATCTGTCCAAAGTTGTTAATGAATCCAATAGTAGCCGTTTCTTTTAATGGATCGTTTATGTTGTATATGTCCACTTGGCCCTCATAGAAGAGATGATGAAAAACATTTACAGCTTCTACCGCAGGAGGCCCTTGCTGTTTGTAGCCAAATATCAAGTCTATCCACTCGTGCAGGTGAGAACTCACAAAATCGCATTCCAAAGCCTGCAATTCAAAATGTGCATGTTAAATGAAGCACAACCTGCTTACAGGTGGCCAAAGCCTTGCTTGCTGAAACAGATGGCGCTGTTAGCCAACACCATGACTAAGTTTCCTTCTTTCTTTTTAACTGCTTTACTTATTTTCCTTCAATTTATAGCCTGCTCTAAAAACATTGCAACTTTTAAAACAAACAAACAACAAAAACAAAACTTCATTACAGAGTTCTAATACGAAGGAAGGTGAGAACTTATCAACTGGACTCACAACGTCAACCGACATGTTTGATAATCCCAGTGTGCTCAACATGTACAAAAGATATAAAGAGCAAAACTATCAGCCAAAAATGCTTTCTTCCAAACAGAATAGCAAGATTCAGATGGGAGGCCAAAAAGGTGTTGTAGTTTCTAACAAAAACATACATTACCTCCCGATGCACTCTGATGAATTCGCGGGGATCCCCTTTAGCCCATGGGGGGAGTATTACATCCCCAAGTTTAGTGCCATTCTGCTTGCAACCTACAAGGTGAAAACAAGGATAAAGAGGGTTTTTCCGCAATGAAGTGTGCTTCCTGAGAAAGTTTAGCAGGACACCTGAATGAGCTCCATAGCGCAAATGAGCAGTTTAAAATGACCAGTCTCTGAAATTAAGACGAAAACATGCAATGCTCTTATCTTTATTTAATGCACATCAAAATCCGCTTTATGTTCATCTTTCGACGGTGTCTCTGTAAGAAAGAAATACAGCCATGCTATCAAAAGCTGCTTTTCTCACCTAGATCAAAGTTGTTGGAATTGAGTAGCAACTCTGGGAGGTAGAAGAATTCCGGGATAAGCTCCTTGACATCTGCCATATTGTGCTTAGATGCAGAGTACCAGGCTTCACGCACACTGTGGAACATTCTGTCAGCCAAGTCAAAGTGGCCGCCCTGAGGAAGGAAAAAGAGAAGTACAGTGGTGCCCCGCAAGACGAACGCCTCGCAAGATGGAAAACCCGCTAGACGAAAGGGTTTTCCGTTTTGGAGGCGCTTCGCAAAACAAATTTCCCTATGGGCTTGCTTCGCAAGACGAAAATGTCTTGCGAGTTCCTGCAGGGTTTTTTTTCCTTTACCCCCCTTTTTCTAAGCCGCTAAGCCGCTTATCAGCTGATCCGCTAAGCCGCTAAAAGCCGCTAAAAGCCGCTAATAGCACTAATCCGCTAAGCCGTCAATGGGCTTGCTTTGCAAGACGAAAAAACCGCTAGACGAAGAGACTCGCGGAACGGATTAATTTCGTCTTGCGAGGCACCACTGTACTGTATTTTTTGCTCTATAAGATGCACTTTTTTCCTCCTAAAAAGTAAGGGGAAATGTCTGTGCGTCTTATGGAGCGAATGTGTGGTTGATCGCTGGCTCCCTTTCTGGCCCCGCCCCCTTGCCTAAGCCTCCATTGTTGAATGTTCTACAGACGGAGGCTGTTTGTTTCCCCAGCGACATGTGACTGGCTGATTAGATTATCTGTCTGGAAACTGTAGAAACAGTTCCGTTTCCTTTCCTAAAGAAGCTGAAGAACTGTGAGTAGAACCCCATAAAAACAGGATTTTTTCCCTTTGCAAAGTAAGCTCAACAACTTTGAGCTGATCCTCAAAAAATGGGGCTTTTCCCCTTTGCAAAAGAAGCTGCACAACTGTGAACTGACCCCCCCCCCAAAAAAACCCAGGGCTTTCCCCCTTTCCTCCTCTAAAAACTATGGTCTTATGGTCTGGTGCGTCTTATAGAGCGGAAAATATGGAATTACACCTTGGAAGCAAATGGCAGAAGTAAATAGTTTACCTGTAGCCTTAAGAATATCTGTGTAAAGGGTTCCATTCTCACAAGATATGAGGCTACTATCATTGCTGATGAATAATGGGTGCCGTAATGATAAGCTGGAGTTTCACCTGAAAGAAAATGGGGGGGGGGGAATAACAGGAAAAGGAAATAGGAAGGAAATGAGGAAGCCTGTGTTAAATATTAGGCTTAGTCAGTATTAGCTTGCTAATACCAAGATACTAAGTACATCTAAAATTGGTATAGTTCATCAGAAACTATTACTGATAAACAACCACTTTTATTACAGACCTCCGACGTACAACGTGCTTTTCGGAGCATTAATATTAGGAAGGCAGCTGGACCGGATGGAATTATGGGACGAGTTATTAGGGACTGTGCTGCAGAATTAGCTGGTGTATTTACGGACATTTTTAATCTATCCCTGTTGCAGGGTTCTGTCCCTACCTGCCTGAAGACATCGATTATAGGGCCAGTCCCTAAACAGTCAGTGGTGGTATCTCTCAATGACTACAGACCAATAGCCCTAACATCTGTCGTTATGAAATGCTTTGAGAGATTGGTGCTAGATTATATTAAGGCTGGTCTTCCATCCACTCTAGACCCGTTCCAGTTTGCATACAGAAGAAATAGATCTACTGATGATGCTATTTCCATCGCTGTCCATACTGTACTGAGTCATCTAGAACGACAGGGAACCTACGCAAGGCTGTTGTTTGTGGACTACAGTTCTGCCTTTAATACAATTCTACCAGACAGGTTATTCCTTAAAATGACCAATTTGGGTATACATCAGAAGATCTGTTTGTGGGTAAGGAATTTCCTGACCGATAGGCCGCAGACAGTGAGAATGGGACCTTACTATTCTTCTACTCTAGTATTAAGCACAGGAGCCCCTCAGGGGTGTGTGTTAAGCCCCTTTCTCTATTCCCTGTACACATTTGACTGCACCCCACTGTATAAGTCCAACACAATCATCAAATTTGCGGATGATACAACAGTGGTGGGGCTCATTAGTGAGAATGATGAGGCTGCTTATAGGAAAGAAGTACAGGGGTTAATTCAATGGTGTAAAGAAAATAATCTTATGCTTAACACCAAAAAAACCAAAGAACTCATAATTGATTTTAGGAGAAAGAAAAGTGTATTTTTACCATTGCACATAAATGGCGAGGAGGTGAAGAGGGTTGGTAGTTTTAAATACCTGGGCACTTACATCTCTGAGGACCTCTCATGGACTGCAAATATTAATATGGTTGTGAGGAAGGTGCAGGGGAGGTTGTATTTCCTGAGAATGCTCAGAGGATTGAATCTATCTCAGCACCTACTTCTGTCCTATTATCATAGTACCATTGAGAGTGTCTTAACCTATAGTATATTATCGTGGTATGGGAGCAGCTCTGGAATGGATAAAAAAGCTTTACAGAGAATAATTAAAATTGCCCAGAATGTTATTGGGCTCCAACTACCAACCCTGGATGAGATCTTCACGTCTCGCAGCTTGAAGAAGTCACACAATATCCTGAGAGATCCCACCCATCCTGCTCACAACCTCTTTGAACTGTTGCCTTCGGGCAGAAGATACAGGACAATGAAAACACGAACCACACGCCTTCTGAATAGTTTCTATCCAAGAGCTCTGATTGCACTAAATAATGATCTCAGGGCCAGTTGTAAGAAATAGCAAGCAGTGAGTAGTAAGGAATGAGATAGGTTTTAGGTTATGCTATGCTTCTAATAGGTTGTGTTATATTCTGGATTATGTATGTTTTAATAGATTATGTCTGAATAGGATGAGAGTGTTGGAGATACGTGCAAATGTGTATGTGAATCCGGTCTTGGGTGTTTGATTTTCGTTGTTGTGTATACTGTGTATATACGGACAATGACAATAAATTTATCTAATCTTAAAAAATTTTCAATGCTTATAATTTGGCACTATAGCCACTTACATTGTTATAGTGCTCAACTAATCATATTTCTTTTTAAAAAAATGTCACATACAATATTTTATAACACTCTTTTTGAAATTAAATGCTTCAGATTAGCCACAACAAGTTTCTCTAGAGACATCTTCACTGATCATTTATTGAATGTCTTTATCAATGGAAACATTTCCTAGACCTGAGACAAGCAGGATTTTATATGATTATTATATTAATTTAGCACAGGGGCTCAACTGAATCATAGCAAATTTCCTAACGATAAACCTGTCCTCAGCTTCTTAGCTGGTAAAACTGACGATGTCCGGTGGGATCTCCAACCCTCAGAAAATCAGATTAAAGGAAAAGCCACAGTACCGTTTATTCCATTACATCCATCTTGGATTGTGGATGATAGATGTTTTATTGCACTTACCATTAGGGTCTTCCCAGTCTTTGTAGCGCTTCTTATACTGAGCTAACCTCTCATCAGTCTGGGCTCCCATCGGTTTGGCCAAATTTCTAAATGTCTTTGGGTTCGTAAGATCCAATTCCTTTAAAAGCAAACAAGTAGTAAAGTCCATTCTTAAGAAATTTGATTCTCTGACTAATTTAATACATTCATGTGCAACTATTTCTGGCTCCTCTATTCAATATACTGAGATACTGGTTTCTAAAAATGTTGGCAACTACTCTAAATATTTAGCTGCTCAGGCCTGATTTAAAACAATTGTCCCTTTCTCTCATCTGTAGTGCAGATATATCTTTTATTAATCTCTACAAATCACTGCAACATTACTCAAGCCACTGCCTTGAAACACCCACCCCACAACTTACTTCACAGATTAGTTAACAAGGAGTAATATTTGAAAAAGCAAGGCTTCCAGCCCTAATCTGAGTTACTTTTAAGTGCAGGGTTTTAGGCTTCCAAGAACAGGCTTTTATTTTACAAAATGTAAGATTTTTATGTTTACCTCTGAATCATAGTCTGCAAGGATCCACGGGAAAACCGGATACTGCATGAGGTCATTGTAGGATCGGCCAGCCAAAGTGTTTAAGTGCATCAGATACTGGAAATTACTGATTTCACCTCTCTTTGTAGAGATAGCACACAAAACAGAACAAAACAGCACTGGTGTTAATTTCCCAGTAACAAAACCAAAAACGTTTCAGTTGTCCACCGCTTTATAAAATACAGGAACTTAAATGTGACAAAGCATTTTGGCCCCAATATTACATGTTCAAATATTCTATTTCAATCCACTATGAAAAGGAAACTTTAAAGCCCTAAATGGCCTCGGCCCAGTATAGATGAAGGAGTGTCTCCACCCCCATTGTTCTGCCCAGACACTGAGGTCCAGCGCCGAGGGCCTTCTGGCGGTTCCCTCATTGCGAGAAGCCAAATTACAGGGAACCAGGCAGAGGGCCTTCTCTGTAGTGGCACTCGCCATATGAAATGCCCTCCCATCAGCTGCAAAGGAAATAAACAACTATCTGACTTTTAGAAGACATCTGAAGGCAGCCCTGTTCAGGGAAGTTTTCAATGTTTAATGCTGTATTGTGTTTTTAATATTCGATTGGGAGCCGCCCAGAGTGGCTGGGGAAACCCAGCCAGATGGGCAGGGTATAAATAATAATTAATAAATTATTATTATTATTATTATTATTATTATTATTATTAACTAAACTACTCTTTATACTCACCTCCCACCTTTGTGTAACAGATTTCTCCCCCACTAGGGTGCTCAGCAAGCCAGACCTAAGGAGAAGCAGAAAGAGTCAGTACTCTTGCCATTTAGCAGTGGTATATGAGAGCAATGTTAGCAACTTCATGTAACACGGAGCAAATTTTTCCTTGTAATCCATGCTACCATATTAATTATAACTGATTTTAAACTATTAAAGAATCAACAGTTGTACCATCCTAGTATCTATGGATCACTATCAATGTCATGAACATGCCAACAAGGAACGGTCACCTCTAACAGTCTAACATGCTTTGATGTTAGAGCTCGTGTAGTGTAGCTGTCTGAGTGCTTCAAGAACAAGCTTTGGTTTCCCAGTCATGGTTTGCTTGGAGCAAGCCAACCACCATGACTCATGGTTCTGATATGATACTAAGCCAGGGATTGTGGTTTGCAGCTCATACTCTGGCTAGGAGAGGAGCGAAGCGGGAGACATCTAAATATTCACGATGAACCTTTAGCTATGGTTTACTATGATGCGTGAGGGACGCCGGTGGCGCTGTGGTCTAAACCACAGAGCCTAGAATTTGCCAATCGGAAGGTTCGAATCCCCACGACGGGGTGAGCTCCCGTTGCTCGGTCCCTGCTCCTGCCAACCTAGCAGTTCGAAAGCGCGTCAAAGTGCAAGTAGATAAATAGGTACCGCTCCAGCGGGAAGGTAAACGGCGTTTCCGTGCGCTGCTCTGCTTCACCAGAAGCGGCTCAGTCATGCTGGCCACATGACCCGGAAGCTGTAAGCCAGCTCCCTCGGCCAATAAAGCGAGATGAGCGCCGCAACCCCAGAGTCGGCCACGACTGGACCTAACAGTCAGGGGTCCCTTTACCCTTTACCTTTACTATGATGTGTGAGCACAGTCAATTTCAAGAGAGAAGCCCCTTGCTATTTTATTTGCACTGCTGTTCACAATATTTTATTTGCATTTCTGGTTTTTCTTATACTCCAAATCTCCTCTACTTACACTGGGAAACACATTAAAGACAGTTAAAAGCCACCAGGAAGTTCAACTTTTAAAATAGCTGGATGAGTAGAAAGTAGTCAAAACGAATACTGTAAATTCCTTCACTTCCAAATCTATTGCGTGGAATAAAAACACAGACACTCACCCTTGTTCCACACTGGTGTTGGGTCGCTGTCCAGACACAGACTCTGAACTGTCAGTTAAAGATGGAACGACAGCCAGAAACCTTAAAAATAATAATAGGATAATGTAATCAACAAAAATGCGTTTCAATTAAGATTCAGGTGGCGCCTACTGCCAGACTGTTAATGAATTAATTAGGCTGCTGTGCCTATTTCTATTAAAAGTATACATTGCAATGAAAAAACAGTAAAAAGAAAAGTACACCTCAGTTCTAAAAGAGATTTTTGTGGGGATGGGATGGAGAGGAAGGAAGGCATTCAAAGTGTTACTGTTAGCACATAAAGTCCTTAATAGCTGGGAACAGTTTATTTAAGGATCACTTTACCCCCAATATGTGTCCACTCAGCTGCTTGGAAAACATAGCAAGCAAATCCTCTTTTGTTCATAAAACCTGAAGGCATAAGGCAGGAATGAACAGTTTCTGCAGGTGTCCACAAAGGGAACTGAACAGTAGAGTCCATTCAAAGATATACATTGATCCTGTGATCTTAAGTCAAGGGTGACTAAAGAGGTGGTTAAGTTCTGGAGGTGGCATTGAATTACTCTGGTTAGTAAAATCCCAGACTGAAGATCTATAAGAGGACAGAGGAGACCCCACCTATATTCATGCTGTGTAGAGTCCCCATTACATGTGTCGCTGGGGTGTCTGAGATTTTCAGCAAATGCAACATGCCTTTCTGCCTACTGAGCTCACTTCTCAGATGATCTTGACAGATGGGTTCTTGAGCTCTACTGTTTGGCTGCCCTCTTTCTAAGGCAGGCTGAATTATTGGAAGCAAGTTGAGATGAAATAATTCTCTTGTCTTTGTAATAAGACTATGTTTAGCATAATATAGGCTAGCTGCTGCGGCGGCCTAATTTTCATCTCACTCCCTGTTAAGAGGAATTCCCACAATGGATGAATGGGCAGCAGAAGGGCAGGGGATAATGCAGTGTTAAATGTTAACATTTCCTCGTGGTCAATAAAAACTCAATATGGAATTGTTTCTCATTTGTGGTCAAATGTCTACAATTTTTCCCTCTATTAATATTCTTGCCTAATATCAATAGAAGAGCATGCTCAACACACAAGCCTAACAGACCCTATTGGTATTGGTCATGAACATCACATTCTCCCAAGCCCTTTTGAAGAGGCAAGCCTTTGCCATGGCTGCCTTGCCAATATGCTTGTTGTAAGTACTCTTATTATAAACAATACGAATGGAAATACCTTTGGTAGACTTTATTCCTCACTCCTTTCTGAAAAGCAAGAAGGTAGTTGCGTCCATCTCCAGAGAATACTTCAACAGCAATTGGCTGCAAAGAAATGGCAGGTTTTAAAAACGTTGTCAAAGCACAGAAGAGTAATTGCAGTGGACTTTCATGAAGCCGAAGTCAGACCTTTTTTACCTAGGTATGAAGCCAACTTACGCCTGCAAACTGTGCTTTAAAAATCACCCCTAATCCCTTTGTCAGGGTTTACAATGCACCGAAGCTTCCAGACTAAAATGTTTAATAATGTTTATCCCACCTTAAGCAAGTGGCAGGGTGACGCCAGGGCCTATAAAATATAAAGCTCTTAACAACTTGGAACCAGTTTTCCTATGAGATCGCCTTACTGCGCATGTGCCCACTTGACTGCTTTGATCGGCGGAACTGGCGCTAATACAAGTGCCACATAATACCTGTTCCACATTTGTAAGAACTTGATTGTTTAGTGTGGCAACACCTACACTTTGGAACCCCTTGCCTGTTGAGATCAAGCAGGTGCCGTTACTATACAGTCATACCTCAGGTTGAAGTAGCTTCGGGATGAATATTTTCAGGTTGCGCTCTGCGGCGATCCAGAAGTAACAGAGAGCGTTACTTCCGGGTTTCGCCGCTCATGCAGACACTCAAAATGACATCACGCACATGCGCGGAAGCGGTGAATTGCGACCCACGCAGATGCGGGTTGCGTTCGCTTCAGGATGCGAACAGGGCTCCGGAACGGATCCCGTTCGCATCCAGAGGTACCACTGTAATCTTTTTGGGGCCTGCTAAAAACATTCTGGTTTAGACAAGCCTACCCAGATGCTTAGCAAGGTACGGTAATTTTTAAAGGTTTTAGTATTTCAACCTTTGTATGTTATAAAGTATGTTTGTGATTTTTTTCTTGATTTTCTTGTTTTTTCTTCTTGTAAATGGCTTTGAGGGTTGTTGTTGTTTTTTAAAAAATCAAGTAGTGTGTAAGTTTCATTAAATTATGAAATAAATAAATGAAATATTTACGAAACCCTGCTATTCCCCACTAGAAACAATACCTGTAACAGGTATCTTCTTTTGTGCACTTCCTTAATATCCTCGTATGCAAAAATACTGCATGTCCTTTTGAGTTGACTTGGACCTTGTCGGGCTCCTCTGGGTATAATTGGCTCATGCATACTGTAGAGAGTAAAAGGTAGGTGAGAAACTATAAATATAAGACTATACATAGCAAATCTGATTTCACCCACTCATATTCCATAGTCATATGATACAATAACTACAGAGTCATGTACAGATTTTGCATATTTCTATTTTAGGTGCAGTGTTGTTTTTGGAGATGCATTTAAGAGCTATAGTCAGGAGGGTTTTTTATAGGTCTGATGCTGTAATCCTTTCTAACAGGGATACATTTTTTTCTCTTACAATTTCAAAGACTGTCACGCCTAACTCACTTTAGAGGCAGGGTTTCAATGTCCCGTATTTCTCTGGTGGCGGTCATGGTATAGCCATCAATCACATAAAAGTGCTCTTTGCCAAAGAGGAGGAGCCCCTCACTGGTGTCTAGGCCTTGAACCCGAGCACAGCGGTACATGTGTTGAATCTGTAATATAAGCACATATTTAATGAAAACATGATGAATAAATAAGGATATGTACATGACTATGATTATAGTGCTAGGTTGGCAGGAGCTGGGACAGAGCAACGGGAGCTCACTCCGTCGCAGGGATTCGAACCGCCAACCTTCCAATCAGCAAGCCCGAGAGGCTCAGTGGTTTAGACCACAGCGCCACCCTGCCACCCTGGAGGCCATATCAACACTCACAAACAGCATTTAAAACTCAATCTGAGAAAAAATGACTGCAACTGAAGATTTAATGCGAAGAAAGGAAAGCCCTCAAAGGACCATTTAGACCAAGGGAAACTTGAAGTCTTTAAGAGGGATAACTATTTATATGGAATGAAATAAAACCAAGGCCAGTTGTGTCTTCTTGGAGGTTAGGCTTGTATGGCAACCCTGAAGAAAACTAATCTGGTCCTATAGTTGAAATTGGAGATCCTTATCTTGACAAACAGAGTTTCGTGTAAAAGAGAATAGTTGAGCAATGGTTGTATCGAAAGCTTTGCATGATACTAACCTGCCCTTGGATCCATGAATTTGACAGATGGATAGGCATAAAAATCCAACATAGGAAAATCAGTGCTAAGCTACTATAACTGCAACATGTTATGGGGACTACCTGAAAATAAGATGCTTGAAGAGGATGAAATAAGGCAGTATCAACAGGACCTGAATGTGTTTAATTCTGGCTAGATTGTGACTTATCACTCCCCTTTCTGCTCCTCAGATATGATAAAGGAAAAAGGCATGCCAAAGGACAAGGAATGGTAAAAATATAAAGAGCAACCCATTGATTTAATTTTGAAATGCAAGCATCAGTATATAAATAACCTCTGCCCTATAATGTTCTTTTTGATTAAATTATAGGAGGAGAGGGTCCTGTTTATAGCCAAGACAGAATGAAAAAATGGAAGTGATTATTGCAGTACAAGCAACACTTCCCAGTTGTTATTTTCTTGCGTCAGTGGTGCCTGGGGACCTCATATCCTCATAAACTAGGAAGCCACAATGATGCTGAGTGAGGATGAATGCAAAGACAACAAATCACCTCGAGAGGTCTATTTATTCCACGCATAATCTGACATTCGAGAGGAGGCAATGTGAAAACTTTCCCAGCCATTGTCATGTTGATTCTACGGCGTATACTAAGTTTTCATCTGCCAGTCAAAGGCATTTGCAAATCATACAAACTATGTTCTGGCATTCAAAATTGGATCCTCCCTTTCTGCATGCCAGAAGATAAGTATTTGAAATTGTACAAAGAACTACAGTGGTGCCCCGCAAGACGAATGCCTCGCAAGACGGAAAACTCGCTAGACGAAAGAGTTTTCCGTTTCGGAGGCGCTTCGCAAAACGAATTTCCTATGGGCTTGCTTTGCAAGATGAAAATGTCTTGCAAGTTCCTGCGGATTTTTCCCCCTCCCCCCCTTTTTCTAATCCGCTAAGCTGCTTATCCGCTTATCCACTAAAAGCCGCTAAACCTCTAAGCCGTCAATGGGCTTGCTTCGCAAGACAAAAAACTGCTAGACGAAGAGACTCGCGGAACGGATTCTTTTCGTCTTGCGGATTCTTTTCGTCTTGCGAGGCACCACTGTATTACATAATGCTTATTTATAATGCTTCCGAATAATAAAACTGCAAAGCACATAGCATTAAGGAAATATTCTACTGCCTTCCATGGAGTGAGATTTATGCAGCTGGTTGTGATAGGCAAGCAAGAGCCATCATGGCAGCTTTATCAAAAAGCATTTGAACAGGGTGCAGAGCAGGGTCTCAGAAGGGGTGCAGTTCTGAGGGCCAGTTCAAGGGCCTGAGGTTCCACACACCTGTGCTACAGGATTGCACACCTTGGAAAGATAGGACTCTATGTGGATGCATTTTTGTTCCAACAAAAACCAAAACAGGTTCATACAATATCAAACCTGAATTTGTATATTTTTCTTAAGAGTATTGTTTCTAAACTATGCCAACAACAATATGACATTTGTTTTAAATGAGGACACTCATCACTGAAAGCAACAGACATTTTCCAAGGTAAGGCTATTTATTATGAGCATTCTCAACAGCACTTCAGAACCTATTATGTCAATGTTTCATAAAACTGTTTCCCAACCACAATTAAACATGCTCATGCAAACTTAAGGAACAAAGGTACTCTAGTAATTCACTGAATTTTAAGGCTGAGTTCCAATTTAAAAGTGTTTGCCAGGTGAAAAAAAGAATCATTCTTATATCAAAGGTATAAAAAGAAGAAGAGCTTAACTGAAGGTTAAATCTACAGAGGGGCTCTGTCACCATGTAATTAACAATTCTGCGTTTGAGTTAGGAAACTGCGGGTTGTATCCAACAGGTCAGCATGTTCATGCAAGGACTTCCACTTGCGTAATGGAACTTCCCCTCTCTCCTCTCCTCCCCTCCCCCCCATCTGTTTTGAGGGTTCCCCTCTCCAGAACTGATTTTTGTTTGGGGGGGGGACATGGGGCAAGGATAGGAGACAAGAGGAGAGGGAATTCCACTGCATAAGTTGGAAGTCCTTGTGTGAACAAGACAACTTAGTTGGGTACAATGCATGACATTTTGGTGAGATATCACACACACGTACTCCACAACCCCTCTATGCCATGTTCATTTTGAATGATGGATGAACTGCTTCGGAGACTAGAGGCACTAGAGAAGCCTCCACACAACAGCTTGCTAGGTTCAGTAACTGAGAGACCAAAAAGAGCATTAAATGCTGGCTTATACCTTCTCCCCTTCTTCGAGCAGTCGAAGCAAAGTTGTGTTATCGGTTTTCTCCTCTTCATCTATAGAGCTGCTCTCAGCTATTTGATCCTGCAGCTGCTCCTGATTCTCCTCATCACCACCATCAGGTGCGGAACGAGATCTCTTCAGTGGTGGTTTAACAAGGCCTGCATGAAGCAATCAAACCGGCAGCACATTTGTCTGTAAGTCACTGAACTTTGTGTGGTACATGAGCAGGGCTGCATATTGACAAGTCCATGCCAGTAAAGAACTGTTTCACTCTACTTAAGGTTCAAAGCCCACCCCAAATCCTACACTAAAAACTGGTAGAATTTCTGCAGGACCAGCTGAGTCTGAGAACTGTCAGGCCAAGGGCAGTCAATGGATAACGGTCCTTGCTCAGGCATGAAGGTCAGTGGGTGATCTCAGATAAGTCACACACTCTCATTGTTTGTTGTGGGGCTAAAACGGAATATCCCCCCAAGCTCCCGGACTGAGAATCTTAATGCAAGTTTAAGTCATACAAGCTGTTCACATGCTATGTAGTCAAGGGGAATGGGAAAAGCATGCCCACTTTTACAAACACACTGCGCTGATACTTAGGGATAATTAGTGAATTTGATCTTTACAAATTCCAATGTGAAGTGATCTCTTGGGCTAAATACACTTAAGCGTCCTCAGGTTTTGCATTCCTCTGAAAGCTGCAATACAATTCTCAGCACACTAAACTATCAAAATATGTTTTAAAATGCATGTTTTGCAGGAATGCATTAATATATATATATATATAATTTAAAACATTTAAATGCAATTTTATGCATCTTTTTTCCCACAACAACAAAAGTGACTGGAAGTTGACAAATTCCCTACTGATAGGGAAGGACTACTAGACAAGACAGATTCAAATCTTTCTTAAGCAACCGTTTTAGCATCTTTGGGGTGATTCACACATTTAGGGAGGCCACTAAAGTACTACAATGGTCACAATTCACGTATCAGCAGATGTCGGGTCTGCTGAAGACTTCTGCCTTGTCCTAAATAACCTATGAATGTAAAAATTGTGAATGTCTGCCATCACACTCAAGAACAGCTTGCTGCTTGTGCATACTTCCCTATAGGGAAATACAGCATAAATAACTTCAACTTGCCAAGCATGCCTATGCATACAGAGATATGTGCGAAAATACCCACCTTTAACTCTTGCAATAGTATCTTCCCCATGTTCTGGCTCCTGCTGAGCAGTTTCTCCTTCAGAGCTCTCTTCGACAGTGTCTTGGAAGACCGCAGGGTTTCCAGAAGCCAGACGCATGTAGTATTCTTTGCTGTCATAGCTTATAGCTCTTCGGTAGCGCGCAGGTTTCTTTAAACAACAACAGAATAAAAACGTTTGGCAAAACCAACTCAAACATACCCTAAATATAAATCTATGTTCAGAACCTGCTAAGTGTTGTAGCTGGAGGCAGCCAACTGTAAACTGATTAAGCTTCCAATAGGCAAATCAGCTAGATTTGGAATGAACCTATTGTTGCTGGAAAGAGGATCAAAAATTAAATGCTGCTCGATGAACGTAAAAGTTAGCAAAATGTGTTTGGTGCTTTGTGAATCATCACAAAAGAACTGGCATCTCATCATTTCCAATATTGCACCCAGCCAATTCAGGTATTTTCTTTAAACACTGAAATGTTAACCAAAGTGCAAGGATGTAGAGAAACTGATGGGGATTAATTTAGACCTATTATTAACTCCCACACTATTACTTTAATTATGATATTACAATTCTAATATCTGATTATGCGCAGAGAATGGGGGAGGCAGGAAAGCTATCGTAATTTGTTCATATGGATGTGGTGCTCATGAACCAAAGTGCTGTTTGGTGTTAGCTCACACAATATGCATGCTATGTTTCTTTTTCTATTTGTTGGGCTGCAATCAAACACAGCTGCATGCTCCCTAATGGCCAAGGTCTCATGACCAAAACTAAATGTTGAGTGCAATGGTAAAAGTGGATCTTTTTTTGGGGGGGGGGGGGAGGTGGGATTTTGCATTTTTGCCAAAGCTCCAATCATGTTTTACAGGAACTTCACAGTTCATCAAAGAAGAAGAAATGTTTTCTGGAACGCTATAATGTTTTACCAAATTTCTATTTTAGTCCACTTCTCTTCATTCTCATTACTAGTGAAATACATCTGTGGAGTTTCTTTCTGCAGAGAACAGTGATGCGACTGCTTCTCCATGGGCTCAGAGCACTTATCACCCCACAACTGTTGAGTAACCAACGTTTATCATCTTTACGCTAGCGTGGTGAAGAACTGCAAGTGAGGCAGCATTCATAAAAATCACTTGACCCCATGCCAAATTCCACAGAGATCCAAACAACAAGTGTTACTAACATGCCAACTGGGTCGAGAGAATCGACTCTAACCTCCATTTATTTTAGTAGAAATAATGGGTAATACAGAGAAGTGGATCAGGCTCACCCTCTGTGGGTCATTTTGATAAGGTTGGTGCATTAGCCCCAGCATATCAATTTTATGTTTTTCCTTTGCTGAGCTTGCTCTTCATTTGAGTTCCTTGGAGGTCAGGCAAATCCCTGTCAGCGCTTGGATATGGACCCTGAAGATCCATTATTGGCTAAAACTTGTTTTCCCCCCTGTCGGGTTGGCTCCGGTAACCCTACTGAATTCCTATGAATCCAAATGGAAAGCTACACTGCACAAAAAGCTAAGAGGCTTGGGGTT
Organism: Podarcis erhardii; assembly: GCF_964252035.2. Lineage (NCBI taxonomy): Eukaryota > Metazoa > Chordata > Lepidosauria > Squamata > Lacertidae > Podarcis > Podarcis erhardii. Next base: position 66,644,546 of record NC_138512.1, on the reverse strand, counting down.
CTCCCCACAGGCCTTGATAGCTGTAGGTTATGAGAAAGCTACAGCAATAATCCGCCAACAAATTTGGGGTGTGGAACTGCACTGTCACGTGAGTGAGATGAATAAACACCCAACAATAATAGATAATGGGAGAGGGTTCACCTCAGCAAAATGTCTGTCAAAATTACAAATACCTAAATACAGACGGTCGTTTACCCTCACTAGATTCAATGGGCTGCCATCTGCCTTATTGCAGGGCAGATTTGAGGGTAAACCTTACGCAGAACAAGTCTGCCCCTGCGTCTTGATGGAGGTAGAAACTGTCTCTCATGCCTAGTTACGCTGCCGTTTCTACGGGGATATACGCTCAGCATTTATTATCCCTGCTATACATAAATCTCCAAATGGGTCCGAACTTCAATGTCTAAAATCCCTGGTAGAGGACAAGGATCCAGAGATCATGCTAAGGGTGGCCAAATTCTGTGCGACTGCCACAAAACTTAGGGAACAAGCTGTGCTACCATAATGACCAAGGCCTTAAATGACAATTTTAGGTTGTATTTTAGTGATTAAGATATACCTTATATATTTTTAACTGCTGCTATATCTGTATTGCCCCTGTTATACCCAACTGCAAACTCAAATATATCCCTATCGTGTTTTATGACTTCCCTGATATAGTATGTGAGCTGGAACTGGTCTGTGACTGAAATTAATAAATTCTCATTCTCATTCCTTGAATTCAAATTGGGAATGCAAAGGGAGACTCTTTTGGGTGGGTGGAAATGCTGCCTTTTACTGTCAAAGAACAAGCCACATTTCTCTTATCTCCAATCTCAGAGCTTGGGAGCACAGCACTAAGACTGAAGGTAAGCCTCTGCCTGATGCCTTTTCCTGTCTAAGAGCAGGCAGAGGCACAGGAGAAAGGCATGTGACAGCACCAAGATAAAAAATAAGCTCAGATTGGAGATAAGAGAGCTCCACACCTGAGGTCATGTGATGTCAAGTGACTGACAGATGGGTGTGGTTTGTGCAAAAAGCCTCATGGGCCAAATTCAGAGGTCTGGTGGGCCAAATTAGGATCTTGAGATGGAGGCTCCCTCCCACAGGTGTATGATGTACACATTATTATACTAGGTCACATCCTATGAAGTTGTCTTATTTGTGCTTGTGCAATGGAAATTCTCCTCCCCTCGCTTGTGCAATGGAAATTCTCCTCCCCAACTCCCAAAGTTGTCCCCCGACTCTCTGAAGAAAATTCAGGGGTCAAAGAGGAAACTATGCTAATAATGTATACAGATGGTTGTATTCAAGTCCAAATACTTATGCCTGGAATTAATTAGTTAATAATGCAATTAACATGTAGATCGCAGTCCCCCTGTATCTCTCAAAAATGAAGTTGGCAATATAAGGTTAGGAAGGTAAAAAGCACTGCACTTCATCCTGAAGCCTATTGGAAAAGATTAAGAATTCAGCCAAAGTTCTTCTCTAGTTGCTCCCTAAAATCTCCAATTATGCTTGAGGTTTTTTAAAAGAACAGTTCATTTATATGATGATGATTTGTTAACCTAGTCCTATGGACATAAGAGATAAGCCACCTAGAGAACAGACACGTTTTTAGCAAGTCCACCAAGAGCCAAAAAATATATTAATGCATCACCTTCCAAAATGTTGGTTTGACAAGTAATTCAAAATGAGTGAAGGCATATTGTACTTAGTGATGAGCAAATTTATTAAAAAATTTTGATCTGTATTTTTGTGTGACCTAGATAGGACTATTTGCAAAGGCAATATAATGTTGGAGATTTCTTCGCAACATATTTTGGGAATTAAATATCAGTGGAATGCAGTATAGTTGTTCATGAACAGAAATTAATGCATTCCAGGATGTACATCCCATGTTCCCCATTAGAAGCACATAGAAAATGTTTATGTTAACAAGGGGGCAGAAAGCAGCAATTAATGGTCCCAAATACACGTATGGGACAAGGTGAGTCAACTGCTTTGCCAGCACAGTGCCGTGAACAGGTGAGATTGTCTTAACAGTGCAAAAACATTAGGCCAGCACTGAAATACTTATTAGGCTAAGTGCATGAATGTCCAAACTGCCCATCACTAAACACATCATAGTCCATTAGTTCTAATTTCGAGCTGGTACATGTTTATACAGTGAGAATAGTGACAGCACAGCCCATCACAGCTTGTTAGTGTGCAACACAGACAGAAAGAGCTACATAGACATTGTATTAGGTGAAGACTGAAGAGAACACAGCCACATCCTCTTAGTATATCATTAACCCTACGACAGAGTTACTGAGGAAGCACGTTGAAAGCCAACCAGAGAAGCCTTGTTAAGGTTGCCTAACATGCACAGAGAAGTTTCTATCTGTTTTGCCACCCGTGGAGAGTTTTCTCTCTTTACCTTTTGAGGAATGGTATCGTCAGATGTCTCAGGAGGCTTACTTGAGAAGTCAGACTGAAAATAGGGTATTAAGTATAGAAACATCAGGGGAAATATCATGTTGAGGAAGAATGCATGATGCGACTAAAACTGTCAGAGCATTAGTGGGCAAAAAGGTAATGACTGAACTTCTAATTTTCTCCACACCAGGAAACGCAAAGCAGGAAAAATAACAACACAGAAGCTCGAACCTTAAACTTTGCTAAAACTAGCATACGGTAAAGCTCAATTTAATCACAAAGCACGGGAGGCATACGCAATATTTTAGCAATTCAATTAAAATATTGTTGATTATCAGTGGATCAAATTAACAGCTCACACTGCTGCTTTGATTCTGCACTTGCCTACAAACTCAATCTTCAAATATGATGGACTATGAAGAGACAGTGTGAGAAACTGAGATATGAAAGCTAGGAGATAAATGGCACCCTAAACCTAGGTTACGGGCGCAACAATGGAATGTCTAGGTGCGTTTTTTAATAAAAAGAATACAAAGCTGAAAATGAACTGCAGCTAAAATATTATGTTCATTTTTCACATGGTCTAGTCCTTCCCCTGCCCACCTCCCTAATATTCTTAAGAGGGTCTCTTCGCCAGTCTTCAGAGAGTAGCTGGAAGTAGGGAGTCTGAAAAAGGTCCTCTTTTCCTTCCACTCTGCAGTTTTAATCTGAAATCTTAGGCACAGTACTGCACCCAGAGCTCAGAAACTGTTTGCGCTAATGAAATTCCCTGCTGCAAAATGCGCCCAGAACAATGGGAGTTCTGAACACTGTTAAGAGATGCACCTCAACAGCAGCATCACGTTTGTACAAGTCACACCTACCTGACAATGCATTTACATTTTCCTAACTTCCCAGGTATCTTTGATCAGACTAGCACAGGCCTGTATAATTCCCCCCCCCCCAAGCTCAATGCAGTCCATCATCCATGTAGGACAGCCCACCAGGGACTCAATTAACCTCATGTTTTTGCTACCTGTCTAGGACTGCAAATACAAGGGAGCTATGAAGCACCTGGTAGGTCACAATACATGGTAGGTGGGCTGTACCTGGCTTGGTACATTGTAGGTGGTATAGTATGGCCTTCCTGTTAGGGCAGAGCGAAGCCACAGCCCACTTTACTTCTGCTATCCTCCAACTGGAAAATTAATCAGCAAGAATCTAGAGGCTGCAAAAAACAACGGCCATGGCTGCATGGTTCAGGGAGCTAGTGCAAATATTTGCTGATATGCACTTGAAGGGGAATCAACGTCCATCCATAAACCCATAGCTGAGCACCACCAGAAACACATTATCCAATCGGCGATGGACCTTCTTGGCAATGATGCAAGAAATAAGCCAATGCATTGCTACAGCTAAAAGCTACTGCCGTCCTGTAACTGCACTTACCAGCATATTTGTCTCATGTTCAGTATCCGGCATGTAAGGATACTGAATATAAAACATGTCATTTCGAACCATCTTCTTCCTCATTCGACAGGGACCTTCTGTCATCTCCAGCATCCACTTGTCCAGGTGAGAGCCAATAGGAGGGCCCCACAGTCCTCTCTCCCGTAACAACTCGTATTCAATCTGAGACCACTCTTCTGTCACATACTTCAACGCATTCTGCTGACGCTGGAAAGGACACTACAGGTTAACTGCCATGGTGTGCAAAATTATGTGTCATAAATGGCATGCAGAATCAAGTAAGCTCCCTTGTACCGTGATTCTAACTGAACAGAGATTCTCATGAGGCACGGCAGCAAAGAAGCCCAAGGCATTTTAAACTGCCCTGTGATCCTTGGAAGGACGGTATATAAATTTAATAAATGAAAATAAAACAAAGTCTTTTAAAAGGTCCAAGGTGCAAAGTTGGATATTCATGCTGTTTTCCTCAATCTCGGAGCTTAAAAACTCAAGTTGTGAACTGTCCTTGCACGGGATTTGTTATTTACATAGTTCATAATTACATATTTATAAAGTGTGTTGTCTATAAAAAGGGTGTACTTGTGTACTTGTACTTAAATCTGTACCTGTTCCTTAAGCAGCTCTAGCACTGCTCCTAGGCTGCCAGCACCACAAATCTTTCTATAAACATATGAAGCTGCTTTATCCCAGTACAGTCCACTCTTAAGAAGAGTGTCTGAAAGAATTCTCTCCTATCACTTGCTACCTAACTGGATATGCAAGGGATTTTATCTGAGACATCTTCATGCAAAGCATATATACCACTGAGTTATGGATGCTCCCCTCTTAACTGCTGACAGGGCTTTCTCTCTAGTTGAAGGGCAGCAACATAAAGAGCTCTCTTTAATTTAGGAGATGGCTGGTTGAGAAGGACTAGCTTATCCAAAGGATATGATCATTATCTTATCTCTGCATGGTGTATGTTTCTTAGTGAGAACCATCTATGGGTGGGGATCTTCTGATTGTACTGAAAAGTTTGAATAAGGCCTTTTTCATTGTGATGCCCCATTTGTGGAATGAGCTCCCCAGGGAGACCTGGAGAAAATAGACAATGTGGCATTTTTGCAGACAGGAAAAGATCTTTCTATTCTGGCATTTCCTGACTACTGATACCGAGTTCTTCTTTGGTTCTGGATGGTATAGTTCAAATTGCATGACTCTGGAAAAATGTTTCAGTTGTTATTTTTTACTTTGGCTGCTTTATGTATATCACAAACCACTTTGGGACTTACAAATTTAAAACAGAAAAGCAAAATAAAAGATTTTTTTTATAAATAAAATGAAACAAAATAAAGAAACCACTTTTAAATACAATGCTCATGCAAATTTGATAAAAGCATTTGGTTTGATTACTGCTCTCATTTACCTCTTGGTATTCTTTATACTGCATATCTACCAAGTCTCGAACCACTGCTATGTGAGTAAACATCCATTGAGAGATCTCCTAACAGAAAAATAATGAATATATTAATGTGTGCAGAAAAGAGCTTGTCCTTAAAACAACTTACATATAAAATAACCCTGAAAACTTCAAGTAGTGTGGATTACGTATGGAATTATGGTAGATAGTAGTTATGCTGCAATTTTTACAATAAAACAATACCTCTAATCTAGCAAAGTATTTCAACGGTCTCATCTACTTGAAACTGCTATGGTGGATTAAGGCCACAGTACTTAACATTCAGGCAGTTTAAAATCTAAGTAACAGAATATAGTGAAGGGGGGATTTATTAAGACAGGCTAAATCATCAATCAATTTGTTATACTGTACATATAAGGGATGACTATTTTTTTCCTTTGTATTATCTGTTTGTCTTTAAATGCTATGTAATACCTGCGTGGATAGATTATGTTTGTTAAGACCGCTTTCTTTTCGGTTTCTTCTCGATCCTGTTAGCTTGGAAAGACCGAATCCACTGCTGACCCGGGAGAGCTTGGACTGGGTAGTCGGAGCCAAGGCTTCTCCTCTACTGATGCTTTTCTTTTCATGAGCTAGAATGCCAAGAAGAGTTGGGGGTTTTCAAAGCGTATTTACTGGACCTACTAGCACATCTACATCCAAGGGTGGATAAAAATCAATGATTTTTTTAAAAAAACGAAATGATAAAATTGGATTATTTTTAATTTAAATTGGATTTTTAAAATTTTAAATTGGATTTTTAAAATAAAATGCTTTCGGAGGAAAAATCTTTCCAAATATAGTCTTCTATTTAAGTTACGTTATAGTCCAAAGGCTATTCATCAGGAAATAAGGATTTGTTTTAAGTTTTTCATGTGTGCTAAAACTCAGTCTAATTTTTAAAAATTAATAAATAAAATTAACCACATCAGTTAACAAACATGGCTACATATGCCATAATGTTATTTTTTTAGTTAAATAAATTGTTTAAATGTTTATTAAGGAAATGATTATTTTTCTCCTTCCAATGAAGTACAGCAGAAAAGTTGTCCAGATATGAACAGTTAACTTCTTAAACTTCACCATAATTTCATAATTATCTATGTATTTCTAATAGTATAACCAAATCAGTAATTTTTGATATAACTAAAAACTACTCTGAAAATTTATTATTCCAAAATGAAACCTTCATATGGTTGTAAGTATTAAGATTATACCAGCAAGATTGAGCCTTTCTGTAAAAAAAAATAATGATTTAAATCAAGTCTTACTTACTAGTGATTTAAATCGTGATTTAAATCGATTTGATTTAAATCAAATCCACCCTGCTACAAACCAAAAACAATACCCAGAAAAGCTGCAGGCTAATCTAGATGGCAGCATTCTCCCACAAACACACTCCCATCCCACATACTTTTAAACAGGTAGATATTACACTGTTACATTAGAAATCCCTCAAAGAGCACATTCCACATTTGTAACACTGTCTGTGGGTGATGAACAGGAAAGCCTTGTTCCCTAGGATGAAAAGCAGGGGATGAAGTTTTGCCCTTTGGGATGGGTAGAACGGAAGGCGAATTATCCAACATCAGATGGAATCAAGGACAATGTCATTTTGCTCCCATCTTCCTCCCTACATTTAAGGGGTTTTAAATATGCCTAAGCCGCCAAAGAATTATATACCACACAATAATAATCTGCATAGCTGCTCTTACCCAAGTGATTTTGCCAACATTTTAAACTGGCTTCTTCCACTAGCGGCTTTACAAGGGCAATATCCACATGGCCCCTGTCATTGACGGGGAGAGATACTTTGAATACCTCCTCCAAAGCCTGTTTCTTGCTGTAGAACAGTTCTGTCCACACACGATTTACAGCTTTTAAAAGAAGCTGGCGACCTAAATACACAAAGAGGACACAAAAGTGAACAAATGCACATTTATTTTGATAATTAATCTCCTGTAACCAGCATAGATTTATCGCTCTAGAGTGGCTAACAGAGTAGCACGAAACAAAGAGTACAATTTAATAAATAGTAAAACAACAACAACAACAACATGCAAGCTAGTGCAGCAAATTAAAAACAAGTGAAAACAGTGTCAGTTTAAACAGATGGTAAAATCAAATTGCTCTAAGATAAAGCTAGGCACCTGTCAGCTGCAGAATGGATGAGAGACAAGAATGAGGGAGTGAGTGAGGGAGAGAGAGAGATAGAGCTCAAAAAAAAAAAAAAAAACCAAATGTGTGACTAAAATTAAGTTTGGAACAAACCACCTGTGCTTGCCTCAGAAAAGCGCCTGGGGTTTGTGAATATTCTTGAATCATAAAACTACCTTGTTCAGAATCATAGAATTGTAGAGAGGAAAAAACCTTTTAGAATTGGCAGGGGGCAGGAGGACAGCAAGTTTATTTTGAGCCTTGTCCACACAATGGAGATTCACTTTTGGACTCTCTCTTTTAAATATTCACCCCACTCCTAACACGATTAGGACACTAGTGTTAGCTTTTCCTATGATTTATATTAACCTGAGTCTATTCATTTGGATTTATAAGCAGTGCTTTTTTCCTTCTAGTACCCCAAGAAAAAAAAGCACTGTTTATAGGTCACACAATATCTTGTGCTGACTGGGATTCATAGTATCAAATACTAGATTTCCTCCATTTTGAGCCAATATGCAATGGCGTTCCCAAGTTCTTCAGTGTCAAGGCTGAAACAGCAATGATGCTGGCGAAATTTTTAACGGAAGGGTTTCCAGTGAAGCAGAAAGTCTGTGCTGTGACAATGCTGGAATTGCTGCCAGTCATTTGGAGGCTTCCTTATTTTTCTCTTTCATTATCCTAACTCCATTTTAGCTATCTACCTCAATGATTTGCAAAACAGATCTGTAATAAATCTTGCTTTCTCCCGAGTTTTGAATTGTTAGCCATTTTCCATGAGAGGCAGGTCCTGCTGAGTGAGAGGGATTAAACCTAATCCTAATTATTCCTAACTGCTGTTTGGGCAGGATCTGTTTAAGGCAGATATGCAGCCTGTAATCTGTATTACTGGTCCTCTGTTCAAAATTAACCTCTGATTAGTCCTGGCTTGGCCTCTACTTTGAAATGGCTTCTTTTATACTCTAGTGTTTATCACCTGCAATCTTTTCTTCATAGCTCCTTGGGAAACAACTCATACCCCCACTCTCAAATGAAACAGCCGAAAGATTAAGGGAAGACATGAGGAATACATTAGCTAACGTACTAACTGACATTTAAGACGGATGGACTCCAGCTGCATAATTACCTTCACTAACATCTTGATTGTAGACTCCATCTGGCTCGACATCAGAAGGGATCATAACATGCCAAGTAGTCATCCTGGCTTCTGCTTCCAGGCCAAACCCATCTACGCTGCTGCAAATATTATCCAACAATGTTAGATGGAAGTGAAGGAGTTACACTGTATGCAGGACAAAAAGTATACATAAGATCTGCACGAGGTCTCCATTTCTCAACAGTACCTGGATGAAGCCTGACCTAAACAAACAGGGTCCATCACATAAAAAACTGTTTTAAATACTGTCTGTATGTTTATCTAGACTGGCCTTCCCAGTGCTTTTTTTCTGGGGGTACGCATACCCCTAAACATTGTATGAATCTAAGTTTGGCCTCATTGAGGGGCAGTATTTCAATATGAGTAGGAAAATGAGAGTACCTCTTAGGGCGTTAACATATGAGAGTGCTGGAGGTGAATTAGTTAAACAGGTTACCCAATCAGAATCCAGTGGGGTGGAGTCAGAGGGACTATAAAACCAGCTCTGGGAGGGGCAAAAGGGGAGTTTGTTGGGAGTTGGGTGGTTGGTTGAAGGGAGTGAATTGGGATAGAGTCTGTGGGTAGGTTGAGTTAGTGTAGCGAAATAAGTTGAGTCAGGAACAGTTAGGAGCTAGGTAGACAAGTAAATATCTGAGAGGTGATTTAGTGAATGAGAGCAGGTAGCGGAAGTTACAGGTCTGGATAGGTACCCTACGATTGTAATTGACCGATACCGTTTATGAAACCACACGCTTGTTAAACTGAAATAAATAAACAGAAGTTTATGCTCCAATTTAAACCTGACTGAACTCAGTATTGTACCAGGTGGGGCCTGGGTGGTGGCAGCGAGAAATAAAGTGGTGGCACAGGGATCAATAGACGGTGAAACGTCCAGGGACCCTGTGTGATTGCCACACCTCTAAATATTTTTTAAGAAAAAAAGCAGTGGGCCTTCCTAAAAGGCGAAGAGTAAAAAAATGTGTATCTATCTCTATGGGCTCAATACATGATACTCCCACCACCCCTTGAGGTTAACCTAGTTTACACATGACAAGGAAGGAAGATGAGGAAAATTATGACCATGGCTGCTTCATGTATTTCTGTTCAGGAGTTTCAACATTTGGACAAAATTAATACATAAGCACCATAACATAAAGACTCCCTCACCTGAAGCGTGTGTGAGATAGAGGGCAAGACTGATGGCTCACTTGCTCATGTAAGACCTAAAGCTGCGTCAAGAACCTACTGTGACTTCTCTTGAAATTTTACAACTGTCTTTATCTAAATTGTGTGTCCTTGCGTGACTGGAATTTTATTTCTACATTTCCTGTATGTTGCCCCTTCACTGGCAAGCAAGATAAATGGAAAGATGTGTGACTGTTTCTAGCTTATAAACTGCAGCTGCAGAAATATGTCCACTAGGAAAAGGGAGGGGGGCAATTACAATGCACCTGACGATTTTACCGAGTAAACAGTTTTCTAAACAAACTGGTGTATGTGTACTTGGTGAGGAGCTCACCTCCCAGCATGCAGATTCATCAAGCAATGAGCCAGGCAGCTGAAGAACTCTTGGTCGTGATTCCCAGGACCCAAGATCAGAGTTCGATTGACAGTAAGTGTTCTTAGAGAATCAAGGAGAGCAACTTGCTGAGGAACTGTTTTGTGTGGTCTCGAGAACTGGTATAAGATGGTCCTGTTCAGGCAGTGATAAACGGCATCCAGTGATAATCCCTGAGATCTTCTTTTTGACTGAAGCAACAACAAAAAATGCAAATGAACATGTTTTAAAATGGAATCTCTGTATTACCCCAAGTTTATTAGCATGTTTTTAAAGATATTTCTTCCACTCAAATCAGAGTAAACCATACTGCGGTATTGAGATGTAAGGAGTAAGCCAAGTATTAATTTGTAAAAATAGCTTCCAATTTTTTTCCTGTAGGAATTGGTCTCAATTGCAGGAAAGGACCATGAAACACTTTCAAGTTTAGCATAATGAAGTAGGAGGTAGATATATATAGAGTTTATTAAAAGACAGAGCCATCTGATGATCTGTACATTCATACAGCCAGGGGGTTATATTGCTTTCTGGGTAATCTTTCCAAGGGTCACATGCCTGTGGTGGGTGGAGCCAGAGGCAAAAGAAGGCAAGACAACACAGGGAAATTTTACCTTTGTACAGTAGACTAGTTGCTACACACACACACACACACACACACACACACACACACACACACTGTTCTCCTCCATCCAGGGAAGAAGGAGGCATCATCAGAGTACAAGGACAGATTCCAATCAGGCAAAAACACGCAAGGAAAGTGCCTCTGGCTCTGAGGTTCCCTATCTTTTTATATATTGCAATGTATAAAGTTAAGCAGACCAAAATAATGATAGTAGGATGAGGAGGAGGAAGAAGAGAAGCATACCTGTGCAATTAACTGGATTATGAACTCTATAAGCAGCTTGGATTCCTTGTTGAACATGCCTTGCCAAAGTTTATCCACCACACGCTGGGTGAAATAGAACACATTGTTTACAAGCACCTGATAGCTTCCTCCACTTGTAATAGGCAGAGATGCGTCCTCACCTAAATGACAATGACAGCGTTAAAAAGCGTTTTACCCAAATAATTTCATCCCATCCTTCAGTCAAACAGGCACAGCATTAAGAATGAAACCAAGCTAAATTGCGAACCGGAAGACAGATTAACATGCAAACGTTACCAGTTGCTGAGGAATCAATCATCCCCAACACTACCACACCAGCCAGCAGGACTGGTAAACAAGGCCATGTCTTTGCCACCTGCTAAAAGGTTTAGTGCAGATGGAGGGCATTTTCTGTGCCTAGGCCATGAAGGCCCTGCCTCGTATGCCCATCCTTCAGACCTCTGACAGTGGAGGACCACAGCAGAACTTCAGAGGAAGGAACAGGTGGCAAGATACCCTGGTCTCACAACATTAGATGGGTTAAAAGCCCATCTTGGCTGCGAGCCCCGGAAGACTTGCTCCCTGCCTTTTTCCACCTCGCCTGGAACAGTGGAGCTCTGATTGACACCAGCTACAGAAGCTAATGCGGGTGGAGCTCTGGGTTAAATCAGAGAGCCTAGAACTTGCCGATCAGAAGGTCGGTGGTTTGAATCCCCGTGATGGGGTGAGCTCCCGTTGCTCGGTCCCTGCTCCTGCCAACTTAGCAGTTCAAAAGCACGTCACAGTGCAAGTAGATAAATAGGTGGGAAGGTAAATTGTGTTTCCATGCTCTGGTTTGCCAGAAGCGGCTTAGTCATGCTGGCCACATGACCTGGAAGCTGTACGCCGGCTCCCTCGGCCAATAAAGTGAGATGAGCTCCGCAACCCCAGAGTTGGTCACAACTGCACCTAATGGTCAGGGGTCCCTTTACCTTTACCTTACAAAGCTGAAGTTGCTGAAAGAGACCAGAGATTTATCTTGGCTGTCTCTAGTATAGACACATAGAACCTGAGATTCCACACATTAAGCCTGAGCTTCTAAGAATGTAAGAGCTGGGTCAGACAACAGTCTTATCTAGTCCCGCATTCTACTTCCTACAGTGGTCAACCAGATGCTTATTAGAAGCTCACAAGCGGGACTTGTACACAGAACTGTACGCAGAATTCCAAGTGCAACCAAACCAAAGGACTTGCATAAAGGCTCTTAAGATACTTTCAGGGTTTTCACCCAATTCTTTTCAAAACGTTCCCAGATATTGAACTTTTTCCTTTCGAACGGAGCTTGCCATCGTAAAGCCATTTTAGTGTGTTTTTACGTGGTACTGAAAAAGAGTCAAGCAAAATAAGTTAATTACCCAATAAAACATCAGCGGCAAGCAAATGGTCCATCACACTGTCCAAAATATAGGTCTGAAATTCTTTTTGCTGTGCTCTCGTTGATCTCTCAGGAGAGGCCTGGAAAATAAAACCAAAGCATAGAAGCATTTACCGTAAGGGCTTCCTTTAAAAGGGCTTCCTTTAAACGGGCAAATTTAGGACCACCCCAGGCTTTGTATTGTCTGGGACTCAACACAAATTGAATGTGCTCCATGTACAACAACTGTGGTCAATACGGTCAATTAAAATATACTTTTCTTCTTAAATGAGAAAAAAATGTCCTGAATACAAGCTACCTGCTAAATTGATAGAACATACCCACACTCACATACTTTTTTTTGTTTAATGGTGGCAACAGATGCATTTTTAGTTCTACTGGTACTCTTCACTGGGGTGGTGTGAGGAGCAGGTCCTCATAAAAAGACCACTTTGTGAGAAGAGGATGAGGGTGACATGGATCACAAGAGTATGGTGCAGCCTCCTTTTGTTGCTCACATGCTACTCTACTTCATTTCCCAAGCTGCTCCCTAGCTCTGGACAAGACAGAAGCAAATGTGAGCACTGGGGGGTGGGAATCTCCCTACCTCTGCTCTCTCGCATTTTTCTGAGCTGTTTTCTGGTTCAAAAAGCTAAGGAGGGAGGCTTACAGAGTGATGCACATTTAAGTGAATGCCTTATCACTTTCCTTTCTTTCTGAGCTAGAGGCTGACCAGAAAATACACAAGACAAGACAATCAGAGAAGACTCAGCTACATTAGCAAAGAAACGACGATTTTAATGTGCTATAAACAAGCAACACCAGATGGCGGCAGAGAGCAGGAAATTTTAAAACAGTTTTCCATAGGGATTTCTTTCTTTTGTTATAATGATATAATTTCTGACTTCTTTATAGTGGCAGCGCCCCTGGGTGTCTAGATCCACCCAGGGTCATACAAGAAGCGTTCCTTCTTTGGCCCACCCATATGTTTGGCTCTCCTTTCATCCCTTTCTTCCAGAACAGTTTCAGGGATCTTTCAGAGGAAAGGGAGTGAAAAGAGAAAGCGGTGGCAACTCACAGGCCAGCTAGCCCTTTCACAGGGTTGGATACAATCCAAGGGCTGCAACTTACCATCGCTCACAATTTGGTATAACCGGTACTCTTAACAAACAACAGATCATGAAAACTACTCGCTACAACCTCTGGTCCTGCTTAAAGGAACAACGGCAGAAGGCCAACTCTACCTCCAAGAGAAGGTCTATTAAAGGAGTTTGCTTGCTAGCAGGTGTAAGGCAGAGGTTATCAATTATCAGCACACGCATGAAGTCAAACACAAACTTCTTAGCAGGGTGGTTGGTCAAATAGGTCTTGGATCCAACATTGCAGTATTCTGACTGGCTTCGGTTCATTCCTGTGTCAGAGGCAAATGCTTTGAACTCCTCTGCTGGAGATCCAACTTCATCATCCAAATCCGTAACCTTTAAAAAACAACCACCAATAATGCAAGTCAAGAGATTTACTAGAACCAAAACTATCTTTGCCAAGACAAGGAAGAGAGCAGTTTGCAGTTATTCACTTATTTTAGTGTTGCTTTTCTACAAGTATAAACTTTAGGGATTGTTGCTTTCTGGACTATTTCCTGGACTGTTCGGGAAACAACTGAATACAATTTTCTTCCGAAAGGTTTTCCCCAGCTGGATAACAGAGTATTTTCAGGGGTCAGCAACCTTTTTCAGCTGTGTGCCGGTCCACCGTCCCTCAGAAGTTGTGAGGGGCTGGACTATATTTTGAAAAAAAATAATGAACAAATTCCTATGCCCCACAAATAACCCAGAGATGAATTTTAAATAAAAGCACACATTCTACTCATATAAAAACATGCTGATTCCCAGACCGTCCATGGGCCGGACTGAGAATGTGATTGGGCCACATCCAGCCCCTGGGCCTTAGGTTGTCTACCCCTGGTCTAGATCATCCCATTCCCATTGCCTTCTGTCGTACTCTAACCACAACTGTTAGCAATACGTTCCTGTTTCTATGTTGGAGGCAGTTATACCCTACCAACAGACACCATCTAAATTTGTTATGGGGTTTTTTGTTTGTTTTGTATTTATTAATTGCATTTGCACTCCACCTTTTCTGAAAGAAGCCTAAGTGGAGCACATGCTTTTCCGTCTTCCCCATTTTATCCCCACAACCATCCTGTGAAGTAGATTAGGCTGAGACATAGCGACTGGCCCAAGGTCAGCCAGTGTGTTTCATAGCTGAGCAGGGATTTGAAACCTCGTCTCCAACGTCCTTGTCCTACACACAACCCATTGTGTGTGTGTGTGTGTGTGTGCAAAGGTAAAGGGATCCCTGACCATTAGGTCCAGTCGTGGCTGACTGGGGTTGCAGTGCTCATCTCGCGTCCATATATATATATGTCCTAGCATGTCCTATTGTATGGAAATGAGGTATATAAATGCAGAACTTCAGCAAATAAAATCCCAGATCCCAACAGAAAATGCCATGTGGACAAGAAGTAAAAGAGAGAAAGAGAGAGAGAAAGCTGGTTTCTACTTTTTGTGTGTGTGTGTTTTGTTCTCCTACCATTTCTGAGTATGGCCGGATGTTGAAAGGGAATACAGTGGCTGCCAGTGCACAAAGAAACTCGGGGCTCATCCACATTGAAGCCAGATCAGGAACATTGTGATACAAGTAGCGGAAAAACTGCATCAAGGTGACTGGATATTCCCGAAGCCAAGAACCCTCTTCTTCGGACTGCCAAGGCTGTAATGAAAGGCAAAAACAAAGCTAATAGTGTGTGTGTGTGTGTGTGTGTGTGTGTGAGAGAGAGAGAGAGAGAGAGAGAGAGAGCGCGCGCGCGAGAGCGCCAGCCATAACCTGCACTGGAATCTTAACATAAAACAAAATCCAATATATAATGATTGATGAAACAACTACTGATGAAATAAAAGAAAAACACTTTGTATGGAGAGTAAGATATCATCATCTCATCATTTTGTTAATTTGTGTTTAATATGAAAACGGTTGAAGATAAACTCACTGGGATATGGAGATAGTTTTTTGCTTATGTTGCTCTCTAAACAACCATGTCCACCAATGGCATCATAAAGATAATAAATAACATATTAACGCTAAGCATGTATCAGCCCTACTAGGATATGGAGGGAAGTCTGCCTCATAGCCCCAGGTAAGCCTCTCTGAGCTTTCAAAAGCAAATGGTAACACATAATTAGGAAGCTGGATGTTTATTGACATCTGAACAGTGTTCATACTTACTGAATTCAACATGCTCCTAAGCATCCCCAGCAGCAAAAATGCAGCTTCTGTGCAAAGATTGTGAACTGAAGCAACCACAGTGCCACTCGATGCAGGAACACCAAATATAAATGTCCAAATGGAATCCAAGTCAAACTGTTGATTGGAAAGAAAATTGAGAATAGGGGGATGGGGAAATAATAGTCAACACACAACCCAATTTAAAAGTATCACTATAATTGATGTTAGCCACTCTGAGCCCGGTTTTGGCTGGGGCGGGCGGGCTATAAATAAGTAATTATTATTATTATTATTATTATTGGCTTCCATAGAAAAGGGCAACATTAGCTTGGGATATGTCTTGTCATACTGAAATTTCTTTTACTGGGGGTAGGGGCACTTGTTCCAATTTAGTGCTCAAGTGACAACTCAAGACAATTAGAAGCGCCTATGTAGAGGTACTGCCAAATGAACACAACAGGAATTGTAGGTCTCTATTGGTTTTCCAGCAATCTCTGTTGGTTTTCAGTGCTGAACCCTAGAAATGGAGGAAACTACCCAACAGGATTCTGAGGTGTATTATGTCCCATGGAATCTGGGGAGCTGATTGTTCCATTGAATGCAGGGGATCTAGCAAAACCCATATTTATAAAGGATGCAACTAATATTTTTGGCACTAGGAACACTGACAATGTTGATGCCCACTGAAGCATCTGGGCAATCCAAGTGCTTTCATCTTCTGTTACTGGAGACTCAGATGGAACTTCCACCAGAACATCTAGCAAGTCCCATCCACTGCAAAATACCACAGCAGTCCCCCCCACCCCAAGTCTCTCTGTATTTCAAGTTTTATTGGAATTTAGCAGCAGCCTTAAAGGTAAAGAGACCCCTGACCATTAGGTCAAGTCGCGGACGACTCTGGGGTTGCAGCGCTCATCTTGCTTTACTGGCCAAGGGAGCCGGCGTACAGCTTCCGGGTCATGTGGCCAGCATGACTAGACTGCTTCTGGCGAACCAGAGCAGTGCATGGAAACGCAGCAGCCTTACTGAAGCTCTAAAAGCTCCCGTCAAGCAATTTCCAGTAAACTCAGCATGCAGCCTTTAAAGACCTCTCATTATCTGCTTGTGTACTTCAAAAGGACAATACTATACACCTCCAGATGGCGTTGAGGCGTATTATCTATCTGCCCACTGCTCCTGGCCTTGGGGCAGCTTTAGCATATGCTTAAGTTGATACTTGTGAATTACAAAAGAGGAGGCTATTAGGGCACCTTTCGGACTCCAGTCCAGCCATACAAACTGTTTCCTTTTTTAACTGAATTCCAAGAAGAAACAAAAACTTGGGAGAAATACAATATCATGCCTATATAAGCAGCTCCTCATTATTGTTTCTCAAACAGCACTAACCCTTCTGTTCCTTCTTTAGTCATGCATTCATTTTCATATTATAAAGCTTTCTGAAGAGCATTCCCCATCATTCACACAAAATTAAACTTGACATTAGAATGACCTGTGCCTGTTAACCACTGGGACCTCTACTGAATTCAGTGGAATTCTAGAAGAGCGCAAGAGAAGATTTGTCCACACAATGCAAGGGAATGAAGGCTGTATCTTCTTATGTCCTGTATATTTCTATTAAGCATGATTCTAACTGGCACTGGAACGAATGTCAAGTCCCTCTCAGATACAGAATGCTTCATCACAACTTTCATCGCAGAGCTTAAGTACTCTACGGTGAAGGGGGCTTCAAACCATCACTCCCCCCCCCTTTGCTTTTTTGAGTCACACTTAACAAAATTGGTATCTTGCTAGATAATCCCTACCTGGCCTCCCTGATTACATCGGCTGGTGATGACAGGTGCACTGACCTGCAGGTTTTCAGGCAGTTCAGTGACTGGCTGCTGCAGGAAAAGTGCCATTAGGAGGAAATAGAGCGCAGGCACATTCGTGTGCTTAGGAAGAAATGACTGAAGAACCGGAAAGCCTGGGAAATGACAAGCCTCCCGGTTAATTTCCCTGACAGTCGATCTGCCGCCAGCACTCCTGCCAACGTTGAAACCTGAGAGGGGGAAAGTAAAATTAAAAGCAAAAAAGCAACAACGGTGGGTCCGATTCACAACATTGACGTAATGGAACAGAGCACCGTTGTTAACACCTGTGTGTAACTAGTATCAACAATAAATAGGATAGTCAGAGCAACAGGTTGCAAAAAAACCAGGCCAACATTAATCCAATGGTTAAAAAAAACCAAAAGTCTTTGCTCCCCCCCCGCCTGCCTTCAAAAGCTGTCCGGGAAAGCGGAGAAAGGCGCTGCGTTTCTCCGCTCTCCCGGGAAGGCAGGCGGGGGGGAGCAAAGACTTTTGCCCCCTGCCGGCCTTCAGAAGAGGTCCTGGACCTCTTCTGAAGGCCGGCGGGGGGCGAAAGTCTTTGCTCCCCCCCGCCTGCCTTCAAAAGCCATCCGGGATAGCGGGAAGCGCTTCCCTGCTATCCCGGACCGCTTTTAAAATGCTGGCGGTGGGGAGCAAAGCCTTTCGGCCCCCACCGGCCTTCCTGGACCTCCTCTGAAGGCCGGAGGGGGGGAAAAGGCTTTGCTCCCCACCGCCAGCATTTAAAAGAGGTCCCCGGAGATTTCCCTATGGGCTTTCTTCTTGTGAAGCAAGCCCATAGGGAAATTCATTTTGTGAAGTGCTTCAAAAAACGGAAAACCCTTTCGTCTTGCGGGTTTTTCGTCTTGCGAGGCATTCGTCTTGCGGGGCACCACTGTACTCATGTTTCGTCAGAGTTTCAAGATACAACAGTTTTGTCTAGTATCTATTTTCATGCTTAATAAAAAAAAATGTGTAGGAAACAAGAAAGAAAAAGAAAGAAAAAGCACAATTTTTGAAGCAGTGCACTGGCACATTATACTTTCAGATTTGAGGGATGGTTAAAAATAATATCCTCATAAAGCTATTCTCCTTCTTCACCCCCAAAGGATTGGGTCATAGTGTTAAAGTCTCATTTGGCCTCTTTACCCATGGAACAAAGCCATGCAACTGGGCAACAAAACCATCCTCATATTCCAGTTACTTCAATGCTCAAAACTGTTTGGTCACCTTCTCAGCAAGAGCATTATTCCAGGCACAGGGTTGCATCCAAGTGAATTTAATTCAAAACAGACCGACTAAAATTAATGGAACTAAGTTACCCATGTCTATTAGTTTTGATGGGTCTACCCCAAGTATGGCTAAAACTGGATACAACCCATAAACCAGGCATAGGCAAACTCAGCCCTCCAGATGTTTAGGGACTACAACTCCCATCATCCCTAGCTAACAGGACCAGTGATCAGGGATGATGGGAATTGTAGTCTCAAAAAACATCTGGTGGACCGAGTTTGCCTATGCCTGCCAAAGACCAACTTGCATCATACATCCATCCTCCTTTCTTGCTCCTACCAATAAAAAGGTTAACATCTCTTTAAATCAGGGGTGGGGAACCCTACTGGAGCCAAGGGCCAGATCTTCACCTGGCCCCATCCTGTGGGCCAACTTTTGACAGGTGGACAGGATAACCCATCTGCCAATCACATAACATCAATATTGCATCTCATGATGGACAGGTAGGTTGTCCTGCCCACCTGTCAAAATCCATTGTGCAGGGTTCCCAAGCACCAGGATTTTATTGGTTTGGATTTGTCAAAAATTATGAACATAAGAGAACTGAACACAGATGGGGTGGGGAGTGGGGCGGGAACCCAGAACAATACTACTGTTTTCAAACACAGGCTACATCCAGGGAATAAGGTGATTCAATTTAAGGAGGAACTCTGAAATACCATTGTTTTTAAGTACATGAAGAAGAAAAGAGTTGCCAGAAAAATGTAATAATAAATAACATTGGTACAAAATGTTTGTCATTATTCTTCATAATCAAAATGATTCTCTTATGAGAATACAAGACAGTGACAGTGAAACAGGACCTAATTTATTTTAAAATACATGAGATTCTCATTTCCACATAGAACTCAAATTGGAATCCAATTTCACCTAAATTCCATAATCTCAATATCATCCAAAAATGTTCACTATCTTTTGTTCTGTGCCCTCTACCTGTCATCCCTGATAAATAAGTTTCTCGTATAAAAAGACATCTGGCATAAAGAATGTCATCTACCATTCAAGGTTTGTAATTTAATTATTTTGCTTCTGTTATAAAGATTCAAATTTTAGTATACTCTCTTGCTAAGTAATGGACTATGTCCTAATCTAGAGATGCTCAATGTATTGTTCATCAGGTACAACTCAGGTTCATAGATGGTTTCTCAACTCTCTCCTCCAATTTTAAAGGTTTAGTCATCTCAGTACTTTCCAAATATTTTATTTTGGACCTATTCTTATATTACAGCAGCAGCTGCAATTGCTGTTCCAATAACGTCAAGAGATAATTTGGGAAGTGAAAACACGAAGATTGCTTGAGTACAACAACCCACACATCACCCTCCCCACACATGGGAGGAAGCTGGGACACAATGGATATGGATTCTAGCTTCAACGTTCATTGAAAGGTGACTAAGGCTATACTCCTAAGTGCCCTTACTAGGGAGTAAACCCCACTGAGTGGGACTTATTTCTGAGTAAACATACATAGCATTGCACTGGGAACGATCCTCCATATTCCTCAGATGTCACTGTGCTCCTATGCAGTACTATTTCGCAGAAACCTCTGAGTTTGTCAGATTCACTGGGAAGCTTTGTACCGTATTGGCCTGAATATAAGCCTCACTCCCCCCACCCCCATTCCAACGGTGAAAAGTTAAAGTGCGGCTTATATTCGCGACCTTACAGTATGCAGCCAGGAGCAGCAAGGAATGGAGTGGCTTATATTTGGGTACCCCCCCCCCAATTTTAAAGGTGCAACTTATATGCGGGCCAATACGGTACCTGATAATGTCACAAACTAGTCTAGTCTATGATCCTGTACATGGCTTGGGTTGATTTACATGGGTGTTTTACAGCCATAATCACAGACAGACTAAATCTGCTTTGCCTTAATGAGCTATCTGTGAAATGTGCTCACCCATAAAGGTGTGAGCTCAAATCACCCACGCCTACAACCTTAGGCTAATAGGAGTGCATTCCACAGGATGACCCGTTCAGTTACAATACTTTCTGAGTGCATGCCTCCAGAGATTCACTCTGTTAAGAATGCTACATTGAAACTGGCTTTCCTGGTGCTAGATCAATTCTGTATTAGCCACAACATGCATATTAAAAATAAAATAAAAGTGGGGGTGGGGAGAAAAAGAGTTCAAAAATTAGGACGTTTTTAAATATTCATACCAAGCACCGTTCCAATCTTATTAGTCAACACAGAATCTGTTTGCTCAAGCCAGCCTCCGCCAGTGAGGCCTTCCTTGAACTTGATGAGAATGGCTGGGTTGCTCAACAGGACCACCAGAATCCTCATGGCTGCTGTCACTGTGGTAGGGTGCAAGTGCTCTTCCATAAACAGCATAATCCAGTCAAACCCCAGGGTCCGGACCAGTTCTTCACAAGCCCTGAATAAAAAGTAGGAGGAATGCTAAAGAATTAATGGACTAAAGCCAGACAAAATGGGCAAGCCTATATAGGATAAAAACGTTAGGTGCTTTTCATTCTGTTTGATATGTAACTTTAACTCTGTTTGCATTTTGCAAGGTTGAGAGTACACAATTGAGAATGTGCTAACTCTCCTTAAGAGCATTCCGAATAATCTCTGCTGGATAGCTCAGTCGGTAGAGCGTGAGACTCTTAATCTCAGGGTTGTGGGTTCAAGCCCCATGTTGGGCAAAAGATTCCTGCCTTGAATGGGGTTGAAGTAGATGACCCTTGCGGTCCCTTCAAACTCTAATAGTCTTAGATAAGTTCCTATTCACTTTCCTGTGAAACAATTTTTCATAAATGGAAAATTTCCTTCAGTCTATAAAGCTATTTAATGAATGAGACTATATGAAGAACTGGCTCATCACTTCAGTTACTTTAAATAATAATAATAATAATAATAATAATAATTATTATTATTATTATTATTATTATTATTATTATTATTACTGCACCATGAATCAACCAACGGCCACACAGGGGAACTGAGAAGCATTTTCGGAGGGTGCTTCTCAACTGTGGAACTCAATTCCCCTGCAGGGTCACCCAAATTCCATTCCAGATATCTTTGGAAGGGTGTCTTTATACAAATAGGCTGACCCCAAACTTTGGAACAGTGTGGCTCTGAAATAAATGAAATTGATAAATACATAAAAACGTGCAATCTCTTTAAATAAATGCCCTCAATAGATGGTTGCCGTATTAGCATTTCACTACTAATTGACCATCTACTTGCCCAATTCCAGGTGTACACAGCTGTGCACAGAAACATGTGGCGGTAATTCCACATAGATGTAGCCACCATAATAATGACTGCAACTGCCCCCTGCCTTTGCTATGGCACAGGGGTGCAACACAATGCCAATTACAGGGATATGCTGAAAGCAGCTAACACCATCCGTGGAACTCTCAAGTAGAGCTTGACTAAGCCTTGTTTTTGTCCATTAAGGTGTTGTGGGTTTTTGACACAGTCACATTTTCTAGCAAAAGTTAGGCTACTTGTACTCACTGCAAGTTGACACTGTTTTTTTCTTTAGACGTATACACAAGCTTAAGCAGTATGTCCAGCAATCGGTTCCTCAGAAGGATAAGATTTGCAGAAACAAGACCTCCAAAGTCTTCTTCCGTTCCTAAAACACAAAATGCATAGTTAGCTTTGAAACACATCAATGGAATGCTTCTTGCATCTTCTAAAATAACATCAGTTGCCATTAAGCCTCCTGCCCCCTCAAAATATAACTGGTTTGTAAATAGTTTTCTGCTATTGTAACAAACAGTGTATGACTAAAACCTGCTTGAGCTGAAAATACGGTAGACTGCTGATTGAAAATAACAGTTGCAGGTTACAGAATGGCAGTCACCACAAACAGAAAAGAGGAAATTTATTAGTAAATTCACTGTGATTGCACCCACAGTTAAGAACAAACTACGCCCAAATGAATTTCATGTAGCAAGAGTGTGAATTAAAATTATTGTTACTAGTACACCATAAAATAGATTCCAAGCTCTGCAGGTGAGTGAAGATGATCCTACTAATCAAGACTGAAACATTTAACCAACTTGAATGGTGGGAAAATTGCCTGGGCAAGGAAAATACGACAAACACTTCAAATTAACCATTTTCTTTTCTTCAGTTTCTTTCTTCTACTCTATGTGCTCAAGGAGCACATGGAAGTATGCAGAAGCACTATAAAAGTTCCCATCATGTTTAGGGCAATAAAGGGTGGAGGGAAAATACTCAGAATTTCTGAACTAAAGAGCAGAATGGTAGAGGGTTAAGCATAAAGTTAAGTGGGTTTTAAAGCTCATAAAGGCTCCGTTTTGTTTTGTTTTCATTTTGGACTTCGCTACTTTTTCCTTTTCACACAAAGGGAAACGAAGAGGGGAAGAACTTCCAGCTGATGTGTGTAGCCAAGAAAAACAAGCTCCGCTATCTTTAAAGTATATGCTAGAAACTGTTTACTCCTGCTTTTTCATGCAATTTGTGGAAAAGAACAATTGAAGAGCCGTGGTCCATGCAGGCCACCTGGAATTTCATTACTTTTCTTGTAAACTACACTTCAAAAAGTGCCAATGTAAACATTTCTTCCACTTCATTTCCATTTAGATGGCTTGAATGTTCAATTAAACCTAATTCATTTTACATGAAAAGAAAACCAAAATCAATGAGACTAATCACTTTCAACTCTGTGTGGCCAAGTCCCACACACTTGGTCGCAACTGCTGCTTTTACATGTAAATATCATAGAGGATCTATGGCAGGAGATTTAACATTTTAGGGCCATGCAGTAAGTTTTCTTTTACTTTTATTTCTGTGAAAAGGACTTTTCTCTTAACTTTCTGCACTTTTTGCAACACAAGCCAGTGGAATTTATTTCCATGCCAGCCTCTTTGACTTAAATGAGAGTTTCTTGGGTGCTGAAGTTTGTAGAGTGCAACCTTGGGAAATTAACTTTAAAAGGGCCATCCTAATTAAAAGGTTATCTTTCTAGAGAAGAAAAGTGAAGGTATTGTAGCAATGAAAACAAAGAGATCATCATCCGTGGTAATGAGAAAACATGTCTCGAGTGATTTCTTTGGTTCCACTAGAACTGGAACTACTTACCAGTGTCAAGCTTTTCTTCATTGTTCATCTCCATGACTACAAATTTCTCACAGACTGCAAATGTAGGCAAAGTAGAAGAGATGAACTGCCCAAACCTTGGTGGATAAGAGGGGGAAAAACAGCATGCACTCCGTTTGACAGGTGGAGTTTAATTTGTCATTAATTAACATTGGCTGCAAAGCAACACTAAGCAGCAATTATTTTCTTTAAAATTCAGATCCTGACATTTATTAGGATTGAATAAAGTTGACGCAGTCACACATGCACGCACACACACACACACACACACACACACACACTGAAACAAACTGTCCTGGGTAACTCTCTCTCTCCATGTGTGCAAAATTACTATAAATAGGACATTTTGAAGAATAGGGAGGGGAAAGAACATAATCTTCAAGGTATTTTGAAATGGATTCTGGAAAGCCACTGTAAAAGATTATTAAATTTACCAAGCATGAAAAAAACTGTACATAAGGAATGTTTTTTGTTTCCCAGGCTGGTAGATTCAGAGCAATGGAAGATAAATGTAGTCTCACAGAGAAACATGCGATCTATTTTATTTATTTATTTATTTATTTATTTATTTATTTAAAGAAGGAAATCAAAGGATAACTCTATTTGGTACCTGAGCAAGTCATTGCTGCTAGGGAATCCTTGAAGCAAATAGCTCAGTACGTTGCTAATAGCGGCAATAGTTGGCTGAGACAAAGACATATCTCGAAGTGTCAGCAGAAGTTTTGGGATAAGCTGGAACTCCCTCATCAGTTTTGCATTCTTTGCTGCTTCACTGAAATGAAAAGAACAGCTTAAATAATAAGCAATTCTCATTGATTTGAGTAGCCCATGCACTACAGCTCTTTTTTTTTTTTTAAAAAAAAAAAAAAAGATGGATATAGCAATCTACTTGACTCTTTACAAAACAATCTTTACAAAACTTTAGTTTATGGTTGCCATCAATTTTGATTTTAATTAATTTTTATAATGCTTTTATAATGTTGCACTGTTTTAGTGTTGCTAGCCGCCCTGAGCCGGCTTCGGCTGGGGAGGGCAGGATATAAATAAAATTTATTATTATTATTATTATTGACTTATGTTCATACCATGTAATGAGAATATAATGTCAAACGTGGGAACATATTTCCCCCCATTTACTTCAATTAGTTTCTTTAACCTGGCTTTACATCAGATACATTCATTCCAAGGTTGCTTACAAACCCACACACAAATAAATCGTAACTTCAGTCATCATGATAGATAAGAACATAGGTAAAATTGGTAGCAGCCAAGAATAAGAGCAAACAAAATCTAATTTATATAAACAGATTGGTTTGGAAATACCTTTGTCCACTCTTATTGTTTGCTGACCATCTTTGCTGTTAACATCTTATATGTATATAAGATGGTTAAAACAGCCAAATGCTGTTGAAGCAAGTAGGCCAACTGCTGTGGAAAAAAGCAGACTGAATCTCCTTCCCAGGGGAAGTCCAAGTTTCTGACTACAGAAAAAGCCTAGTCTCTTGGGCCTGCCCACCAAATATCTGATGGTGACAGGACATGGGTCTAACGCAATCTTCCCCATCCCAGTGCCAATGAAATGTTCTGGAATACAGCCAGCCAGCATGGCCAATGACATAACAAAACATGACTTCATGTTTGCATTTTATATTGTAGTCTTCATAACTATCTGAATGGAACTTCCAATAGTTAGGACTAGGTGCTTAGTATTCAATTCAGTCCAGCTCTTTTAACTCACTTGTCTGTCTTTCGGTATTTTTCCGCAAGTTCCACCTCTCCTTTCCTATTCTCCCATCATAATAAAAAACCCTTCAAATCATATCAAATCAAAACCATGACACAGATTAAAGCAAGCAAAGGGGAGAGAGACTGGGAGGCAAAATCTGGATTGTACATAATGCTGTATTGTTTACAAGACAAATTATATCAGGCGTTACCTGGATTCAGTAAGAAGCTCAATGAAATGTTCGAATAAGGAAAGGTGAAGCTCATAGGGTGCATGCAGCCAGACCTGAAATACAAAATATACAGCTGATTTATAGCTAGCATGTGCTATTCTGCTTAGTAGAGGTATTCTAGACTACCAATATTAGGGTTAGCTATTGCTGTTTTTGTCCCAGGTGTTGCTTTTTCCCCATTGGAAAAATAAATGAAGTTATCATAAACAATTATTCTTTTCTTTCCATACCAGATTGCAATTGACAGACCACCAATCAAACAATAAAGCCCATGGATTAAACAAGTGAAGAATAAGTAAATTCATATTCTAGTTGATCTGCAGGTATAAAATGGCAAGATTTAGCCTCTTCAACTTCCATTTATAAAAGATTGAGAATCTAACAGGGGAAGATTACAATCTGAAAACTAAACAACAAACAGCACTAATACAGCACATTAATCAATGCCGTAGAAGTAAGTTGATCGACTTCCACTTGCCACATACAAGTGTGTGAATGTGACTTGGGTTTTACTTAACTATGATAAAAATTGACATTGTTATTAAGGAAGAGAACAAAAAGTCTAATGAATCTGTTAAAAAATGAATCAGAACGAGATAGTGATAAGAAAATCTTCATAGAAAAATACAAGTCATTTTCTCCATCTTGGTTATTTGCTTCTGTTGTTGCTAAAGCCTTTGTTTGTGGCCTAAAAGGTAAAGGTAAAGGTACCCCTGCCCATACGGGCCAGTCGTGTCCGACTCTAGGGTTGTGCGCTCATCTCACTCTAGAGGCCGGGAGCTGGCGCCGTCCGAAGACACTTCCGGGTCACGTGGCCAGCGTGACAAAGCTGCTCTGGCGAGCCAGCACCAGTGCAGCACACGGAAACGCCGTTTACCTTCCCGCTATAAAGTGGTACCTATTTATCTACTTGCACTTTGACGTGCTTTCGAACTGCTAGGTGGGCAGGAGCTGGGACCGAACGACAGGAGCTCACCCCGCCGCGGGGATTCAAACCGCCGACCATACGATCAAGTCCTAGGCACTGAGGTTTTACCCACAGCGCCACCCGCGCCCCTGTTTGTGGCCTAGACACCTCTATTCTCTATAACTTAAATCTCTTCTTCAAATGCCGCTTCCTGCTAGCCTTCTGTCACTGCAAAAATAATCCCTTTCTCTTCCTGTTAGGATCAGTGTGCAGACCTCCTTCAGTTAACAGCAATGTAAAAAGCTACCGCAAATCAAACTACATAGTCAAAAGCATTTTCTTGCCTGTCCAATCATTTCCCTTTCTCATACCCTTGACTCCGCTTAAGGTAATGTGCTGCTGCTTCTCCCCCCGCCTCTGCCCCCGCTCCTTTCTTCATTTCCAATTTTATTTTTTCTCTGATATCGTTCTCTCTGATCTCCAACAGCCTCAAAAATCCTACTTCCCAAGACCACATATACAAACTCCCTTTCATTTTTTTAAAAAAAATTCACATTTTTTGGTCATCAGTTTAACCTGTCTTTTGCTGTTTGCTATCAGCTAGTCCTGCCCTTTATCAAATCTTGTCCCTCAGTTCCGCTGGCATTACTTAAAACTACAAATACTGTGTGTTTGGATTATCAGTTTAAACACAAAGGCGGGAAACCAGAATCTGCCATGGGTCATTATTTGCTCGTCGTACACAACACAAATTCAGAAAATGGTCATTCGACTCATATTCCATTCATAGGACCTGTGGCACCCACCCATGCCATCCAGTATCTATTGCCAGTGTTGCCACTGCCATTTTGTGCACTCTCCAACACTGAGACCTGCCAAAGCACTACAGTGGACCTTGAGCAGACAACTTAACTGATGTCAGGTGAGGATTCTGTATGGGGGAAGCCAATGAGTTTGGGCTAGTGAAGTGAACTGCAGTGAGACCAGCTACAGTGGTACAGCAGTATCTTGACACCATCGATGGGGATGCTCAAAATGCAGCCATCCGGGCCTCTCTGTCTGACCCGCGGGGCACTCCAAAGCCACACCATCTCACCCAAGGACACATCCTCTTACTAGCCCTGCTTTGCACCTGAGTGATGATAAAGGGTCTGGAAGCCAAGCCTTAAGAGGAACGGTTGAGGGAATTGGATATGTTTAGTGTGCAAAAGAGGAGAGACTGAGAGGAGATACGATATCCATCTTCAAATATCTAAACAGCTGTCACTTGGAAGATGAAGCAAGTTTGGTTTTTTTCCTGCTCTGGAGAGTAGGACCTGAAACAATGGTTTCAAGTTACAAGAAAGGAGATTCCGACTAAACACCCAGAAGAACTTTCTGATAGTAAGAGCTGTTTGACAGTGGAACAGACTCCCACAAGAGGTGGTGGACTCTCCTTCCTTGGAGGTATTTAAGCAGAAGTTGGATGGCCATCTGTCAGGGATGCTTTAGCTGAGATTACTGCATTGCAGGGGGCTGGACCAGATGAAACTCAGGATCCCTTCCAACTCTACGATTCTATGTTTCTGCCTATCTAAAATGCATCATTGAATGCATCTTACTGGCCTGGATGGAGGATAGAAAGCGGTGTGTGGATGTGTGTAGGAACTAGCCTACTGCACAAAGGAAAACAATT
Source organism: Podarcis erhardii (assembly GCF_964252035.2). Lineage (NCBI taxonomy): Eukaryota > Metazoa > Chordata > Lepidosauria > Squamata > Lacertidae > Podarcis > Podarcis erhardii. The sequence goes on along the minus strand of NC_138512.1, from coordinate 66,616,103 downwards.
TATTCAACATCTTTATCAACGACTTGGATGATGGACTCAAGGGCATCCTGATCAAATTTGCAGATGACACCAAACTGGGAGGGGTGGCTAACACCCCAGAGGACAGGATCACACTTCAAAACGACCTTGACAGATTAGAGAACTGGGCCAAAACAAACAAGATGAATTTTAACAGGGAGAAATGTAAAGTATTGCAGTTGGGCAAAAAAAAATGAGAGGCACAAATACAAGATGGGTGACACCTGGCTTGAGAGCAGTACATGTGAAAAGGATCTAGGAGTCTTGGTTGATCACAAACTTGACATGAGCCAACAGTGTGACGTGGCAGCTAAAAAAGCCAATGCAATTCTGGGCTGCATCAATAGGAGTATAGCATCTAGATCAAGGGAAGTAATAGTGTCACTGTATTCTGCTCTGGTCAGACCTCACCTGGAGTACTGTGTCCAGTTCTGGGCACCACAGTTCAAGAAGGACACTGACAAACTGGAACGTGTCCAGAGGAGGGCAACCAAAATGGTCAAAGGCCTGGAAACGATGCCTTATGAGGAACGGCTAAGGGAGCTGGGCATGTTTAGCCTGGAGAAGAGGAGGTTAAGGGGTGATATGATAGCCATGTTCAAATATATAAAAGAATGTCACATAGAGGAGGGAGAAAGGTTGTTTTCTGCTGCTCCAGAGAAGCGGACACGGAGCAATGGATCCAAACTACAAGAAAGAAGATTCCACCTAAACATTAGGAAGAACTTCCTGATAGCAAGAGCTGTTCGACAGTGGAATTTGCTGCCAAGGAGTGTGGTGGAGTCTCCTTCTTTGGAGGTCTTTAAGCAGAGGCTTGACAACCATATGTCAGGAGTGCTTTGATGGTGTTTCCTGCTTGGCAGGGGGTTGGACTCAATGGCCCTTGTGGTCTCTTCCAACTCTATGATTCTATGATTCTAATTACCATTCAATGCTCTGTCAACTTTTGACTCTGTCCCTGCCCACCATTGGCATGTGGCCCCCAGAAGGGAATGTTGCCCTCTGGCTGAAAAAGGTCCCCTGTCTCTGCTTTACGCCAACAACCTTAGCAGGTTATATGATTGTGCCTGACTCGTGAAAAGGTTTCTAGGTCAGGGTGCTTCGCTGGTCTGAGTAAACAGTGGTAGACTGATCATGCTGCTCCTTACTGGCAACTATTCGCCTTCCCTTCCCTTCAAGCAAAACGATTACGTTAGAGGCCGTTCATGATTGATCGTGTGTTATTTCAAAAGGCATTTCTGACACCAACTCTTGAGTTTAGCTTCAAAACTTACCTCCTTCACGAAACAGAATAATGTAATATATTTTAAGAGGGCTGCGTTACAATCAGTCAACATTGCTGGTAGATTATAGTCTCTCTGCACTGCAATTGCATAATGTACTTCATTAGATATGTAGCTTCATAGATCCACAAAACCAATCTCTTCACTGGCGTGCTTTCTGTTTCAGAAAACACTTGCTCCAGGTTTCCTAATGATTGTAATAATTTCCAGCTTTCAGGGGTGCCCTACGTACCTCAAAGTCGCAAAGGAGGTCTTGGAAGGCAGTTGAATTTGGAATAATGGATGTTTCGTGACCGCTGTCAACAGTCCCCACCAAGGAAAAGGTCAAATGAAGAATGTGGCTATTCAGGAGAGAGCGTTTCTTCTTTAACAGCATTGCCAATAACTAAAATACAAGTAAGCAACATATGGACACTGAGTGGCAAAGTGGGTTTCCCCCCTCCTTTTATAATTCTTACAGCCTTTTGCAGACAAAGGAAATATCATCTTATTCCAAGCATAATAAAAAGTATCACAGCAGGGCAGAGCCATTCGCAGAGCCATGCTTTTGTAAATTCAAAGATCAGGTATAGTGTACATTTCATTGTCATAAACTATGGATAATACCAAGAATTACAATGGAAAAGCAGAAAGAGGTAAAGTTGACATTAACCGACAAAACAGCAGGCGTTCTGAAATGAAGAGGCTATTCTCAGGGATGGGGTTGCTAGTGACTAGTCCTACACAGAACTACTTGTCAAAAGGAAACAAAAGAAAGTCATCATGGTGGGCAAAAAGATTGGGGGTAGCAGTTGCAGCCTTTTGTAATTTAATATTTGATTATCCAGATGGATATAACAGGAGTCCTGCAAAGGACAGGCAGCTGCATTTTGAAATACAAGTTTTCAGCCATTTCTGAATCCATTACCTTTGAATTCCAAAACCTTTTCTTTGATTTTTAAAAAATGTGCTTAGAAGGAAGCAATTTCTAAAGCACGTTTTATTGCCCAGTGTAAGTGTTCCTACCTCGGTAACTTGTCTAGGCCGTGACTAGTTTCCAGAAGACAATAATATTTGGTGCCTATTGAAAGCAAATCAAATGCAGGCAGAATGGCTAATAAAGAAGCCTCACAGTGATGATTATCTAGTTCATTCAATGCAGTACTGATTAAACAGGACTCCTATTGGCAAATTCAGTTCAGGGGCTAAGTGATAGATGGGCCTCATACACAAAACGGCCCCTTCTAAATCGTACGGCACGTTGAAGGTAAGGGAAGTCATCTCAGACGTGATGAAATTAGAACAAGGGTCTCATCTCCTTTGATGGAAAGTCATTCCCAACTCGTAGGAGAAGCTCCATCCATTTGTCCGAACAAATTACTATGTTTTCAAATAGACAGATAAATCAACCTCACTACTGGCTTCAAATGCCCTTCAACTGACACACATGGTGCACTGCCCTTGATTACGGTAACAACAATAGAAGCTCCTCCTCATGTATTTCTCTTCAGGCTCCTGTGTGTTCTTCCTTTGATTTGGCAGCAGATAAGAGTCTCTGCTGAGCTAGCAGATGTCACAGATCTGACACGATGACCATATTCTGATGGTGCTTCACTTTAACTGCAGAGCTGTCACTGACTGAAAGCCTTTACAGTACACAAGGAAAGAGAGCTAAATAATGCAATTGACTTCAAAGGCAAGGTAGTAATAATGAAATGTGTTGATGCATCAATGCTTGAAGTGCAAAATCATGTAAGAATTCAAATTCAGCACGCACCTGATAACCTTTAATTCTTTCCATTTCTTTGCTAGCCAGAGGGTTGCTCTTTACCACACACACAAGGGCCTTCACAGCAGCATACAGCCCCTCGACATCTGAAGCCATGGCTACTAGACCCAGAATAGCAGCTGCTCCACCAATGTACTGTAACGTAGTGGCAACAGGCTTTGGGACAAAGGTTCTTACTCCTGAGCATAAGGTGGCAAAAAATAAACCAATTGGCATTAGTGCGTTTAATGGATTGCTGTACAACCAAAAACTTCTACTGTGATTCAAAAACAGCGGATGCATTTCCCATTTCCCAAGACCCTACAACATCAGAAACAGAAACAAACAAAACCAAACAAAAGCCCTTAATGAGCAGAGGGGAAATTAGCTCATTTGTAGTAAACATAAACTATATAAAATTAACATCACTTCTAGCGCATTTTGCTTTCAAAGGAGACTCACAATCCATTTGCTGAACAATTACATGCAAATAAGACAACGGAGTATAACTGAAATTAGAGATAGGGCAATTACTCAATTATATGGGGTGCTCAAACATGTGCTAACAATGCTGGCCTAATTAGTACAGCCACAACTCAAGGCAGGCACAACCATCCTTCAAGCTCGTCCGTCCTCAAACTGGTGGTGCGCCCAGCAGAGGATGGCATAGTGGGGATGCCCCGCTCAGATGAATCGCTGCAGAATACCAGGATGGAGCGGGGGAGGGGCGCAGTGGGGGCAAGGTTGGTGCAATGTAAATTGCAACCCAATGCTCCTGCCATGGTGGCTGCACCACACCAAACTCACCACCATTGCATTCCTTCTCTCCATCCCAGGATGCTGCAGTGATTCAGCGCTATCACCCTGTCCACTACTGCTTGTACCTCTCCTCCACCACTGGCAACTTGCAGGGCAGCGAGTGAGCTCTGTGGACTTTGGCCACAACCCATACCCTTGCCGTTGGCTACTTACTCCATGCCCTGCTGCCAGTTCGCCATATCTATCCAAGGTAAGGGTTTGTTTGTTTTTCTTGGTAGGTGGATGGGACTATAAGATGTGAGGGGGAAATGGGGTGCTCAAGTGTGCAACTTAAACTACTTGAAGAAACATAAAGCTACTGAGATTTTTTCAGCGTTGATTTCTAGTCAAGCCAGTGTCATCCATCCCTTGCATCAAATCTCTCCCCTAAACAGCCCATCTAACTCACTATTGTTTATACGGACCAAAAGCAGTTCTCCAGGATCTAGGCAGGTCTCTTTTCCAATCCACACCTGAAGATGCTGGGGACTGAAACTAGAACCTTCTGCATGCATATATTGTTTTCATAAATTTATTTCATTATAAATGCAGAGCTCTGTCACTGAGCCGTGATCCTTCCCGCTCTTATAACATTCCCCCATGGCAAAGCATGCACGAGCCTAAAGTAAAAACCATCCATTTCCACTACTAATGCTCATTTGCTGAAGCAGATTTTTATCCTGCCTTTTCATTCTGAAAAGTACCCAAGGCACTAATAGGGACCAACTTGCATATGACTAGTCAGCCAAGCGAGCAATAAGAAGGCCCATACGTTTTATCCAAACTCCACAAAAGCGAAGACCACAAACTTTGGCTATTTTAAGAATCATGGATTTGGAAGCATGGGCCACCAAAAAAATAATAATAATCATGGACACAATAATTTTCAGAGATTACAAATATATGAGGAGGGACTACAAACCAGATGCCTAGAGGCCAGGAATTGATAGAAACCTTGTGAGAATTTCCTAGGAGCAGACTGCTTGGTAAACGAGGAAGAAATAAGAATGGCAAGATTCCAGATATGTATTCCAAGGGACAGCAGGATGCTGTCAATCATGTTCAGTTATTCTTTTATCGTGCAGAGGGTGCCAACACCACAAGGCAAAGCCAAAGAGCATGAGTCAATGCCTAGACTTCGTGATATTGGGGCAGAGATCAGGATTCTCCATCCCATGTGCTGGGTGTTCCTCTACTTAGGGGGAAAAGAAGCACCTGCATTTAGAGGACTCCCAAGCTCGGATCTGAGCCTCTAGTACCATGGTCAATGTGTAAAAAGCACCTTAAACTCTATATTGCAACTAAACACTGGAACTAAAAAAGTGAAAGAACTTCAACTCATCTCACCCAGATATCCTATCAGAGCTGCACCAATGGTACGTGCAGGTCCATTCAGATGTCCTCCTGAATTGTGAAGCAGCTTCACTGGAGTGGCATTCTCATGAGATGAAACAGCCAACTAATAGAAACAAGGAAAACTGATCATTTAGAGGGTTTCTTCAGTGACACAAAGTGTTTAATACATTTTCATGAGGTGGCAGAATAATGCTTAGTCGTCCCCCCCAAAAAAAGGTAAGGTTAGGTCAATTCTGAACACCTGAATTTTGATTCAAGGATTAATGCAGGCTGAGCTGTGAGGTAGCAGGACTAGCAGCCTAAAGAGGCAGTGGAAGTATTTTTCTTGGAAGTTTTAAAGAACAGGTTAGCAGATATGGTTTAATCCGCTATTAATTTATGGACTTGAGCCAACTCTTTGTGGGTCCATATAGATAGAGACATCATAAAAGGAGACCAGAGGTGGCTTCTGTAAAAATGCTAAGCACATAGTGGGTCCTGAATTTCATTAAACCCAATGTTCTCCAGTTTTGTCAGAGTATGACTCTCTAAAATTTAGAAGTAAAAACAGATGATAAACCTATATGGAAATCAAAATGAAAAACAAACAAACAGCTGATCTTACAAAGCCCAATTTCCCATGGTCATCTCCCACTTTGCACTTACATGATTTTTTCATATCACACTTTAGCAGTGGTAAACCCAAGAGAGGGAGATGAAATTAGTGCTAGAAATACCCAAATATGTCTACAAAAAGACTAATAGCTTTCCTACTCAGCAATATTGTATAAAAGAGGTCATAAGAACACACTTTACTAGCTACTAAATGATCATGCTATATTATCATTAATTACTATAATAAAATTATCAGTAAAGATAATTATTATTACTACTGACATCGGGCTCTTTTTGGTGCCAGCTTAAAACATTTTCTTTAGGCAAGCCTATCCAGACACCTAGATGTGTTTTACTATCCAAAACCATTCAAAAGAAAATCAATATTATTAACTGTTTTTACTAATATTTTATATATTTTTTGTAAAGAGGCTTTATTACAATCAAGGAGTATATGAATTTTGTTTAATAAATTAAAATAAAGGTATCTACACACAAGCTATTAACAACAAAGGAAATTAGTTCCAACTGTTTTCTGTTTCAGCTTTAAATGCTTGCTGCAAACTTTTCTCTTCCGCCAGACATCTGCAGACACTTAAGAACACATATTTCCACAACAGCTAATTGATGTTTGATTTAAACTTTTTATATGGCTTTTACTGTATGGTTTTATGTAATACTGCTGCAAACCTCTTTGATTTTTTTATTTTAAAAAAGAAATAGGTAAAGGTAAAGGGACCCCTGACCATTAGGTCTAGTCGTGACCGACTCTGGGGCTGCGGCGCTCATCTTGCTTTACTGGCCGAGGGAGCCGGCGTACAGCTTCTGGGTCATGTGGCCAGCATGACTAAGCCGCTTCTGGCAAACCAGAGCAGCGCACGGAAACACCGTTTACCTTCCCGCCAGAGCGGTACCTATTTATCTACTTGCACTTAGGGGTGCTTTCGAACTGCTAGGTTGGCAGGAGCAGGGACCGAGCAACGGAAGCTCACCCCGTCGTGGGGATTCGAACCGCCGACCTTCTGATCGGCAAGTCCTAGGCTCTGTGGTTTAACCCACAGCGCCACCCGTGTCCCAAAAAAAGAAATAGCCATATATAAATATTTTGATAAATAAAATACACGAATAAAAGGTTAACGCCTTAGTCTCAATTCAGCAGCCCCAGCACACATGCATAGCTTCCAGTATTAACAGTGCTGGTGCATGCTCTCTGTTAATGTGTGTGACATCCACAATTACATAACATGGCACTTCTCGAGTTAAAATCATAAAACAAGCCAGATGGTCAAGTCTTCTTCAACCTGAGTGTTTCAGCTTACCTGCTTGGCTATGGCCTTACTGTCCAGTTTGTTATAAACTTTTCTGATCCTTGCCACTGTCAGTGACGAAACAGAGAGTGCATAGAGGCCAAAAGAAACTTTCTCTTCTGGGACCAACGATACTGGAGACGGGCTGACTCCTTCTGGTTTTGAATCCTTGCCTTCAGAATGAGAGAAACACATTTCACTATGAGCTGATGCAACGTAGTGGATAAGACAATGCCCTGCCTTGCCCAGTGTTTTGTCTCCCACAGTGACCACCCAGACCTGGTAAGGGCACTAACAGTGGCAGGAATTCAACAACCATCTCCTTGTTGCAGTTCCGCAGCAACTGGTACTCAAGCAATAATGGCCCCTGAAACTGGATGGCATGTATCATTACTATAGAGGCCTATTCACCATGAATTTGTCTAACTCTCTTGTAAAGGCATGTAAGCTAGTGTGCAAAGCTCAATGTGTAAATGCTAAAGAACATTGTTAATTAATTCTGTGGAAACTGTGGTTCAAATAAACTATATTGTGGGGGGCAATTTTTGCTAGCGAAACTCCAGGCTTTTACCATCTCGAGCCAAATTAATAAATTCTCAGTTTAAAGTATTATATCTCATTTTAAGATTGCACTAAGATTATCACAAAGTATCTTAATTGTATTTTGTGCACCTTTGAGGTCTCCTCCCCTTTTGTTTCTTTGCAGGTGCCAAGTTACAATAGTTTTGAGGAAGAGTTTTTTGTGGTAGTACAGCTTTGGATAATGAACATGCTTGCTTCTCAAAGTGATATCATTCACACACACACACACACACACACACACACACACACTTTCCGCATATGTGAATAAATTAATCCTACTCCAACCTAAATCAAAAGAGAAGCAAACAATCAAAAAACACCACACTAGGATAACTTTTACTTACATGGCATATATACAGCTTGAAAGCTTCCAACATAGTTTGGTCCTAGTTCATAAATCGTGCTAACGCTTGATGGAGGCAAGACCTCTTCCAAGAAATGGGTTGGCCCCAGACGCCAAACAAGGGATGAGAGCTGGCGTTGAGCAGGTGGCGAGCCTATATAGGTGTAAACTGTGCTGACTACTGGTGGATTAGCACAACTTGAACCACCAGGACTACTGTGAATATAATGAAGCTGTAAAATAAATACCAATGCTGATCAGAAAAAAACAACGCAATTTTTTTAGCATACATAAATTCATCTAAACATTAATGGAAGTCTGTAACAGAATAAGAAGCTACACAAGCTGACTATGATTGGACCACGTTTTGAACGTTCCCTCCGGAGGGAATTTAATCTGGTTAAATTTGCATAAATTTGCATATGTATATAAAGTATTTCAGCATGTATGTATATAAAGTATTTCATCTAAGAACACCTCTGGTGGTAAGAACACATGTGATATTTGTGTTTAAAAATACACACAGATGCGCAAACATAAAATAAAAAGATTAATTCTCTTCCAAATCCATCCAATCTCAATATTCTCCAAATCATGTACATGTACTGATATAAACAAATGGTTCAAATAAATCAATCCATCCATCATCTCCCCTCTCACAAAGGTAGGACCAGACACATAACCCCTCTAACCCTTAATCCAAGGCATAAAACAATGTCCTTCCCAAACACTTAAAACGTTGGAATTGATCTCCTTCAAAACACAACCAACACAAAACCCAAAATCATATAATTCCTTCACACTCCCTGCTTTTCCCTGCCTCCAATTAAAGTCATCCTTTCATATCTTCTCCAACCTGACTCCATCCTTCTCTGCTAGTGATGGCTGGCTAGCACTAGCAGGAACAAAAGCAGTAGCAAATGAAACAAGTCTCACATCACCAAAGTGAAGTACTGCTACTTCAGAACACACTAGGGTTCTTTGGCAGGAAAGGTGCAGAAGCAGTCACTCACTCAAGGAGGGGCAGAGAGGGGGGGGGTCTCCTCTTTGTCTCTAGATAGGGTTGTGGTGGTGATTTGCTGCTGCTCTATGTACTTGTGTGGTACCTCCCTGCCCAAGAATCCATAACCCAAAAATCCACAAGGAGGATTAATCAAGTTCTCAACAACTTTCAACCTCCTTCTCCTCCTCCATCACGCTTGACTAGAGAAAAAAAATAAGCAACATCTGGGGCTGGCCTTGAGACTTTCTCGGCCATTTTTTGCACAAGTTCCTCCCACAGGGAAGAAAAAGAGAGAGGTGAAGGCAACTGAGAAGCAGCAAAACATGAAACTCAAGGGAAAGGTTCCATAAATCACATGTAACAGAGATAAACCGAAAATGCACCTGAAATGGAAACCTAGCCAGATGTGCTAATAGTAATATTATTATTATTAAAATTACAAAAGGTTAATCTTCTACCGGAAATGCACACTCTGCTTCATTTCAGCAACCAAAATGCCACTTCACTTGATTCATCCTATTTGGCTTGTTGATTGGCATTAAAGAGTTTTATCACCAGAAAGGAAACTTTCATGCTTCTTTCAATAATACCGTGTTACATTGAATACCAGAAGGTAAATTTGAGATACATAATGAAATATGCAAAAAGGTAAACTATTGTTACTTGAAGTATCTATATACCAGCCATCTATTTATGACGCCAACTGTTATAGTAAGAAGATGCGAATACAGAACTGAAGCCTAATCACTCTGCAAATGGAAATGTTCTGATAAGCTTTTAGCAGGAAAGGTGTGAGAATGCTGTCCTATTAACTAGCTGAAAGAAGGGCTGGGAAACCTCTCATTAGTTTCAGTCAGCTGAATTAATCGCAACAATACCTAGCCCACTTTAAAGAGGAGGGATCCAATAGTCAATTTTAAGGAAACATGATAGATACCTCAGCAGCACATTTCTGGGCTTGAGTGACATATTAGTTCTGCAAAAGAACTCCACACAGAACTGTTTGTGGCTAATGTCACACAGACTGGGATGGCTGCTACAATGATAGGCTTCTGCAAACTGCTGAAAGCTTTCGGCTGAAAGATCAGAGATGCTGTATCATCCATTGAACCTGACTTTTGACATCACTGATTCAAATAATGCAGAGGGGACTATATACTGCTAAGTAATCATTTATTTTCCCATATGCTTCTCCTGTGCTGTTTTCTTAATAGCTTTTTGTCTCAGGTACAGAATTGGGTTTGTGGTGTTGGATGGTTCACTGCGTTTGTGATTGAGAGAGACAGCCTACTCCCTCTGCTAACCAGCTATTCTGTATGCTATTCAAGGCTAGTCATCTGGAAGAAATCCCCCAAGGGAAGCAAGATAACTCTGGGCCTTTAAAAGAAGATTTCAAAAAACCAGTAGTATGGACCCCACGGTTACAGAATACCTGGAAAGAAGGTTCTGATCATGGCAGCAAAAACTGTGCTTTGATCTCTGATCACTGATTAACACTGATCTCACATGCACCCACAATGCACAATCTGGTCCAGAAGAAAACACCCACTTCACTTTAACAGCTGAACCATGAGTTCAAAGCCAACCCCATCAGAAACTCAAGGCAACCACTCCAGGTTGCACTCAAACCTCAGACACAAAACATGCTCGTAGTCCTTCGCACACATTATCTCAAGCAAGAATCAGAATGTCATTGTATTCAACTTACCTTCACAGTATTTATCAGCTGCCCATCAATGTAGAGTGCAGCAGTGCTGTTTTTCAGCATGCCTTTGCTCATAACCAAAACCATATGATGCCACTGGCCTTCCACTATATGGTCGCCGCAACGAAAACGAGTGCAACAAGGGAGGATCTCATAGCAGGAAGATTCTTCACTGAAGTCATCAACTGAGGACAAAAGAAAATTAAATGGCAGCTCCTATTGCCATATAAATACATACATTAATTGAACAGTCCCAAGTTGGAAGCAGGCTGTATTCTGCATCACTTGCAGTTTTCATCAAAAGAAGCCAGACATCCAGCACAGTGCTATGGCCTCAAGGTGAGGAGTGGCAAGTAACAAGAGTAAAAATGTTATGTAGCACAATTTTTATTTTTAGTGCATCAATAAAGCATTCGATTCAATGCCAACTAAATTAAGATTTAGTACTGTACATTCAGACCTATCCGCTCCCTACCATATTATTTTTTTAATATTAAGAATGTTATGATTTGGGAAAGTTATTTGCATTCAGAAATGAAGCAGTTAAAACTTTTCTTAAAGTAACTGTTGATAGAAGGGAGGAAAAAATGCAATCCTGGTTTGGAAAAACCCCCGAAATCAATGTTTCCCAGTTCAGATGTCACAGGGGAAAATGTGGTTTAATAAATCAGGAAATCTAATGCTGAAACTGGGCACATAAGCGGGGAAAGGACTGCTCAAGCTCATCACTCCATTCTGGTTGATGGGGGGCAGCATGGGCTTTATACCTTACTGTCACAATAACACAGAATGGTGAGGAATATATGCTGCACAGTGTGCTTCTTACCATAGTTCTGAAGTAGTTCTTCTTTAGTTGAAACAATCAGTGACCGGTCTTTTGCAGAAAGGACAATGGCAAGGCATATATAGTGCTGCTCGGAGCTGTTTGCCCGTCTTACGACTGTAAGTAACCTGACTGGGTGATGATTTGGAGCTGTACTAAAATGTTCTATGCAAAACCAACTTGAATAGCTCAATCCAGATGGGGGTGGGAAAAGTCTCTCTCCTGTAAGAAGAAGGGAAGGAAAGCTAGATGTGAAGGCAAATGAACACAAGAAGAACAGACAATGAGACTGACCCTGAAACACAGTCTTGTATCAGTGAATAATTCTAAAGCTACCACCTTGAGTGAAAGACAGGAATGCAACTGGGGCTCCTCCAAGGCAATGGAACCAGACAGAAGTTTCCTGTGGGATGACCACATTCCTGCCTTCAAGCACTAGGAGGAGCAAAACCCAACTGGGTCAAGTATGAAACCACAGTAGAAAAAGCCTAAACGTCACAGTTCTTCAAAAACTTTGAATACAGTTTCTCCAAATTTGCAACTGTTTGTGTAGGAGTGAAGTGAGAATTCTGAAAAGGTGGTAGACATTAATACTGTTTATTGTTTATATATATATATATATATATATATATATATATATACACACACACACACACACACACACACACACACACATACCTCGGGTTAAATATGCTTTGGGATGAATATTTTCGGGTTGCGTTCCACGGCGACTCGGAAGTAACGGAGCACGTTACTTCCGGGTTTCGCCGCTCACGCATGCGCAGACGCTCAAAATGGTGTCACGGACATGCATGGACGCAGCGAATCGTGACCCACAGACGCGGGTTGCATTCGCTTCAGGATGCGAACGGGGCTCCGGAACGGATCCCATTCACATCCAGAAGTATCACTGTGTGTGTGTGTGTGTGTGTGTGTGTGTGTGTGTGTGTGTAATTTAAAAATCTGTTTCTACAGTAGTATATATATCAATTAAAACAAAAGGTCACATTTTATTAAACCTTTTCTACATGCTCACACCAAGAATGCTATAGAACAGGGGTGGCTAATCTGTTTTCTTTTTCCTTTTCTATATGTTTTCGGATTTTACAACATAAAGTCCCCCCAGCCTCACAAGACAATATTCCAGCTCTCTCTCACTGTCTCAGATCACAGCCAACCAGGGATCAGACTGTGAGTAAGATGATATCATGCTATGTAGCCAATCAGTTTTGGTTATGAAGCAATGCCAATGAAGACAAATGAAGTGGCATTTTCCCCTGCTGGGGAGGGGCATGTGCATGTCTCCTACACTGCCTGTTCCCCTAGCACAGTATGTCGGGGCAGGACAAGTTGCTTTATTGTTTTGGCAATATGAAGACATATTCTCTACAGAAATTCAAAGAATACAGTTGCCTGGTTGCCTTGGAAACTGAGAAATGTACTCCCTTTCACTTCCCTTGCTGTGGTATTCAGATCTGCATCTAGCTAACACCACGTCTTGCTGTGATCTGCTTTTGCACTTCCTTTGTTATGGTGTGGCAAAACAGGGAGTATCATCCCAGTTATAGCAAGGATGCTTTCCCTCCTTCTACAGACTGTTTCAAGTCTCCCCCACCAATCTTCCACAAGGGGGGCTGCTTTGTGAGGAGCAAGAAAATGTTCATGCAGCTCGTGACCCCAGTTCAGCTCAGCTCTAATAATGAGATAAATGCACAACTCTGGATTCTTTCTACTTAGTTGGGGGAAAGCAGGGGAATAACAGGTAGAGTTGAGCTTGCTGCTCATTTGCGTTGGCTTATTTTTAACAATGGCTTAATGCAAAGGCAGCTAACCCATAGGCTGAGCTGGATGCAGCCAGCATGCCACATGGGAGCTGCCCAGAGTGGCTGGGGTATAATTAATTAATTAATTAATTAATTAATGCCAAGCCAGCCCCCACAGCCTTACTTCTCTATCTTGGCATTGGTGATGCTCTGTGCTATGATCAGGAAATAAAATTCCTCTGCTGGCTCAGTGACAGGGTTGAGGGGGCTGGAAGTCCTGTATTTTACTCTTCACAGAACCTTCTGCAAAATGTAAAAAGGCAGAGTCTCCCTCCACCCACAAAGGGTGTGTGTGAATTAGGATGGGAGTGGTTTTGCAAGAGCGCTCATCCTGCTTTGGTACAGGTGTAATGAGTATGTGTGCTACCAGTGTGCCAAGGGAGTGTGTGCATATAATAGCCATGTCCACTGCTGATTGCCAAAGTAGCCCTGGGATGTAAAAGGTTAATCGCCCCTGGCAACCAGCTCCATGTAAGAACTAAGTGGCTCTTCTGCCACTGGGTTATTTTTTTCTGTGCCTATGCTTAGCATTACTTTTCATTACATCAAAAAGTCCCCCACAATTTTGGATGCAGGAAACATTTTGCAGTAGTCTGATGGAGCTCCATCACAATAAATATAGCTTTTTTTCCTGTCGGAATCTTGTGGATTCCTAGTGCATTCAAGAGGATTTATTTACATAAATTAAAAGTAAACTGAGTCAAGAGTTGCTGAGTCAAGGGCTGCTTTCAGAAGATGACAGACACACCAAATCCATCCCATATGGCTACGGCAAAGGGACTTACCATTTCCAATTCCACTGACCACAGTGCCATCAATAAGCCCAGTTGTGACCACATTGTTGGTAGGTGCATTATGAGGGGCCAAACTTGGTAAGAACAGACAGCTGTTAAATAAAGATCAATGAGTTAGGAACAGTACTTCCAGTCAATATCCATCAGGTGTTATCACTTAGTCCATGGCAGGGAACAGAGAGAGTCTTTTAAGCAAGGTAAAGGTAAAGGGACCCCTGACCATTATGTCCAGTCGTGACCGACTCTGGGGTTGCAGCGCTCATTTCGCTTTATTGGCCGAGGGAGCCAGCGTACAGTTTTCGGGTCATGTGGCAGCATGACTAAGCCACTTCTGGCGAACCAGAGCAGCGCACGGAAACACCGTTTACCTTCCCGCCAGAGCGGTACCTATTTATCTTGCACTCTGACGTGCTTTCAAACTGCTAGGTTGGCAGGAGCAGGGACCGAGCAACGGGAGCTCACCCCGTCACGGGAATTTGAACCGCCAACCTTCTGATCGGCAAGTCCTAGGCTCTGTGGTTTAACCCACAGCGCCACCCGCGTCCCTCTCTTTTAAGTAAAGGGGTGTGTAAAAGAGGGAAAATACAGATTGCGCAACACGCTCTTGATCCCTTAGTGATCAAGCCAGCATTAGGAGCATGGCTCCTTTTCTCAAGAGCATGAACGAGTATTCATTTTATGAAGATAATTCCTCGTATAAATACTTCAATAAGTGAATTACAGAATTTAATATTAATGCATACTTTTAAGATATCAACTTTGCAGATTAAGCCTCTTTACAGATTAGAAGAATAAAAAAACTGAGTAAAATAGACAAGTTGCTCAAGAAAGCTAAGGTGTATATTTAATCTACAGTAATCAAATATGCTGAGATTATTCCATGATCACTGAACTGCCTTTCCAAAGCTGCTACTTTAATTATTAATTATATTTCTCCAAGCCTGATTCCATTCCACTTCCTCTGACAAAAAATTTCTAGGGAACGAAGGGATTTTTTTGGGGGGAGAACTGGATGTCGGTGCCACTTCTTTGCTAAGAAAGGGTTTTTTAAACACACACAAAACATCTAACCTACATAACCCACATTTGCTTTGTGGGATCATCTATACTCAAAGAACTCATCATCTGAATTAGGTGCATTATTATATCAGAGGCAGTCTTCCATGGCACAACTAATGGTTTTGAAAATCAAAGAAGTTAATTAGGAACTGCAAACATTATTCTGAAACAAGAAAAGAGTAAGAAAAGAGCCTTTACGAGACCTTACCCAAACCCTTCAAGAGACGTGTCAAATTCAATAAATGCAGGAGTAACTGCTGAGCCATGAAGTCTAATATCATGTGGGGTTGTCATGGAAACCAAACATTTCACCCTCGTCAGGGGTACTGTGCTTCCTTCTGCTGGTTTTAAAAGGCTCTTGCTTATCCTGTAGTGGTTATCTTCATGTAAACTGAACACACAGTCGGTACCCAGGCCTTCCATTGATGTAATCATGCTATCTATAGCAGAAGTTAAAAAACGAAATACTTTTTAAAATAAATAATAATAATAGAAGATCCACATGAGATTAGTATTGTCAGTAAGAGAACCCAAATACAATAAAAGGGACAAAAGTACATTTTGTCTTTTCCTACAAAGTCCCAAAGTATTTTTGCCATTCAACCCACTGTTGATTCACATGACTACCAGTTTACATGGTGCAGCCACCAATGGACTCCAGGTGGTTGCAAACAATGTGTGTCAAAATTAACTGCTTGTGAAACTTCTGTAACAGAAGTTTTATCTACACAAATGCAAGGTTTTCTAAACACAGGTTAATTAACTACAATGTAGCCTACATAAATGAAAGTATTTAAAATTAAATCAACCAAGTCCTAATGAGCTCAACATAGTGAAGCAGTCCTGAGTTCTGCTATGCCAGATTAACTGGGCTGTGACCAACGAAAATAAAATCCTTCCTTTCTTCTTTGCAATTAAAAAAAAGTAGGTCTTAATTGCTGTAATATCAGTAAAACAAATGGAAATTTGGGAGCACCCAGTAGTATATACCATTCACTATTTGAGGCCAGAGGTGTACCCATACGAAATAATAACTATCCTACTTTGCAGTAAATGGAGCCTGCCCTTTAACCTTTGTTAAGAGATCAGGAACAGCTGGAGCAGCAGATCCTTACAGCTCAGCCCCAACCCCCCAACCCCTCTCCCCCGTTAGCATGATTTGCTCCTCTTCATCACTGTTGTGTGACAGAACCGAAAGCATCATCCCTTTTTCTCCTTAAGAACCAGTGTATCTAGCAATGAGTCCATCATTCCATAACAGTAAGGCAGTTGCCTCACACAGCCTGAGCTTTGCATACATCCACAAAATAGTGATTGATTCATCTAACTGGCAGGGAAGAGACATTTGCTCAAATTTACACCTTTATATCCATGGGTGAAAAGCTTTTTCCTTGCGAGAAAAGCCAAGTTTCAAAACCGCCATGCACCTGTGCATGCAGCACCAGATCTTTAATCTGGGAAGAAAAAGCTGTCTTAAAAGCAGGGCTGTACACTTGTTTCAGATCCAGTGTCCTAGCTGGCCACATCTAGGGTCAGAATTGCTGCCAACTGCTAACCATCGTTAGGCTCTATAAGGGAAATCCTCACTCCTTTTCATTACCTACAAGCATTAATTAAATCTCACTTCTTAGCTCTCTGTAACATTGTGGAAGCATGGCCAGGTTTCAGTCTGGCAGTTACTAATGAGTGCCTGAAAACTATTTCAAACATAAAAACACTTACTTCTCAACTCCGGCTCATAACTGAGTGAGCTTGGTTTATGCACTCTGTATCGTTTCAACAGCTTCTTATCCCAGGCTCCACAATTCAGAGGATTTCCCAAACGTAAAAATTCCCTAGAGAAAAATGGAGGGGGAAAATAAGAAAGGCTTCAAAGTCATTTGCATTCCCTTTTATTTGATTAAGTGCAACAGCTGCCACTTGAACATGTACATACATTAAATGTGCTTAATCAAAAACTTTTTAGAAAGTAAACAAAGCAAAATACAGACCAAAAGAACCCTAAATTTTATTTAAATATAAAACAGAACTGTAGAAATCCACACCTACTTCACCAATGTCCATGTGGTCTTAGGCATTATGTCTCAGAGGAGCCAAAATCCTCTTGGCATAATTATGTGGGGTTTTTTCGTATTAGGAAGTAGGTATAGGTGCAGAAACAGACGAAGATACACTACAAGTGCTTGATTTCAAATGCTATCAATTTAGACAAACTAAGACTGCATACACATTACAGCTCAGTTTACCTAACATTTATGAACATATTCCCATATATGCATTTTACAGGGCCTCGTTTGAAATATTAAAAAAGTTTTCAGTGTGTCATAGTTCAACTTTGTAGTGCTTCTTTCAGCTTCTCCCGCTCTCCCTCACCCTAAAGGATAGAACAGTAAAACACGACAGCTGCTTCAGTTCATGAAGCTTCTCCTGTTCACAAATCACCAACTTCATTATCAAGGTGCTTAAAGCAAAACAAGTGTTTGTGAAAGTAACAGTGTATAATACTTTTTTAAAAAAGTGGAGATTGTTCCCATGTCATGTGTGAAGCAGTTTCGAATGCTGACCTATTTAAATATGTTTTGCACTGTGCAAAATAACTCTCTCACTGTCTCGGAGCTATGATAAAGAGCAACAGAGAATGTACTTAAACAGGAAGTTTAATACCAGATTCATTCTTCTCTCTCTTTAAATAATCCTAAGCCCAACCTCCATGTCAATTCAATAAAATACATTAATGTCCATGATCAAACGGCAGCAGCAGCAGCAGGCAGAGAGGACAGAGGGTGAAGAAAGAGCACTGAGGGGTCCCATCCTCTGGACCCCCTAGGACACTCAAAATACCTGCTGTCTGCTGTTTCCAGGAACTATTTTAATTGTGAGACTTTTGTGGGCAAGCTGAGAGCTTGTTTGGACTCTGGGCGAGAACCCAGAGGTTGAGTGGGGTGTGTGTCAGAGGAAAATGAATGGAGATTGATTTGTCTCTATTAGTAACTTTGTATTAATGTAACATTTTTATATGCAGCTGTGTATTTTTGTAATTTCTTGTTTAAGGTGCCTGTTGTTGCTTCGGTTTTTTGTATACCGCTTAGAGATATACCGTATATTTTTAATATTAAGCAGTCTAGAAATCAAATAATCAAATCAAGTTACAGTGGTGCCTCGCAAGACGAAATTAATCCGTTCCGTGAGGCTCTTCGTACAGCGGTTTTTTCGTCTTGCGAAGCAAGCCCATTGACAGCTTAGCGGATTAGCGCTATTAGCGGTTTAGCGGTTTTTAGCAGATCAGCTGATAAGCGGCTTATCAGCGGATCAGCTGTTAAGCGGCTTAGCGGCTTAGGAAAAGGGGAAAAACCCACAGGAACTCGCAAGACATTTCGTCTTGCGAAGCAAGCCCATAGGGAAATTTGTTTTGCGAAGCGCCTCCAAAACGGAAAACCCTTTCGTCTAGCGGGTTTTCCGTCTTGCGAGGCGTTCGTCTTGCGGGGCACCACTGTATGAGAACTTGAATTAAACCCCCTCTTCTACTTACCTCAGCACCATTGGTTCCAACGCCTGAGAGGCCAACCTTTCGAACATCCTCTGGAGTGGGGGGTGCAAAGAGTGGTCCTCATCAGCGAGAGCTGCACTGCATCTCTGCAGAAGTCGTGCATGGAGTCCAGCTTCACACATGACTTGCTGATTTCTTTCGGTGTGCACTAGAGACTGCAAGATGTTGGCCACTGCTAGCTGAAGATCTAGGGCATGCTGCAAATTATGCACAAGCACAAATGAAACAAGGACAAAACAAATCTGTAAGAAAACACTCAAGAAAACTGTGTCACTCGCCATTTCCAGCAAGTGTGTGTGTGTGTGTGTGTGTGTGTGTGTGTGTGTAAAATTTAGGATATTGCACAGTGGTCTGCTGCTCAAAGAAAGAAAAGGTTAAAAAAACCAACAACCTCAGGACAACCACAAACTCTTAAGAGCACTTAAAATAGCCTTTGGGATTCTGGTTGCTAAAGTCAGATCATTTTTATTTGACATTTTACTGATCAAATTTGCCAAGAACAAGAACACCTATGGTAGTGTTTTATAAATGGAAATAATGTCCAACTCACATATTTTCATACTATCAGCTGACAAAAGCATTCTGTCCTATACTTTACTCATGTCCTGTGGAACCTATGCTTAGTGTAGATGCTTGTTATATTTTTTAAACAAACAATTTTGTTAGAAAAGTCAGGTTTCTGCTACTACTGATTCTGGCTTTTTTAAATACAGCTATCAGGGACTAACAAATGATGAGCACCTTTAAATCTCATAAGGCAGAGTTCTCAAGTTGGCATGTATTTTGTAGGTAACGGCTGGAATCCAATTAGCTTCTTTAGGAACTCTCAAATATTTCAAAGTGCCCAGCAGGTCCTCATGTCATGCCATAAACTTTGGAAACACCCTAGCTTCCCATTTCAAAAGTGCTTTGTCTGCTATGTAGTACAGGGAGCTACTGTTCTAGAAGATGAAAAACCCAGAGCTTCTTTGATCAGATGGAACTAGTTGGTTGTGCTGTTCTTTTTGATTCAAGCCAATAACTGTACAGTGTCTAAGATTCAAATTCACTGCTTCCTAGTAAAGCTCAAGAGTTAACTTTAAGATAAAGCAATTAATTAGGTTAAAACAGATCTTAAACTCCCCCAATGTATTCCTTTATAAGCTTTCTTAACGTAACCCTATAGGGCAGTGTTTCCCAACCTTGGGCCTCCAGCTGTTTTTGAACTACAATTCCCATCATCCCTGACCACTGGTCTTGCTAGCTAGGGATGATGGGAGTTGTAGTCCAAAAACAGCTGGAGGCCCAAGGTTGGGAAACACTGCTATAGGGTAAGAAGTATATTTGAAAAGGTTCTCACTTCTGGCTGTGTATTTGACCCAACAGAGACTAAGAGGTCCAACATGGAAAGCATAGCTCCAGGATGGATGATAACAGCATCTGAACTCTGCAGAGACACAGTTCCTTTGTGCAGTTTCAAATCAGTAGGGTTTTTGGGAGGAAATACTGGAGGTGTTGAAGTAGAATGATATGCGTGCCTAAAGATAAGGAGGAAAAATAATAGGGCATTAACACACATGCAACATTAAGCTTTTCTCAAAATACAGCATTTGGATTAAATATGCCAAGGCTTTTCTGGTATTCACTTTCCATAATATGTGCTCCAGGTGGTATCTTCTTTTCAGATGTGGCACATGCATAGATGTTGCTTGCTGGCTCTTCCTAGAATACCAGCTTAATGGAAAATTACACCAGTAGCATTTGAGGATATAGAGATAAAGCCTGCAGGCATTATGGCAAAAACCAGATAGCAAACAAGAAGAACCACAAATTAGGTTTTTCAGCCACATGACTCTGAGATATTTTGCAGCCCAGATGAACTGTAAACTTAACTGGTAATTTCTCATGCACCGAAACAGGTTTAGGCCTAAGGAGGTGAAATTTCCAAGAAAACATTGGGTCAAGTGGCCAATCTGGATTGAAACATAAACTTGCATCTGTTAAAGAGTCCCCATATGTCTTTCTAATTACAGGAGATGTGTGCCTTTCTTCATAACTACAGTGGCAAGACGAAATTAATTCGTTCCGCAAGTTTTTTCTTCTTGCGAGTCTTTCGTCTTGCGAAGCACGGTTTCCCATAGGAATGCATTGAAAATCAATTAATGCGTTCCTATGGAGACCGCTTGCCCGGCTGGCGGTGCGGAGAAGGGCTTTTCTCCCCACCGCAAGCCTTCAGGACAGGTACGGGAACAGAGGGGAAGGCGCGCAGCGCTTCTCCTGTGTTCCCGGGGCTTGCGGTGGGAGGAGGGTTTTTCCGCCCCACCGCCAACATTCAGAACAGCCTTCCGAATGTTGGCGGTGGGGCGGAGAGACCTCCTCCCGCCGCCAGCCTTCGGAGCAGCCTTCCGAAGGCTGGCGGTGGGGCGGAGAGACCTCCTCCTGCCGCCAGCCTTCGGAGCAGCCTTCCGAAGACTGGCGGCGGGAGGAGGTCTCTCCGCCCCACCGCCAGCCTTCGGACAGGTACGGGAACAGAGGGGAAGGCGCGCAGTGCTTCTCATCTGTTCCCGGGGCTTGCGGTGGGAGGAGGGTTTTTCCTCCCCACCGCCAACATTCAGAACAGCATTCTGAATGTTGGCAGTGGGAAGGAAAACCCTCCTCCCACCGCAAGTCTTCAGGACAGCCATCCGAAGGCTGGCGCGGGGAGAAGGTCTCTCCGCCCCACCGCCAGCCTTCGGAGGAGGTCCGAGGACAGTGGGGAAGACGCGCTGCGCTTCCCCGCTGTCCCGGAGATTTCCCTATGGGTTTTCGTCTTGCGAAGGAAGCCCATAGGGAAATTCGTCTTGCGAAGCACCTCAAAAAACGGAAAACCCTTTCGTCTAGCGGGTTTTTCGTCTTGCGAGGCGTTCGTCTTGCGGGGCACCACTGTAGTTAGTTCAAGTCTGCTTTAAAATACTCTCTCAGAAAAGCCCCATAACCCTGCCTCCTCAAAAGTTGCTCTGGAATCGACCATTTATGAAAGGATTTAGTGCATACTTGTCCCCTCCTACATCATCTCTCCACACACCACTTCTCATTTGAGCATGAACAGCTCTTGGCAGGGTTACTTGCACACCCTTTCTCTGTCATCAAGACTGTGACGTTTGCTCAGTCTTGGGGAGAATTACAAATCAGCACACAGCACTTTGAATGGAATTGCAAAGCACGGCAGATAATGATACTCTGGTAATAACCAAAGAGGCTTAATACAAGCACAGGGTGTGCAGCACACATACATTTTTTTTAGTTGTTACTTTTGTGGATCACAACTTTCTCCAATAAACAAGAAAATGTCTTTCCTAAGGGGGGGGGTGAGTTCTGACAAAACAGCAGAAGCCAGCCCAGCCAAAAGGGACTCAGAACACTTGGCAACTGTAATTACCAATGGATAAGAGCTTTGTGCACTGAAAGAAGAGTTTTTAAAGACCCCAAGAGGATTCTGCAACGGTTTCATACAAGTCTTAACTAAATATTCTTCACGGATGATTTTGTTGCCTCAACTGTGCTTTTAAATATTGCTGGTAATGTTTTGTTTTGCAGTAGTCATCAATAATTTATTGGAATTAATAAATACCACAGTAACATGAATGAAGAAAAACAACAACCACCACCCCACCCCCAAGGAACAGTATATATAATCTGTTTCCAAACAGATTAATATATATATTCCAATATATAATCTGTTTCCAAACACAAACCCATGCAGCTCCCCAGGAAGAGATTTTTAATAACCTCTTATTTCATTTGAAATATTTCCCCATGATCTATTAGATACATGCCTGCAATTTTTTAAAAAAATGTTTACTCCAGCTGTCTATAAATCTTTATGTAATATCTTAGGCGAGGATGATCTTACCGGCAAATAACAAATCAAGCCTGGCTTGGGCAAGGGCCATGTGAGCAAGGAATGGAAAATCCTACAAACCATTCATACGTTCAGTACGTAAGTAACATTCCTGATCTACTAAGTGTGACCAGAATGGAAGAATACTGTGGAATCATGCACTCGCCCACTCCCACCATCTCCCATGTGAATTTCCTCTCCCTTCCACCACTTAGTGTAACCATGAAGCAGTCTCACATCCCCCATCAGCACTAAGCATGCTGAATCCTATCCATGTTCAAATCAGGAAGGGAAAGAAAAGTGTGCACACAGGAAAAAGGATGAGGCCCAACAACACAGCTCTCTCCCAACCGGCTAACCACTGTGAGGAGACGGGAAATGGTTTATCTGCAAGGGGTGAGCTATCAAATCCACAGGAAAGGATTCTATGGAAAGTTCGGAGAAGTTTCATTTGTTCAAGCTGTTGCTCAAAACACTGCACAGCACAGAAAAGACCTTTCCATATGCCCAATATAATTTATATGTTACAGCCAGAATCATTGCCAATAAAGTATGGTGCTGCATTAAAACAAGTCTTTCACAAGTATGGAAGTATGCCATCACATGCCATCCTTTCATTCATAGTTCTTTGTTTCCAAGCCAATGGAAAAACCCATGCCACAAAGTTTCACAACCATCACAGAATCATAGAAGGGCCATCTAGTGCAACCCCCTGCAATGCATAAATCTGAAGTAAAGCATGCAAGACAGATGATGAACTGTATTGCTGAAACGTTCAAGTCTACAAAAACATATTGTTGATGGGATATATTGCAATATCATCCAAGGGAATTATTACAGAGCAGATTGAGCCCCTACACAGCAACACACACTGAACACAAACAATGTAGAAGGGGGGGGGGGAAGCACAACAGCAGAAATTGATAAAACTTTCTGAAGACATTCAAGCATGTTTTAACTACTCTCAACACAAAGAAAATCACAAGAATCTAGAAGCTAAATGTTTGCTTCAATTGATTGAAAGTCAGAGTAATCCTACGGAAGGGGGAATGAATTATGCCACTTCCAAAACCTAACAGGCGTCGAGACTGAAGGTACATTCTTTCACCTTTGGTGGACGTGCCCAAGGATTAAGGCTTTCTGGGAGATGATTTATAATGAAATGAAAAAGGTATTTAAATATACCTTCCTGAAGAAACCAGAGGCCTTTCTCCTAGGCATGGTCGGCCAATTGGTGCCAAAGAAGGACAGAACTTTCTTTATGTATGCAACAGCAGCAGCAAGAATACTCATCGCAAAGTATTGGAAGACACAAGATCTACCCACCCTGGAAGAATGGCAGATGAAAGTAATGGACTATATGGAACTGGCGGAAATGACTGGCAGAATCCGAGACCAGGGAGAAGAGTTGGTGGAAGAAGATTGGAAGAAATTTAAAGACTATTTACAGAAACACTGTAAAATTATTGAATGTTAAAATGATGTTGGAATGAAATGAAGCGGTTTTAGCAATAAGGTAAAATAGGAATATGTAAAAATGGATTGATATTAGTTGAAAATTCGAAGTTATAATATGTGAAGATAAAGAACTAAGAGTAAATAAAGAGGGTATGGATTTGCTGAACTAACTACTAACTGGAATACAAAAAAGGGAGGTGCGAGGAAGTCATGAAAATAAGTAAATGAATGGTAAGATAACAGAAAGAGGGATTTATTTTTAATTGTTTTTATTTTTATTTTATTTTTTGTTTTTCTCTTTTCTGGCTGTTGTATTTTTTTGTATTTTCTTTTTATTATCTTTGTAACTTAAATATTATTTTAAAAAAACAAAAAACAAAACCTAACCTAACAGGCGTCAACACAGGAAGCGAGGGTTCAAGATTTCCCAGAAGCCCCTTCCAGTCAGCAGAACTTCCAAGTTAGGATTATACTACAAATGCATTATATAATAAGGTAATCAAAAAAAGAACACAATGAGGGGAATTCATTCAAGGACTAGGGAAGCAGGAAGGAACAGTGTGTCAAGAGTGTAGTAAAAGATCGAGAGAGCAAGAGGGAAATTATATCCTGGGAAATGCCAGGTTTACAAAGGACTTTAAAATCAGCATAGAACTCCCTGTGCACTGGTTGACTCTGTAGCTTAGATCAATCATTTAGAAAAAAATTATATCTAACTGCTTTTTGCTGCTATTTAAAAAGAAAACTCAAGGCAGTATACATTTTTAAAATCAGTAACTCAAAAATATACTGAAAGTTTTTAAATGCTCCACCACATCAAATGCTCCTTAGAAGTACCAAAAAAGAAAACACCCTAGCACATCAAGAAAAAAGTTCTGGCCCTAGCTGCTCCCCACTGTGCTTAGTTTTCTACTTACAGCGAATTTCGTTATCAGAACAGAATTCAACATTTTAATGCCCCAGGCTGAAGTTCAAACTGGTATAGTCCATTCTACCACCACGAACGTAATTCTACAGCACATAGACCATGCCTTAAAAGCTGCCCTGTATGCTGTCTCAGGGCAACAAATTCACTCAAAATGTGAACCTTGACTTCCTTGATTTCCTTTATTCTGCACCAAGTACAATGGTACCTCGGGTTAAGTACTTAATTCGTTTCGGAGGTCCGTTCTTAGTGTTCTTAACTGTTCTTAACTTGAAGCACCACTTTAGCGAATGGGGTCTCCTGCTGCTGCCGCGCCGCTGGACCCCCGATTTCTGTTCTTATTCTGAAGCAAAGTTCTTAACCTGAAGCACTATTTCTGGGTTAGCGGAGCCTGTAACCTGAAGTGTATGTAACCCGAGGTACCACTGTATTTGCCAAAATATTTCAAAATGGGGCTTCATTACATGTGAATTTACTAACTTGCCAGCCAATTAACAATTCTTGGAAGAACAGAGAAGCACAGTAACAGACATCACTCTGAGGAAGTTAATGAAACACAGAGAGCACAGGTGTGAAGGCGGTAGAAAGCGCAACTTCTCTTTAAAAGGATCAGTACCTTTTCCTCGACAAAGCTGGTGTGCCCCAAGGAGAGGGGAGAGAAGTCTCATTTGTCAGGCAAGGAGGGATCTGTTCAGCACGACTACAGACAAAACAAACGTGGAGGGGATAGAGAGGTTAGAAAAGAAAACAAGAGGCTAGAAGCTTTGTTAGTTTTACAGTTTCACCAGTAGAAATACATACTGCAGAATTAGCCAGAGCAAAGGACGAAGAGCACATGAAGTAAAAACTAAGACATACAAAACAGATAGGTTTTTTTTTTTTTAAAAAAGGAATATTTTCCTTTTCATTTGTTTATTTATATTTTGAGTTATCTGCTTCTAAACAGCCTAATATCTTGAAACAAACTGATGCAGATCAGGGACTGATAACAGAAGACCAAGTTTGAATACATACTGATAACCAGATATGATCAAAATTTCATCAGGACTAACATAATATCCCAAGCAAGTCTGCAAAAATTAATGAGTTTTAAGAACAAAGGGGATGAAGGGAAGACAGATAATGAGGAATGGGAAAGACAAAATGGATTAGAAATACTTATGTAACAACAAAGCTAACCCAGATTTCTTAAATTCCAGTATTAACCAGTATCAGACAGAGTACCCCCCAATTCTATCCACTAGAAATTTGAAATTACTATTTTACTGAGCAATTAAAGATCATGCCAGTAATACTTTATAAAAACATTAAAATCAATTGGCAATATTTAACAAAGAGAAACCCAGAGTACAGCTAATTTTAAGGCTGAATTTCAAAACTGCATGAAGTTTTGAAGTCACAAAATGTGTTTGCAATTAAATAAAATAAGGAATAATGGGTGAAGGATGTTCCATGCCTGTGCCCCTCTCCATCAAAAGCAACAGAGCTATTAGTGTTACATACTACACAAGAAGCATCAAGGCTCAGGAAGTTACCAGCCTAACCTATCACTGGTCAACAACAAATTTGTTGCCTGCATTTTTCCCAAGACAGAAGTAGTAAACAAACTCAGCAAAAGGAAATGGGTCTATGTTATGGAGTGTTAACTTTAAATATACTGATTATATAATCCTAGTACTAGCCACTATATATCAAAAGCAACAATCCCAGAGACCCAATGCCACTGAATATTTTAAGATACAAATAAGGTATTAACTCTTTTAAAATTCATTGGATTCAAAGTATCATTTAAAATCATACATATTTTTTTAATGTCCCTATTTTATTTGAGCCTGTATTAAAATGGGCTCTGTTTTGATTTGCCTTATACAACAGAATGAAGAACCAACTACTGCCCTTAAACAAAATACCTTAAAATAAACCTACAACTTTTCTTAGGAGGCTCAAAACTTACTAACAAACAAAGGGGAAACTGTTCTAACAAAACAGCTATCTGAAGTTTAAGGCCAGGGAATGGTGCTATCTTTTTTTTAATGGTTAGGTAACTATACAGATTACTTTACGATACCAAAGTTGATAGAACGCCTGTTGCCACAGAGGAGACAGAATTTTGGCAGAAGCAACTTCTGCTCAGTTTGCCAAAATCCTCTCTTCTGTAAACTAATGGAAGTACAGCAGCCCTATCTACTTTTGCTTGCAAAGAGGACAGGTAGTTAACAGTCATTATTGCCAAAAGTTAGAACTTCTGTCCTACCCCAACCCCTTCTATGAATCATAATTTCCACATGCACAACCTCAAAGTAGGGATGCACCAGCAATAAATCATTGTCTACAAGACAGGCACTTAAAAATGGCTGCCAATTCTCAATCTCAGAAGAAAATAACAGCGTACAACCCCCTTAGGGAACGTCAGATATAAATGAGTGATGCGTTTCCCAGACATAACTGTGTTTCCGACTCCACCCCAAACCTCGCCAATCATACCTGTCGAAAGAGTCTGTAGCTACTTTGTAGAGGTAAATAAAGAGTTTGCTGCAATGCCTTAACGTGGGTGACACCGAATCCATGGCTATGAGGTCATCTTCCAACAGTCTTTGAAAGGGCTGAGTGTTTGAGGGGAAGATGTTAAAAGGGCTTATTTTCCTGGAGTCTGAGAAGCAGCCAAGTAACCTCACAGCATCGGCCAACTTTTCGTACTGGATCTCTGTTCTGAAGAAGTGTGAATTGGCTGGCTCATAGCGCATTGCTGCAGTCAAGGTACAGAGCACAGTGTGGAGCAGCTCAAACACTTGGTTCTGGTTCACTTTCTCCCAGCCATTCTTAGGTGGAGAGCACAAGGATCTTTCCATGGCAACAAGTAAAGATGTGACATACACAAATCCACCAACTTTTCTGAAAACCGTTCTCGTGCGATGACTCTCTTTCAGCACGGACAGCAGGGCCTACACGGATATTTAAACAAGACAGAACAAACAGGATGTCACGGAGGTCAATTGTTCTAAACACTGCAGTGACAAAGGCTTCCGAGATTAATTTGAAGCATATGCACACAGAAAAGTTTTTAAATTTCCCCAAACAGTGAGTAAAAGTCAGAGACAAAGAGCTTTTTGAGTGATGAACTTGTAGACCAGCTTCAAGATTCAACAGAAATATGAATTTCTCTCTCTCTCTCTCTCCCTCCCCCTCTCTCTCTCTCACACACACAAAACCTCTACAATGAATGCAAAAACCAGGCTGTAGGAATCTTTTTATTTTAATAACAAATGTGAAAAAGTAAAACAGTTGCAGTTCTGTGAACCATCCCAAAGTTGTGGACTGAAAGAAAATGCAATATGAAAGCTGTGCAGAATTGCAACAACGGTGGAAAATGGCTGCAAGTCAGTTCTGCTGACTGTCAGAATTTTAATTGGGGAATCACTTAAGCAAAAAAAGATGTTGGCTAAGTGAATTCTCGAAGGTTCATAAATGTGAATTATCTTTTACAGAGAAGTTGAAAGAAGTGGGTTTCTTATTTATTTGAGAATTATTATTTTTCCCTCAAATAACTTTTCAGTATTTATTTTCATTTTCATTTGTGTTGCCTGAGTACATGAATAAGATCAGTTCAATTTATCTGCCCCCACAAAAAAGAAAGTTTGAGATCAATGCTGTGAAGTGAGATATAATTGCATCTGAAACAGTAATTTAACAAGAAGTGTTAAAACATCCATACATTTTTCATTAATGTACTTACCCTTAATATGTCAGTCTTCAACTGTAATTCTGTAGGTGGAGCAGAGTGCATTAATCCCAAGAGAGTCCCCATGTCATCGTCGCCACTTGGTGATAACACCAACTGCTGGATTATCATCAGTGCATGTTGCCTGCATTGTGGATATTTTACTATGTTATGTACACACCTCGCTCCACCAAACTCCCTGAAAATGCCTACAATGAAAACAAAGACAGTGGAATAGGTATGATGCCACCAGGTAGATCTAGGCAGCACTTTCTAATGAACCACACTGGCACAAATGCTTGCAATTTCTGGGATCTCGGAGATGACTGAAAACATTTAAAACTGGATATAAAGGGTCTTACGTAGCTTGCCACTCAAGCGGGTAAGCACTAAATAGCTGTAATACAAGCAAACATAAAATAGCATCTGCATGTTCTTGGTAATTCTGCAACTTCATTCAGGCTTGAGATATTCTACAGTGCAAATATTTATTATTTGTTTAATACATTTATACAGTACATTCTATATCCTCTTAAATCCAATATGCGCCTTGGCAGCTTACAAAAGTTAAAACCATGCAAAAATTAAACCGTCAGAAACCTAAAAATAACCTAACAACATATAAAAGCAAAAACAACAATCACAGCTTAAAATAATCAAGGTGCTCAAGGTGCCTGGTGCCTTGAAGTTATGGGCTGGTATCAGGCAAATATCCTCAAGGAGGACATTCCACAAATGGTGTGCTGCCACCAAAAAAAGACTTCTCTTATTAAAAGGCAATTTTCTTGTAGCAGATGGTAGCTGAAAGCAGGGAATCTGCCAATGATCTCACTATGCAGGTAGGTACGGGTGATGGTATTCCCTTATGTGCTTGGTCCCAATCCATTTAGGGCTTTGAATTTGAACTCTAACTGAATAATCAGTCCGGGAAGTCTCTTTAAAAAACTCCCAAACTGGGAAGATGTGATCAGAGTAAGCAGCACCAGTTAAAAATCCAGAAGCCAACAGATACTGACAGACCAGTTTCAACTACATGCCCCTGTCCTACCAGACTCTATTTCAGCTTCATTCCAAAGTTCTACCCCAGCCTTTGACAATCTGGTGGCATCCTATGTTTTTGACTACAACTCCCATTAGCCCCAGCAAAGATGGCCATTTTATTCCAGTGACGTGTCCAGTTTTGCCCTATCTCTTCTTGCCCTTGTGCAAGCACTTGGCCGCACCTTAGAAGATAGTATTTCAAAACTAGAACTGAATGAGCTCAGGTGAGCTCATGCACACTCTCAAAACACATCCATGAAAGGGGAAAGGAGAAATGTTGAAGCAATTACAGTGGTACCTCCCATCTACGAACAGTCCTCCTAATGAACTCTTGGGCCAACAAACTCCGCAAAACCGGAAGTAGGTGTTCTGGCCAGCGAACTTTGCCCCGGAAAATGAATGGAAGCCAAACAGGGGAAGGGTGCCGGCGGCAGGAGGCTCCATTAGGAAAAGCACGCCTCGGGTTAAGGATGTTTCGGCTTAAGAATGGACACCCGGAATGAATTAAGTTTGTAGATGGAGATACC
Organism: Podarcis erhardii; assembly: GCF_964252035.2. Taxonomy (NCBI): domain Eukaryota; kingdom Metazoa; phylum Chordata; class Lepidosauria; order Squamata; family Lacertidae; genus Podarcis; species Podarcis erhardii. The sequence continues at coordinate 66,585,793 of NC_138512.1, read as the reverse complement.
ACTGTATTTCAGGCGTGGAAGAAGATCATGTTCCGTGATAAGGTCATGTTTTGTCAGGGAACAGAAGCTGCTAGACTGCAGTAACATGCCAGTAAACATATTCCCCCTATTGTCAAGACCAGGCTAATATAAACCTACCCCACACTAAGAAGCAACCATTTATAAGAAGAGGCTATTGATTTAACTTTTGATAGATTGTGGTTATCAGAAGACGCAGGTGAAAGTAATAATTTATCACTAAATATGTTTTATTCAAATAAATGCATCTTAAAACTACAAATTTAAATATCTGAAAGGCACCATTCTAGAATAATCTTATCCTCTGCTAAGGGAAATTCAAGCAAATCTGGCCAAGCAAATTAAACCAATTCAGTATTCTATTAATGTATCCTCCTTCCAAGAAGGTCAAAAAAACCTGCTTGACACAGCATTTCCACATCTAAACAGATTACATAACTCTATATTGGTCTTTATGATTTAAGTGCATTTCAAGGGCAGCTATCAGCCTTAAGAGACATAGGTTCATTCCTTGTAATAGCCATTTGCCAAATACCTGCATTTGTGTTCGATCCTTGAAGCAGTACTGTCAAGGTCTCCATAACCAGCAAAGCAAGCTGCTTTTGGTCTTCAAATGAACTGTTGTTTCTTGAGTCCCCTAGAAAACAATTTCGAAAAGCTACAATGAAAGAAAATGCAGTGTATATATGCCCATGCTATTACCAAACTTCTCATTAATTCAGAGTATCGCTCCTATATTATATGTGCTGGCTGGTGTACAACGATCACTTTAAAAAAAATGCTTAATCATGGTACAGCAGAAGAAGCCTGCCTATACTTTGCATCCAGTGTGAAGTATTAGGATACAACTCAGAGACAAGTCTATAGTGCATCGATATGTCACTCAGTGCATTTTAGTTTCAAAACTAAGTGAGAGTTTAAAAGGTTCTAGCAGGTTGTTTTACTCTTGTAAGCAATACCAATGTCTCGTGAGATTCTGCAGAAAACCAAATGCCTCTTTTGGGGAGAATTCGAAAGGTGGTTTTGGAGGAGGGCTGATGGTTTGAGGAATAAGAGAAATCTGAACTTACATAGGTTTTATGGGCAATAGCATATCTTTTTGCAAAGTAAAGCAAGACAGGTAAGCATTTCCAACAGCATAAAAAGAAGTGATAAAAAAAGAACAAGATAAAAGCAGGATTTGAAAGAAACCTTGGTCAGGGGTGGGGGAGGAAGAGAAGATAATTACCTTGATCATTCAGAACCTGTGTAGGCTCTTTCAGAAGAGCTGCATACTTATGTAAAAGGTTCACCATCACCTCCAGGAGTCCCACCTCCCTGAAGACGTCCTTAAAGATGTAGTCATGCCGTGTGAACTTAAGTAGTGTCTTCATTGCAATGATGCTACATGGGTAAGAGGTGCTGGATTTTAAGAGGATGCTGACGCTGATCAGTTCTTTGCAAGGTATGTAATTCAAGCTAAACACAACAAACTCAAGCATCTCAAAGTATTTGGCCTGTACTTCTGGAAGCTTGGAAATTTTCTCTGCAAACTGGGACAAGGTGTGCTGGGATTCCAAGATGAAATAGTTGGCATTGTCGGCAATGTAGATATTTAAGATGGCATCAAGGATAATTTGTGCAAGGTAGCTGGTTTTTGCCTTCAGGAAAGCATTCTGTAGGACAGAAAAGGCTTGGATATTCCTCACGTTGTGACCTACAACAGGAAGAAGGGAAACTTTACAGATCTTTACATAAAGATTATTATTCAAGCATACAGTTCGTCACACATTATTCTCTAATGCAAATAACTGCATGTGAACAGAGCCTGCAGATGAAAATGGGGTAGTAGTGGAGGCTCCTCTTTTACAAGAATAGCCACAGCATTCCCAGAGGGGGGAGTGGGCAGGAGGCAGCCCCCAGGATGATTAGGATGTGTTGGAGGACTCTAGTGGCAAAGAATGGTGGGAAAGAACATAATATATTGCTCTTACATAGTATGGTATCCTATGTAGGCTAGGAATAGACAGATCCAATCAATACCATCATCATTGTATTGTATTTTACAATGCTAAGCAATATAAAATAGTAATTGAATATCGGTTTATGGGTTGCCTCAAGAAGCAAAGGTGAGCTTGTGGTAAAGTAGAGGGTCAAGTTGCTCACACTATATTATGGACCGGAGGTCTGAGAAAGTTTCTGAGCCTTCCTAATTCTACACTGTTAAGAATCTGAGATCACCATCAATTCCAGATCAAGCCACTGCAAGCAAATCCAGGACTCTTAAATGTCAGATTAAATTTTGCATGTAAGGGACATTTTAAAAAGAAGAGAAAGCTCACCTTTGCCTGCAGGTTGTGGGACGGCAAATCCAGGCAACAGAAAAGGTGCCCCCGTAGTAACACCAGTTGGCTTTAATTCATTGACACCATATGTTGTTAATGAGGTTATCAAATTCACCAAGTCCTTCAGAGCATCCTTAGATTCTGCTTCTTTTGCTTGTTCTAACCTGCAGGGATGAAATTCACACTCATCTCAAAACAAGGCCACTCATCAGTTCAAATCAAAATTTGGGGAAATTTTTTAATAAAAAAATCACATCCAATTTCATGTGTTCAAGTTCTCCATAAAACTTGGTTCTTACTTAAAATATCAACCTACAATAGCCAACACTACACCACATCAAAAGATTAATTACTAGACTAGCAAGACTCAAACCAAAACCCTAAAATAAAGTGTAGTTTCAATTTGTGACATACCCCTCCTTGCACTGTAACTTATAAGAAGCTACTGAATTGGTGGCATTCAATTTTTAAGCTCCAAAAATGATATGTGAACACAGATCTTGCTAGGATGAAAATTTGAAGCAATAAAATAAATTTGCAAACCTGTTTTGCATACCTGAGTAAGAGATCAAAGAGGAAGTTGTATCCTTGCCATATCCTAAAATCATCTAAGAGTGTTTGGGAGACATCACTGGAATCTTTGAGGAAGCAAGAAAGGCCAGCAAACATCTCAACTATTTCTAAGGGAGAAAGGTCATCCGATTGTTGCATGTTTTGAACACATGTTGACAGGCATTCTTTTTCTGTAAAGACAATAAAACCCCCAGCATTTTACATATTACACAAAAATTACCAAGCATAATAATAATAATAATAATAATAATAATAATAATAATTTATTATTTGTACCCCGCCCATCTGGCTGGGTTTCCCCAGCCACTCTGGGCGGCTTCCATAGAAACCAAAAATACACTAAAATCACAGATTAAAAACTTCCCTGATGTCTTCTGAATGTCAGGTAATTGTTGATCGCTTTGACATCTGAAGGCGCGTGCCACTACCGAGAAGGCCCTCTGCCTGGTTCCCTGTAGCTTTGCTTCTCGCAATGAGGGAACCGCCAGAAGGCCCTCGGCGCTAGACCTCAGTGTACGGGCAGAATGATGGGGGTGGAGATGCTCCTTCAGGTATACTGGGCCGAGGCCGTTTAGGGCTTTAAAGGTCAGCACCAACACTTTGAATTGTGCTCGGAAACGTACTGGGAGCCAATGTAGGTCTTTTAAGACCGGTGTTATGTGGTCTCAGCGGCCGCTCCCAGTCACCAGTCTAGCTGCCGCGTTGTGGATTAGTTGTAGTTTCCGGGTCACCTTCAAAGGTAGCCCCACGTAGAGCGCATTGCAGTAGTCCAAGCGGGAGATAACTAGAGCATGCACCACTCTGGCGAGGCAGTCCGCAGGCAGATAGGGTCTCAGCCTGCGCACCAGATGGAGCTGGTAAACAACTGCCCTGGACACAGATTTGACCTGTGCCTCCATGGACAGCTGTGAGTCCAAAATGACTCCCAGGCTGCACACCTGGTCCTTCAGGGGCACAGTTACCCCATTCAGGACCAGGGAATCCTCCACACCTGCCCGCCTCCTGTCCCCCAAGAACAGTACTTCTGTCTTGTCAGGATTCAACCTCAATCTGTTAGCCGCCATCCATGAGTGTTCTCATACAACATGATTATCGACTAGTTTGTATCAATCCATTTTCAAGAATGATCTTATGTACTGAACTAAGAGCTTTTCACACATTGCAAGAAAATGAACTAAGAGCTATTTCACACATTGCAAGAAAATAAAAAGAGATGGTTGGGACACCTATATTATACATGTCTAGGAAATGTACAAAATGGGAACTTTGACATCTGCACATGTTCTACATACATTTGCAAAGCTCACACTATACTAGAGCAGATGTGCAATTTCCCCTTTCACCATGTTACACAGAACTACAAATCACATCCACTTCTTGCCATTTGTCAGGATGTGCAAAATAACCCACAAATAAGAACCTCAATCGTATCTCTTAAGAAAGCACATTTTCTTCACTATGCATCTTTTGAGTGTCTGACTATATCTTGCAAAATGTGAAAACTGGCAGGGCAAGATAAAATGATATTATATTATATTATATAATAATATAATATTGTTATGTTATGTTATGTTATGTTATGTTATGTTATGGGACCCCCGACCATTAGGTCCAGTTGTGGACAACTCTGGGGTTGCAGTGCTCATCTTGCTTTATTGGCTGAGGGAGCCGGCGTACAGCTTCCGGGTCATGTGGCCAGCATGACTATGCCGCTTCTGGTGAACCAGAGCAGCGCATGGAAACGCCGTTTACCTTCCCGCCGGACCGGTACCTATTTATCTACTTGCACTTTGATGTGCTTCTGAACTGCTAGGTTGGAAGGAGCAGGGACTGAGCAACGGGATTCAAACCACCGACCTTCTGATCGGCAAGCCCTAGGCTCTGTGGTTTAGACCACAGTGCCACCCACGGCCCATATCATATTATATTATATTTATTACTACACATATATCCATGTTACAGCAGAACTAAATTACAATTCCTGGACTTTATTTTAAGCATGAGTGGATGTATATAAGCAGAACTCTGTATGGTATACCAACTACAAAACTGTAATGGCAAAAGGCAGTGGCATAATTCCCTTCAATCTGTTACAAATGTTCCACGGAAGAGACAGGAAGCAGTAAAACAGAAGCAACTACCCAGAGCTGTCTCTGCAAGAATCTAATGCTCTATTACACGTAGATAAGGAACAGGAACTACTCTTGGGAGCTTTCAACATCAGTGGAAGTGGCAAGCCCACAATCATTCATGTAAGAAACAACTGTGCATTTTGCTAGCCAACACTGAGGTACAAAAAATAGGTTCTTCTTCCTACAATCCCTTTTACGTCATCGGTACTACCAGTTTAAACCAAATTCAGTCTCCCCAGCATGTACACAATATGCAGTTGTTCAATGTGCTCTGCTGGTTTACTGAAAGCACATCATCTATTTCTGTCACCTTGTTCAAGCAACAGAAATAGGAGGGTTTATGAAACATCTGGTGGGATGGCAATAAATGCCAGGCATGTCACAAAAGGGACAGCAGATTCGATGACCCTGATTCAGAGTTAGGCCCGTCCTATAATATTTCCAGTCATGTCCCCACTGTTTTCAGGATAGGCACCACCACCTCAGTTACGTCCACATGAGTTAACACACCAATATTCCCATTTCACAAATGGGAATTTAAAATTAGGGATTAAGACCAGATCGTGGTCACCCAGACAGAGAGAGAGAATCCAGCGATGATAGAAATTATTACATGACTATATTGAGAGAGAAACAAAATCACAATACAACACCAAGATATACCAACCGTGAATGTATTTCACTACATTGACACTAAGGCCATGACGTGATATGGTCATTAGGACTTCGCCTGCACTCTTTCTCCAAGGCAGGTTATAGGGAGGGCACCATGAGGTTATTGCACTGAATAGAAGCTGAAGATCATCCTTTTGAGCAAGTTCTTCCGCCGGGGACACAAAACTGCAGAGTTTCACCAAGATCTGAAACAAAAGGCCATTATAGGAAGCTCATATAATTGCTACCGTAAGTATTCTGTTTATTGTAATTTTCATGTAAGCTGTGGAGAAAGTAGGCAGATTTAAGCAACTCCTTGGAATCAGTTCAGTGCAACTATATTAATTTTCCAAATGCCACCGTGCACTTATGGAAGTTTCTCTCATCAGTAACCAGCTTTATTTTTAAAAAATAAAAATAAAATCGAGGGAGGGGGTTGCAACAAAGAAAAACATGTAGACACAAAAAAAAGGTAGGTAACAGAGAAAAAGTAATATAGAATAGAAGGATAATATAACACCTTGATTTGGCCTAGGAATTGTAGAGTGTATAAGCGTCAGTGTAAAAGAATTCAGTGTAAGAACATTTCTTCCCAATCCATCCTTTAGGAGTTGAAACAGAATTTGAAATGTAGTATTGTGGTTACAACTCATTTACCTGCACAAACACTTTCTGCAATAGCGTTCTACGTTCTGCTAGAGGCAGCTCATTCTGGGCTCCTCCAGCCACCTCAGGCACATGTGGAAGGTCAAAAAACAGATAGAGACATTTCACAAGCGTGGAAGGCACTGACATAGTCGTCATGCAGTCCACTGTTTTCTGAGGGCAGAAAAAGAAGGGAGACAAAATGTTAGCGTAGCATTCTTAGCACAGTGCAGTTTGTTCTGAATTCCACCTACTCTGTTAGAAATTATTCAGCTATACAGCTTCTAGAACCTTTATGTGGAAGTCATAGAATACCATTCTTGAAGCAAGTTACTCTGAAAATTTTCAGAAGAAAAAAGCATTCTCATTATGAGAAAAGGAAAGCTTTTAGCAACATCGATAAACTGTGCACACACAGAGGAACAAGCTGAGCAGCCCCATCCCATTTCCCAAGTTGAAAAAGAGCTTCAACCCAGGAAAGAGTACCAATGGGAGAAGCTTAGTGCACTTCTAACTAGCTGGAGAATACACACAGAGCATCATTTCCCCCCTCAATGGAGCATCTGGTACCTGTTTCATTCATCATATTTTAGGTTTTTTCTTCCCTTAGAGGAGAGTACTACAGAAGGCAATGGGAATGGGATTATCTAGACTGAAATAGGGGCCCACTTGAGGTATGCTATGCTCACCCTGCTTCTGCTGGTTGTAATTTGAGTAGGAGAAATCACACAGTAGAGCACTCTTGTCCTGAATGCTCACCCCCATCTCATCTTGAGATGGGGTATACAAGAGATGGTATACAAAGTCCGTCAAAACCTAGTGCACAAAGTCTGCCCTATTATCTTAAAAATTGCAAAGAACCCAACAAGCCCCTGCACCATTGCGTTAGAAATTGCACACAATATTAACGAGCTTCTCCCAGTTTGACGTTAAGATCTGCACACCTCCTGGGTATGTAACATTGAGGTAATATTTTGAGTCGTACTTGTCCTCTCCCACCATAGCCAGATTCTACACCTAGAAGCTTCCCTTTCTTCTTTGTACCTACAAGGTAAAATGCATGATCTCATCATATCTCATCTACGCTACTAAAGCCTCCTCTTTGCTGTCTTTTAGCCTACCATCTCAGGCTAAAATCATTAATGCCTTTGCCAAAATAATCCTCCCCCTCAAATAATAATAAACACTATGATCATGTATAGATTATATTCATTAATCACTGGCCATTTCCCACAATGTGTTCTGTTGCCTAGTCTGTTGAAAAACTCCCAACACCAGCACTAGCTTTCTCTGTCACATGGTACTCTCTGAAGCTCAGTGAATATCATTCCACCTTTGCTGCCTACGCCAGCTTTCACCTTCCATGCATGATGACACTCTAGCCCCAAGCTTTGGAGTTCTGACATGCTCTATAGAGTATGCAGTTTCATGTGTGCAATATTTTCACATATATACATATTTCCTAAAATGAATGGTGTGGCCTAAAGCTATGTGCCCATAAGAAACAACAGAGGATTCTAGATCAGACCATAACCTTTTAACCTCCAACCTACAGAGACGCCTAACAGGACTTTACAAGGTATTTCTTCTTCTTGTTATCACTGGATGTCTTCGCTCACAACTGCTAGAAAAATGGCAAACAATATACATCTCTTGTGTTTCAAAATCCTCATTTGCTAAATACAAATACCTCTAAGAGTATTTATAGGTACACGCTACACAGTACCAGATTCTGTTCATGCATAACTAACCTGTCCAGATGAAGCTAACAAGTTAATTGTAGTAAGCAACATCCAACCTCTACTGGCTTCTTCACTCTGATTGATCTCCAGAAACTGGACTATGGCACGACTTGCAGCCTCTGGAGTTAATTGAAAACAACAACAGAAGATAAGCAAACACAATATTAAAACCAGTTTCTACTCATACAATATTAAAGCCAGTTTCTACTTATACTATATATAGGCAAATTGTTCCTTCTCATGTTCCAGCTGCTTAAAAACTCCCATCTTGAATCCAGTTTTGCTATGAAGTGCATAATCAGCATGAAGACAATCAAGACTCACTTTCCTTTCATGTCTAATTACACGCTTGTCCCATTCATGCTTTGATGAAGGCAGGTGAGAATCATTCACTATCTTCAGTGACAGCCAAGAGTCAATCATCTCTCAAAGAATGTTGTTATGTGAATATTCAACTTCTGATTGGACAAAGATAAACTAGGTGCTATGGCATGAATTTACCTGTAGACTTGTTAGAGGCTCTCCGCCGAATTTCAGTCACCATCAATCGTGACACTTGTGTTGTAAACTGAAGGAGATCTGAGAATTTTTCTATCATTGTACTAGGGGGTGCATTTCCAAATACCTGCAGATAAGAAAATACTATGAACACCACAGAATTTATGGCAGGATTCAACGAAAGTGATCTGTCAGTGGAAGCCCTGCAGAAGGACTTCTACAAGTGCAACGGAGCTTCTCGCCACCTCTTGCACCTCTCAAAACTGGCTTAAGGGGTGTTGTGAGAATCCCTGGAACGGCAAGGGAGGAGAGGGGGCACCATTGCATCAATATGCTGGTAGAATGATAATCTTAGTACAGTCTCCCCTAGAAAATAATTTTTTGCAGACATACAAGTCCAGTCACCTCTTTAAATTGGAGCATTAGATGTTTAGAGTGCAAAGTCATTGAACGAACTTTGATTGTTGAATACCCTCCCCTCAGAGATGCAGTTGGGCTTCTCCCTCGTATACAATTCGACACTGGGTCTCAAGAAACACCTTCTTGCCACAGACCTTTAGGGCACGTCACATGCAGCTTAATACAATAAAACCATGTAACATTCAAATGACCAAAAGCCCACAGCATGACTGCTGCAACTGCATGCTGGATGGGTGAGGGAGGGGTCTGTATCTGTGAGTCACAGGAAGAAAAAGAGCTGTTTAGCACTGGCTCTGACCCCTGGTCCATCTAGTAAGGTAAAGGTAAAGGGGCCCCTGACCATTAGGTCCAGTCATGACCGACTCTGGGGTTGCGGCGCTCATCTCGCTTTATTGGCCAAGGGAGCCAGCGTACAGCTTCCGGGTCATGTGGCCAGCAGGACTAAGCCGCTTCTGACGAGCCAGAGCAGCGTACGGAAACACCGTTTACCTTCCCGCCGGAGCGGTACCTATTTATCTACTTGCATTTTGGCGTGCTTTCAAACTGCTAGGTTGACAGGAGCAGGGACCGAACAACGGGAGCTCACCCCGTCACGGGGATTCGAACCGCTGACCTTCTGATCGGCAAGTCCTAGGCTCTGTGGTTTAACCCATAGGGCCACCCGCGTCTCCATCTAGCTCAGTACTGACTACTATGACTGGCAGCTGGTCTCTAGGGTTGCTGGCAGGAGTCTTTTCCCAGTCTAGCCCAAGCGTACTCAGTGCAGAAAGAGCTTTTAAGCCTTGCTGGGGGTGTATGTGTGTTTAAGGCAGGGGTAGGCAACCCGTGGGCTGGATGCGGCCCAATCGCCTTCTCAATCCGGCCCATGGGTGTTCCAGGAATCAGCCTGTTTTTACATAAGTCCTTTTATTTAAAATGCATCTCTGGGTTATTTGTGGTGCCTGCTTGGTGTTTTTACATGAGTAGAATATGGGCTTTTATTTAAAATGCATCTCTGGGTTATTTGTGAGGCATAGGAATTCATTCATTGCCCCCCCCCAAAAAAAGATATTGTCCAGCCCACCACATGGTCTGAGGGATGGTGGACCTGCCTACAGCTGAAAAAGGTTGCTGACCCCTGGTTTAAGGTCTACTCAGGATACCGGTTCAAAAATGGTAAGGATGCCCACGTGGGGGCAGTCCAAGTATACACAGAACCCTTGGAACCGAACCCCTGGGTAAGATGCGATTTATGAGTTTACTCCTGTTTAAGATGCGATGTCATGATTTACTCATAACTTTAGAAAGTAGCCATGTCTAGTCAAGCTCTGCCTGGTGAGAATTCTAAAAGCTTCCCTGGAGAAAGGCAGAGAAAGCTGGAGGAAACAGCAAGTGAACATATACAGAAGTAGGAGCCCATCTCTCTGTGTGTATTATCTGCTTAGTGGACATTTCTTCTTACCCCTTGGCTTCCAAAATTTCTAGACAAAGGCAACACTAAGCTACACATGCTTACATTTCACACAATTATTATTACTTGATTATTTATTAATTCATGAATTGCCTTTGACACACATCCTAAAGTGATTTACAAACACACCATAGGAATGTTTATATGGGGAAGTTTTTAATGTTTTATGTCATACTGTGTTTTAATTTGTTGGAAGCTGCCCAGAGTGGCTGGGGTAACCCAGTCAGATGGACGGCATATAAATTATTATTATTATAGCTAAAAATAGTTTTGAAAACAGTACAATAAACAAGTAAAGGTAAGTTTAGAAAATACATAATGAACACCTAATGAGTGTATCTTGTATCCCGGGTCTACAGCTCGGCAATACTACTGCTCCACTTTCCCAGATTTCTAAGCATCTGAGAAAAGGTAATTTTGCTGGTGTTACTATCTTGGTTAGAGACCATGCATTCACGGGTGCCATACAGCACATATGTAATGCCACCACTGTACAGTTCCTTGCCATATAAATCTGCTAAGTTCAAGGTATGCTCTATTACTGTTAGTGTATGAAGTTCAAAATGGCATACCTGAAGGACCACCCTGTCCCTTATACACTGGCTAGCATACAGTGGTACCTCGGGTTACAGATGGTTCAGGTTACAAACTCCGCTAACCCAGAAATAGTATCACGGGTTAAGGACTTTGCTTCAGGATGAGAACAGAAATCGCGTGGCGGTGGTGGCGGCAGCAGCGGGAGGCCCCATTAGCTAAAGTGGTACCTCGGGTTAAGAACAGTTTCAGGTTAAGAACGAATTAAGTTCTTAACCAGAGGTACCACTGTATTGAGATCATCTGGGGAAGGTCTCCTGACTATCTCTTTGATACCATGTGTGTTTGTTTCTGTGCAAACTGAAGCATTTTTAGCTTAGCGGCACCAGTGCTTTGGAACTCTGCCCCTATTGAAATCAGACAGATACCTACAATTCTGATATTTCATGACCTGCTGAAAAGTTTAGCTTGCTAAGCATTTTTAGAGAATCAGGTTGATTCAGTGTAGGCAATTTGTTCTATACTTTATGATTTTATCATTTTATTATTAGCTCCTAACTTTATAATTAGTTTATTGTATACTACCACAATAATTTTTAATGAGTTGGCAGGTTATAAATACTCTTATAAATAACATGAATTATGTCTCATTTAGTTTGGTCCTATGCATATGTAGGGAGTGCAAAGACCTAGGGGTATACTGAAGATTAAGTCTGCAATCCTATACCCACTTGCTTCTAAGTAAACCCCGTCAACTTCAATGGGACTCATTTCTGCCACTTATCCCAATCCCTTGTGTTCCTGCATCCTTGCTCCATTCAAGGATCATTCACTGTCCTGTCATAATGCCTAATAAAACATATTATCCCTCACTGGAAGAATCTGCGACCAGAAAGAAGAGGAATATCAAGAAGATTGGAAAAAATTTAAAGACCATTTTAATAAATATTGTAATATTAAAAATTAGAAATTACTTGAAAGTACCAATTAGGCCTAGGATTAAATTAAGATTTAATTAAATAAATGAGATCTATAATGTTAAGAAAAGTTAATAAATTTGATTATAATTAGAATATTGTTTTTTGAATAATGATATTGGAAAACTGCTACATCCAGTTACAAGGAAATTCAGATGGGAAGGATTAGAGGAAGTCAAGCAATATGTTTATGAGGCTGGAAGTTTAACTAATTAATCAATTCGTATCAATTTCTTTGTTGTTATTTGTTGTATTTGTTTTATTTCTCTCTTGTTCTTTTTATTTTTGTTTTACAGTATGTGTTATATGTGTAAGAAACTTAATAAACATTATTGGAAAAAATAAAATAAAACGTATTATCCAGTAAAACCTGCAGCTGGACTTGGTTATACTTGGTGGTTGTGGAAAATACATTCCATATAGCTAGGAACAAAAAAAAAAAAACTTTACAGGAACCAACAAATACAAGTGTTCCTACACTTACACTAAGGCTGTCTATGGCTTTTGATCATGCACCACTCAGAGAAAACCAATATACTGAACAGCAAAATGTAATAAATACACCACAGTAATTTGGAAAATAACTTTGTTATAACAGAAGCAACCACCTAGATCTGTCTGAAACATGATCCAACAAAAATGGAAGTCTGGGCTTTGAAATAGTCTTCCTCCTCCTCACTCATTTGCAGCCTACAAGATGCTCCCAGGGAGGAAGGGCATACTTATTTTCCATATTTCATCATATTGATCTTCTCTATCTTTAAATCAAAAGCACTTTGCTGCAGTTCTTACAGTAAGAGAGTAAACACATGCCATATATTTGAAGCTAATCACTTAAGAAACTTTGAGGCTTTTATTTTTTAATAAAAACAAAAAACCCGCAAGCCTATCATTTCGGCACCCTCATACTATGCGCACAATTATGCCACTCTTCAGGAACATTAAAATGCATCATTAAGTATTCAGGATTGTGCAAGTAAAGCAGTGACAAGAAAACACAACACGTTATGAACCAAAGCATTGTTTACTAGCAGAGACCTTTTCAGTACAATGTCCACATTTTACACTTACACACAAATCCTTGCCGCTTTAGCTCATTGCTATTCAATCCAAAATCACCCCATAGAGCACCCAACTGTATGAAAGGCTCTGTCAGAGAAAAATAATCTACAATTGCATAAATGGAATGGTTTTAGAAGAGTTCAGAAACACAACAATTTTACTAAAGATGCAACATGGATTGTTTGATGACAAGCCTCCTGAGACCTTTCCACACATTATGCAGTTTGACAAGGACCCAGTTCACATGCAACATGAAGGTAAACAATACCCATGTGTGAATGAGCAAGAAAAAAACCAGAACAGCTTTAGTCCTTCTCCATTCCTGCAACTGCCATGCTACCTGGAGCTACGCCATTGTTTGGCTCAGCATTACGTCCTAGCCAAAGTTCAGGATTTGTCTCCCCACAGTAAAACCACAAGTGGCAAGCCACAGTTTTTTTTAAAATGAAGATTATGAATAAATTGACAATGAAACCAAAGTTAATATCAACAACATGCTGCTCAGTAAACCAGTCCTTTCTTGTACAATGTTCTGTGGATTAATCTTCAAACTCATATTTGGTGTCCTTAAAGATGTATAGGGGAAAGCCAAACAGTAATCCTTAATTTCAAATTTGCTCTCCTAAGAAGATGTATGCAGAAAGTTCATGGGCTGCATGAGCAAATATTTGGGGTTATGTCCTTAGTAGTTGCAAGCAGATACACTTTAATTATTACATGGTATACATGGTCATTCATAAAATATATGAATTATGAAGTTGGAAACCCAATTTAAAATTTATGATTTACATCAGCTTCTTTCCTTGTGGTGCTAAAATGCCCTTGATTTAAAAAGCAAAGCAAAACTCAATTCACCCTGTTACGACAGCCTTATAAATAAATCCACAGAAGTTACTAGCCTGAAACAAAAATTAGTACTCTGCCAAGGGCTGGTAAGAAGAGAGACACAGAGGTATCCACCCTGCTATGGCACTATGGCAGCCCACTCAGTTTCTATGGCACATGCAGAAAGGAAATGGAGCACTGCGATTCTCCTCTGCCATACAGCTCTCACTCAACTACTTAAATACAAGACCTGATCTTATCACAATACATAAACGGCTTCATCTAAATCTTGTATTTAAGCACTAACCTGGCAGCCCTAGGGACAAGGAACTGCATGCAGATAAGTGCATGAAATTCAGTGCCAGCAACTGTGGGGCTGCTGCAGGAGGGACTCTTCAGTGGTTATTACAGGAAACCTTGAACCACATAAACCTGATAAGCAACATATACACACCCATAATCAATACATATTTTTGTAGAAAACTCTTGGGGGGAAATTCAGAACTGTATTCAGGACTATTACAAAGGAGCTAAGACTTGTGACCAAGATTCGATACAAAATCCTCTTCCTGGGGGGGAAATGGTCATAGTATTTAAGCTGACTTTCATATTTAAAGTGGAACAGAATGGCCCAGGTGGTGCAGACAATCTATGATTAGGATTTGTAAGCAAAATCTGGATGATCATGGATGCTGAAGCAGTTTGTTTCCAGGTTGGCAGTGGGTTGGACTAAATGACCTCTGAGGTACCTTCCACCTCTATTATTCAAGGACTTGATTTAGGTTCAAAAGGTTCAACCCCAATTCAGAAACAGTGATGACTTAAATTTCAGTCATTCTCAGCCCAGTATCTGTCCCATACACCCACTTTCAAATTCTCTGTATTCATGGGAAAACTCAAATCTACTAAAAAATCATGACAGACATTGCTGTAAGATCACTTCCACATATAATTTGTCCTGGAAGTAACAAGCTTGGAGGTGGCCACTGGGGAATTTTGATCCAAGCGTAAGGAAGTTAAGTTGTTATGGCTGCAGAGGCAGGCAATGTACACATTGTCATATTACACTGATTTAGATGCAGAGGAGGCAAAAACTGGCATTCCATTACTTAACTTTTAATTGACTCCCTCCTGCCCCTCTCCCTACCCCATGCTCTCCATACACCATTTAAAAAAAAATCAGCTTGTTTAGAACCCACATAATAAGAGCCAATAAACAGTTCTGAATTCAGATGGGCTTACCCTATTAAAAACGGGGAGCATCATGTAAAGCTTCTCTTCCTGTTCTTTCTGGGTCATGTGCCGAGGTGGATGACACAATTCCGTGAAGAGTCGACGCAGATGCATCAACCCAAGAGCATTATCCTGAGGGCTACATTCCTCCTGCCGGGGTCGACCCATTATCCTTTTCACCATATTCATCTTTGCTGGTTTGTGAAAGACCCCTTTTATTCTGTTCAGGGGGAAAACAGAATAACAGAATTTGAAAAAAAAATGCAAACTAAACAAGAAAACAACAGCAACACACTTACTTATAATTTATGTGTGATCAAAAATAAAGAGGGGGAGGAGGGGAAGAATCTGGATCAGTATTATACAGTGGTGCCCCGCAAGACGAACGCCTAGCAAGACAGAAAACCCGCTAGACGAAAGGGTTTTCCGTTTTGGAGGCGCTTCGCAAAACGAATTTCCCTATGGGCTTGCTTCCCAAGACGAAAATGTCTTGCGAGTTCCTGCGGGGTTTTTTCCCTCCCCCCCCCCTTTTCCTAAGCCCTAAGCCGCTTATTAGCTGATCCGCTGATAAGCCGCTTATCAGCTGATCAGCTAAAAGCCGCTAAACCGCTAATAGCGCTAATCCGCTAAGCTGTCAATGGGCTTGCTTCGCAAGACAAAAAAACCGCTATACGAAGAGCCTCACGGAACGGATTAATTTCGTCTTGCGAGGCACCACTGTATACTGAAGTCAGCTACATATACATCAGGGGCGTCCAACTTCCAAGAGTCTGCGATCTACTCACAGTATTAAAAAACCGGCAGTGACCTACCCATTGTCGGAGTTGCTGAGCTTTTTTATTTATTTTTTTGGCACCGTTTTGCTGGGGTTCAAAGATCGACCAGGATCAACCAGAGACACCCCGCGATCGACCAGTAGATCGCAATCAACCTGTTGGATAGCCCTGATATACATTATGACTTCCTCCTACATATGGCACTGGCTATGCATAACTGGCCAAAAATTACAAAGCATAATTCTGAAGTGTGGCTTCCAATTGAGAGAAACAGCAATATAAAAAATGCACATGCAATAATTAGGTAAACACCTCCACTTTTTAAGGTTTTTTTATACCCTTAAGCTCAAAATGTCTTTGGGCAACGTGGATCCACCAATATTGATCCAATATTGGAGCATGCAAATATATATGAGGATGCCCTCGGCAGCAATGCTGCCTTTGCATGAACTTCCCAAAATAAATTTACAACCCAAGTTTCTTTCAACGTTCTAAAAGCAAGTGATTTTTAAACACCACAAAGTCCTCCAAAGGATATTTTAAGTCAAAACCTGAAACTCTGGTCTTCCTCCATATGCCACTATCCCTCAAAGAGAGGAAAAACAAAATCCCAAGACCAAAAAGAGCAAGAAAAAATGAGACAAATCTTATCTCACGTATGAGTAAGTATTCCTTTCACAGCCATTGTGGGAGCTGCATATGTGGCAATAAAGCAAGACCATATCCTTGTAAACCTGGAAAGGAACCTGAAAGTAAGCCGGTCACAGCCCCAAACCAGAGTCATATTTGGGGCCATTCTAGAAGAAATATGGTGATATGCAATGTTTATATTGCACATGGTTGCATCTGTTTTTCTGAACTCTTTTTTAAAACAACAACAACCCAGCAACAATAGTAGCCAGTGTGAGTAGGCCCAATCGAGGGGATGGGGTTTAATCCTTTCCCCTTGTGCCATTTCCTCCAGTGGAAAGCTCTCATCCCAAAGCTACTTTTTGCCTAGAGATAAAAGATATTTGAATGCCTATATATTGCTCCTCCTGAAAGGAATAGCAGCTTGGTCCCAAATCAGTAGCCCACAGATCTCTTATCCCTTCAAGACTGGCTAGAGTAATTTTTCATGTATACATGCAACCCCCAATTTGGGGGTTGGGGGTTTGCTTTCTGGGTCATGGTGTGCAATGGCGGAGTGTGCATAAGCCCATTACACCCCCTTTTCCAGCCACTTCCAGGTCACTGCAATGCACATGTGAAAGGTCACACATCAATTGGAGGCATGTAAAGGACATGGGTGGCACTGTGGGTTAAACCACAGAGCCTAGGACTTGCCGATCAGAAGGTCGGCGGTTTCACGACTTCCGGGATAGCGCGAACGGGTAATGGCGGATTCCCTCCGAGCCCCGGAGGGAATCGGCTCCGTCGAGGACGGGTCTTGCCGTGCCGGCGACACGGGGACCCTTAAAAACCGCAAGCGCGGAAGCTTGCGGACCTGGTAACTCGGTGGGCACCTCAAGCGCCCTCCCCGACCCGCGAAGAGCCTTTTTAAAGGCTGCGGAGTGGACTGGGGAGCGGCGTGGTGCTGAGAGTTCAGCGCTACCTCGGCGGAGCGAAGCCGCGAGCCATGACCGTAGAGCGCCGTCTTTCTTCCTGAAATTGGGACTGAAAAAAGCAACCCGTGAGTAGAAGGAAATTTTGGCACTAAAAGTTTTTATTCCTGAATTCGAGTACGATCGGGGGACGTGTCAAAAAGGAAGTCCACACTCCCCCCCCCCCACCAAAAGACTTAAAGTAAGGAGAGGAACACTAAGTCGGAAAAACTGTGGTGTTTAAAGAAAAAGCTTTCATAAATTGGATTAAAAAGTTAATTGTGCTGGAGTGAAGAGAGGGGAATTTCAGAGGTTTTTTTCTTTTGTTTTCTCTGGCTGACCCCCCCCCCCCGAACCCGGGCAGCGCCCTGTGTGTGAACCCGAGAGAAAGAATAAGGAGTTTGACAGCTGTCAAAAGAGCTGTCAAACGGATAGTTAAAACCTGGAACTGTGCTACAGATATATTTTCGGATTAAAAGTGTTGCATCAAATTCACTGGAAACAAACTAATTTTGAACAACAAAGTAACGGACTGTTGGAAAAGAACCATGATGGAAATCCCCCTGGAGGGAACTAAAGACATTGCAATGGCGGCTGAAGGAAAATTACTGGCAGAGATAAAAAAAATGTTTTTTTTGGTGGGAGCTCTGCAAGAACAGAGCTCGGCTATGAGTGAACAATTGATGACCTTCAATCTTAAACTAAGCAACTCTGTTGATGGAATTAACCGGATGGAAAAAGAACCTGCAGCTGCAGAAGAAGAGATAACTTTAGAACTGGGGGAAAAAGAAGAAGGAGAAGAGGGAGTTCAGGAGGAAGAGAGTAATCAAAAGTCTGTAACTTTTGGGAACAAAAGAAATGAAGAAGACAACCAAAGGATTACAAATCTGCAAAGAAAGATGGAAGTCCCTGGAATAACTGGAATATCGAGCTATAAAAGAATGAACAAGTTTGATGGGGACTTATTCTTTAAGCTGCAACAGGGGAGATTTGTCGATCCTGGACAGAAACTGTTTCTGTTTGATTTGGAAGGAGGAAAATATGAGGAACTGGGGACAGAATTCCTCCGAGAAGAGAAGACCAACAAAAAGGACTATAAACAAAATTGGTGGAAAGAGACTAATTGGGGCCTAAGGGCCTCTGATGTGAGAAATCCAGGTTAAAAATATGGGAAGGAGCAAAAACCGGGGTAGGGGAGGGAGGGGAGTGTAGGGTGGTAAGACTCTGGGATCTAGAACTGAAATATTATGATTTTTGGTTCAATATATGATTTTTGGTTTAATATAAAGACCGAGGAATTTGTGGGAGAGAAATCAGGCCGACCTTAGAGAAAGGATTCAATGTATATAATGGGATATGATAAGTAAAAATGGAAAAATGATAAATTCTAAGAAAGATATGAACGATATTTAAGAGAAATGAACAAATAACTTGCTGAGATACTTAATGAAATTGGAAGGTGGGTAGGGGGGTGTGGGGAAGTCACTGAAAGAAGGTAATGAATGTAAGACTATGAAATTACAGATGTTTTGTTTTGTGTTTGTTTTATATGTGTGTGTTTGTCTGAAAAAGCTGAAAACCCAATAAAAAATTTTATAAAAAAAAAAAACAGAAGGTCGGCGGTTTGAATCCCTGTGACGGGGTGAGCTCCCGTTGCTCTGTCCCAGCTCCTGCCAACCTAGCAGTTTGAAAGCACGACAAAGTGCAAGTAGATAAATAGGTACCGCTCTGGTGGGAGGGTAAACAGCGTTTCCGTGCACTGCTCTGGTTCGCCAGAAGCAGCTTAGTCATGCTGGCCACATGACCCGGAAGCTGTACACTGGCTCCCAATAAAGCGAGATGAGCACTGCAACCCCAGAGTCGGCCATGACTGGACCTAATGGTCAGGGGTCCCTTTACCTTTTACCTAAAGCAATCATTGCCTGTATGTCCAAAAAACACAGAACTAGAAATGCCTATCCTATTTCTGGAAGGGGGATGAGACTACAAAACTTTAGTCCTGAACGAGTTAAGCGCTCTGTATAAACTAAACTGAGTGTTCCAGATTCAAGACACTGAGTTTGAGCTCATATAACTGTAGGTCTATCAAGCACATATCCCTACCTAACCCGTTTATCTTGGTTGGCTGAAAGAAGGCTTACTTAATGTGCACAAGCACACACAGATTACAGTTACTAGACAGAGGCCACCAATTAAAGGCTGAGTAGCCCAGTTATGTATACTGTTTCTATTTACAGCAACCTAGTCATTTGAAACTGTCTTCAAGTACTAGGTTATTGCAAGTGATTAATCATCACAAGCCAAGCTGAAAAAAACTATCCATTCTACTTTGGGAATCCCAGTGGGGTGGTGGTAGAAGGGACAAAATATTTGCTAGGACCTAATTCCTGGTTTGGAGTTAACAAGGGATAAGATACATTGTGGGGCATATGCTGTGTATATCCTGGGTAAACCCAAAAACTTCCGTCACAAAATTCTTCACCAATGAGTTCTATTCTGCACCACTGCTTACTTTGGTTGCCAATTTATTGTGCCTCCAGTATTCATGTGAAAGGGCACCAAGCTATGTGGAACACTGAAACTCTCACAAGAACTGGAAAAGCTATTAAGCCCTGCTCTGGCTTCTGGGACTACAAGGCATTTAGCCACATGCTTTCAAGCCTAAGTGGAAGATAAACGGTTGTTTACTTTCGAATGGAAGCCAAGATTCTTACGATGTTGAATTCTACAAAAGGAACACATATTCTGAGCTTTCACACATTTGTGATATGCACACAGATCCCAAGTTACTGTTTGTTATGAAAGTGTCGCTCAATTCCTCTTACATAAAAGGAAACATGGAGGATATGCAATTTTCAACACCTCACTGTACCGTGACTGGATGTTACAACTGGTCATCAATAAGAAACTGTCCAATAGAGCAAAGGGCATCCACAGAGTTCAGAGAAATGAAGTCAGAAGTTCGGGAACTTCGTTTTTTGCTTAGTTCAATCTGAATCTGTGTAATGGTATATGAGTGTCCTTCTTTTTGACATCCCTGTCAAAAAATATGGAGTTCACTGCATATCGAGATTTGAACTTGTCCCAGATAGAAACACTCTTCCCTAGAATACCTGTATGCAAATCTCTCACAATATATACCCAAACAAACAAAAGTTGTCACTGGAAAGGTTTAACACATATGGCAAGCAGTTAGTTCAGATAAAGTACCTCCAGGCTATATTAAATAATGCAGATACATGGGCAGGAATGGAGGAGATTAATATACATTCATCATGAATCATTACAATATATGATAATTTAGGGGTAAATAATACTGCTGCTTTCAAAACATTTGTTAAAAACAAAAACGGCTAGGAAACGACTAAACAGCACACACTGTATTTAGTTTAACAATAGCTATTATAGGACTACAGAATTGGTTTGTTACTTCCAAAGGGTGTTATTTAAGCAAGCAAGCAGATAATTATCCAAACATTCATCAGGAGACTTTTCCCAGCTTTTTAGCCGGCATACAGAAATAACTCAGCCATTTCAAAACACATTAGTAATAAGATAACATGAAACAGACATATATTTCTTGGGTTTTATAATAGTAACAGTAGAAGCAAATATTTATTCTCACTGCTGTCCCAAGTACTTCAGAAGTGTCCCTTTAACACAAATTCAGACCCCATACTATGTAGAATGAGAACGCCTCACATAACTATAAAAGATGGCCTTCAAATAAGCTTATTGAAATTTCCAGTGTTCTCTTCTTTAAACCAAATATGGAAACTGGAATCTCAAAAGATTTAACAGTTTAACTGCATTTAGCAGATGTTGAATTTGAAAAACAGATGTCTAGAAACTAATCATTCCAAAATGTTATTGTAGGGATGGCTTAAAGAATGAATATATATATATAATACCCAAGAATCCATAAGTCACAGGTAGTACACAGCACGAAAACACAAACCATGAAAACTGTTTGGATAAAAGTGCCAAATGCTTCAAGTAAACAGATGTGCATGCCCAAAGTATTTCTTTCTTAAACATATAATTTCAGTAATTATGTTGAACTGCAAAGGCCAAGCCAAAATCTATAGTTGTGCTGCAAAGGACCCAGAGCAATGCTCATATGAAAAACTTACGAAGTTAGGCTATCATTTTTTTAAAAAATCCTACTCCATTTTACTACAGACATGGTCAGTATGCATGATCTCCAATGTTATGCCAAACTAGACCCATTGCAATATATGGACTTAAGTTCATTTATTTCAATGAGTCTGCAGTAAATATGACTTTGTGGGATATCACCTTAAACTTGGGAGAAGAACATACAAAAATTCTCATTTTCCTGATTAAGCGACTTCTGATAGAAAGCACTCAATGGCTGCAATACAGTGGTACCTCCGGTTGCAGATGGGATCCGTTCTGGAGCTCCAGTCGGATCCCAAGGTTTCCGCAACCGGAGGTGCCTGTTCTGCGTATATGCACGGCACATAGAGAGCTCCTGCGCATGCACGAGTGGCGAAACCCAGAAAAATACTTCCGGGTTTGCTGCTTTCGCAACCCGAAATTTACGTTACCCGAGGGTAACTTAAGCCGAGATTCTAAAATGCAAGCTAATCCACACTGGATTCTCTTCAACAGGGAGAAAAGCTTAAATAATAATGATGGCTCTAGACCAGCATTCCCCAATCTATTGTCCTCCATATGTTTGGGACCATAACTAATCTGCTTCAGTCAGCACGGTCAATGTTCAAGGATGACAGGAGTTGCAGTCCAAAACATCTGGGCAGAACCACTTTGGGGGAGGCAGCACTAGACTGCGAGAAAGCATCACATTTCACCAACAATTACCAGATACAAGGGATGGGCTCCCAATAGTGTTACTGAAATCTGGAGGTAAGATGTGTATCCGTTTCAACTGATGCATTACAACTATGTAACCTTCATTAAAAAACAAACTGAAACATCTGTGCTGTGTCTAGGATTCACAGAATTCTAAGCTACCAATTAGCATTTTAGGATGTACAACGGAACTGTCGCCAAGCAGCTTTCTAGATTCTATAAACAAGCTGGTCACAGTGGATCAAAAAATCTGGAAGCAGTGATCCGACAGGATATTTCGCATTTAACATTTCTACAAATTGAGCACACTTTATCCAATTTGTGATAAACAAACACTAAGCCTGTGTGGCGTGAAATTCTGATTTGGTAGTTAAAATATGCATTCCCTGTTATGTTTTCAACAATGCAGAGAGAGGATCCATACAAATCAGAAGTACCACCACCACATGAACCAAGATATCTACTGCAGTAAACATCTGACCCATGTTTCTCACAAAAGATTACTTTCACAGAGAAATTGTGTGATTTATAAACAGCTCCACACAAAGCATTCATTCACAACAGGCATATTCTAGGAATCTAAAAAGAACGCTAAACAATCATAAGCTATTCACTTTATATAGCTTTTAAAAATATTTATTTTTTCATAACAGTGTACAACTATATTAATAAGACTGTTAAATCAAAATGCAAAGTAATTCACAGACCACTTGCAGCGGTGTATTTCTGAAGACAAGAAGGCTGTACCATTTGTAAACAATGTAATGAATCACTGCTCCAAGTGTAAGACATTCAATTAAAAGGAATGAAACATGAGAACTAGAAATCTATCTATCAAGTTTTATTTTTAAATATTATTAGCATATACTCTGTATTAAATAGTTTGTTGAAACACCCCACCGTGTTCATTTCCCCCATGACCCAATTTTCATTTCCCAGGCAAAAAGGCAAAGCAGAAAAACCTTGGCAACATTTAACACCATTTTCATTGCAATAAAACAAAACATTACTCATGTTCAGCACAAGATCAAACAGAAGGAAGCATTTGTTGCAGGGATATTTTATGGCGTAAAAATGATTGCTCTGTCATCAAAAGAAGCATGAAATCTGCTACGCGTTTTGCTTCCTACATAAATGTTTGCAATCTTACCTGTGCTGTGTTTGTTTTGCACTGTCTAACAAATTCCAAAATGTTACACTGGAAACATGTTTGTCACAATTTCACACAATGACCATCTGACATTAAATTTTCCAAACCAAAAGGAGACAAAATAATTATCCCACCTGGTGCTTTTCAGGTTCTTTGCAGGCATCTTTAAGTTTTAAATCTTCTCTTTGTGAAAGAAAATAACAGCAACCGCTGGTGTCTTGTTATTATCTACTACTGCTAGCCCCACATGCAGCAAAAATACTTCAGGCAATCCAGGCGAAACTCAGAGCTTTGCACTGGAGTCTCCTGGAGCTTGCTGTACCAGTGTGCAAGCTGGCTTGACGACAGAGGCAAAGGGCTGCTGTTCTATCCAGCAGTACTGCCGGACTTGTTTGTCATAGGATGATGAACCCGTTCTGCTTCAGGCAAGGCCCCCCCTCCCTGCTTGTGTCAACTAACATATGCTGATTAATGTAGCCTTTAGAAAGAACAGGGGGGAACAAAGGGTGGCAGGAGAAAAGCCACTCAAATTCACATATAGGGCGATTTAGAAATGCCTGACTTATGCATTCTTCATGTGTCATTACAGTTTGTACTTCACTTGTGTCAAGAGTGTCTATGGCACTGTACCAACACACAGGAGCAATGTGCTTTATTAGAATCTTTACAGTCTAGAAAGAGGCCCAGGGAAGCTCTGGCCCTGCAGACACTGTGGGGCTACAACAGCCATCGTACCAAAGCATTGGACACAGCCTGCAGCTAATGGGCTCTGGAGTCTAATAACATCTGGAGGACTGTAGGCTCCCCACCCCTAGTCTAATCGATAGCTCTGGCATTATGGCAGATGCAATGCTGGAAACTTCAGATGTATAAGCTAGGTGACTAATGGCTGCTTAAACCAAGGTTACAGTCACCAAAACAGAATGCCTAGTTGCCGTTTTTTGGCAAGGCGGCTCTAAAGTCTTGTTTTTCAAAGGATGGGCTGACTTTGATTGATTCTCAATTAAACATCTGGTTAGTTCAGATGATAACCTTGAGCTTGGTTAAGAGCTTTGAGAACTCAAA
Source organism: Podarcis erhardii (assembly GCF_964252035.2). Lineage (NCBI taxonomy): Eukaryota > Metazoa > Chordata > Lepidosauria > Squamata > Lacertidae > Podarcis > Podarcis erhardii. Next base: position 66,561,296 of record NC_138512.1, on the reverse strand, counting down.
GAAGAAAAGTCACTGATCCAGGGACAGTCCACATATAAATTGGCCTATTCCGACCTCTTTTTCTTAATGGCGACTTCACCTGCTCAGGCTGAACAGAAAAAGCATTTTGGTTCCAGAAATTCTTTCCAATTGTGTAGATAAAATATAACTGAAAGAATTCTACAGGATATGGTATTTGTGTGAAAACAAACCAGATCCAATGATCCCTAGGAATGCACCTCCAAATAGTGCAGATGTCAGGCGCCATCTTGACACCTAGGCAACTAGACTTGGTCACAAGTGGTCAAAAGCCTGGTGCAAAATGCGCCTGGTGCCTGGCTAATTTCGAACACTGTGGAGATGCTGTGTTTGCAGAACCCAAAAGTTACCTATACATCTAGGATTCCTAACTTCCAAAGTAACGCGATAAACAAAGACTCACAGATCTTGCCCGGCAAGGACTTACAACAAGAGCGCAAATTATACTTGTATTAGGCATTATTTCTTTTGAGCAGCCAAACAATTCCTGAATAAAGACAGGGCATTATTCATGCACTTAACTGTGCCAAAATTCAGCTCCCCACAAATGCATGTGTGCCACACTAAACACTGCCTCAGGTGCCATGACTAAAGAAACAAAGAGCGTAAATGTAATAAAATAAATAAAAAGCAGCCACATGCATACTGAGACAAATGAAATGCCAAATGATGACTAAAGACAGCAAGGGCATGAGCAATCCAGTGGCCCAGTTCCCATTGCTCAACTATGGTGAAGGGCCAGCAAGTGCTGCAATCCAAAATTTCACTTTCTGTATCAACAGCAAAATGAAGACCCATGTTTACCCACATACTGAAAGAGTGAGGGTCATGGTAATATGAAAAACAATGGAGCTACTTGCATAGAGGTATCTCTCCTAAAACTGCTACCACTGATGGCTCAATTAGCACAAGCATTTCTGGTTGCCAGATGGAACAATGCCCCCCCCCACTGAATGCTGTTCTAGGGGTTCTCTTGACTCTCCAGAGTGGATGGGGTTTGTGTGGGTGGCACAGTGGGAGTCCTTCTGGCTTCTGACAGTGTGCTGTGTTAGTTGTGCCACTGACTTTTATTTCTTGAATTCTAGTTGCCAACTTCAAGAGAATGAAGTCATTTCCTTCCCAGGATTTTATTGGGGGTGGGGATACTTTCCCTGGGTTAGGTACTACAAAAAAGGCTAGATTATTAGTAACCACAGTATTGTCAACAAGGTATTGATTATTAGTAACCACAGTATTGTCAACAAGGAAAGTCACTTGCAGAACTGTTTTCATCTTCAGAAAAATAAGGCTATATGAAGACTTAGCTTTGCTAGCTCAAATGATGTGTAATCAGTAACATATCAACAAGCAAACCAAGACACTCATTACAAAGCACACTCTTTTCCAGACTAAAAAAAGGGGGGGGGTTACATTAGGGGGCATGACAGAGATTGTCAGGTGCTCACTTTCTAGAGAGAGTCTAGGAAATAGCATTTATGATGACACTATTTCCTGGTGCTCTGCTGCTATGAAATTTTGAATAAGCTTAGTCAAGTCCACAAAACTTTTCTTCTAAATTTTGTTGTTGTTGTTTGCCTTCTCTCAACTTCTCTTTTTCACATTCCAACACCGTTAGTATAATTTGCAGGGATAAAGTGCAGCAAAATGCTTTCTTCTCAAAGGTTAAGAGTAAAATTATTGAAAAGATGTATAATAAAACTTTAGAGACAACAACCGGCTCACAGGATATGCCATACCACAGTAGCACTTATTAAAGCTACAAGATGTGAAGCTGCAATAGGCTCACTCACTCTCTTCCCTCAATAAAAAAAATGTAATAGACTTAGACCAACATAAAAGTTACTGTTAATGTAGAACATTTGTGCAAAGTTAGAAAAATCATTTAGAATAATTCCAGGTGCATTCTATTGGGCCAGCTGGAAAACATGTAGTTGCTCATATACCCCACAATGAGACTTTCAGAGATGTTTCACACATTACTTGTTCCTGACAGATTAAATGGGTTACAGATTTCTTCCACTGACATTTAAACAAAGCAAAATAATTTAGAAAGAAAAATAGCTAAACTGAATTTTTAAAAAAGGTACAATTCAGCATAGAGTTAAAAAAAAAAAAATATCCCAGCAATTTACTGAAATATCACCACTTCAATGTAAAGCTACCCCTTCAGTCAAAAAGTTAATTTGGCCTGAAAGTAAGAGAGACATTTCTGTCATTACTTGGGCAAAAGAATGAAGAAGTTATCTCTCAAAATCAATGTGACAATGACTAATGAGGGATTTTAGGCACTCAATGAAGCAATTTCCTATTTTTGTAATAACAAAACCTACAACTGCTATGGTGACTATTCAGAGTTATAACAAAATAAAAAAATTCCTTCCAGTAGCACCTTAAAGACCAACTGAGTTAGTTCTAGGTATGAGCTTTCGTGTGCATGCACACTTCTTCAGATACACAGAAACAGAAGTCACCGGACCTTTCTATATAGTGAGAAGGTGGGGAGGGGTATTACTCAGAAGGGTGGTGGGAATGGGTGATTGGCAGATAGCTGCGATGAGCCTGTTGACGACTCTTAACGACTGCAATAGGTCTAACAGGAAAAAGCAAGGGGTGAGAAGGTGAAAAATGGCTTTGTCATGTATAATGAGATAAGAATCCAATGTCTTTGTTCAAACCAGGTCTCTCCATAGTTTTAAGTTTGGTGATAAGTTGCAATTCAGCAGCTTCTCTTTCCAGTCTATTTCTGAAATTCCTTTGTAATAGAACAGCTACTTTGAGATCTTGTATAGAATGTCCTGGGAGATTGAAGTGTTCTCCTACTGGTTTTTCTGTCTTGTGGTTCCTGATGTCGGATTTATGTCCGTTTATTCTTTGGCGTAAGGTCTGGCCTGTTTGTCCAATATAGAGAGCTGAAGGACACTGTTGGCATTTTATGGCATACACAATGTTAGACGATGAGCAATTAAATAGTCCCGAGATGGTATGTGTGATGTTGTTGGGGCCAGTAATGGTGTTGTCCGGGTGTATGTGGCAGCAAAGTTGGCATCTGGGTTTATTGCAGGCTCTGGTGCCAGTGTCCGTGTTAGGTCTGGTTGTAGTATTATTGTGGGTTAGGAGTTGTTTAAGACTGGGTGGCTGTCTGTAGGCAATGAAAGGTCTTCCTCCCAGAGCTTGAGAAAGAGAACTGTCATTGTCCAGGAGAGGTTGTAGATCTCTGATGATGCGTTGTACTGTTTTAACTTGGGAGCTGTATGTGATGACTAGAGGTGTTCTGTTATTTTCTTTTTTGGGTCTGTCTTGCAGCAAGTTCTCTCTGGGTATCAGTCTGGCTCTGTTGAGACAACAGAGTTAGACAACAGATCAACAGAGCCAGACTGATACCCAGAGAGAACTTGCTGCAAGACAGACCCAAAAAAGAAAATAACAGAACACCTCTAGTCATCACATACAGCTCCCAAGTTAAAACAGTACAACGCATCATCAGAGATCTACAACCTCTCCTGGACAATGACAGTTCTCTTTCTCAAGCTCTGGGAGGAAGACCTTTCATTGCCTACAGACAGCCACCCAGTCTTAAACAACTCCTAACCCACAATAATACTACAACCAGACCTAACACGGACACTGGCACCAGAGCCTGCAATAAACCCAGATGCCAACTTTGCTGCCACATACACCCGGACAACACCATTACTGGCCCCAACAACATCACACATACCATCTCGGGACTATTTAATTGCTCATCGTCTAACATTGTGTATGCCATAAAATGCCAACAGTGTCCTTCAGCTCTCTATATTGGACAAACAGGCCAGACCTTACGCCAAAGAATAAACGGACATAAATCCGACATCAGGAACCACAAGACAGAAAAACCAGTAGGAGAACACTTCAATCTCCCAGGACATTCTATACAAGATCTCAAAGTAGCTGTTCTATTACAAAGGAATTTCAGAAATAGACTGGAAAGAGAAGCTGCTGAATTGCAACTTATCACCAAACTTAAAACTATGGAGAGACCTGGTTTGAACAAAGACATTGGATTCTTATCTCATTATACATGACAAAGCCATTTTTCACCTTCTCACCCCTTGCTTTTTCCTGTTAGACCTATTGCAGTCGTTAAGAGTCGTCAACAGGCTCATCGCAGCTATCTGCCAATCACCCATTCCCACCACCCTTCTGAGTAATACCCCTCCCCACCTTCTCACTATATAGAAAGGTCCGGTGACTTCTGTTTCTGTGTATCTGAAGAAGTGTGCATGCACACGAAAGCTCATACCTAGAACTAACTCAGTTGGTCTTTAAGGTGCTACTGGAAGGAATTTTTTTATTTTGTTTTGACCATGGCAGACCAACACGGCTACCTATCTGTAACTATTCAGAGTTATGACAGGGATTGCTAAATTCTAGGCATCCAGAACTGCTGAAACTGCTGAAAAGGGCAGAAATAGCATGTGCATCACCATTTATACATGGTGTGGGTAGGACCCAGTCTCCTCCTCTTATTGCCTTAGTTCCTATTTTTCCTGTTCCAAGTGCATCTCCCCTTTCTTATACACATTATTTCTTTGTGCTCATCACTTTCCTTTTCCCTTAAAAGCCTGCCAAGGATGAAGGATCTAATGGAAAACAGCACAACTCTAGGACCTCTTTCAATACTAGCAGCCAGCTATGGAAGATATGATGTAGTAGTAACAGCAACAAGAACAATGGGTATGATCATATGCAATTGCTCTCCATGACACTGAATAACCACAACAAGCAAATGCTCTTTGAGGAAGGCATCCCAAGAAAAGGTACCTTTTAATCAAGTACCATATTTTTCGCTCTATAAGACACACATTTCCCCCTCCCAAAATTAAGGGGAAATGTGTGTATGTCTTATGGAGCGAATGCAGGCTCCTTGGCTTCAGCGATAGCAACGCGAAGCCTTCGAAGGGCAGTGGGAGCGCTCCCGCCACGCTCCGGAGGCTTCAGGTTGCCTTCACTGAAGCCTGGAGAGCGAGAGGGGTCGGTGCGCACCGACCCCTCTCGCTCTCCAGGCTTCAAGGATAGCCACCTGAAGCCTCCAGAGTGCAGCAGGAGCTCCCGCTGCACTCCGGAGGCTTCAAGTTCCTTTTGCTGAAGGGTAGGTGCCCCTTCAGCTGAGGCGCAGTGCCCCTTCAGCTAAGTGGGAGGAGAAATGGAAAGGTTTCCGTTTCTCCTGCCGCTTCGCTGAAGGGGCGCTGCGCAGAGAGGGGGAGAATTTTTTTTTTCTTGTTCTCCCCCTCTAAAACAAGGTGCGTCCTATGGTCGGGTGCGTCCTATAAAGCGAAAAATACGGTACTTCCAGAATGGAAGGCTGAGAAAGTATTAGCTAGAGCAGGCTCTCTTACCACCTAAAACCACAAGCCCCCTTCCCTCCAAACTTGCATTAAAATTTGCTACACTCCAAGTTATGTCAAAAGTTATTTCTACACCAGTTTTCATCTTATTTAACAATCCTGATTCAATCAATCAATCAATCAATCAATAAGCAAACGGAAAATCAAAGGGCATCCTTGTTTATGTAATTTAGATAATGTGAGAATCTGTACTCAAATGGTGATAATTACTGAATTCTGAACAATGAGCTTTGGCATGGACTGCCTGTATAAGACTCTATTTGATTTTTAATGCAACTCAGGAAGTTCCCGATTCAAATCACCCCAATGAAGATACTAGGTGGCCTTAACAGAAGCTTCATCTTCAGACTCATGCAAAGGCCTTTCGTGGCACCCAAATGGTCCGTTCCCACCACTGAAATTAGGGTCACCATGCAGTCTGCAAATCTACCCCAAAAGGTTGGTAATCCCTGCCCTATGGGACTGTTATGTGGTCAACTGAAAGTATGAAGTGATTTCAAAGTCCAGAAAAGTGTAATGTTAAATGATGTATAGTATTGTTGTTAAAGGAAGCATAGTGACCAACTGCAAATTTAGGTTTCATGACACATTCCACCTCCACATAAGAGCAAGTGGAAGAATGAGAATATATCTGTAAAGTATTACACACTAGCAGTACTATGTAATTTATTAATGGCTCTACTGTTCACATGCTGTGGGGTTGACAACACTGTCATCACCAAACCTGCCAATACAATACAAAAAGTACCATTAACCTTTTATTGAATTTAGCAAGTCACAGTAGGTGCAGTATTTCCATCTGGCACTGCCATTTCTAATTTGACAGCTTCTTTAAAAGCTTTCGGGGTCTGAACAGCAATGCAAGGCACTCTGGAGTAAGGGACATTCTCTAGAACAACACTGCAAGGCAAATGCTATTTCTGAGCAGGGGCTGCAACACAAACGCCCTGTCAAAGAAGGTAAGTGATGGTGAAGAATCAAATAGTAGTAAATTAGGTTTTGATTACTAATAATGCAAAAGACTGAAGTTAACAAGGAAGGGAATACTGCATGTTCATGAGCCTAAACTACCCACATGCACTACGATGTATTATGGACTACAGTAATGGTTCCATTTAGTTGATTCAAATCTCCTTCAGTCCTAAGACTCAGCTAGCTACACAGCTGCAAATAAAACGTTTCAAATGTGTTGTAGAGTGCAATATACAAATGTGACACTAGATGGTGACAGCGAGCTACGCAAAATTCAATGTATTTTTCAAAACAAAATTTAAAAAAACATTTTCGCAATTGTCAGGGTTTCTGGGAGAAGTGAGGAGATGGCAGAGGAGACGGAAAACGAGTGGGAGGAGGGAGAGAGAGACGAGGAAGAAGATGACGGAATTCGAAGGGAATCTATGAGCCTAAGCAGTGAGTCAGAGGATTCCCAAAAGGGAGCTAGCATGATCAGGCGAAAAGCAGGAGAAGAGAGAAGCTGTGAAAAGTCAGGAAAGGAGGGGAGAAAGCCCAGTGAAGCACAGACGCTGTCAGAGGGGTCTCAGCCGGAACGGAGTAAAGGGGGTGGAGTTGTCAGCCTCTCGGAGGGAGGAGGAACAGGAGAAAACAGAGAGAGGGGGTTGGAGCAAGGTGTTCAGCCGGAAAGGGTAGAGAGTGGAACAGGGGGCAGTATAGAGGACGAAGGAAAGGTCAAAAGCAACGTACGCGCGCCAAGTTCAAGCATAAAGGCGCGCGGAAGTGGGGAAAGCTCAGAGGAGGAGCCCGGCCCCAAAGCCAGAAGGAGGGGGCAGGAGGCGGCAGAGGATTCAGCCTCAGGCGAATCCCGGAAGGAGAGAACCCAGGGGGGCAGAAAGACCCTGCGGAAAAGAAAGGAGAGGAAGAGGTGGTCTAGAGCCAGGCTATTAAGTTGGTGTGGAGGAGGGGAGGAGTCAGAGGGGGACTTCAGCGGTCTAACGTGACAGACGTACAGCCACAATGCTGAACTGTGAAAGAAGCAACTATCATCAATAAACTTTTCCTGTAAGTAAACTATAATGGAGTAAGGTCTCTCGTGAGCTGGGACCCACCTAGGTGGCTGTGACAGAAAGTCCCCCTCCCTCTGAAAGCAAAAATTTTTTTTTGCGAAGCTCACGAACGGAGCAGCCATGAGTGCTGAGGAACAGCTGGCTGCACTCCGGGATCAGATTACCACTCTCACAACGGCAGTCATTGCTTCGCAGAAGAAGAATGCTGACTTGGAGAAAGCGTGCCAGGATTTGCAAGCAAGGTGGGAAAATGCGGACAAGGCGGGGACCCCGGGCTCCAGAGCGGAGGGCATTGCGCTTGGAAGGAGGGGGGGTGCCCTAGTTTCGCATTTTAATGGCAACTTGCAAGACTATCCCAACTTCAGGGCAGATGTCGTGTATGCACTGCATTTACTCCGTCATGATTTTAGAGATGAGGAGGAGAGAGTGGGATTTATTGTTTCGCACCTGCATGGGGAAGCCAGGGCTTGGCTACGCAATCTGTGGCGCGAAGATGGACCAGCCCGTCGCAATGCAGATGCGTTTATCAAAGCGATGGATGCTTGTTTTCAATCCTCTGTGGATAAGGACATTGCGCGCCGGCAGATGCACGGGCTGAGGCAGGGGAAAGCCACTGTACGCCAATATCATTCTAAATTTTTTGCATTGCTCACCGCCTTAGATTGGCCGAAGGACAGTCTACCGGTCAGGGATCTTTTTTGGGAGGGATTGAGCCCCTCCGTCAAGGATGAGATCGCAAGGGGGGACAGACCCCAGACCCTGGAAGACGTGGTGCAACGGGCTTTGGCTATAGGAATTCGACATGAGGGACGTCCGTGGCACGAGGAGGGGGGGCCCCAAGCGCGCGCGCAAGCAAAAACTCTCCCTTTTGTGCACAGGGATTTCAGCCGTGCGCACCCCTCACCAATGGGGACGGAAGCCGAAGAGCCAATGGAGATTGGTGGTGCTAGGGCTCAAAAGCCATCCCAGAGCCCCATCCCTGCTGCAGCCAAAGCGAAGCCTCCTAGAGGGACCAGGAAGTGTTACATCTGCGACAGTGCACACCATATGGCGAAAGAGTGCCCCCAGAGGCTCCAGAAGCACACTGCAGCACTGGCAACTGTGACAGCAGAGGTGCAATCAGAGGAGCAGCTTCAGGGAAACTGCAGTGCCTGGCTGGAAGCAGAGCTACTGGGGCTCAGCCAGGCGGATCTGTAGAGAAGTCCCCAGCATCCTTGCAGCGCATGGACCCTTTACCTCCCAAACCAGCAGTTTTACTCACAGCAACACTCCAGCTGCCTGATGGGCGACTTCTCGAGGTTCCAACAACCATCGATTCGGGAAGCAACGCCGATTTCGTGGGATTACAGTTCGTCAAGCAGCATAACATAGCGCTCCTGCCTGCAACGACGCCTCTGAACGTGGTCACGGTAGACGGCAGGAAGTTGCTGGGGGGGCAAGTGGTGCAGCAAACCCCTCCCATGATGATGCAAATTGGAGACCATCGAGAGCTTATTAGTTTCAATGTCACCCACTTATCGGACACGCCCATCGTGTTGGGCATGAGTTGGCTGGACAGGCACAGTCCCGCGGTTGCTTGGTACCAGAGGCAGATCACCTTTTGTTCATCGTATTGCGCCCAGAATTGCATCCAAACCGATCAAGGAGGAGAAGCCGAACAGCAGCTGCATCTGCGTATGGTGCAAGCGGTTCCTCACAAGTACGCGGAGTTCTTGGAGGTTTTCTGCGAAAAGGAAGCTGACAAATTGCCGCCTCACAGACCTTACGACTGCGCGATTGACTTAGTGCCTGGCGCGCAGTTGCCAACTGCCAAGCTGTACTCCATGTCGGAAGACGAGCTGCAAGAGCTTCGGGAGTTCATAGAACACAACCTCAAGCGCGGATTCATCCAGGAATCTAAAGCAGCGGGAGGCAGTCCTGTTTTCTTTGTGAAAAAGAAAGACACGCCCCAGAAGAGGCTCATTGTGGACTACCGGTTCATAAACAGACTAACTAAGCCCAAGGCCTTCCCCATGCCCAAAATTGACGACCTTTTGGCTACAGTCAGGAGGGGGAAGATTTTTACCAAGCTGGATTTACGTGGCGCTTACAACCTCATCCGCATCAGGAAGGGCGACGAGTGGAAGACGGCCATGTTCACTCCTTTGGGCACGTACGAATACAGAGTTATGCCCTTCGGTCTACAAAATGGCAGCCATGTTTTCCAAGCATTCATGCATCACGTCCTGGCAGGTCTCCTCTACAAGAAGTGTGTCTGTTTTCTCGACGATATCCTAATTTTCTCGGAATCGCCAGGGGATCACGATAAGGACGTGAAGGAAGTTCTGCAGAGGCTGAAGGAACACAGGCTGTACGCCAAGTTGGAGAAGTGCCAGTTTGATGTGAGAGAGGTAGATTTCCTTGGCTACAAGCTGTCCGACGAGGGACTGGCCATGGACAAGACTAAAGTCCAAGCGCTGTTGGACTGGAAAAGCCCTCGAAATCGGAAGGAGGTCCAGAAGTTCATCGGCTTTGCCAATTTTTATCGCAAGTTTATTAAAGGTTTTGCAAACGCGACGGCGGCAATCACTGACACCCTCAGTTCCAAGAAGAAGAAGTTCGTCTGGACCGAACAAGCAGAGCGATCCTTTCGGAAGCTTAAAAGCCTTTTCGCCTCCGAGGAGCAGCTGCTGCACGTGAATCCTGGCAGGCCCATGCGGGTAGAGACAGATGCATCAGACAGAGCAGTTGGGGCCGTCCTCTTGCAAGAGGATTCGCAAGGCAACTGGAGACCGGGTGCATTCTACTCCCGGAAGCTCAGCAAGACGGAGCGCAACTACACCATATGGGACAGGGAGTTGTTGGCCATTCATGCAGCTTTCAAAGCGTGGCGACACTTCCTGATAGGAGCCAAGCACACGGTGCAGGTCCGCACGGATCACAAGAACTTAGAGTATTGGCGGACGGCTAAATTGCAAACCCAACGACACATGCGCTGGGCGGAATTCTTTGCGGATTTCGATTTTAAAATAGAATACATCCCTGGAGACTCCAATGTTATAGCAGACGCGCTGTCCCGAAAGCCTCAATACCTGGAGGAAGTAGCTCCAATCGCAGCAAAGTACATCTTCGCACCGCAGGCGTGGACGTGCGCTACCATCGCAGTCGACCTGGACGCGGTGCGACGCGCGCTGCAAGAGGATCAGTTTGCACAATCCAAGATGGAGGAGCTCCGCAGAGGGTCGCCTGACAACAATGAGTTTCAGTTGCAGGACGGACTTTTGACTCGCAAGGGCGCCCTTTACGTGCCCACCGACGAGCTTCGCGCCACGGTTTTGCAACAATTGCACGATGCCCCGAGTGCGGGCCATTTCGGCAAAGAGAAGACGATGGAGTTGGTGGCAAGGGACTTTTGGTGGCCCCAGATGAGAGGAGAGGTGGCGGACTACGTAGCCAGGTGCGATATCTGCCAGAGGTCCAAACCAGTGCATCAGAAACAGGCGGGATTGTTAGAACCGCTGGAGACACCGCAGCAACCGTGGGAGAGGGTAGCGTTGGACTTTGTTACAGACCTGCCCAGCTCCAGAGGTAAGACGGCGGTGTTAGTGGTTGTGGACTTGTTCACCAAGATGGCGCACTTCATTCCTTGTGCCAAGGTGGCGACGGCAGAACAGACCGCAAAGCTCTTCATCGATCACGTCTTCAGAGTGCATGGACTACCGCAGTCCGTCTTGTCCGACAGGGGGCGCCAATTTGTTTCCACTTTCTGGCGGAAGCTTCTGGGTATCTTGCACGTCAAGATCAACCTGACGTCGGCGAGGCATCCACAGACCAACGGTCAAGCGGAGAGGGTCAACGCGATCATGCAGCAGTACCTACGGTGTTACGCCAACCAGCGACCCGCGGCGTGGGTGGACCACCTGCCGATGGCTGAGTTCGCCTACAACAACACGAAGCACGCATCCACCGGGGTGACGCCTTTCTTCGCGAACTATGGACGTCATCCCAGAACCTTCCCGAGCTTTACAGCACCTGAAGGGGGGGGACCTCAAAATGCCGACCAGTTTGCAGCAGAGTTGCAAGAGGTGCACGAGGAGCTGCGGAGACATTTGGAGCTGGCAAAGCAGGCGTATAAGGTGCAAGCCGATAAACACAGAAGGGCGGGGGAAGACATTCAGGTTGGGGACTGGGTATGGTTAGCAGCCCACGCGATGCCGGCCAGGTCGTTGGCCAAAAAGAAGTTAGAACACAGGCAGCTAGGACCATATCAAGTTGAGGCTAAGGTCAATCCGGTGGCTTTTCGCCTAGCCCTTCCGGAGGGCTCCAGGGTGCACCCGGTCTTTCATAGGTCGGTGCTCACTCCCTACAAAGCCCCACACAGGTTTCAAGAGTCAGGAGCACCTCCAGAGCCACGTAGAAGGGCGCCTGAGAGAGGGGAGTCGCCAAGACCAGAACCTCTTAATGAGGTCACAGAGATACTGGATTCACGATGGGGGGAGGAGGGAGTTGAATATTTTCTCGCCAGGGAAGGCACTCCAGTCTCTGCAAATAGCTGGGTGCCGGGTTACGCTTTGGACGAACCCCTGTTGAAGGAGGAGTTTCATGCAATTTTTCCGCACAAACCCATGCCCGAGGAGTATTTTGATGATTGGCTTTTCACGCCCACTTTGTCGGGCAGCACGTTCGGGGGTTTCTCCTCGCCCGAGGGCTCTACGCCCAAAACAAGCCCGACCAGGGATCCCCGCCTGGGGGGGGAAGAGACAAACCCTTATTGGTGGGTGGATCAGCCAAGGGAGGTATGGAGTCAGAGGTGGATGATAGGTCCTTGGCGGGCAGCGCCAGGAGAAGCAGTGAGGGAGGAAGAGACTGTGATGCCTTCAGGTGGAGAACCCGAGTTCGAACACACGTATACGGAGCTGCCAGAGGAGAAGATTGACATGGACACCCGGTATCCTGAACCGACCCAGGAAGAACCACATTTCCCTCAACCTGCACCCAGCGACCGGGAGGGGGGAAGGGGGGGTTTCGAGGGGGGGATGGATGTCAGGGTTTCTGGGAGAAGTGAGGAGATGGCAGAGGAGACGGAAAACGAGTGGGAGGAGGGAGAGAGAGACGAGGAAGAAGATGACGGAATTCGAAGGGAATCTATGAGCCTAAGCAGTGAGTCAGAGGATTCCCAAAAGGGAGCTAGCATGATCAGGCGAAAAGCAGGAGAAGAGAGAAGCTGTGAAAAGTCAGGAAAGGAGGGGAGAAAGCCCAGTGAAGCACAGACGCTGTCAGAGGGGTCTCAGCCGGAACGGAGTAAAGGGGGTGGAGTTGTCAGCCTCTCGGAGGGAGGAGGAACAGGAGAAAACAGAGAGAGGGGGTTGGAGCAAGGTGTTCAGCCGGAAAGGGTAGAGAGTGGAACAGGGGGCAGTATAGAGGACGAAGGAAAGGTCAAAAGCAACGTACGCGCGCCAAGTTCAAGCATAAAGGCGCGCGGAAGTGGGGAAAGCTCAGAGGAGGAGCCCGGCCCCAAAGCCAGAAGGAGGGGGCAGGAGGCGGCAGAGGATTCAGCCTCAGGCGAATCCCGGAAGGAGAGAACCCAGGGGGGCAGAAAGACCCTGCGGAAAAGAAAGGAGAGGAAGAGGTGGTCTAGAGCCAGGCTATTAAGTTGGTGTGGAGGAGGGGAGGAGTCAGAGGGGGACTTCAGCGGTCTAACGTGACAGACGTACAGCCACAATGCTGAACTGTGAAAGAAGCAACTATCATCAATAAACTTTTCCTGTAAGTAAACTATAATGGAGTAAGGTCTCTCGTGAGCTGGGACCCACCTAGGTGGCTGTGACAGCAATGTTTGTGTGTGTGTAGATTCCACCCAAGTTGCAGATGTAATTGTCAGAATGATTTAAAAAATTACCAAGAATTTGATGAAGACAGAACACTGGCCGCTTTTAGGGAACACAGCCATGGGCCCACACACATTCCTTAATAGTTGTATTATAGAATCATAGAATCATAGAGTTGGAATAGACCACAAGGGTCATCGAGTCAAACCCCCTGCCAAGCAGGAAACACCATCAGTGCACTCCTGACATATGGTTGTCAAGCCTCTGCTTAAAGACCTCCAAAGAAGGAGACTCCACCACACTCCTTGGCAGCAAATTCCACTGTCGAACAGCTCTTGCTGTCAGGAAGTTCTTCCTAATGTTTAGGTGGAATCTTCTTTCTTGTAGTTTGGATCCATTGCTCCGTGTCCGCTTCTCTGGAGCAGCAGAAAACAACCTTTCTCCCTCCTCTATATATAATCGGTCCAGATCAGTTACACATGTCAAAGAGTGGGGAATGCCTGATCAAAATTGAAGGGGAGCAGAAAGGAACGCCTGATCATCCACCATGTTTGGGAGACCTAACATTACAGAAAAAGGAATTTGCAACAGGCTGGGAGCATGCATCCCTATGGATGGCTCCCCATTTGCCATATTAAATAATAACACCCAATCAAAGATCATGACATACATATTTCTCTAGATAGTATGGGGAGGGATACATGTAAATCAGAAAATAAACTACATGAGATAAAATCACACCATACTGTGTAGAAATGAGCAGAATCTTCCTGTCCCTGAGACACTTAAAGTATGCTGTTGTTTTTCTGCAATAACTGAATTCCAGAAATTTTACTGCATAGCCAGATTTGTTAACCATTTCCACTGTTGTGCTATTATCACTAATATAATAACAGAGGCATTGCTGCATGGCCTCCTGCTCTGAGAAGCATGGGCAGTAAAAATAGGGAACAGGACTTTTGTAGTTATAGCAGCCATATTTGGAACTCATTACACAGGAGACTGGTTCATAATCCATATTCTGCACCTTACGTAGTGACTCTTACCTTGGGATAAGGAATTTTTCTGTGTATTGTAAAAATACATTCCTTCCCCCTTTATACTAGGTGTCATGTCCTTCAGTGTGCTGGCTTTATTAATACATAACAATAATAAATAATAATAATAATTCTTGGATTAAGTGAAAATCCAGACACAAAAAGTTGTTGAGCTTTTTTTCCACCTGAATTTCTGCCCGCACACTGCTTCCGACGGCAGTATTCTGGGCATGTCCAGGAAATTCCAGACGTATGGCAACCCTTTATTATATTTATATGCTACCCCTCATCATAAGATCTCAGGGTGGTTCACAGGGCTTTAGCCTCAAGATTTGATTTCAGTTTTCTATCTGTGTGATTGTTGGGGGGATGGGATTCTCGGAATGCAAAGAATGATTGCAGAGGCCAAAGTGTATGTGCTCTTGAATTATATATTTAAGGTTTCCTTTATGTATATTGATCTGCTGCTTATGCACTGCTTTAGCCCCTTGGATTCAGAGTATAACAATAAACAATGTGACTCCCTGCTCCCCGTCCCTGCAGTGATAATATAGCATTATACTACACTCTCTGACCAAACCATTCCAACCAGAATATTTCCTCGTGTTTGCTGGTTATAGAACTTGACTTGTTGTAAGCCGACTTGAGCATGGTTTAAACTATGAAAAGGCGGCTTACGATGTATGTATTTTTCAGCCATATGCCTAAGGTCGCAATTTCAAAAGTAAATTATGTATAAGCAGTGTTTTTTTTTCCAGGGGGTACTCAAGAGTACACAGTACTGGCACCTCTTTTTGGTGAAAAAGTGTAACACTTACTGTAACAACTGCATGGTGAGTACTGGCACCTGTTTTTCTAGGAAAAAAGCACTGCGTATTATAAGTGGCAGGCCCACTGTACAATGATAAAGGAAAGGCAGGGATGTGCGCGCGCACTCTCCCTCTGTGTATGTGTGTGTCTCACAAGCATGCATGCACACACACAAACTCAGTTACTCTTGGAAAGACTGAGAAATGGCACATGGAATGTGTTCAGTTAGTTATTTCTCCTCATAAAGACATCAGGCAAAATTGAAGCTGGAAACTGCTTTTGTGAAATATACCAATTTTTCAAGTTTAAACAGTTTTCTTAATCTATTTCAAACCCTATTTCGCAATTTACACCTAATTCACATACTGTGTCAGTATAAAACTAAGGTATTGTAAGCAACAGTTGTGAAGTTGTGAAGACTTCTTTCCAGTAAGATAAGCAATTGCATATTCTACATCTGCTGATTGAAATGCAACAGTCCAGCAAACACTAGACTATAAAATTTTCCAAATCCCTCTGCTTGGTCCAATATACAAATATAACAACCCCATCTAAGCACATACCTCTCTATACGTTTGTTGACTGGCTGATTCACCATCCTTCACCAAATTTGATTTCAGGGTAGTTTACAAGATTATACATATACAATCATGTAAATACACAGTAAAAAAGAGTGAACAGTCAGTAACATTTTATATTGATTAAATTTTTGAAAAGCATGGATTTTTATTTTTATTTTAAAGTTCCTACCTGGTGCCTAAAAGAAAACAATGTTTGCTCTAAGAATAGACACCATGGCTGAAAAGGCCTCCCTGGCAGTCAGAGAGTTAGTGGTTTTTTGTGTGTGGCTTGGTTGTTGATTTTGGGAGCAATATTCAAGTTGGTGATATCTCATCCTCCTCCTGCCTACACATGAAAGGTACTGTCCACAGCATGCGACACAAAGTTATTTAAATGTGGGTGCAATGTAAGGGAAAAGGGAAGCTGAGTTCAAATACCTGCTGGACATTACCTTTTATGCCCAAGGGCCCAGTCCTAAAGTCACATGCACTGAACCTTTAGGGGGGCGGGATCACATTTGAGGAGGATCTGATTTCCTCTCATTATACTGATCTACTTTAGTAGGACATTCCCTGGTTTTGGGGGGGGGGATAAGTAACAAAAAGAGAACAGAAAAATGGGGAGAGTATAAAAAAAGGTAAAGGACCCCTGACAGTTAAGTCCAGTTGCAGACAACTTTGGGGTTGCGGCGCTCATCTCGCTTTACAGGCCAAGGGAGCCAGCATTTGTCCACAGACAGTTTTTCCGGGTCATGTGGCCAGCAGGACTAAGCGGCTTCTGGAGCAACAGAACACCGAAACCAGAGCAGCGCACGGAAAGACCGTTTACCTTCCCGCCGGAATGGTACCTATTTATCTACTTGCACTTTCTGGCCTGCTTTCGAACTGCTAGGTTGGCAGGAGCTGGGACCGAGCAGCGGGAGCTCACCTCGTCGCGGATCGGCAAGCCCCAGAGGCTCAGTAAGGAAGCTAAATAAAGTTCTGTTATTTCCCAGAACTTTGTTAAACTTCCTTACACTCTGCTTCAATGTTTGTCCCCCCTGAAATATCAAGTGTCAATTATTTCAAAAATTTAATCATTTTTCTGCCCCTGATATGCTGGTGCCCTAACCATGTGTTTAGTCTGCCTATTGGGTAATCCAGCACTACTGTCAAGTGATAACTTACTGCACTACTACAAGTGATTATGTAAACTGGCCTCAGTAGAGAATGACAGCAATTTTAGGCAATAAGTAAATATATTTTGCAGATACACAGGATAGTATTTTCACTTTCTGCCAGGAGAGAAAAGAGGAAGAAACCACCACCAGCTTTCTTTTCTGGTAGCACTAAAGAGCAATTTCAATCTTGCTAATACAGTCAGCATCATCTAATTGCCTGCTCAATCTTACTTAGTCAACCAGAGGACAGTTTCTTTCATATTTGTTTGAAGAAATTCAATTTATCACACTTTATTGGGATTTCCTTCTGCTAATCAAGACAAAGCATTCTTATGAAGTTCCCAATTACCAAACAGAATCGATTTCAAAAGTCAGAAGAAACAAAAATACCTTAAATTAAATTAAAACCTTGGACACCCCACTTTTACCAAAGGTAGCTGGAGAAAAGAGCTGGCAACAGCAGTCCTAGTCTTCCCCATGTGCATATTGCTGTTCCCCTCCCCAAGCATTCAAACAATTTATAGAAGCCATTAATCTTCTAGCTACCCACTAAAAAGGATTATACATAAAAATACACAAATACAGAATATTCATCTAAAGGATTATATATAAAAATACACAAATACAGAATATTCATCTATCTTACATCTCTAACACCTTCCTTTTTAATGTATCCCAAAATAGAATTTCTGTTTAATCATCCAATGTCACCTTTCCCACTCATTTTCTTTCCTGCATATGTTTCCTTCATCTAAGGAGAACTATAAATCAGACACAACTGCAAATCCTTGAAGCAGTTTTCATTTACCATCACCTTCAGTTACAGACAAAGACAGAAATTATTCCTTCTATACCATTAACGAGTCTGTCTGCACCTCCAGCACCTGCTAGCTATAAAGAAGCAAAACACATACATTTGAATAAGGATTAAAAAGTGCCCATGGAATGTTTGTTTCAGGGGGGAAACCTCACATATTCATCCGGGGGGGGGGACCTCATAAAGTGTAGCGATAGAAATTACTCTTCAAGTAGAATTGCAAATTTCAGCTAGTCCATTACTTTTTTCTTACTTATCATGTAACCCTGAAATTGTATGTTAGGTTCTTATAGACTATAAGCATGTATGCATATTCTAGAGTGATGAACCCCACTACCAGGGCACAAGTTGTTTTTATTTGACCATATTAATTAGATACTCTTTTCTCTTAGTTATATTTAGTTTCCATAGTTTACACCAGAAACAGATGTTAAATAGCATGCTAATACCCAGGTCCCCCTGTATCATAAAAAGGTTTACACTCTCCAGACTTCAGGTATGGAGGCTGATCGAAGGACAGGTTACATATTTTTGTTACACCAGCAATTTCACAATTAAGTTTGTGGTTTTTAAATTTGTCAATAAGGCCTAAAATTTAGACTTTATCCGCTTGCCTCAGATCTTCAAACACTTTCTGAGAAAGCTAGTTCTGGACAAGGATCTGCCCTACATATTCTGCAGTGCAGGCAGATACAAAGAATTCATTCAGCTTCTCTGTAGTATCCTATAGCACACCTATGTGACCCCTTGTCCTCCAAGGGAGTCTTAATGATATGCAGAACTGTACTCGCTCTGATAATTTATAGATTCTGTAAAAGCGGCACAAAAAGTGCTCTGTTGACTCTCTTAAAAACTGAATTAGGTCACATACATACATAATTTTAAGTGTATTCCATCTTTCCACAGTTCCACAACAGGGCTTCCAGGACTCACAGCCAACTTGCAGAACATTTTTGGAATTTCCGTAATGAAGTAATGATTACTTAACACTGAAACACTGTACATGTAGATTCAATTCTCTCTTCTCTATACAACTTAAGGACCGTACAAAGTAACTTTTTAAAGTACTGAGGGAGTGAGCCAGAGGTACTAACTAAGCTAAAAATTAAAAAAGTCAAAGGGGTTCGTACACTTGTTTTCTTTACATGCGTGAAAATGAATTACTGTAAAGATGCTTTCTTGCTAACCACTGGCCCTTCCCCCACTATTTTTAAAATTGGCCCCTCTTTTTATAGAGGTGTTCAATGGGGCATACTTTAAATATTCATAATTAATATTTAGAGGGAATGCATACCAAGGACCATGCTGGTATTCTAAGTCCAAAGCAATGATCTTATCCTAAAAAGGTGCTCAACTCTGCGGACAGTTATAGCAAAGAGAAGCCAAATACAAATTTATCCAGAAATCTGATTGAATGAACAAGACTGTAAACAGCTTCTTGTCCTGTTTCAAGAACTGAAAGAGCTTAAAGGAGCATAATGGTGTTTCTAGTCATATTCCGTTTATTTATAAACTGCATTTTCCACACATACATTGTGTTCAAAGCAATTCTTAGACAAAACCACAACAAATAAGAATACGCTACAAAGTCTTCTTCTTCTTCTTTGGCGATCATTCGTAGCCGAGTAAGATTGTCTTCCATAAACACGGTTTTAACAATGAGTCCATAAGTGACTGTGGAGGCGAATTCTGGACCCACACGTCCTTCCACAGTGTGGACATTGGTTCCTGGGCGGGAGTTGATCATGGTGTGGATTTGCCAAGCGTGCCTTCCTCTCAGCACGTTTCTCCCTTGCGTTCTGAGTTCAAGTGTCTTCAAAGTCCATGACACCTTTGGTAAAGGCTGTTCTCCAACTGGAGCACTTGCAGGCCAGTGTTTCCCAGTTGTCAGTGTTTATACTACATTTTTTTAGATTTGCCTTGAGACAGTCTTTAAACCTCTTTAGTTGACCACCAGCATTACGCTTTCAATTTTTAAGTTCAGAATAGAGTAGTTGCTTTGGAAGATGACCATCAGGCATCCACACAACATGACCAGTACAACAAAGTTGATGTTGAAAAATCATTGCTTCAACACTGGTGAACTTTGCTTCATCCAGTACACTGATATTAGTTTGCCTGTCTTCCCAAGTGATGTGTAATATTTATTGGAGCATATTAAAAGTTTGAGCAAGAACCATACCAACAGATTAGATAATATCCAATATCAATGCTACAATTATACCCATAGTAAGGAATTCATTCCACAGTTCATATTAAGAACTTAGCAAAAAGATACCTTTCCTACAAAGTAGCAGGAAAAAGAGGAAAACTTAACACTAACAAAACTGAACTTCCTTTAGCTGCTAAAGTGTAAGTACAGTGGTACCTCGGGTTAAGAACTTAATTCATTCTGGAGGTCTTTTCTTAACCTGAAACTGTTCTTAACCTGAAGCACCACTTTACATAATGGGGCCTCCTGCTGCCGCTGCGCCACCGCTGTACGATTTCTGTTCTCATCTTGAAGCAAAATTCTTAACCCGAGGTAATATTTCTCGGTTAGCGGAGTCTGTAACCTGAAGCGTATGTATCACTGTATACTATATCACCGCACTGTACATAAAACAGCCAACATGTTCCAACTAGCGCCACACTCAAATCCCCTTTCAGTGGGATTTGAACACTAGCTTCAAAATAATATACTACACACTTTGCATCAATCCCTGTCCCAACCCTTGATATCCTGATTAGCATATGTGCTACATAAGAAAGTCTAAAAAAACAAAACATGGGGGGGTCCTAGTTGAAAAAATGAAGAGGGATATGAAGAATTGTTCTGGGATGCACTCAAAGAACTGTCTTCAAATTTGGCATCTGTTCACCCCACTCTACAGGTGCTACAGGTGCAACTCTGGGGCCATGCATACCCCCTCCCACAGTCAATATAAATATGAATGAGAATTTGGACATAGCATAGAAGTGGTCCTATCTGAGCTCTCGAGTTCTCTCTTTCTGCCATGAAAAAGCAACACTTACCTGTGTAGATCTTGCCCATGTCACTTCTCATTAAAGGTTATTTCTTCATTTTCAAATATATGTAATGGCACCAGATTCTGAGGCAGCTAAAATAGTGATTATGACACAAGGCATCTTCAAAGAACACTTCCTTAAAGTTGTCAGTCTCCATTAATGGGGAGCGGGGAAGTGGGAAAGAAAGACTGAACTTAGCATACTTTGGTAAAAGTATAGCTAGGGCAACCAAACACAGATTATTTCATAAACTGTGGTGTGGTTTTCCACTGTAAATTATTTGCTTAGAAATCACAATTTGGTCATGGAAATAAAGCAACAAACATCATGTGGCTCTGTGAGCAGTGCCAAGAACCTTAAACAGCAGAGTTTAAACAAAATAGCCTTTATCACTGAACTAATCATTAGCAAATGCGGAAAGCTGCAACCAAATGCCTGCAGGTTCATCCAACAGCAGTACACAGACACCTCTTGCTTGCATCATTTCTTTCCAGATTTCTTGTACAACCCAGTGGTGTCAATGTCACAATTATTCCTGAGACAGAAATGAGGAGGAGGGAGAAGGTGGATGCTAAATTAAAAGAATGGAGAAAAGCAAGGGTCTTATGCCAAACTATTCATCTTCCTCTATCAATGTGTGCAATTTCAATCTTTAAATGTAAACAGAAATTAGTCACATGCCCAACACTCACTGCCCAAAAAGAAGTGACATTTATAGCAGAAGATCTGAGAACAAACTGTCAGAAAGTCAGACGCAATTATATTCAAGTGTCAGAGGAAATTCTGTTTAAAGCAATGAAGTTCACAACTGTACAGGTAAAGACTGCAGTTCTGCAAAAATTTTGTGCTCTGAAGTTACAATCACATGTGTTTGTATCACCGGCGCCAGCACCATCATGGCAGAAAAACATTGATCCAAGTTATGGAGTCTCACAGATCCATATAAGGCATGCCCACCAAACCATTCACCCCAAATTAAAACTGACATTAGTTTCTATTGCTTGCATTGTAAAGACAAAACACTAATCCAGCACTTGTCAGAGCCACCATAGCACAAAAACATGGATTCTGGTCACAGAACTTCATGCTAATGGATCCTCATGATTTTCCCAAGGAATCCCTCTAAAACCACAATCAAATCACAGTTTATATCTGTGTCCACAGATGTGTTCTGTGGTATGGGGGTGGGGGGGAATCCCATGTAACAAACATAAAAATCAATGAGGATCCCTGTGTAAGGTGAGGTTTTCTTTACCGCTGTAAACACTGTTCCAACACTATCCACAGAAATCAATGCCAACTTTATTCAGTTGGTGGCTTGGGGGACATGCCTTGCAAAAATAATGGGGAGGTATTAAGCATCACGCCCCCCCCCCAAAAAAAATAACCTTTCCATCAGCTTTTTGGCTTGCCAGACAGAACAATTTCTCTCTCCTTCCCTTCCCGCTGCACTATTCTGAGAGTTCCACCCGCCACCCCGAGCCAATTTCAGGGGGCACAAGGCCATGCAGAGAGAGGAAAGGGGGAGAAGCTCCATTCTGCAATCAAGAGTCCCTTTGCCGGGCTTTCACTGACAGAGCTCATTAGATGAATCCCACCCAGGATGATTTGTTCTGTGCCATGACAGTGCTGACAAATGCTGGATCTGCAGGGTTTTTTTTACAGGTCAGCCCATGAAGACGAATGTGGCCTGTTATTTGATGGTGGCCTGGGGGAAATCCCATTTAAAAATTGTGCAAGTGCAAGGGAAACCATCCTGATCCACCTTTTATATTCTGCTTTTTCCATGCCCTGGAACAGCCATTTTCTAACTAAGATCCACAACACACACACAATTCCACAGGTGCCAACAGGAACAGGAAGTTTAGGGACTCCTAGTCTAATCCATCTAGAATGAAGCATGAAGAGAAAAAAATGGTGGAGGTGGGAGTAATCACTTGCATTCAGTGTTAGAAACTGAGATATGAAAGCTAGAAGCTAAATGGCACCTTGAACCTAGGTTATGGGAGCAACAACGGAATGTCTAGGCATGCTTTTTTATAACAAGAATACAAAGCTGAAAATGAATGAACTGCAGCTAGAATATTATGTTCATTTTTCACATGGTCTAGTCCTTTCCCCACCCACCTGCCACCCACCATACTCTTAGGAGGGTCTCTTCTCCAGTCTTCAGAGAGTAGCTGGAAGTGAGGAGGCAGAAAAGCCAATGAAATTCCCTGTCACAAAATGTGCATAGAACAATAGGAGTTTTGAACGGCGCTTGCATTACCATGTCAATATGTGCTGACAAATACTTCCAACTTTTCATAGAACAGGCACTAAGAACTGCCTTGACATTATAAATATTTTTCTCTTCAAAACAAGAAGTTTGTAATGGTGCAACC
The DNA here is from genome assembly GCF_964252035.2 of Podarcis erhardii. Classification (NCBI taxonomy): domain Eukaryota; kingdom Metazoa; phylum Chordata; class Lepidosauria; order Squamata; family Lacertidae; genus Podarcis; species Podarcis erhardii. The sequence continues at coordinate 66,538,286 of NC_138512.1, read as the reverse complement.
AAGTTGAGACGTGGGACTACATACACCCACAGGTGAATGCTGATTCCAATATAGCTACCACATGCCCCAAAGTGGGCTTTCATATACTACAAGCTGCTACATCTATGTTACCCAGGCACTAACATACCTTGCTTGAAAAGATTCGCTTGACTTTGGTAAACAAAAACAGACTGCTAGCAGCACAGTATTAGAATAAGGTGAGGAGCCACACCGCAATGATACAATAACATTTTTCATGCAGAAAGTTACAAATTCAGCTTCTAAAGATCCCCAGGGCTGCAAGATTAAAAGAATCCAAAGTAGCAGGGTTGGGAAAGACCTGTCTAAGGCAAGGCAAGCCAAAGGTCTTGGGGTAATGAATTGGGCACATAAACCTCAGCTCTGATGTTTCAAAAGTGAGTTGATGTTTTATTCCAAATTATTTTAGGATACTACTATACAAGAATCAGGAAAAAAAATCAAAATATTCATACACAGAGGTATTTGTCTGTTTACCTTCTAGTTCAACATAGAGTTTACATTATAGCCTCCTCTTATTTTTGATTATTTGCACATTACATTAAGCCATAAACCATGAGCTACTGTGAACAAGTAGTGCATATGGCCCAATTGCTTCTGTTTCCCTCCTCCGCTAGCATGAGAGCAACACCCATTAAACGTGGCTTACCATGCCACGTGAACTCGGATCATGGTTTGTTTCTCCTTAAGAAAACCACAATCATCAAGCCAAGAAACAAAGCACATTTCTGGGTTCAAATGACATGTCAAACCAAAGTCTGTGGTTTGTTGCTCTCACTTACACTGTAGGAGAACAAAGCAGGAGCGATCAGGTAGTGTGCTCTAGCACGCTGCTTGTCTATTGCTTAAAATGATGTGCAACAGTGACCAGCTTTTCCAGCATCACTTTGGAGGGCACTCCTTGTTGTTGTTTTTATAGCTTACTCTCTTGTTCCTGAGTGCTGGGATAGTTCCACCAATTTCATTTGCATGCACCCATGCCTATTTTACTCATATATACCATATTTTCCCCTCTATAACACACAGATTTTTTCTCCTAAAACGTGAGGGGAAATGTCTGTGCGTGTTATTGAGCGAATGTGTGGTCCCTGGAGCTGACAGGCGCCAGTGAAGGCAAAAATCAGGCAAATATCAAATTGTCCGGAGAAGGGAAGCCTTGAAAAGAGGAAGCTGCTGCTTTCCTGCATTCTGCCTCAGGGTCTTACTGCCCACCCACTTCTGTTTCCTTACTGTGTTTGCTCAAACGGAACAAAGAGCAGAGAAAACCCCTCCCCTCCGGGAAAGCAGAGCATCCTTCCTTCTAATTCCTCTCCGTGCGTCTAGGGACTCGCAGGCAACATGCAGGTGGGGGGGGGGGAGAGAGAGCTGGCTGGCTGGCTTGGGTGGGTGGGTGGGTGGGTAGGGGGAACTTTTGCCTTCCTTTCCACCCTCCGGTAAAACCCCTCTCCTGCATTCTTAGCCAGCTGCTTCTCCGCACACCCCTCTCGGTGTTCCTTGTCCCTTCTATGTTTTTCCTTCCCTCCCCACTTAAAACGTGGTTACAAAGCACGGATCCACATGGATCCTCAGGACCTTTGCATTGGGTCACCCCAAATTCACCATCAGATCACATAGCAATGATCTGATGCAAAAACAGGGCTGCAATGGTGCAAAAACGTGGTTACAAAGCATGGATCCACATGGATCCTCAGGATCTTTGCATTGGGCTACCCCAAACTCACCGTCAAATCACATGTCTGTGGCCGCAGCATGAAGCACAAAAATGATACATCCACTGTTTCATTCAGAATTTCGCCCCCTTGTTTTTCTCCTCTAAAAACTATGTGCGTGTTATGGTCAGGTGCGTGTTATCGAGCGAAAAATACGGTACTCTCAGTAGAACAGGTATCCCCAACCTGCGGCCCTCCAGATGTTTTGGCCTACAGCTCCCATGATCCATAGCTAACAGGACCAGTGGTTAGGGATGATGGGAATTGTAGTCCAAAACATCTGGAGGGCCAAAGGTTGGGGATGCCTGCAGTAGAATGTCACAACAGCTTCTCCTCACATATCCATTAAAAAATAGGTATCTGTATTTTTGTGATAGTAAATACCAAACATAAATGCTTCTTCCTACGCAGAAGCATTTAACAGTGTTGGAAGCTGCTATAGCTACAGAACATAAGAATTTCAAAACTTCCCTTGGTAATCATTTGCCACCCTAAATATAAACTTCATGCACATTTCCTGATATTTAACCAAGCCTTTCCTCTTTCAACACCATCAAGCGTAGTCAATAATGTTTCGGTGGGAAATAGTAATTTTTCATGCACTGAGCTTAGGAATATTGTCAATATATCTGCAGAAGAAGATCTATAGAGTAGATAAGCAACTTTAATTTACGGCACATATTTTTGAGTGATGGAAACTATCATGCACAACAACATGATTAGTAAAATCCTATGTCTGAGAGTAGTTGAGAAATAAGCATGGAGAATGTCAATTTTCAATAAATTAGCACATATGCCAAAATATGCTAGAAACCTATATCCAAAGACAGTATTATGAGCTGTATTATGGAAGACCATTCAAAAATAGTTTCTCCTTTTTATTCATGCACCGAATTTTGGAAACTGCTGACTTGCTTATCACAGCCTCCAGTTCTAACAGTCAAGGATAGCAGATGCATTTCTTATCGCTACATGAGCAGCTGAAGTTCTGAAACAATTATTTATAAGAGTGAACTCTGTTGTATTTATCTCAGAGGCATGGTGAGCATGGGAATAATGTATGACTGATCTCTTTTCTTTCCAATACCAGTTATTAGCAGAGGCATGGGGGAGCGGAGTCCATCAGTCTATATACAAAAAAAAATTAAAATGGAACTAAGCCAAGCAAGATTTTAAACAGAATCCTGCACTCAGGTCACTGCAGCCTACAAAGGACCATGAAACATTTCAGCTAGCTTATGAAACACATACTGCAAAACAAACTTGCAGGAATCTTCTATGGATACACTTAACACACACAAACAAGTACACAATACAATTCCTAAATTCCCTCTGACCTCACTTTTTACAATATGCTATTCCAGTCGTGTATATATGTATATATGCAACTCAGAATAACACACTGTGCATCTGATGAAGTAGACTGCAGGCCATGAAAGCTTGTGCGATAGTAAATCTGTTAAGTCTTTAGGGTGCCCCAAGACTCTTTTGTTATATTTACGTCAGTAGTAAAAAAAGAGAAAGAGAGAGAGAGAGCGCTTTAAACCAGGCTAAAAGAGGGGAAGGAACTCCTGAAATCTTCAGAAAGATCTCTATCAGCAATAACTGCTTCAAGATTGACAGGTTTAAAGATTAAAGATTCTTCTCTCTATAACTAGCAGAGTCATTTATCCTAACGTAACTCAACATTGGGGTGGGGGGATCCATTACAGTTCCTAATGACTAGCCAGTCTTTCCTTGCCCCCTCAGCTACACACAAATATTCCTTCATCCTCCTGAACCAACATTTAGAGCCTTTCAGACAAATACATCTTTTATCATTTCCTACAGACCTGTCACGTAAAGCACTTTATAAAAACAAAAACAAACCACCCCTAATGGACAGGGATGGGATGCCTTTTGTTCTTTTCCCTTCATCATACCGCAGGGCACAGAAGGTTGGGAGAGATTTAAAAGTGGGGTGGGGGGAGCCCTGTATTTCCTGTTTCTGTTAGTTCTGCTTGCCCATCTCTTTCCCCATCTCCCTTCCCAGCAGCTAAAAGGAGCAAAACCCATTAACAAAGGTAAAGACAGCACACTGGGGTGCGGGGGAGAGAGAGAAACAGAGGGATTTATTAATTTTTTTTAAGGCAATCACTGCAGGGCCAGGAAGAGGACAAGCTGCCAGCCTTTCCGGGGGCCCTTCTGTCCCTCTCCCAGAAAGCAGAAGCAGCTTCCAAAGACAGGGGGTGGGGTGAGGCAGTGGGTGTTGCAACCTGCCCCCATAGGTTAAAGCGAACGCAAGTTGTAATAATAATAATAATAATAATGTTATTATTTATACCCCGCCCATCTGGCTGGTCTTCCCCAGCCACTCTGGGTGGCTTCCAAAAAATATATTAAAATACTGTAATACATCAAACATTAAAAGCTTCTCTAAACAGGGCTGCCTTCAGATGTCTTCTAAAAGTTGTTGCGATTCATTTATTTACCTCTCACACACAAAACACCGTTTGCTGGAGAAAACAAGGCCCACAATCCCATGCAGATCCAAAAACCTGGAGCAAAGGGGGGGGGGCACAAAAAAATCTGGGGTGAAGGAGGGGGAAGATAAGAGAAAACCACCAGCCCAGAACGAAGCAAATCATTGGAAAGAAAATAATAATAATCAGGAAGTCTGGGCTTTCGTCGCCAGGAAGAAAAGAGATTCCGTTCCTCCTGAATATTGCAGCCTAGGATAAACATGCACAGATAAAAAAAAAGGAGCTAAAGCAATGCGGGTAACTGTCCGCCACCCCCACCCCCCTTTCAAATCGAGGCGCAGGGGAAAAGAGGGTGGGGGGTGCGGGGAAAGCGACGTATAGCCAAAAGCCAGCAAGGAGAGGGGGGGAAGCAAACGGCTCCTGCTGCAGCATCCCTGGCCGGGGAGGCGGAGGAGAGCTCGGAGCCGCCGTTGCGGCCTAGGAAGCGAGGCGGGAGGGGGAGAGAAGGGAAGGAAGAGGGAGGGAGGGAGGGGAGAGAGACACCCCCTAAGTGTCCTCGGGAGCCGAAGGGTGACAGAAAATGGGGGGTGGGAAAGGGGGGAGCTGAGGTGGGAGCCCAGAGCTCCGTTTGCTCACCGGGGTGGTCGCTGCGCGGTTGCTGAGAGAGACGCCTCCGGGATCCGCCCCACCGGCGAGGGCTTTGGGAAAGAGGGCTTGCAGGTTTTTTGAAAAAGGGTGAAATGATGAGAATAATAATAATAACAACAGCAACGACGAGGCTCCGAGGGAGGGAGGGGCGGCCGTCCGCCTCCTCCTCCTCCTCCTCCTCCTCCTTTCCTTCTCTCTCTCTCTCTCTTCCTTTATTCCTACGGCGAGGCTGCAGCCCAGGCGGGGAGAGGAGAGGAGGGGAGGTGGGCTTCAAGGCAGCGCCGCCCGCCGTCGGGCTCCCCTCAGCCGGCAGCTCCCAGCGCCGCTTCCCGCTTCCCCCATCAATCAAGGCCCGGCCTGGGCCGAGCGGGCAATCCCGGGAAAGGAGGAGGAGGAGGAGGCGCTGCTTTCTCCGCTGCTGCTCCGCTCCCGCAGCGGCTGGTGGCCATTTTAATTCGCCTGCTCCGGCCTCCTTTCCTCTGGGTGCCGCCGCCGCCGCCGCCCGACGCGGTTCCCTCTTTCCCAAGCGCTCGCTGGCTCCTTCCTCCGGCGCTCCTCCCTGCCGCCCTTCGCCGGCTCCCTTCGGCCCGCCTCCTCCTCAGCTTCCCTCACAGAGACGCCCCTGGGCTGGCGGGCGGGCGGACGAGGCTCCTCTAGGAAGGTCCTCCTCACCACACCCAAAAAAAGGACACCTCAGCGCCAACAGTTTTAGGGAATTTCTTCTCCTCACACTTTTTTTTGGGGGGGGCAGTTCCTGAGAGGAGACAGAAAACAGGCTGTTGTGGGTCGGTGGGTTCCGAGTAACTTCTCTCACGTCTGAATGGATGTTGCGAGTCCCGCACTCGCTCGGGATTGTGTTCCTTGCAAAGGAAAGCTCTGTTTCTGCGCTACCCCACGCCTCTATCTATCTATCATCTATCTATCTATCTATCTATCTATCTATCTATCTATCTATCTATCATCTCAGAGACTCCCTGTTATGGATGCTTTAGCTGGGATTCCTGCATTGCAGGGGGTTGGACTAGATGACCCCTGGGGTCCCTTTCAACTCTCCGATTCCATGCTTCCCGACTGAAGCAATGCATGCGTTTTTTCTTCAGCAGATTTCCATCCCTAATGAGACCCCAAAGGCAGGGCAAAAACATATATGAAACGACATAAAGCCAATAAAAATGCACATGCACGCCCTCAGTAATATCAAATCGATCACCAGCAGATCATTTGTATATATGATAGGTAATAATATATAGATAGATATGTGTAAGTGGGCATAAAGATGGTCTACACAGGTCAGCCAACTTCCTTTTCTGGCTTGCTTTGTCTCACTTCACCCCCTTGTTCCCCACATCTTTTCTCTCTCTCCTCATCCCTTGGACGCAACGTTCCTGACTGTTCTTCTCCATCCCTTGTACTTCCAGATGGGAGCTATTTTGCTTGCTGCCCACCTCTGTTGTGTATGGCAAGGTGATGTTGTTTCCCACTTTCTTATTTAGAAAAAGCAACTTCGCTTATAGGGCTGCTGAGCATGATGTCAAACAGCCCCCGGGTGACAACCCAGCCACTCACCACCTTTATCTGCGCAGAGACCTACATTTACTTTTCTGTACATATAAATTAACATAGCCACATTTGTGTCACGGGCTTGAGTCCTCCTGTAAATAGATGTGAAACAAGAATGTCTCAAACTGATGCCTCCTTTGAACAGGGGAAATGCTAGGTATTGAATTGGGGGCATCTGTTGCTGCGAATCAGAATTGGGGAAATTGCTGCTGCTGCACTCATGTCTTGTTTTTGGGTTTCCCATATGCCTCTGATTGTCCACTAGGAGAACAGGATTCTGCACTCAATGAACCTTTGGCCTGATCCAGCAGGATGATCCTTATGTTGCTATGTTATTGGGTTTTGGAAACCTGATAAAATCTTGGGTGGGAATTCTGGAGGGAAAGAGAAAAGGCAGCAAAGCCTTATGCTACTAGACCAGACTTGGTTTAGTGCTACTAGCTACAACTTCAACTTGTAAATTCTTCGTTTTCAAGGTGTTTCCCACATGTTGTTGTAACTGAAACAAATGGCAAAGCAGGAATCTGGCATTAATGGTAAGATTGACAAATAGGACATGAGAAAGATGACAACATAAGGAAAGGGACAACTTTAGGAAAATCTGGTTTGACTTTATTGAATACAATTAGACTAAAGAACTTGGACATAAATCACCAAGGACTCATGATGGAATACTTTTTTATCACGATGTTGAGCTATTATATGTTAAAATAAATAAATAAAATGTTTAGGTGGTGTGGGTGTGGGTTTGTGTTCATGGCCACTGTTACACTGTCACCGTAGCAAGCATGTACGGTAATTTTGCACTTTAGCATATTATTTCTTGAGTTTTTATATAGCTGATTTTTTAACATCACAAGGTCACATGTTTTCTGCTTCTCTTCTGCTTGTGACACTTACTTGGTTTGTGATAAATTGTTCTCTTTTTGAGTCACCATTGTGTGACCCATTTTCTTTTAGTGTTGATTCAAAATATATAGGTATGAGCTGTGTGGAGACAATACCTTTTAGGAATTGACTCAAGTTATTAGACGCCAGCAAAATACATGTGTATCTAGTTATAACATATTTTTATGTCTGTGTTTTCAATATTTTACATTTTATTCCAGGCCTCTAAACCAATTCCTACAATAAACCCCACCTATTTTGTTTTGGTTTAGTGGGAGTTCTCCCCTGCCCCCTGGAAATGTTTGTCTGATAAAACTTCCACAGAGTTGAAAGCAATTTCAGGGTGGATTTCTTTTTGTTCCCTAATATAGATTATGTATTATGAGTTTTATTTGATTTTTTATTATTTTATTATTTTTATTTTTTTGCATTACCCCTGATTAAAAGCAGAGAAATTGATGCATCCAAAGAATGGGGATGCGCTACAAGCTCTTTCAAGCTGCTCCCATTTCCAAGCTGGTTATAATTGCATTTCCCATTGCAAGCCATGTTTCTCAGCCGTTATAGCTAAATGGAATTTCTATGTTCAGGGACAGTTTAGTTCTGAATAAAAGTGCTTAGAACAAGCAACATGGGAACTCTCTTGCACTTATACCCTGCTTGTAAGGTCCCTAGGGGCATTCCCTAGGGTCACTTTTGGAAACTGGACGATGTGGAGACAAGTGACTTGCCCAAGACTACGTTCAGAACAGCTATGTCTTCTGGGCTCCAAATATATGCTTCTTGATACTCTCAAAGGACTCTTAATAGGTTAAAGAGACAGGGCTTACCTTTGCAGAAGCCATGCTGGTTCAGCTTCAGCAAAGTTTGTTCTTCTCTATGCTTGGTTATTTTATCTTTAACAATATTTCCCACAGGTTTTCCTAGCACAGATGTTAAGCTAACTGGCCTGTAATTTCTAGGATCCCCCTGGATTCCTGTTTTAAAAGTTGTGTTGCACTGGGTGCTTTCCAGTCCTTAGGTATGGAGGCTGATCTGAGGGACAAGTTCAGGACCCTAGCTAGGGGGTGGCAAGGTGGGGACATACTAAATTGTCTTCAAAATACATACATAAATATGTCTATAAATAAACATATTGATTATTGCCTCATATTTTAATAGAGGGTGAATTGAATGGAGGGGGAGGGGTTCGAGGAGAGGTGGAAAGAAGAGCTAATTTCTCCATGGCTAGGGAGCACAATCTGGACGGTTTTGCCAGGGGCACAAGATCACCTAGCTACGGCTATGGACAAGTTACATATTTGTTGCACAGCACCCCAGTCTTTCAGCGGTGCAAGATTCCACAGGTTCCAGGAACATACCCAGGGTTCTGCTTTTTCTGAATGAGGGACAGCAGACACTGTAGTGTCTCTAGTATATATGGTTTATTTACACATACAATCTGAGCCGGTGATGGAGCAGCTCACAGCATTAACACGCCCAGAAGGTCTTGCTTTTCCCATAGTCACACCCTTGGCTTCTAGCAGAAATCAAGCAGAACTCAACTTCCCTGGCCTTTGTCTTTCTTATTACCAGCCAGCTGAGGGTGCCCATCCATTTGCCTTCCTTTGTTATACTAATGACCATATATAGGACCATTAACTCACCAAGAAGCTTGCCTGGTTGGTTCGACAGTGGAATCCTCTTTAAGATGTTAATGGACTCAGGACCCCAGGAATTAGAAGGAACTCGAACCATAGAAGCTAACACACACCCCAACTCACAACCCTATTTTTGTTAGAAGATCAGCAATTTCTGAGGTCTGAGATCTCTCAAGTGGATGCCACCTGGACCCAGACAATTGTCAGTTTCTGGTTTGTCTATTAGGCCCAGAACTTTGTTTCTCATTACCACATTTGGCCTCGGTTCCTCAAATTCCCCTCCTGCAAAACTTAGTTCAGGCACAAGGATCTGCCCATTATCTTCTGCCGTGAAGACAGATGTTGAGAAGAGTCCGTAGCTCAGCAGCAGAGCATTTGCCTTGCATCCTGAAGCTCTCAGGTTCATTCCTGGCATTTCTAGATAGGGCTGAGAATTCCCTGTCTGAAACCCTGGAGCATCACTGCTAGTCAGTGTAGGCAACTTTGAGCTTAATGCGCCAATGGTTTTGATTCAGTATATGCAGCTTCTGGTGTCCCAGTGACCTATCATAGGCGAGCCACTTTGTACAATTCTTGCTCTTTTAAAAACAATATACATTTCTTTGGGGTGGTTTTTGCCATTCCCTGTTTAATCATTTTTCTCCTGTTTAAATTTCTTAGGATACAAAACAATGCAAAATGGGATCAACTTGAAACTGATGGAGTTAAACCCGCTTACATCCAAGATCTCTTGCTTGGGAATTCGACTGGAGAGGAAATGGGAATAGAGAAGACTTTAGAGACACGGCCTTGAAGTACTGCCCAAAATAAAATGCATATATTTTCCAAAGACATGCTTCTTTTAAATAGCTCAATACAGTTTCCTTTGAAGGTCTAGCAAGCTTTTCACCAAGAAGGGCCTACAGGGCTGAAAACATAAGCCCAGTACACACAACCCTTGGAGAATACTGCATAATCTTGCCCTTGTAAGCAGGAATCTTCTAACTAGGAATATGCCTGCCAGCATCCCCGCTCCCTTTTACTGAGCTGGCAGGAAGAAAAATTGGCCCTAATTCAGCAAAATAGGCAAGCCAATAGCTTAGCCTGTCACGCAGAATCTAACTCACTCAGTGAGGCCTTACAATACTTGCCTCTGTCCAAGAGCAATGGCATAAAAAAACCCTCTTAACAATTAAGCTGCTCAGTATGTTTCTCTTATTTGCAGATAGCAGCGCTGTATGACATATACAAAAAGACATCTATATAAATTGCGCTGTCATAATTCAGGCTGGACAGCAAGCAACAAGAGGTTTCTAACTATCAAAACAGCAACATTCTATAATGGCCTCTTTAGAAAAGCACCTACTTATTTTTTTAAAAAAAAAATTCTTCAAACCAACTGTTTACATATTTGTATTGTTATGAGCTTGTGAGTGCAAGGCACCTATCACTCCTGGATCCAGTAAGTGTTAGAATTCAATCAAGGCTTGGGGTGTTAAACTGCATCCAGCAAGTGTTAAAAGCTAATCAAGCCATCACACTCTGTAGCACCCTGCTTGTGGTTAACGCTTAGCTGGAATGAAATATTCAACGCAGCAATAGAGAAATTAAAATAGTAATTTATTTGTCAGACAAATAAATAAGAGGCACAGTGGTACATGGTTACCAAGCTCTGGCCTGGCCTCCTGCCATTCTGGCCAGCACTTATATTCCCTTAATCCAGCCCCCTTTGCTCCTCCTGTGGCTGCCTCTGTCCAATCAGCCTGGTTGAAATTCCTATTGGCTGTTTGCTAGAGCCAATCACAAAAGATACACCCACAAAAGATACACCCATTTCCTTGCCCTTATATGGGAGACAAAGAGCTATATATAAATGACAAATAAGTAATAATATATCTTACATGGAATCTTAATTACCAGCTCACCTCTTACCCTTCTTGCCCTATTGCCTTCTAAAACAAATGGTTTAATCTTACATTTTATGTTCAACAGATGTCAAGGATCTTGAGTTTCACATAAACATTGAAAGATTTCCTTCATTTAATGTTTCTAAACAAAATGCCTGACAACTATATATCAAGACTGCCCGGATGGCGTCTTCTGTCTGGCAGGGGGGCTGGTAGCTGACTTAATTTCAGGATAAATACAACTCTTACAACCATATGAAATAAGAATCTAGCATTCCTTAAATCCTTTGCATAATTACATTTAAGCCAATATATTTAAGCTAATATATTTCATACATTTATCATAGGTAGCCTCTTAAAAGAATAAAGCTTCTCAAAGTGAAAAGGAAGGAACTCAATAAAACACAGCTTTTAAAAGAAGCCTCTTCAGTTTGCACCTCCCCCTTTCCCCCTCCTCTCCAGCCTCAAAATAAAATAGGAAGAAGCTGCTTCTTCTGCCAAGCCAGTTGCCTTTCCAACATTTAACACATTTTAACCTTTTTTTAACTCTCTTAGTTTAAGAAACAGCTTTAGAAGAGACTTCCCCCAAAAATGTTCTCTTTCCAGCTAAATGTTTCTCCCCATAGCTCCTGGCCTTTTAACCTTAGAAAGAAGATCTGGCTCATTTTACTGGGAGGCACATTAGTATTATCTTTCCCCATTCCTAATGGTGTTTTCTCAGCCTTGGGGCAGCATATGTAATTTCCCTTTTTATGACTTTGAGAATTGTTTTTCTGCTATAAATCAATGGGGCCCTTCTTGTCTTAGGAGGAAAAACATCTTGCCAAGGTTCTTTTAGGCAGCTGGTCTTTTGCCTGGCATGAAACATTTGAAAATCCTTTTTTTAAGCTCATTTTTAAATACAAGCCTTGATTGAAATATATAGAAGCTTTGATAAAAATGCAGGCTTATGATTAGATGCCTCATTCCCCCCTTTCAAGCTCAAGGACCTTCATCCCAAGTGTCCTTGATAGCTTGACCTTCATCATATTCCTGAGGTAAAGCTCTGTATAGGGCCATGATATGAGGTAGAGTTTCATTTGAAACCATCTTGCTAATTGTACTTCTAAAACATGAAATGATACATGGCATCATACATAAAACCAATACTACTACTGTCAAGAAAAACAAGCAAGACAATAGTATCCCTTTGAGTCCTGTGACATTAGGTAACCAATTGGTGAGCCATCCCATATCCCATCCTTCCCATGTTTGTACTGGGACATGTGCTATATTCTCCATCTTTGTGGCCAACACACGGATTGCCTCACCATTATCAGAAATGTTAAAGCAACAGGCATTCCCTGTCAAGTTCAAGACTCCACATAGGCCTCCCTGCCTGGCAAGTACATAATCCATTCCCATTTTCAGCTGCAAAATGGCGGCTCTACTTTCATCCAACTGTTGTGCAATAAGTCTCAAACTCTGGGCCGTTGCATTGGTTACAAGTTCCACTACTGCTTGCAATCGAATTATTCTGTTTAGATTATAAATAGGATCCCGTGCCCCTTGTATGAGCTCACCAGGATTCCAGGAGGCAGGATCATAATAGGCTATAATGCGCTCTGGCGGCCAATCATCAGTACCGCTCCAACTTTGGGTACTTCCTCCTGCTATATGAGAAATATCAGCATTCCTTCGTGTTCGCCTGGCCGAACTAGTGGGCATAATCCACATTGGTGGTAATACCCAACCCAAGAAACAAGTCCCACTCCATTTGGAAGGGAGTTTCTTGTATGCCCATTCTCCACATATCCACCACAACCATCGGGTCTGAGGTTTTTGGTACGGGGAATACAGAAGGCGAAATACCAAAAGGGGTAGAGAGTTCACAGTGCAGTATGTTAGATTGCCTTCTTCTGTCACAGTTATGTTCCACACCACTTTCCATGCATGAATAAAAGGAGGTGCACAGGGCAAGGCATTCCGAGTTCGATAGGTAGTACCGTGTGCCCAGGTATGACTATTCTTCTTATAATCCCAAGTATAGTGACAATGAGAAGAGCCTATCATGGGAGAATCAGCTGCATCTGATGATTTATGTACACAGAATTCCCCTTGTACAGGTATAACTCGTAATGGTTTAGTTGAGTTCCATCCGGGGAAATTCTGTATTTCAGTTTGGTGTGGCATTTCGCTTACCATACCAATAGCATCTAATGGTATCGGTAATAAGGGCATACCTCCCTCTGAATCATCTGGCCCAAGAGAGCAAACAAGGCAATTGGTCCTATTTGCAACATTAGCTACCATTTCAGCTAAACCTACCCACATATTGTGGTCATGGCTGAATCCATATTTAGCCAATTTGGTCAGATTCAAGGACCCTTCCCCTTCCCAAGGGATCAGGATTAATAAAATCATGTTGATGTCTAGTATATGCATTCCTTCCACAAAAGATTACCTTATTGTGATAGCAAATAATTATTAGCCCCAATATAATTCCCCCAGTGACAGAAATGGGGAACCACCAAGACCAAAACATATATCCCGAGGATCCCCAATGAGTAATATCTCTGATAATTGTTCCACAAGGGGGGGGCAGTCAATCTAATTGTATTAGAGAATCTTTCCGTTCACAGTCGCTGGTTCAGACGCTCCTCAAGCTTCAGGCGTGCGCAGGTCAGCCAGCTTCCAGGTTGTGGCTGCAGCAGGCCGGTCGTCAAATGTTGCCCGTGACCTAGCCCGTTCCCGGTAGGGCTAGATACAGGGGTTTTTGGAGAGAGTTAGTTTTAAAGGATTAGAGGGGTCACCTTTGCACGTCCAACTGCCTTCAGACTTCTTCAAACGAGAGTGATGAATCCAGGGGGTCACCTCAGCTACCTTCACCGCTGTTGGAGTAGAGAGCAAGACGGTGTAAGGTCCACGCCACTTAGGTGCAAGTGGATCGCGTTTCCACTCTTTCACCCATACGCTATCGCCAGCCTGGAACTGATGAATCGGCTCGGCAATGCTGCACGGCGTGCGCTCGAGGGCCCACCTGTTAAGAGAAACAAAAACACGGGAGAGAGATTGCACTTGTTCCTGTGTCACATGATCTCCTATTTGTTTAAGGTCAGCTGGAATATCCTGAACAAAGGAGGGCGGTCTCCCATACAGGAGCTCAAAAGGTGACAACTTAAGTCTTTTTGTGGGTGCACACCGAACACGAAACAGTGTTATGGGTAACACATCTACCCATCCCAATCCCGTTTCCTGGGTTAATTTTGCCAATTGGGTTTTCAGAGTCCGATTCATTCTTTCAGTTTTCCCTGAACTCTGAGGCCTATATGCTGTATGCAGTCTCCATTTTACTTGTAGGACTCGACATACATCTTGTACTACTTGATCAATGAACGCTGGCCCATTATCACTTCCAATGCATCTAGGTAATCCAAACCTTGGGATCAATTCAGTGAGGAGTCTTTTAGTTACCTCTCGTGCCTTTTCAGTTCGGGTGGGAAAAGCTTCAACCCATCCGGTAAAAGTATCTACAAACACAAGGAGATACTTGAATCCCTTAGAAGGGACCAGCTCTGTGAAGTCCACAATTAGGCTTTCCATGGGGACGTATCCCACATGCTGAATTCCAGGAGGTTGTACCGGTCCCTGCCTGGGATTGTTTTTAGCACAAAGAACACATTTCTGTGAAATGCAAGTTGCTAATTGTGATAGATTAATAATATACAACTTCCGACTGAGACTCTCTCTAGTTGCAGTACCGCCAAGGTGAGTAGATTCATGATAATTTCTTACAATTGTGCCTGCTAGATGATGAGGCACATAAATCCTATTGTCCGGCAGGATCATCCAACCGTCCTTCACAACTGCTCCTTCCTGTTCAGCCCACTTCCTCTCTTCTGGGGTATAGTGAGGTTTAACTTCTTCTGGAACTACCTCTGGTATGAGGGCTGCTATAAATCCTCCCACAGGCTTTTGGGCTGCCTCTCGGGCTGCTTTGTCAGCAGCATGATTTCCTCTGGTTATTGGATCCCTTCCTCGTCCATGACCTTTGCAGTGCATTACAGCAATCTGTTCTGGAGCCCATACTGCTTCTAACAGGATTTCTACTTCAGGTCCATATTTCAAAGCCTTCCCGTGGGCTCCGATTAGACCTCTTTCTTTCCATAGAGCTCCATGTGCATGCAGGGTTAAGAAGGCATATTTTGAATCAGTATAGATGTTTGCCTTACATCCGGCTGCCAATTGCAGAGCTCTAGTTAAACCTATAAGTTCAGCCTTTTGTGCTGAGGTGCCAGCAGGCAAAGCTTCAGCTTCCACAACTTCCTCATTGGTGACCACAGCATATCCTGCTCGTCTGGCACCTTCATGCAGGTAACTGCTACCATCCGTATAATATACAACATCTGGATTTTTCAATGGCTCATCTTTCAGATCAGGTCTACTGGAATAAACTTCATCCATTACTTGGAGACAATCATGTGATTCCTCATCATCTACCTCTGGTAGGGGCAGCAAAGTCGCTGGATTGAGCATATTCACTACTCGTAGATGAATCCTGGGATTTTCACACAATAGGCCTTGGTATCTAGCCATCCTTGGGTTCGTTAGCCAATAACTACCCTTATATTCCATGAGTGTCAGAACAGCATGAGGTACATTCACATACATCGTCTGGCCAAAGGTAAATTTATCAGCTTCTTTGACAAGGCTCGCAGTGGCCGCTACTGCCCTTAGGCATGGAGGCCATCCTTTTGCTACTGAGTCCAATTGTTTAGACAAATAAGCTACTGGACGGTTCCAACTTCCTAATCTCTGGGTCAGGACTGCCGCTGCAATCCCATTCTGTTCATGTACATACAGCTGAAAGGGTTTTTCCGAATTAGGCAATCCAAGGGCTGGTGCCTCCATAAGTCGCTGTTTGATAACTAAAAAGGCTTGTTTCTGCTCAGGTCCCCATACGAATGGGTCCTTTTCTGCACCTCGAGTGCTTTCATGTAAGGGCTTGGCCAGACTACTGAAATCAGGTATCCATAGTCTACAAAACCCTGCTGTTCCCAGGAATCCCCTAAGTTGTTTTCTTGTGGTAGGTTCCTTGATAAGGCAAATAGCTTCTTTCCTCTCTGGTCTCAATGCTCGTTGTTGGTGTGAGATGTCAAAGCCCAAATATTTGACCTTTTCTAAACATAACTGTGCCTTTTTCTGGGAAACTCGGTAGCCAGCTTCCCAGAGCAAGTGGAGCAGTTCCTCTGTCCCTTCTTTACAGGTATCAAAATCCTTTGCAGCTAGTATAAGATCATCCACATATTGCAGAACCACCTTTTCTCCCGGTATTGAGGGGTAACTTGTTAGATCCCTCGCCAAGGCAGTGCCAAATAAAGTTGGGGAATTTTTGAATCCTTGGGGCAATCTTGTCCAGGTTAGCTGGCCTTTTGTTCCTGTCAAAGGGTCTTCCCACTGGAAGGCAAATATAGGTTGGCTCTGTGGTGCCAGCCGGCAACAGAAGAATGCATCTTTCAAGTCCAATACAGTAAAAAATGTTGCTTCTGGTGGGATCAAACTCAGCAAGGTATATGGGTTTGGCACATTTGGGTGCAAGGTCTCGATAGCCTGGTTTACGAGCCTCAAGTCCTGCACTGGCCTATATTCATCTGTCCCAGGTTTTCGAACAGGCAAAAGGGGTGTGTTCCATTCTGATTGGCAAGGCTTAAGCAGACCATATTTTAATAGGCGGTCCAAATGTTTCTGGATGCCCTCCGCTGCTCGCCGGGGTAAGGGATATTGCTTTACAGATACAGGGGTAGCCATAGGTTTTAGGGTTACTACAATTGGAGCTATATTCTTAGCCATTCCTGGTGGGCTATTTTCGGCCCATACTCCTGGTGGCACCTGTAGAGTTCGGAGGAGCTTGTTTAATTCTGTATCCAATGTGGGTTGGACTTGCAAGGCTGACATTAGGCGCCATGATTGTTCCTTAGGTACTGAGAGGGTAATTATTCCTGCTGCTTTTGATGGCAGTTTCATTTCTGGACCTCGAGGAGTGAAAGTGATTTGGGCCTGCAATTTGGACAGCATATCTCTACCTAAGAGAGGTATTGGACACTCAGGTATATACAAAAACTGATGGGTTAAACGATGTCCCCCAATCTGGCATTCCAAAGGTTGGAGGAAAGACCTCTTAGCTGACTGTCCAGTAGCACTTTTAATGACTACACTTTTGGATGCCTTTTTCTGCAATAGTTCTGGGAGTACTGAGTATTCAGCCCCAGTATCAATCATAAAGTCTATTAAATGGCTCCCTAATTGAATCGTGACCGTGGGCTCCTGGAAGCCTAACTTTATGGAGTCCGGTCGTTCCTAGTCTTGGGTAAAATCCTCTTCTGCCAGTCCAATGAAATTGTCTCTACTCCGTCCCTGTCCTGGTCTCTGATATCTTCCATCTCGGATCATTCCCCGTCCCCGTCCCTGGTTTCTTGGGCCGGAGCCTGGGCCTGGGCCTGGGCCTGGGCGCACTTCTTCCAACCTCAGGGGTTCAGGACACTCCCGCTTCCAATGACCCTCCTTCTTGCAATTTGCACATTGATTCCTTCCCAGTGGTGGATTCCTTCCTCGCCCTCGCCCTCCATTTAAGGGGCGGTGGTTTTGCTTCACTGCTGTGGCTAGCATTACCATCTTTTCCTTCTGCCACTTCTTCTTCTCTTGCTTCTCAGCCTCATCCCTATTCCGATAAACTCGGCGTGCAATGGCCATAATTTGGCTCATCAGCATCCCTTCCCATCCTTCTGATTTCTGAATTTTCTTACGAATGTCAGAAGCGCACTGGGCCACAAATGTAGCAGTAATCATTCTACTGTTTTCAGGGGCTTCAGGGTCAAAAGGAGTCCATATACGATAGGCTTCTTGCAGCCTCTCTAAAAAGTCTCCCGGACTCTCATTTGGTTTTTGTTCTACTTCTGAAACTTTAGACATATTAGTGGGCTTCTGGCATGCCCTGCGGATACCTTGCACAAGTGTCTGGCGGTAGGTGATAAGTCTGGCCAGATGAATTGCATTGTTTGGATCCCAATTAGGATCTTCCAAGGGAAAGTTATCTTGGAGATGACGGTCAATATTATAAATATTTCCCGCTCTGGCCTGCTCACGCAAATATATCTGTGCCTTTTCAATTATGTCTCTCCTTTCCTCAGTGGTGAACAGAGTATTTAGGAGCTGGCGACAATCTGTCCAAGTAGGGCTATGAGTATTTACTATTGAAGTCACCAAGTCCATCATAGCCTGAGGTTTTTCTGCAAAAGATGGGGTGTGTGTTTTCCAATTCATCAGATCTGTAGTTGTGAATGGAATATATTGCAGGGTCGAAGTTCGAGGTGGCCGTGGTCCGGGTTGCCCATTAACCAGCGCAGGCTCCTCAAGTGCATCAAATACTCTTCTAAGAGGGGCTACTACGTGATCTTTCTCTTCACTTTGCTCTAGGGGCCTCAAATCATAGGGGATGGTATCTGTCGCAAGGCGTTCTTTTAGCAGCTTTATACGCCTGGCTGTATTGCTTGCTGACCGAGCAAGGTCTCCCTGTAACTTCTGTAACATTTCTCTGGGACTTGGATGTACAGGGGTTTGGGGTGGGCAATCAGTTGTTCCACTAAAGGAGACTGTAGATGGAGGTCTATTAGGAGTCACAGGTGGAATAACCACTTCTGCTTGGGCTTTATTATAGAACTCCAATGCCTCCTGAAGATATTTATCATAATCTATCAAGGAATCAAGCTCTGTGACTCCACTCCCATTATTCATTCCAGTTTCTTGCCTTGGGGTTACAACTGGTGGAGTGTTTGGATTAAGCTCCCTTCGATGTGGAGCATAGGGTGGAGGTGGAAGCACCTCTTCCTCTGGCCCCTCAAAAATGGGTTTGAGTTTATTTGGCAAGATTCCTTTCCTAGCTTCGGCTTTTACAGCCAATAATTTGCATCGTTTGACTTTGCATTCCCTTATCCATGGAGGATTTTTATTTAATGTGCTCAGCCAGGAATCTATATATGGAAATTGTTCTGGGCACCCTCCAGTTTCTTTGGCGATATCAGTCCAAAGTTTGCTTACTAAATTTATATCAAAGGTTCCCTGGGATGGCCATCCAGTAATTTGTTTTGGCCATTCTAGTTCACATAACGTTCTCAAGCGCTCTGGCGTCATTTTGACTCCATATGCCCCTGAGAAGGCTTTCTTAAAATTATTTAACATACACTCAAGAGGTGTATTTTCCCCCTTTGAACCCCCAACTCCCATTGTATGGCCCTGTGAAGTATCCACTCAGTCACTCACAGACGCGCTTCGTGGGTTTCCTTGCCTAGATGGAGTCGCCTCACTAGGAATCGAAGTACTGCCCACTCCACACTCGGGTCAGCTACAGATTGCTCTGTACTTTCTCACACATACAATGCGCTGGATACTTCACCACACTCTACCTCCCAATTTTTCCCTTTCCCTACACCAGATCACCATCTGATGTACCCAACCACCTAGCGTACTCAGTTTCCCCTTACTGAGACGCAGAAGTTTGATCAAGACTTCTCTTCCTCCTAATTAATTGGAGGGCCAAAAATCCCTTTGTGCACTTACCCTTGGTTGGTTCCCTGTTTCCCCCGGTCCGTCGCCGCCAGTGAGCAGGGTATCAGACAGACGAGTCTTCTGCGTTCCCCCTGGAAAAAATTACCAGTGCGCGCTTTGGGTAAGCAGTTGTCCTCTCTCTTGTACCCTGCCCAGTAGGGCGAAGGGGCTGCGTTCCAGCAGACCACTTATCCGAGTCACAGGGCACCATAAAATGTAGCACCCTGCTTGTGGTTAACGCTTAGCTGGAATGAAATATTCAACGCAGCAATAGAGAAATTAAAATAGTAATTTATTTGTCAGACAAATAAATAAGAGGCACAGTGGTACATGGTTACCAAGCTCTGGCCTGGCCTCCTGCCATTCTGGCCAGCACTTATATTCCCTTAATCCAGCCCCCTTTGCTCCTCCTGTGGCTGCCTCTGTCCAATCAGCCTGGTTGAAATTCCTATTGGCTGTTTGCTAGAGCCAATCACAAAAGATACACCCACAAAAGATACACCCATTTCCTTGCCCTTATATGGGAGACAAAGAGCTATATATAAATGACAAATAAGTAATAATATATCTTACATGGAATCTTAATTACCAGCTCACCTCTTACCCTTCTTGCCCTATTGCCTTCTAAAACAAATGGTTTAATCTTACATTTTATGTTCAACAGATGTCAAGGATCTTGAGTTTCACATAAACATTGAAAGATTTCCTTCATTTAATGTTTCTAAACAAAATGCCTGACAACTATATATCAAGACTGCCCGGATGGCGTCTTCTGTCTGGCAGGGGGGCTGGTAGCTGACTTAATTTCAGGATAAATACAACTCTTACAACCATATGAAATAAGAATCTAGCATTCCTTAAATCCTTTGCATAATTACATTTAAGCCAATATATTTAAGCTAATATATTTCATACATTTATCATAGGTAGCCTCTTAAAAGAATAAAGCTTCTCAAAGTGAAAAGGAAGGAACTCAATAAAACACAGCTTTTAAAAGAAGCCTCTTCAGTTTGCACCTCCCCCTTTCCCCCTCCTCTCCAGCCTCAAAATAAAATAGGAAGAAGCTGCTTCTTCTGCCAAGCCAGTTGCCTTTCCAACATTTAACACATTTTAACCTTTTTTTAACTCTCTTAGTTTAAGAAACAGCTTTAGAAGAGACTTCCCCCAAAAATGTTCTCTTTCCAGCTAAATGTTTCTCCCCATAGCTCCTGGCCTTTTAACCTTAGAAAGAAGATCTGGCTCATTTTACTGGGAGGCACATTAGTATTATCTTTCCCCATTCCTAATGGTGTTTTCTCAGCCTTGGGGCAGCATATGTAATTTCCCTTTTTATGACTTTGAGAATTGTTTTTCTGCTATAAATCAATGGGGCCCTTCTTGTCTTAGGAGGAAAAACATCTTGCCAAGGTTCTTTTAGGCAGCTGGTCTTTTGCCTGGCATGAAACATTTGAAAATCCTTTTTTTAAGCTCATTTTTAAATACAAGCCTTGATTGAAATATATAGAAGCTTTGATAAAAATGCAGGCTTATGATTAGATGCCTCAACTCCAGAGGAGAGAGTATAGAGGTTAGAGGCATTAGGAATTATGTGAACTAGAAGCTGGAGGCATGGAGCAGTAGGCTGGAAGGCCAGAAAGGCAGAGCACAATGTTTGATGTTTATTTGCACCCAGGGGCGGAGGAAAGGGGGCGCGGTAGATGCGGGCCAACCCGGGTGTCACCACTGGGGGGGGGGGTGACAAAATGCCAGGCAGCACTCACCGCGGGGCCTGCAGGCTCCGCACTGCCCAAATAGTCCACCTGCTGCCTCCCCCCCAGCTGTAGGGCGGCTGAATGGGAGGAGGCAGGCAGACTCCGGAGGCCCCGCGGTGCGCCCTGCCCCTATGGGAGGCTCACTCTGCCCCGAATGTGCAGCTCCAGGCACCCAAGCGGCTTCCTCCATCGCTATTTGCACCCAAGGTTGTGGCTATGGGAGAAACAATAACCTTTTGGGGTGTTGATGCCATGAATCCCTCCGTCATACGCTCAGGTTGTATACATACGTGTAAATAAACCATATATCCTAAAGACACCACAGTCTCCTCTGTGCCTCATTTCCAAAAGGAAACACAGACCCAGGATAAGCGACTGGAAACCCTGGAATCTCTCACCACTCAGAGATTGGGGCGGCATGCAGCAGAATAATGAGCAGCTACCCTGATTCCAACTGTGTATACTCAGCAATAAGCAGCATTCAGTTCAATGACGTCTACTCCAAAGTCTGTTGCCACAATAGAAATTAAATAATAGCAGAAGCAAACTTCAATGTTTTATTATTATTGTGCCGTCAGTGCCATCGTACAGTGCCATCAGTGTGCATGACATTTTATTGAGTGCAAAAATGACAGGTCTCTGCCCCAAGTAGATTGCAAACTAAAAGTTGACATAGCAGAAACAATAGGGGAAGGAAAGGGGGCGCAGAGGCTGGGGTACACAGGGAAAGACTATCTTTCTGTTTCAGTGGCACGTGCTTAGGCCTGGTGACATGCTTAGTTGCAGTAAAAAGAAACTAATAAATTATATTTTAGAAGACCTAGGAGGAGGCAGGGCTCATCAGAGAGCTTTTCCTTTGGCCCCTTAGGGCTGGCAACATCCTGTTTCACTCCTGCTGCTGAGCCGAAGGTGATTTATTCAGCAGCTGGCTTATGCTATCTACTCTGGAAACATAAGGAAAATAATTAAGAGCACTTTGGGGGTACCTACCAGGCAAACCACTTACTTGGCCAGGAGTCAGATTCAACCCCATTGGAAACAGCAACGAGGCTGCCTGTAGAGATGGCAGTTAGGGAGGCCGAAATAATGCTTCAATGTGGTATAATGGTTAAGGTAAAGGGACCCCTGACCATTAGGTCCAGTCGTGGCCGACTCTGGGGTGGCGCCGCTCATCTCACTTTATTGGCCGAGGGAGCTGGCGTACAGCTTCCGGGTCATGTGGCCAGCATGACTAAGCCTCTTCTGGCGAACCAGAGCAGCGCACGGAAACGCCGTTTACCTTCCCGCTGGAGCGGTACCTATTTATCTCCTTGCACTTTGACGTGCTTTTGAACTGCTAGGTTGGCAGGAGCAGGGACCGAGCAACAGGAGTTCACCCCGTCGCAGGGATTCAAACCACCAGCCTTCTGATCAGCAAGTCCTAGGCTCTGTGGTTTAACCCACAGCGCCACCCGCGTCCTGGTATAATGGTTAGATCCCTGGATTAGGACCTGGGAGGCCAGGGTTCAAATTCCCACTCTTCCATGAAGCTCACTGGGTGACTTTGGGTCAGTCACTGTCTCTTAGTCTAACCTACCTCACAGGGTTGTTGTGAGGATGAAACAGGGAAGGGTAGCACAGGCAAAAGCAGGAAAGTGGAAAATAATCACTAGTGGCTGGTTACTTTTCTTGGATGAGATTCCTCCTTTGTGCGAGCTGTTTAAATGGTAACATTTCGCTGCAAGCTTCTTTGCATTTGTAATTAAAATCTATGTACTGATTAGGGATGTGGACTCAGGCTTCCTCAGAACAAAGTCCAGCACGCTAAACCCTACACCACCCTTGCCAGCTCACTATTCTGTGACTCAGCTGATTCAAATACACCAGGTGTTATGACACATGTTGTTGTCCATCGATGTGTGTTCATGTAATGGATCAAACTGCCTGTGGTTCTTGCTCTCTTTGGGGCAAGCCTGCAGGGTGGGGGTGGGGAGCCTTTTTGACTCTACAGGCCAGATCTTTATCTCCCCTCACCCCTGTGGACCGACTTCACCTGTCAAAGGTGGTCAGTGAGTTTGTAGAGAAACCAAGCAGGATGGAATCCCCAGCCCATCAGCTGACCGGCAGAGTTCCTATTTTGCTTTCTGCAGAGAATCCAGGGTGAATGCTCAGCAAATAGGTAGCGTGCTTAATCAATAATATTACTATAAGCCAATACAAATAAAAAAGAACTGTTCATAAATAATATAATAATATAATATTTATATGCCCATCTAATTGGGTTTCCCCACTCTTCATGTGATGACTAAAGGGGGCGGGGCTAACCTACTGGCCCCAGGGCCAGATTTATGTTTGATGAGGCCCTACATTACTGAAGGCAATGGGGCCCTTTATATGTCCAGCTGTCCTTTGTCAACAACAAATTGTCGCTGTTTTTTTTGTGTTGAATATATGCTATATGGTCATTTATGGACCTAATAGGTATCTAAAGCCATTTGCACATAACAAAATATGTATTTTATCAAAGTAATTGTTGAATTGAAACGCAATTAAGAAGAAGTATATTAATAGTAAAGAAGAATATATTTGGGGGGGGGGGAGAGAATGGGGCCCTAAGCTATAGCTTGTTTAGCTTATACGTAAATCTAGCACTGACTGGCCCAGACTTTGATGTCAAACACATCCCAACTTCATATCCTAAACATCCACACACTGCTGCAGACATCTGCACTGTCAAAGGCTGGGACCATGCATTTAATGCACTTGCATTTAATGCATTTAAAGCTATGCATTTAATGCACTTCTGCAGGAATCCTCACAGAACTAGAATTGCCAGATCCTTAACAAACTACAGTTGCCAATATTCTTCAGGTGTGTGTGTGTGTGTGTGTGTGTGTGTGTGTAAGATATGAAGTGTGCATAGCCCTGATCTCATTATTCACATGCTCTTCTCTCCCACTTCCACTGACGCAGTTGTGCTGACACAAGGGCCCAGGCAGCTTGTGGAACATGGGCTCGGTTCCCCAGACTGGAGGATTACATTTGGACGAAAACAGCTGTGGTGGAAATGAATTCAAACGAGTCCAAAAAAGTTATAAGCATGTGTCTGTAGTCCAAAAAGAGGTCAGTTTAAAAGTCCTCTGGAAGCGTTTGAAGTCAACTGGTTGGTTTTTAAGCATTCAAATCCTTATGTTGTCATTGTTTAATATTTATATCTTGCTCTTCTCTCACTAAATACCCAGAGTGCCTTACAAGGAAACATGAAACACAACCATGCATTAAAATATAAAAACGGATTTATTTTCTTAATACTACATTCTTTTTAAAAAGTGTAAGGAGTTGGATTATCTGCCAGTTGTGTTTACTTCTGTTTTCAATTCTTGCATGTGATTTTCACAGATCTTTAGGTTGACATACCTGTGTGAATCACTTTCTGAGCCCAATGACACAGAAGCTTCCCCAGCACGGGGAAGAGGATACTTTTTCCAAAATGTGTTGAGTGCCTTTGTTTTAGCAGTGGTAGGATGATTGCCGTCTAAATTGCCCTGCACTATGAATTTTTAACAGAGATGGTTTTAGTACTTGAGCAATCTGTTGTAACCTATAAATAGTCTCTATAATATTTGGAATTCTTATAAGCAGATATGTTTATTAAACATTAATAAGAGATTTTTTATTTGGCAGTATTCATTAATAATTATGTGTCAGTAAAAAGCATTTGCAGGAACAGAACTGCAATCGATGCCCACAGTCCAAAAGCCCTGTACAGTCATGCACACATTCCTTTCCATAAGCAAGTATGGGGTACATATGCATTGCCAACCAACTTGGAACTGGGGATTCTGTATTACAGAAGACTTTCTCTAGGGAAAGCCAGTGACCCCAACTTGTGTCACATCCACATCACACATTTGAAGCACGTTTAAAGGATTTTATTTATTTATTTATTTATTTATTTATTTATTTATTTATTTATTTATTTTGCCAATTACCAGCTCCACTAACAAGCTACAGGATTATTTGGGGGAAGACATTTGCTTGGTCTGGATGTGACCAAGGTTTCCATCCACTAATATGTCAGGTTGATTCTGTTTCAGAATACAGTGGTACCTTCAGGTTAAGTACTTAATTCGTTCTGGAGGTCCCTTCTTAACCTGAAACTGTTCTTAACCTGAAGCACCACTTTAGTTAATGGGGCCTCCTGCTGCCACCGCACCGCCGGAGAAGAAGAAGAAGAAGAAGAAGAAGAAGAAGAAGAAGAAGAGGAGGAGGAGTTTGGATTTGATATCCCGCTTTATCACTACCCAAAGGAGTCTCAAAGCGGCTAACACCCTCCTTTCCCTTCTTCCCCCACAACAAACACTCTGTGAGGTGAGTGGGGCTGAGAGACTTCAAAGAAGTGTGATTGGCCCAAGGTCACCCGGCAGCTGCATGTGGAGGAGCAGGGAAGCGAACCCGGTTCCCCAGATTACGAATCTACTGCTCTTAACCACTACACCACACTGGCTCTCGATTTCTGTTCTCATCCTGAAGCAAAGTTCTTAACCCGAGGTACTATTTCTGGGTTAGCAGAGTCTGTAACCTAAAGTGTATGTAACCTGAAGCGTATGTAACCCGAGGTACCACTGTATAACTTTTTAGTTGCTGGGGGCTCTGATACTTTGCCAAATTATTTGAGATGAGCCCTGTTTAATTCAACTTTTAAGTAGGCATGTATAGGTTTCCTGGCATCTTAAGGTAGAGATGGGAAAGATTCCTTTTTGAAACTGCAGATGAGGCTCACTGCAGTCAGTGGCAGGCATTCATCAATAAGTTCTGTCAGCCCCAGTTTTCTGATAAGGGACAGAGGTTCATACCCATCATCATTTCTCCAATGAAGATTGGGACGTCCTAAGGAAAAGCAGGACATTCTGGGATGGCATCTGTAAATCCAGGAGTCGGGACTGTCCCTGGAAAACAGGGACATTTGGAGGGTCTGGGAGGTCCAGAATAGAATGAACAGACCAATAGGATGAAGGATAAAGATCTTATTAAATAGCAGCAAAGCATCATGATTATGTTTACATCCCTGTGGTTTCTGGGAACCCCATTAGCAACAGACGTGACTCCAGAAGCTGGAGCTGGAGCTTGGCTGGTGGTATAATGCATTTTCTGCAGTCTAGTGCATATGCTAAGGTACTCTCCAGCAGAATTGGTGGAGAGGCTTATGTAGTGCTAGGGTTGCCTAGGCCGCACCTGGTGTTTGGGTAACAAGTCCATTCCCACCAAAGTGAAAGTCTACTTCATACTTGGCAGGCAGCCAATATAGATAACTTCCAAGTCTATCCAATACTCCTTATTCCAGGTGTCACCGTGGGAATGGCAGAAGCAAAATCCCCACACGGTGCCATCTCAGCCCATAACTAGATGTGAGAAACAGTTTGTGAAAGAAACAGAGTTTAAAATCCCCAAGCTCACAGGATTTCTAGGCATAAAATGAGCATTGAGGTATACCTCCTGAAGCTCCTCAAAATCACAATGGTCTTCAAGAATTTGCTAATATTTTCAGCTGATGGGAGAAGTGGTCTACCAACCCTTGAATGGCACCAGATTGGCAAGGGTATACAGTGGTACCTCGGGTTACAGACGCTTCAGGTTACAGACTCCGCTAACCCAGAAATAGTACCTCGGGTTAAGAACTTTGTTTCAGGATGAGAACAGAAATCATGCTCTGGCGGCGCTACAGTAGCGGGAGGCCCCATTAGCTAAAGTGGTGCTTCAGGTTAAGAACAGTTTCAGGTTAAAAACGGACCTCCGGAACGAATTAAGTTCTTAACCCAAGGTACTACTACTACTACTACTACTACTAAAGCAGTAGAGTTCTTAAAAATTCTCCACAGGGAGTAGATCACATCCACTGTACAGAAACATAATGTTGTGTTGGGAGTTGGGGAAACATAACACTTTTTCAATTCTTCAATCTAACTGTGTTGCCTTATGGACATCAAGAGCTGTATGTTTCTTTTTGATAGATACATAACTTACAGCAGAGAAAGCAAATTCAATTATATCTGACAGTACCTTGCCTACAAGCAAATCGCCCAACTGCAAGCTTTTACTGCTATTATTAGCTTTGTCATAGGAATTGCGTTTAAAAAAATAGCAAAGGCTTGTGGATGCCTTTGGCTGCCCTCTTAACTTCAAATTACATTGTCAAGTCTCCTTTGGGGTATGCTCCTGAAAGGCCATTTCATTTCATGCTGAATATTAAGACTTCTTGCGTTTGTCCTTATTCTGCACATAAATGAAGGTACGTTAGGTGGCAAGCCCTGGCATCCGGTTAAATATGGGCATGTTTAAAGGGGCATATTCAGCATAAAGAAGCTGAGTGCAAACAGGAACTGAGTGGGAAGAGCAAATATTCTCTTGAGCATAGTTGTGCTGGTCCCGGGGGCTAACGGAGAGGCGGGGTCCAAGTCCAGTCCGAGGTCGATGGTGTAGTATGGAGGCTGTCTGTCAAAGCTAAAGCTGGGTCCAAGGCAGGGAGTCGGGTGAGGTCGGGAACTCTGGTAGAAGAGCAGGACAGGGTGCGGGCAGGAACAGGCTAGCGACAACATTGCTCCCGCAACCTGGGACTGGGCTGGCTGGCTTTTATCTGCCCCAAGGCATAGGGCGGCCCCGGTACACAGGTGACTCGCCTCTCCTGGCCTGGAGGCGAGCACTCCTCCTGCGGGAACTTAGTTCCCTCTGCCTCTCTGCCCTGAGCCTCTGCAGCTCAGGAGAGGCTGAAGGGTTACCGGACCCAGAGGCAACCTCAGCTTCCCCTGATGGGGCTGAGAGTGGAGCACCTGCAGGCAATGGGTCCTCCATCCCCTCAGGGGCCAGAGCAGACTAGCTGATGCCTGCACCTGAGGATCCAGCACAGGTGAGGACCCTTGAGGCTCAAGCCCCAGCTCCGGCTCAGCTGGTTCTGGAGGCGGGGACTCCTGTGCAGGCTGGGATTCCTCAGGTTCAGCCTCTGAATCCGAATCCCAGGCCATCACAATAGTGGAATTTTGAGGGGATATCTTCTTCAACTCTTTTTGTAAGTGCCATAGGACGTACTGGTGGGTACACAGGGGCCTGTGGGTGCCATGTTGCCTGCTGATTCTTGCTTCTAAGAAAAGCGTTATAAATTAAATGGTGGTTTTTAGAAACACGTTTTAAAATCCACACACACCTCTGAGGGGAGGGAGTACCACGGTATGGTATGTGCATTGGTGACCGCCTGTTTTAGAAGCACATGGAATGGGATTTCCAGGGTTGCAACAGACAAAAACAAAACTGACAGCTTGTTTCCAAACCTTCATGTAAGCCCACTTTCTTATTCTATCGAAAGTGCTAATGTTCTAAAGCTAACACTCTTAAAAGCGCTAATCTAATTTAAGCGTAAGCCTTTTGTTGGTGCTGGGTTGTGTTTTGGTGCAATGAATTATCTGCACATAGTTCCCTTAAGTGTATCCCAGTCTCTATTGCTTGGCCTCTGAGAATCCCTGCTGAAGGCCTTCATTTAGATGGCCTACCAGCAATCTATATACTGTAGAACCCTGTGGAAAAACCAGTCGAGTTACCTGTGTGATGCCTGAATTAACCAGTCAAGGTTCAACAGATAATGCAGCTTATAAGTGCCTAGGTGAGTAAAGAAGAGATGGGCTCCTGTTTGCTGAGATAATGTAGGCATAGGAGGATTTAGGGGACCACAACCAGTTTGGTCACATTGGGGATGGAGTAACTATAATGTAGAATGGAAGGTGAGTTCCATATCTCATATATGGAACTGGCGGAAATGACTGGCAGAATCCGAGACCAGGGAGAAGAGTCGGTGGAGGAAGATTGGAAAAAATTTAAAGATTATTTACAGAAATACTGTAAAATTAAGGAGTTTTAGAAAAAAGGTGGAATAAAGCTATACTGCTTTGGCAGAAATGTTAGAAGGAACTAGGTATAGATAGATTGTTAATGCATCAAAAGGGAAAAAAACTAGGTTACAATATGTTAAAATTAACTATAAGACAGAAAATAGATGAAGATGGAAAGGACTTGCTGAAATAGTTAATTGAAGTGGAAAACAAAAAGGGAGGCGTTGAGGAAGTCAATGAAACAAGTGTATGAAAGTTAAGATCGAAAATATTGGAAGTGTTTTTAATTGCTTTTGTTTTGTTTTGTTAATTTAATGTTTTATGTAGTGTTTTTGTTTCTGTTTCTGTTTTTCTATGTTTAACTTTTCTTTTTTTTTGTAATTTCCAAAATCTTAATAAATATTATTTTTTTAAAAAAAGAATGGAAGGTGAGAAGGGGGTGTCAGCCAAATTTGGGCATTGCACAAGGTGCCACTGAAATTTGAAACCCCAAGGCCCACCGCTGATGTATGTCAAGCAACAAAAATTTACTACTGATGTATGTGAAGCAACAAAAGTGTACAAGGTAAATGCTTACATTAATATGATTACTTTAACAGTTGTATTGAATGATGGAGTTTTGAGAGGGGCGATTTCTCATGCCCAGAGTGAAAACATTCAGCTGCTGAAACACGTGATAATGTTACGGAGCGTTCCTGAGTAGCCCATGCCAAAACAACATAAATGAACCAAAATAATATGTATTTAGAAAAAGTGTGAGATAAAGTGGAAGAATTGCTGCTTTGATAGGCAAGTTTTTGCACAGATACGGAGTTACCTAAATACAATGTATTTTCCCCCTTAAAAGCAAAACTGTTTTTTTTACATCTCTCCAAAAGAGGAGAAGATTCATAATTGTATCAAATTGTAAACTTCTAAACTTCTAGGGTATGCTTTTCGGTTATTTCTGGAAAGCTGCTAAGATCAAAGCATTTTCATTGCTGCGCTTTAAGAAACAGAACTCCATTAAAACGAAACATTTCTTGCTCTTAAGTCCAAAAACTAATTAGTTGTTAAATATTCACAGGGGATTTTCCTTCTAGCAACAAATCAGGGACTTCGTAAACCCAGCCTTTATTAACCAAAATATGTTCCTAGTTAGGTCAAGTTTAATTAAAAAGTGTCTTCTGTTGGGCGCTGCTATTGTATCCCTGATAAACACCAAATTAGAAAATAATTTGTATTAATAACACATGGTCCAGGGGTGGGGGGCAAGGAAGCAAGGTGTGCTTGCTGTTTATTTGGCAGCATGTTTAATAGTCAGTGCAAGTTAATTACATTTTAAATTATACCCTGTGGTGTAGCAATGCAGAGGAACATATTTCCTGGCATTTTTAAATAATGAAGAAATTATTCATATATCTCAAATGTGCAGCTTTCAGAAAAACCTGCTTGGAGGGCCATATACATCAGGGTAGTTAGGCAGACTTCCAATTTTTTTTGTACCAAAAGCCCAAGATCCACCAACCAGAGCCTTGTGCAAAAACCACATAAACCGTGAATTAAATAATGTTAAGCTTAGGAATTGGTTTCCAGCACCAGAACTGAACAGAACTCATATAGTCCTTCAACACCAAAGCCCACTTCTAGCCCCAGCCTTCTTCATTTCATAGAATCATAGAGTTGGAAGGGACCCAGGGGTCATCTAGTCCAACCCCTTGCAGTACAGGTATCTCAGCTTAAGCATCCATGACAGATGGCAATCCAACCTTTGTTTAAAACCCTCCAAGGAAGGAGAGGCCTGAGGTTTCAGCTGTATAAATTAGGACTGGATTGGAAGCAAGACCTGAATGCAACAGCACTCCCTCCGCTTGTGACTCTCAGCAGCTAATAATAATAATAATGATAATGATGATGATGATGATGTATTTATACCCCGCCCATCTGGCTGGGTTTCCCCAGCCACTCTGGGCAGCTCCCAACAGAATATTAAAAACACGATAAAACATCAAACATTAAAAACTTCCCTAAACAGGGCTGCCTTCAGATGTCTTCTAAAAGTCAGATACTTCTTTATTTCCTTGACATCTGGTGGGAGGGTGTTCCACAGGGCGGGCGCCACCACCGAGAAGGCCCTCTGCCTGGTTCCCTGTAACCTCACTTCTCACAGTGTTCAGAGGCATGCTGCTTTTGGCAGTGGAGGTAGTGAAAAGCAATCATGACTGCTAGCAACTGATTTCCTTATCCTCTATGAATTGAGCTCTTTTTTGGGCAAAGTTTCTGAGCTATTTTAAAGAAAATTAACCAAAATCTACACTTCCGATATGGGCTGCCATACATCCTTGTGTGATTTCCGCTGGGGCACCCTTTCTGAATGTCGTATTCTGTGGAAATTCTGGAAATAAGGCAACCCTAATCGTTCTACCTCTCATGGAAGCCAGTTCCATAATTTAACTGTTTACTGTGTGAAGAACAGTGAGAGCTGGACCATAAAGAAGGCTGATCGCCAAAGAACTGATGCTTTTGAATTATGGTGCTGGAGGAGACTCTTGAGAGTCCCATGGACTGCAAGAAGATCAAACCTCTCCATTCTGAAGGAAATCAGCCCTGAGTGCTCACTGGAAGGACAGATCCTGAAGCTGAGGCTCCAATACTTTGGCCACCTCATGAGAAGAGAAGACTCCCTGGAAAAGACCCGGATGTTGAGAAAGATGGAGGGCACAAGGAGAAGGGGACGACAGAGGACGAGATGGTTGGACAATGTTCTTGAAGCTACTAACATGAGTTTGACCAAACTGCGGGAGCCAGTGGAAGACAGGAGTGCCTGGCGTGCTCTGGTCCATGGGGTCACAAAGAGTCGGACACGACTAAACGACTAAACAAACAAAAAAGCAGTGTGAAGAACTGCTTTCTTTGGTCTGCCCTTGGGGTGTTAATGCTGTGTACCCCTCCATCGTAGGCTCAGGTTGTATATATGTGTAAATAAACTGTATATCAAAAAGACACCAATCTCTGCCACGCATCATTCTAAAATGAAATGCAAACCCTGTGTAAGCTCCTGGAAACCGTGGGCTCAGAGATTGGGGTGGCATGCAGCAATATAAACAATCTCTCAGTATCTGTTTCTAAAAGCCAAGTGGTGTTAATTGTCCTACACATCTCTCTGAAATGAATTCAAGCTACCCTGCAGTTTAAATGTTGATCACGTCCATCATGCGCAGGCAGAGAATTGTACAAAAACCATTCTTCTTAGATCATTATGGCAGCAAAAGCACTGGGCTAATATTTATCACTTCACTCTGCTAAACAAGCTTGGATTTCATCAGCTCTGCACATTAAAGGCACAGAAACAATTCTCTGGCATCTTTTACAAATGAGTGTTCAAAAACCTCAATCTGAAGCAGTGCACGAATTCATCACTGAGCAGGAAAGAGCTGCAAGGGCATTATATTTAGTTACGCTTTGTTTTTTGTCCCACCCTCAGGGAAACACAATGTACCAGACTGAAATCACAGTTGTGTTAATATTGTGAAGACCTATTAATGATCCAAATATATTTTTATATATATAGGAAACATTTTCTAAAGAAAGAGGGAACAAGTCTGAATGAGCAGGCATGGATGCTTATTAGTAGCACCAGGCTTTAAATAGCTAATTATGACAATACTTTGCATTTATACCAAGTAGATTTCAAGTGTTCAAGGAGCACCACATATATTATCTCGGTAATCAAGCCATCCCCAACCTTGGTGCCCTCAATATGTTTTGGGTTACAACTCCCAGAACCCCCAGCGAATATAGCCATGGAAACTGGAATTCCTGTCCAAAACGTAATTTGGACTATGGGAGGCAGTAGTAATCTTTATTTGCAAGTTAGGCCTGCTTTATTATCTGTATTTTGCAAAAAGGGGGCCACTGGCAGATTACGGCTACAACCCTAATTCCATTTACTTTAGAGTAAGACCCACTGGGGGACGCGGGTTAAACCACAGAGCCTAGGACTTACCGATCGGAAGGTTGGCGGTTCGAATCCCCGCGACAGGGTGAGCTCCCGTTGCTCGGTCCCTGCTCCTGCCAACCTAGCAGTTTGAAAGCACGTCAAAGTGCAAGTAGATAAATAGGTACCGTTCCGGCAGGAAGATAAACAGCATTTCTGTGTGCTGCTCTGGTTTGCCAGAAGTGGCTTAGTCATGCTGGCCCCATGACTCGGAAGCTGTACGCTGGCTCCCTCGGCCAATATAGCGAGATGAGCGCCACAACCCCAGAGTCGGTCACGACTGGACCTAATGGTCAGCGGTCCCTTTACCTTTACCTTAAGACCCACTGGATTCAGTAGGACTTAATTCTGAGTAGTGATGGTTAGTTTTGTGCTGTAAGACTGAAAGAGCAGTGC
This sequence comes from Podarcis erhardii, assembly GCF_964252035.2. Lineage (NCBI taxonomy): Eukaryota > Metazoa > Chordata > Lepidosauria > Squamata > Lacertidae > Podarcis > Podarcis erhardii. The sequence goes on along the minus strand of NC_138512.1, from coordinate 66,504,916 downwards.
TTTCATTTGAGGTGATATTTGAAAAGGATACATCATGACTATCAACCTTAGCAACAAATTTATATATTTATAGCATCCATTACCTGCCGTGAAGGAAATGGTCTATTTGATATTGTTTCACACCCCTCCCTCCCAATCTCTCAGCAGTGCGAAATTCCACAGATTCCAGGAACTTACCCACGGTTTAGTCTCTGGCATCTTCAGGATATATGGTTTATTTACACATATATACAACGTGAGCCTGCGATGGAGGGGCTCACAGCATTAACACATCCAGTAATGTCTTGCTTCTCCTATAGTCACAGCCTTGGATTCAAGCAGAAATCTGGCATGGCTCTGTCGCTCAGCCAACTCCTTGGGCTTCTGGTACAGAACTACAGTCTTTGTTACCTTAAAGAGCTATACTTAAACCAGGAAGCTGACCTAGCATTCCAGCAACTGAATTGCATAATTTGGGTAAAATTGCATTAGATTTTAACCATTGATGGATTCAGGAATTAGAAGGGTCTCATGCATATAGCCTACCCCCCACCCCTCGTCACAACAGTACTAAAATATACTGCTTTGTATTAGCTAAAATGTTTATACACTCCTTTGGGGATTGTTAAACCTGATCTGTCAAGATCTCTCTCTCTCTCTCTCTCTCTCTCTCTCTCTCTGTGTGTGTGTGTGTGTCTGCACTGTGCATATTATTCGTAGCTGAAAATTAAGACCCTCTAATTTGGGGGTTGCAAGTCATGGACCAGAGGCTATTTCTGGTCAGCAACTTGCTTTGGCTTGCTGATCAGAGGACGATCTCATACAAATGATGATCAGAATTAAGACGGGATCTCAGTACAGTATACAAAGGAAGCATCTGCTGGAGTTTGTGTAAGACAATGGCTTTAGAGATACAGAAAGAGCATCGCCTTTCACTCAAGGTTCATTTTGACAGATCTGTTGCTCCACAGGGGAAGTCACTCATATGCTGGTGACCCCTCCTTGTTAACCCTTTTCTTTCTCAGAACCTTGTGCTTCTCAGTAAACTTTTATCTTTGCTTCATCAAAAACCCCTGTGGTCTCCATTTATACCCCACCGGCGTCCGAAGTCAAGGCACACACTACTTTGAGTTGTTCTTGGGGAGACATAAGGGTAAAATTTGGTTTTAGTAGAGGGCAGGCTTGAAGAAAAATAAATTGCTTTCACCCAGTGGCAGTAAGTTCATAAATGGGGAGCGGGTGGGCAAGGAGAGGTGCAGACTTCATTCTGGCTGGATCTCTGAAGTGTTGACAACAAGAAACTTTATTGAACGACTGAACAACAGGCACAAAGCAACTGCTTATATACACTTCTGAAGACCTGGGCCACATCCACTCCCACCGTGATTGGCTTTCTAAACCTCCAAGCTGCGAATCATGACTCAGAGTTTAAGGGCCAATGGCAGAGGCTCAGATCCTGAAATGTTCTGTGATTGGATATCATGTATCAAAGCAGAACACAGGAGCTCAGATTGCTCAGTCCAGACTCTAGCTCAGGCAAACACAGACTACTGAATACATAACAAAACACAACCCAGGGAAACTGGGATACTGCGACACCCACCCTTTGCCTGAAGGCCCCAGACTGGAAAATACAAACATTGGGAAACAAAGCTAACAGCATCATTTAAAGCCATCCATCAACAAAACATCACGAAAGCACAGTTCAGTAACAGCAGGCAACCAGTACGTTTCTGAACCAGTACGTTTCCGAGCACAATTCAAAGTGTTGGTGCTGACCTTTAAAGCCCTAAATGGCCTCAGTCCAGTATCCCTGAAGGAGCATCTCCATCCCCATCGTTCAGCCCGGACACTGAGGTCCAGCGCCGAGGGCCTTCTGGCGGTTCCCTCACTGCGAGAAGTGAGGTTACAGGGAACCAGACAGAGGGCCTTCTCAGTAGTGGTGCCCGCCCTGTGGAACACCCTCCCATCAGATGGCAAGGAAATAAAGAACTATCTGACTTTTAGAAGACATCTGAAGGCAGCCCTGTTTAGGGAAGTTTTTAATGTTCGATGTATTTATCGTGCTTTTAATATTCTATTGGGAGCCGCCCAGAGTGGTTGGGGAAACCCAGCCAGACGGGCGGGGTATAAATAAATAAATAAATAAATTATGATGATGATGATGATGATGATGATGATGATGATGATGATGCTTGCATCCACACTACACACCTGCCTTCCCTAAAAGCCTGGACAAAAAAGGTGCTTTCACTGTTTTGTTTTTTTTTGCCTGCAAAAGCCATTTTTGTTTAGATAAGATATGTAATTAATTTATGTATATTTGTTCTAGAACTGCTGATTGTATCTATTTTAATAAAAATGTGTATCTACTTGTTTTTAAAATTTGAATTTATCTGTATTTTCTTACAAATACTTCATACTATTTTATGTTAAGTGGTTTTGATTGCTTATGTGGTACATAAATAATAAAGTGTGCTTTAAAAAGCATATATTAGTGAAAGCAACATACAAATAAGCATTAGATTGGGGGGGGGGAATTGCTTCCAAAATTGTGTACACGAGGCAAAATTGCATACAAAAATGCGTATCTCAGGACAAATTTTCATGCCTACTTTAAAAACAAAATTAGAAAATGGATGCAGAACTGTGGAGAAAATAAGAAATTTGCCCATCTCTAGGTTAGTGTGCCTTACAGTGTCATCATAAAAGGTAAAGGTAAAGGGACCCCTGACCATTAGGTCCACTTGTGGCCGACTCTGGGGTTGCGGCACTCATCTCGCTTTACTGGCTGAGGGAGGCGGCGTACAGCTTCCGGGTCATGTGGCCAGCATGACTAAGCTGCTTCTGGCGAACCAGAGCAGCGCATGGAAACACCGTTTACCTCCCCACCGGAATGGTACCTATTTATCTACTTGCACTTTGACGTGCTTTTGAACTGCTAGGTTGGCAGGAGCAGGGACTGAGCAACGGGAGCTCACCCTGTTGCGGGGATTCGAACCGCCAACCTTCTGATTGGCAAGTCCTAGGCTTTGTGGTTTAGACCACAGCGCCACCCGCGTCCCACAGTGTCATCATAGCACTGGTCTAATGCAAACTGCGCCTCTCACATTTATATAGTTTGGGAGGGGAGAACAAGTCTATGAAGTCTATGAAGATATCAACTCAACGCCTCCCCCCTCAGCTGGCAGCACGCTGGCTTCTGAATTATACACAATTGTTACTCTTAGCGTGCTCTTATTTCAGTTATAAATACATGCACAGTTTCCTAGGAATATTTAACAAGTAATGGAGGATCAAAGACTCCTGACTTATAGCCTCTGATCTTACGGCTGAGCTATTGCAGCTCCGTTTTGAAAACCCATAGCGAAGCACCTGGGGCAAAAGCGGCAAAGCAGGGCGGTAGTGAGGAGGGGGTGACAGAAACCCAAATAAGAAGGCTTGCATTTTAATAGCATTCTTGGCTGCTGAGCTTCTGGCGTCTGTGAGTACCAGAATTTCCTTGAAGAATGTGCACAGCTTGAGGCACCAAAATGAATGAAAAGAAAATTAACATAAAAATGAAAACATATGGAGATATTGGATGGGAGGGGAGCCTAGAGGCAGTTGAGAAGCTAAACATAATCCTTTTTGTGTTATAGTCTTCCTTTGGATTCTTTGGGAGGAAAATAAGATGTCAAGTATTCTCTCTCTCTCTCTCTGTCTCTCTCTCTCTGTGTGTGTGTGTATGTATGCATGCAGCAAATCCCTGAGATTTGCCGTTACTGAGATTAAACACAGCTATTTATCATTTTTAAAGAACTTCCAACATGTGAAGCGCTTCATAATCCCTATCTAATTAATCCTCACAACAACTTTCCGAGGTAACCCATTTGTCATAATGGACAGCGGGCAGTTCGAGAAAGGGGTGGCCTCAAGAGCTGCTTCACTGGAGCAATCGTGGTCGATGCAGTTATTACGCTGCTTCCTGAACTGTGGGGCAAGGCCTCTGCTTCCCGCATCCCGTTTCAGCAGATCAAGCAAAATATGTTTGTTTATTTTATTTATCAAGGCTATTTATAGCTCACCCTCCATTCCAGGGGTGCTGTACAGACTGATAGCGTGACAGAAGCTGAAAGAGATAAGCACCATGTTCTGGGACAATTGGCACAGCATCTCTTTTTTTTCCAGCATTCTTTTTATTAATTGTTTCCATAAAAGGAAATAAAAACTAACACACATGTAAAAAAGAAGAATACACAAGAAGGTAAAAAATAGAATACACAGAAAAGAAAAAATAAAGGATACACAAAATTGTTACTTTCACATCAACCGTATAACATAGCCGTCTCTATCGAGACTTCCTTCAGCTTGTCCGTAAATCATTCGAAGCGATAAATAAGATTACACGTTTCTTTGCTTATATTGTCATTATACCTATTCCTGTCTCCTATTTGCTTTACACAATAACTCTTGGTCTTTCACAGTGCGTCTCTAAATCCCTTTAGCGTTGTTTGTCCTTCACTAATACCTTCCAGATAATCTGCATACTTTCCCCAATCCTTGATGAACACTTGGTCTCTTATGTATCTAACTTTTCCTGTTAATTTATCCAACTCTGCGTAGTCCAGCAGCTTAGATCTCCACTCCTCCACCGTTGGTATTTCCTGCTGTTTCCACTTCTGGGCTAGTACTACCCTTGCTGCTGTAACCGCATAGTATACTAGTCTACGATCTTCCTTTTTTATCTCTTGTCCTAATATCCCTAGTAGGAAAATTTCTGATTTCTTTATAAACGTGTACTTTAATATCTTTTTTAATTCAATGTATATTTTCTCCCAGAACTGTTTCACCCTTCCACACTCCCACCACATATGGTAGAAGGAGCCCTCTTTGTCTTTACATCTCCAGCACTTGTTATCCACCTTATACATTTTCGATAATTTCATAGGTGTCAGATACCACCTATAAAACATCTTCATGACATTTTCCTTTATCGTTATACACGCCGTAAAGTTTAACCCATCCTTCCAGAGTTTTTCCCAATCCTCGAATTGTATACTATGGGGGACAATTGGCACAGCATCTCAGTTCCTTTGGTTGCCATCCTAACTATGTCTGTCCAGATGCAAGTCCCATTGAATCCAGCAGTTCAAGCTCGCAGGTAAATGGGTTTAGGATTGTGGTCTCTGCCTAAGACACACTTGTGTCACCTGCTCCCTTCACCCACAGAGGTCTGCTTCCCTCTGTCCATGGGGGCAGCGCTAGTTAAACTATGGAACTCATTCACGAGGAGGCAGTGATGACCACCAACTCAAAACAGCTTTAAAGGAGTAATTAACAAAGTGGCTATCAGTGGTTAGTAGCCATGATAAAAGGTAGAATAGAACAGAACAGAACAGAATAGAATAGAATTTATTATTTATACCCCACCCATCTGGCTTCCAACCCTGGGCGGCTTCCAACAGAGTATTAAAATACAGTGGTCTGTTAAACATTAAAAGCTTCCATAAGCAGGGCTGCCTTCAGATGTCTTCTAAAAGTCTGGTAGTTGTTCTTCTCTTTGACATCTGCTGGGAGGGCATTCCACAGGGCGGGTGCCACTACCGAGAAGGCCCTATGCCTGGTTCCCTGTAACTTGGCTTCTCACAGTGAGGGAGCCGCCAGAAGGCCCTCAGCGCTGGACCTCAGTGTCCGGACAGAATGATGGGGGTGGAGACACTCCTTCAGATATACTGTACTGAGCCCAATTAGGGCTTTAAAGGTCAGCACCAACACTTTGAATTGTGCTTGGAAACATACTGGGAGCCAACGTGGGTCTTTCAAGACCGGTGTTATATGGTCTTGGCGGCCGCTCCCAGTCACCAGTCTAGCTGCCGCATTCTGGATTAATTGCAGTTTCTGGGTTACCTTCAAAGGTAGCCCCACATAGAGCGCACTGCAGTAGTCCAAGCGGGAGATAACTAGAGCATGCACCACTCTGCGAGCAGTCCGCGGGCAGGTAGGGTCTCAGCCTGCATACCAGATGGAGCTGGTAAACAGCTGCCCTGGACACAGAATTGACCTGCGCCTCCATGGACAGCTGTGAGTCCAAAATGACTCCCAGGCTGCGCACCTGGTAAAGGACTCCTGGATGGTTAATTCCAGTCAAAGGCGACTATGCGGTTTGCAGCGCTCATCTCACTTTCAGGTCAAGGGAGCCAGCATTTGTCCACAGACAGCTTTCTGGGTCATGTGGCCAGCAGAACTAAACCGCTTCTGGCACAACAGAGCACTGTGATGGAAACCAGAGCACACAGAAACGCCATTTACCTTCCCCGTCACAGTGGTACGTATTTATCTACTTGCACAGGCGTGCTTTTGAACTGCTAGGTTGGCAGGAGCTGGGACAGAGCAACAGGAGCTCATGCCGTTGCGGGGATTCAAACCGCCAACTTTTCGATTGGCAAGCCCAAGAGGCTCAGTGGTTTAGACCACAGCGCTACGCGCAATGACTTGTCTCCATAGCTGTAATGAAAGCAGTAATACTTCCAAATACCAGTTGCTGGAAACCCTGGAGCCAATTCCTTCATTCCCCTTAATGGCCCATCACCTCACCAGGAAGCTAGCTTGGCTATTCCAGGAATTAGAAGGGGACCTAGACGTTCAGGCTATGCCCCAAACTCATAACAATATGTTCCCCTTGCACCACTCTTCAGTTTGTCAGAAGCCTGAGGTCATATGAGAGGAATTGACAACACAACCCGTAGCCAACTAGAGTTGACCCAACTCCCAAATGAGATGATGGTGTTTCAAGCGGTTTAGGTTATCATTAAGCATCAAGCAGGAGGAATGCAAAATGGAAAGCTTTGGTTTAAATAAGCTTGCTTTCAACTCCTAACTCTCTGTCCCTCCTGCTCTCTGTCTTCTGTACTCTTTGTGCTGAGTCACTTCCTGGTCCTTGTTCCCTTAACTTGTTCCTTCTTTCTGGGTCACTACATTCCTCTTCTTGTCACATGTCCTAACTTAGTTCCGCACACATTGATACAGACAGCAGTGTGGGAATTAGCTGCATTGCCAATGCCAGGTGACCTCAGCCTTCTGAGGCCAGTCAAGAAGGCCCACTCCACATCGCCATAGAAACACCAAACCGTCCTTAAGAAAATATGATTTGTCCCAAATTAGCAACTACAGTAGTTTCCTGTTTGGTGCATCTTGATGTCAAATCACTGCTTTTGCTGCTACATTTTGATCTGTAGATATTCATCCACCCGCTTAGTATGAAAGACTTTGTGAAGAGAGAGGTGAGCAGAACTGGAAGGGTAATAAAGAGTAGACTCCACTCCTGACATTGATACAGATCCTTCCTTCACTGCATCTTTCATTTATTCATTCATTTTTATTTACTTACGGCAGGATTTCCATCCCACCTCAAGATGGCCAGTGTAATAATTTTTAAAACAGTCAATAAGAAATTTAAGACAGTACAGTAAAAGGCAACACACACACAAAGAGACAGCAGCAAATCAAAGACTATTCTGGGCTGGCCCAGGAGAGGGGACAAACTTTTTATTTATTGTAAAAATGTACACCCCACTTTTCGGTATCTGGGCCCCAAAGCCAGTTACAAAATAAAAACCTACCCCCCAAAATGCAGAACATAAACACTAGAAATTAAAACGTGGCACTTCTGGTGCAAAGGCATCCTGGAATAAAATAGTTTTGACCAGATGTCTGAAACTAGGGACAGCGCCGGTCTGAATTCTGCTGGGAAGGAGTTCCACAGGGCTGGTAGTGCTGCCATACATCCAGAATTTCCTGAATCTTTGCCAGGGAGGAAACTGCTGAAATGTTTGGGGAAATCCCATATGGGAAGTGTAGATTTTGGTGAATTTTCTTAAAAATAGCTCAAAAACTTCATTTTAAAAAAAGTTTTGTTGGGCCTTCTACAGAGGGTATGACTCCACATTGACATGAATCATGCTTCTGGTCCACAGCAGACCATCAACAGTGCTCTCCAATATGATCTCAATGATTGACTTGGGACATGTCGGGTAAGGCACCCTGAAGCTAAGTTGTAGACTAGTACAGTACTCTTGAACCTGGCCCAGTAGCAGATGGGAAGCCAATGCAGGTCTAGACAACTAGACATGATGGCCCAATTGATGTGACAACAGCAGCAGTGGTACGTGTGTGTGTGTGTGTGTGTGTGTGTGAGAGAGAGAGAGAGAGAGAGAGAGAGAGAGAGAGAGAGAACGCAGCATCAGGACTGCATGGGAAGAGGGTGAAGAGTTTAACCCTCCAATTGTCCTCATGAAAGCCACCCCAAAAGGAGTTTTCCTCCCTCCTGTTGCCCCCATCCCAGCTGGTATTCACCTTACAAGAATTGTTATGTTAACTGCACTCCCACAATTAGCATCACATCTAGCTTGGCCCAGAGATGGTTCCCCTTATTTCCACCGATTGAGATTTGGAGAAGCGTTAGAACCAGGGCTATCTTTCCCATAGGCACTAGGGGTGCGGGGCACCTGGGTGCCAGGCCCTCAGGGGCGCCAGGCCGAGAGTCCGGGGCCCAAGGGTTGAGTCCGGGGAAGAGCCCACCTGTCGGTTGGAGAGCCATGGTGGGCTCTTCTACTGCGGGTGGCTCTGTGCTGCGAGTTGGGGGCGACTGAGTCAGTGAGACGTTGAGGCGTCCCGCTGGCTCCGCCCTCCTGTGCACCTGGGACTGGGCAACCTGGGGGGGGGGTCAGGCGGATCTTTGCACCCCGGTGCCGCATATGCTTAAGGCAGCCCTTGTTAGAACATGCAGAAGAGCCTCTGCAATGCAGTTCAGAACCTGCTGTGGATTTTTATGCCTGAAAGTAGTTGAGATGGGGCTCTAGCTCCAAGCCATTCTCGGCAACCTTCCCGTGACAATTCTCTTGGTTCAGCTGGCTCCTTTGGAACAGTCTTTCTGCTCAAGGTTGCACTGCTCTAAATGTTATCCACGTTAAAATTGAGAACTATAGTGACAGCTTCTTCCCCCTTACCCCTAGCTCTTGTTCATTTCTGAAATCCAATTTTCTTCCCCTCCCATCATTCCTCGCCTGACCAAGCCATGCAGTGACACATTTTATAGAGCTGCATCTTACATGGCATTAAGCTAATGCCTCTGCCTATGGGGGTGGACTACAAAGCCAAAACTGGATTGAATTTCAACTTTTAGAAGTTAGGTGCAGGTGCCCTGTCAGGAGGGGAAAGGAACTTTTTAGGTTCATATTGCTCCTGGGTTTGAAGGAGCTTAGTGGAATAAGTTAATTTGACAGATGTACGCTATAGAAGATTTCTTTATTTTATCTTCATTTCTCGGTTGAGTTGGTTGCCTGCTTCTTTTTACAGCTGCATCATTTCCTCTCCCTTTTTCTTTCTTTCTTTCATTGCCTTTTGCATGAATCCCAAATTTTCTTACAAAGCGATCCCAACAATGAAACCAAGTATAAAATCCAAAATAAAATGTAACACACACACACACACACACACACACACACACACACAGGCAGATCTAACTCAACCCACCCCCAGTAAAACAGACCACAAATATCCCTAATACCCTCCAAATTAAGATTCTACAAGCAGGAAGCCACAACTGGCAAGGCCTATTCTGATGTTGCCACCAGTGTTACTGTTTTCCTAATCTTGTTAAGTGTTGAAATGAGATCATATGAAATTACCAATACTAATGAATGAGTGTAGTATCTTTGAGGTTGTTTCTGGGAGGGGACACCCCAAGACATTTTGCTGGCTGAGAAACATATGATTCCCCACCCCCAGAACAAATCAAGGTTTATTGTTCAAGGACGAGCCAAGTTATTTTGGTAACTGAAGTAAATTAAACAGCTAACAATTTACTGACACCCTAAATCTCCCACCTGACACCTCTTTGCCTAATGGTAGGGTCAGCCCTGTTTCTGGGAAGTAGATAGATGAGACTTCTCAATACATATAAAAGCAAATCCATTGCTAGCTGGTACATTTTTTTGATGCAATATAAGTTTGCCCACTGTCCAGGGCTGAGGGTGAATGAAACAAACCATTGACCTATTAAAATGGCTCAGGTGTGTGTGTGTGTGTGTGTGTGTGTGTGATCAAGGTCAGAATTACTGATCACAAAATTAACCCAGAACCTAAACTTGCACTCCTCTCAATTCTGGAAGATGCTCATGCAATCGTTCTCCAAAGGTTTCCCACCAATAGCCCCTTGACTATTTCTTGTTTACTGCCCATACGGAAACTGCACAGCACTTGGAGATTTCTACTCGGTGTCAGCTACAGGTCTGTTACCCTCATTTCCTAGAGAAATTATTATTGACCCACATGGCTCTACTCTCCACGGGTCTGGTCAGACTTCTTTGCTACCCTTCCCCAACCAGATGCTCTCCAGACGTTTTGGACTACAAGTCCCATTATCCAGGACCATTGACCATGTTTACAGCCCCAGAGCTGGCTCCAGCTGGGTTTTTTTTTGGGGGGGGGAGAGGAGGCTTGTTCAAGTGCCCTCTGGTCAGCTTCCTCCTTTGTGTGCAGGAAGGGGTGGGGTTACTTCATGGGTAGGAAAATTAAGGCCCGGGGGCTGCATCCGGCCCAATCGCCTTCTAAATCTGGCCCGCGGATGGTCCGGGAATCAGCATGTTTTTACATGAGTAGAATGTGTGCTTTTATTTAAAATGCATCTCTGGGTTATTTGTGGGACATAGGAATTCATTCATTTCCCCCCCCCCAAAAATATTGTCCGGCTCCCCACAAGGTCTGAGAGACAGTGGACCGGCCCCCTGCTGAAAAAGTTTGCTGACCCCTGGGTTACTTGGTGGTAGCAGTAACAGCATCATTTGAGGCCTGATAAAGTACTGGGTGTCTGGCTACTACTACCATATAAACTTCCTGAAATACCCTGGAACAGATACGTTGGAGGCATGATGAGAAAATTAAAAACTTGAGTCCCAGCCCCTGCCAATGCAGTGCCGATAGGAATATGGGAAAGAGACAGGGATCCAGGGCAGATGCTGGTGGTGGATTATGCAGCAGCTACCCAACAGTGCCAGATGCTGATGCCAGTTCACCCAAGCCCCAGCAGCCAAGCTGGACCAAGCAGTAGCCCCAGGATACAGAGCTGGTCCTCAAAGGGAAGTGCAACCCCATCCAGCAAGGGCTGGATACCGATGTCCTGAACTGATGCTACAAAGCGAATCAGCACAGAATATGAGCACTGGGATGAATATTTTAGGTTTTCCAAGCAACAAAGCTCTGCATAAGCTACTAAATCAATGTTTCACACTGAAATCACCGATCTGAAGCTTGCTAAGCCCATCCTTAGCTACGCAAACACATTAGTATGGGAGCTACCAAGTCATTCCATTTCTATTTGACTTCCATCTTTCTGAACAAATTGCGTTTCCCCTGGTGTCAGGTTGCCTGAAAGAAGAGGTAGCTGAGTAACAGCCATGTATTTTCAAGTGCCTTGTAAGCTGTTGTGCTCTCATGTCACAACAGGAAAACCAAACTGGGACACATAACATAAATGTTGCAGTGTATCCTCCTTCCTAAGAGGAAAGCTCCCTTTCAGGGCTCCAGCAACATTCCCTCGAAACAGAGCATTCCATTTCTCTCCTCTAACAGTTTTTCACTTTTATTTTCCGGATGTGGCTACTGACAATGCTCAGCCCTCAATGAGCTGCTTTTGAGGGGGGTCAGATTCCTCTACTACTTGTGTTTTTATCTTGTATTTTATTTTTATCTTGTATTTTTAAGCTGTTAACTGCCCTGAGATCTTCGGATGAAGGGCAGTATACAAGTTTAATAATAATAAATAATAACCTCAGGGGTCCTCTGAGCATGTTGATTCTTCCCTCCACTTCCGATTGCTTCTCAGTGGCCTCATTTTGCTCCAGTCCTTTTGGCACTCGCTAGCTGAGTTTGCTATTCAATGAGAATGATACAAACATAGAGCGCCTTGCTGGCTTATACTGTCCAGTCCACTATTGCATATCCAGCCGATACCTATGAGATGCCCCCAAGCTGCTGGCCAGTAATGAGCTTATGCTAATACATTCGATTTCGGCAAAACCAGTTGCTTCCAGTCTTTCCTAGAGGCAGAAAATCTTCCACTGACAGTGAAATGAAGATCTAGCTTTCTAAAAATAAAAAAGATGCATTTGTGCCAGTTACATCGGTACTCATAATAATCAGAAATCGTAATGCATGGGTTCCTTGTTTAATTGACCCCTGACCCTTGACTCTTATAGTCCTCCTCAGCTTTTACTGTCAGAAGAAACATTTTCCTTCAGAAAGAGGCAGATCCCAGATCCCTGATGCTTTAGTACCCCTAGTGGTCATTGTAAGGCATACTCTACAATTCCCTTGGCAATATATTTGCATTTTTCACGTCATTTTCTAACAGATTGTAACAAATATATTTAGTGCAGTCCATATCTCTGCCAGAAGTCTTCTCCTGGTTAGCACCACTCTGCTTCTAGTTTTCTTAACCGGAAAGTTAGGACAATTTCCATGGTGTAATATTTTGGTTCTTTGATTGGCTTCTTCTTTCTTTTTTTAAGGATCAAAGAAATGTGGTGTGAAGAGTGGTCAGTCTGGATCTCCCAATATTTATTCAAAACATTTCTATATCATCCTTCAATTGACAGTTCCCGGGGCATTCCCAGTAAATATGATCCTGATCATGGATGCATCCTGGGAATGTTATGATCTAAAATACATGGTCACTGTCTAGGCATTCAAAGAAACACTTTAAATAGAAAATCCATAAATAAACAAGGTCACATTGGAAGAGGCACTTCATCAAACAGACACCAAAGCCCCATCTGCACTATCCATTTAAAGCAGCATCAAACCACTTTAAACAGAGAATCCTGGCAACTTAATCTCAGTGGAACTGAATAAGGAATTAGGAATTGCAAACAAGGAACTAGAAACTGCTGGAGCAGAACACCAAGGATCGAACTTCAGGATCGTTAAAAAACAACAACCCCATAACCAACTCTCCCGTTTTCCATTTTTTGAGACTCTTATATGTCAATTCAGATTCTCTGTAGGACATCACACTTTGGATTCTGCAGCAGTAAGCAAATTTAACTGGATCTTTGAATCCATAGGATATCCAATGGACTTGAATTTATAGGAAACTATGTATGAAAGTAAGGGATGCAGGTGGAGCTGTGGGTTAAACCACAGAGCCTAGGACTTGCTGATCAGAAGGTCAGCGGTTTGAATCCCTGTGAAGGGGTGAGCTCCCATTGCTCGGTCTCTGCTCCTGCCAACCTAGCAGTTCAAAAGCATGTCAAAGTGCAAGTAGATAAATAGGTACCGCTCCAGCGGGAAGGTAAACGGCCTTTCCATGTGCTGCTCTGGTTCGCCAGAAGCATCTTAGTCATGCTGGCCACATGACCTGGAAGCTGTACGCTGGCTCCCTCAGCCAATAAAGCGAAATGAGCGCCGCAACCCCAGAGTCGCTCACGACTGGACCTAATGGTCAGGGGTCTCTTTACCTTTACCTTTATGTATGAAAGTAGTTTCTAGCCAAGTGATACTACTGTGGTCTTAACATTAAAAGTGTGAGATGGTATAATCTTGTTTTATTTCCTTCTTAGATCTGGAGATGGCCTGTCAGAAAGTCCATTTCACATTTTTTAAGCAATCACGTTTTCTGTGGCTACAGTGCTAAAAGAACCCATGGTTTAATACCAAACTCGTAAGTATGAACAGCAGACAAGTGTCCTAAACACCTGAACAGCGGACAAGTGTCCTAAACAAGGGTCCTAAACACCCACAATACAGCATACCGTATTTTTAATACTGTATTTTTTAACTGCTGCATTTAAAAATTCCATTTCTTAGCCTTATGGTGAAACCCAATAAACAGCAATAATACATTATGTATACTCACACTAGGGAATCTCAACCAACCAGTTGCATTGAGAACCCTGATTGACCGGGATCCCCAGCTGAACACATATGAACTTTATGTCACAATTTTTGCCATTTGCAATATACATGTTTGTGGGAACAGTGGGAGAATACTGGCAGATGCAGCAAACTTGACTGCCATAACTTTGCAGTGGTTCCAGAGTCATATTTGATTCTGCAAGTGAGAGACTGGGAGCTGGCCAAGGTGCTGAACAGAATATCCTTGAAGCCACAACCACAGTTAAGGACTCGGCCAGCTGTGCTGGCTCAGCAGCTGAGTGTAGCCACCTGTCTTCCAGCTATTTATATACCCTCTTCTCATATCTGTATGCCTTTCCTGGTGTTCCAACAATAAACTTAGTTTCATGATGTACCAGTATTATGTTTTGAACCCAGTCAGTTCAATGGGCATGAGATATGCCATACAACGCCTATGCTGTTTGTTATACACTGACATTACTCCAAGAGCAGTTAAGACATGTGTCCTCCAGGGAAGAAGGTACAGTCACCACCTGCCCCTCAATTTTCCTGCTTACCTGGCACTGCTGAATGGTTCTCTTGCAGATGTTGGCAGCTGTTTGCTGACACAGATGCCTGCCCTCAATGCAGGCCAACTGCAGCTGGTCCAGGAGCATGGACAAGGAAGGAACTGGTTACAGATAGGTAGCCGTGTTGGTCTGCCATGGTCAAAACAAAATAAAAAAATTCCTTCCAGTAGCACCTTAAAGACCAACTGAGTTAGTTCTAGGTATGAGCTTTCGTGTGCATGCACACTTCTTCAGATACACTTCTTCAGATACACAGAAGTATCTGAAGAAGTGTGCATGCACACGAAAGCTCATACCTAGAACTAACTCAGTTGGTCTTTAAGGTGCTACTGGAAGGAATTTTTTTATTTTGTTTTAAGGAAGGAACTGGGTAGGCAAGGGGCCACATACACATGACACCCCATCTCCCCTAACCAGAGCCAGTCCCTTCCCTCTACCTGGAGAAGTGACGTTGGCTGCTGCTCTGCCCCACTTCCTGCCTAAGACTTGGTTGCCAACGGGTTTGGGAAAGGGATATCTAGCTATCTTCCAACCACTGGCAAGCAGAGGAACAACAGATACAGATGAGATGAATCCTGAAAGGCAAAAATAAATGTCTGGATTTGCCAGCAAGTCACTCCAACAGGCCTCCTGCAAACAGAAGAAAGAGAAGCAGGTATGGTATCCCTCAGTGCTTGGTGCCCACACTAAAGACAGTGTCTTTTCCCACCTATCATAGATTTGACAGGGAGCAAGTGCTTGTCTGATGCAAGTAGGTTGACAACTCCTCAAGGAACAGCAGGCTTCATTCTGATTGGTGTTGGCCGAGATGGGGCTGGGACTCCCACATAATCTGCTTGTGGCTGGATGGTTCCATTGCCCCATTAAGAACCGTATCATACTTTCAACCTTGCTTTCATCCATATATCTACTTCATTGGATCAAGGTAGCACTTGAGCTGAGAAGAGCTCATGTGGAGCCCAGGGAGTGTGGCAGGTCTGCCCTGATGAGAGAGCTGGCATGGGAGATTTGTGCCCAGCCCATTCCCTTCTCTCCATTAAACCCCATGCTGAAGGGAAGTATGAGGCCATAGGCAGCCATGGAATCACAACCCAGTGGAGGCTGATGTTGTCTGGGCAAAGATCTAGCTTGTCTGGGAAGACTTCATAGTCCTTCCAAGTTAGGGGACAGCATTGCCCAGTCTACTTCAACCCAGAATTCAACTCACATCAATCACCCTTGACCGTTGGCTAAGCTGGATGGGGATGATGGGAATTGCTGTTGTTGTGCAACAACTGAGGACCCAAGGTTGAGGAATTCTGCTTTAGCCATTGGCCAGTCAGGATGGCAGAGTCACTCCTGAGCCTAAGAACACTTTGCTGTCCTGGAAGGACTCCAATCTGTACCCCTGGTGCTTCACCAGTGGGGCAACACCACAGTGATCTATGGTTTATCACTTCCAACTGTGGTACCCAGCAGTCTTAGCCCTGGCAGGCTAATATTGTGAGTTTGTCTCTGTTGTCGGTGGTCAGAGGTAGCATGAGAGCATCATACATTCACATTCCCCCAGGCTCCAACACAATGTTCCTCCAACACAACACAATTTCTCCACTGAGCTCATTCACACATGTGTCAGCCACTTTACTAAGGAGAGGGATGTTTCAGGGTTTAAAGATGTTCTTAAAACTGGTGTACCTACTAGTGAAGATTTAGAGCTCAAGTATAATAATTTAATTCACACACCAGCACACACAATCATCCTGATCCTAGTTGGATTGTACCGCATTGCTAAAAACAGCCCAGGTTTTGAAGCACCTTTTGTCTGATTCTGTTAGCAGAAGACCAGCTTCATTGATGTAATGGCTGGAACAAGGTCCAGTGAAGTTTATTTCCATGGCAACCTGCAAAACAAAGTGGGAACAGCGAACTACCAAGGCTTCCTTTGAAGTGCAATGCAATTGAGCTCCTTGGCAGTTTTGAGCTACTGTACTTCAAGTAGCATTTGTTTTGAAGAGAAGGCTTCAGTGTGCTAGGGGAGGCAGGACCACATTTCCAGGTGGGGCTTTGAATGAGTGAAAGGAAAAGCAGTGATTTCTTCATGTACAAATGCATCTCAGCACATGATTCTTCCACCACCCAGGGGGGAACATGCATGTGCAAACCCAATGCTGGCTCCTGCTTTATGTGTGTTTGTGTTGGCCTAGATGCTTTCCTTGGGAGAAAAGCAATGACAAACCTAGACAGCATCTTAAAAAGCAGAGATATCACCTTGCCAACAAAGGTCCGTATAGTTAAAGCTATGGTTTTCCCAGTAATGATGTATGGAAGTGAGAGTTGGACCATAAAGAAGGCTGATCGGCGAATAATTGATGGTTTTGAATTATGGTGCTGGAGGAGACTCTTGAGAGTCCATGGACTGCAAGAAGATCAAACCTATCCATTCTGAAGGAAATCAGCCCTGAGTGCTCTCTGGAAGGACAGATCGTGAAGCTGAGGCTCCAATACTTTGGTCACCTCATGAGAAGAGAAGACTCACTGGAAAAGACCCTGATGTTGAGAAAGATGGAGGGCACAAGGAGAAGGGGACGACAGAGGACGAGATGGTTGGACAGTGTTCTCGAAGCTACCAGCATGAGTTTGACCAAACTGTGGGAGGCGGTGGAAGACAGGAGTGCCTGGCATGCTCTGGTCCATGGGGTCACGTAGAGTCGGACACAACTAAACAACAACTAAAAGATGCTTTCCTGGACCCCCTCGTCAATACCACAGACACTACTGGCTCTTTGCTCGCTCTCGTGGTCTGGACCCCTCCTCAAAATTGCAGTGGGGGAAGGAAGAGAAGCACAAGATACTACTTGCCTTTTCATAAGAGGTTGTTGAAACTATATGGTTACTAGCCATTATGACCTAGAGGAAATTAAAATTGATCACAGTGTTACGGCTACTACTGTGGTGGTTTGTATCCAAGTAATGTCACATCCACACCACATATTTAAAGCAAAATCAACTCACATTTAAAGAAAGAGGCTTCCCTCAAATAATCTTAGGAACTGTGGTTTACTCACCACAGAGCTACAATTTTCAGCACCCTCAACAAACTACAGTTCCCAGGATTCTGTAATCTCTTCCCATGTGCTTTACACATGTGCTTTAATTGTATGGTGTGGATATGATCTAAGTTCTACACCCAGAGTTGGCCCATTGAAATTAATTACCCTAAGTTAGTCATGTCCATTAAAGTCAGTGGGCATATTTTGAGCAGAATTAGCATTGGCTTTAACCCAGGGTTTATAGGGAAGTTATCCTGGACCACTTCTAAAACAAGTGCTGTTATGTTAGCCTGTAAAATTCATTTTAGATGAAGTCACAATAGTTATTTGTCTCAGAAGAATCATAAGAATCAGACATGCACATTAACTCTGCTCTGCTACAGGTCTTCTGGGTTAGATAAAACATTTCATACAACCCAGTAGGAATATAAAATGGACAAATATTGTTCTGAAACAGAAAATGCAGAAGGAGAAGCCAGTTCAGTTCTGGAGGATGAATTCATTTAACAGTGAGGTTGGACTTGGAGGCCAGATCAGCCCTTTGCAATATTATCCTCACGGAACATGGATGGAGAGCTCTCCATGTGTGGTTCCTGCAGCTCTCCATGGATTGCTGCAGGCCCCCTCCCATCAGCCAGTGATCAGGGATGATGGGAGTTGTGGTTCAACAGCATTTGGAGAGCCACAGGTTCCCCATCCCTGTCTCCGAAAATTTCTGTGTTGAAATGCCACTGCTTGACAAATATGTAAGCACAAACCCATATCCAATGACATGCCAGCCACATCATGTTGCTGTTTTTAGCTGTGTAAATTCTGAATGATATTGAAGTTTTTCAAACCATGGTTTGGGAAACTCTTTTATTAGGGGCACCTCCACAAGGTGACCTTCCTCAGCAGCTTATGTTGTAGTCCAGAACATCAGATGGGCTCTGTAGGGCTGATGTAGCTCATCCTTGTTTCCTGAAGCAAATACAAAAAGCTGCCAATCTCAGTGAATGTCTGCCCGACACATCTATTGCAGATCTGTAGCTGTGAAACCAGTGCATTCAGACAACCATCAGTTCCACAGACTCATTTCTTTGCATCAAAACACTCTGAATGTAGGAGAGGGTTGCCTCGTTTTGATCCATTACTAACGTGCCAAACCAGGTGCCGTTGTTAAACCTAGTGCTATAGAAGCTTGCTGTCAGGGGCAAGATTAACTCATGTTTTGAAAAATGGAGAGCAGAGCCTGTTATTCTTCCTAGGGCAAAGTATGTGACAAGATAGCAGCTGAAGACTGAATGTCATATCTCACCTGGCTTCTGCTGACAAAAAATAAAATAGAATACTGCTTGACTCATTTCAACTGGTTAAGTATCTTCTGAGTTGCCTCTTGATGTAGGAGGGCAGAATTGACACTACATGCCTCATGGACCTTTTTTTGAAGCTTGTCAGGCCCATTTATTTATTTACATAAATATTTCTAAGCCACACATTCATAAAGATACATCAAGGCAGTGTGCATCATGCAAAATTACAACAAAAGGAATAAAAACAGTGATAAAAACATCAGTAATGACCACTCACTAGTCATGACGTGGGTGGGTTTTGCGACCCAGCGCGGGCTTCCCTGACCCATGGGGTCATGCTGCCCATTGCTCTGACCCCTGGGCCATCCCCATAGGCTGTAGGTCACCCAGGTGACCTGCACCATCAGCCAATTGGCTGCGGCCCAGGGGGTGGAGCTGAGAACCAGAAAAGGAGGCTGCTGGCCAGTGGCGTAGCGTGGGTTTTCAGCACCCGGGGCAAGGCAAGTAATTTGTGCCCCCTAACCCATGGATTTGCGCCCCCTAACCCGTGGATTTGCGCCCCCTAACCCATGGATTTGCACCCCCTAACCCGTGGATTTGCGCCCCCTAACCCGTGGATTTCCCTAACCCCCAGATGTTGCGCCCGGTGCGGCCGGCCCCCCTGCACCCCCCACGCTACGCCACTGCTGCTGGCAATGCTGGTCAGCCATTCTGGTCAGAGAGTCACCCACCCATCACTCCCTTCAAAGCGTAGTGTTATTTGTAGGCCAACCACACCATTTCCTTACAGGGCGCAGGCGTTGCTACGGTCATACCATGGTTGCTGTTTCTCAGAGCCGGGAAGGAATTTTCTCTGCTCTGCAGGTTTTGCCTTCCCCGTAGCAATTGTCACAACTTTGGCGGTTTTAGGCCTTGGGCTGAATCCTTTAATCCAGCCTTTCTCAACCTGGGGGTCCCCAGATGTTGTTGAACTACAACTCCCATCACCCCTAGCTAGCAAGGCCAGAGTTCAGGGATGATGGGAGTTGTAGTCCAACAACATTTGGGGACCCACAGGTTGAGAACCACTGCGCCCATTGATGTAACCAAGGGGTAGCGTGGTAGCACACCTCTCACATGGCAGTGTTAGCAGGGCCCCGTTAGAGGGGTTTTTATGCTAGGTACCACTGACCATGAGTGCTCGGTATGTGGTCAGAACCCCAGAACGGGATGAGCTGGAGGGGCTTGCTGCATAAACTTATATTCTGCGGTGTCCCCCTGAACTCCTCCAATCCCTGCTCTTCCTCAGTTCCCAGCCGGGGGCTGAGAGGGATGCATGCCCAATGCCTAAGCCAAGGTTCCCCTACACCTGAATTTTAATAAAGTTGTGGCCTAATTTAATCCCATAACACTCTGTGTGTGTTTTCCTATTTATGGGGCCTGACTTCTGGGGGAGAGGGACTGTAACTGGGCTTGCAAAAAGAAGAAGAAAGATCAAGAAATACAGGTTGGTAAAAGGAAATTCAGAGCCATACAGAAGACACCAGAGGCCTTCTACATGCAAAGCAGGTGTTCTGCCACTGAGCTGTGGCCCCTCCCCAAAGCACCCCTTAAATTAATTAGATTTCTTTTGCCAAAGACTACCTTTGTCATCTTCCATAGGATTATCACAAGTCCTCCACACATCGCTTCCTACTTCCCACATACGTTGCTCTGGCAGTTGAAGGCATGCAAGACGCGGCAGCGACCTTTGGAAGTGACCTTTGTATTTTGGAAGACGGCTGTTCCCTTGTAGCTGCGGTCACAGACCATCCACTTCCACAGCACACACCCTGTGTGCCGGTTTAAAGCATTTCCCCATTACCGAGCCAAATGAATCATTTGTGCTTATAGCGAGAGACATTAATTAATTACAGCGAATTGGAGAAGTCATGTCTGTTTTGTAGCCTTTGCTTTCCCATCCCAACACTTTTTAGAGGGTGCCACAAGTACTGTTATGAATGATGGGCAATGCAAATACTGATGGCCCTTTGAGTGCTTAGCAGGGGCAAAGGCCAATGGTAGCAGAGAAAGGCCAGGTTTAGGGTTTCAACTTCGAATGATGTAGCCTGGGGGGAGGTCCTTGGGGCTGGTTAGCAGCGAGAGGTAAAAGAAGGGGCAGAACTCCACATGTTTGGAGAAGGACAGGCTGGAACTACCTCTGCTCTACCTAGAGGAGCCATATTTTGAATCCTGTTGCTTCCCCTCTGCAGTATTTGCATTGCAGTGATTTAAAGTCTTATGAAAAGATAGTCACCGCTCTCTCTCTCCATGATTCCTCAGATCATTAGCTTTACTGAGCTTCCTGCTGACCGCATTCTGGAAGACCAGGGGAGAGGGGAGGTTGTCACAGCAGGAGGGAGAGACACCTATGACTCTTCACCAGCCTGACTCATCTCTGCTTCTTGGCCTTCCTCCTCTCCTTGTTTAGCTTCTGCCTCTCATTCTGGACTGCTCTCTGCCACAGCCTTTTCCTGCTCACTAAACACTGTTTCTTGTTAGGATTTTTATCTATCCGAGCTGCTCCAGCGAGTGGTACTGATGTACTATGTTTTGTATACATCATGTGAGTGTCTGAGTGAGCGTGAGACAGGAAGTCTGAGCACTGTGGGAAGTTAGTTTCACTTCTGAAAGTGTTGCAGTTCTGTACTGATGCTGAAAGAGCACAGACATGTTTATGGAGTCTTTGTATTATAGACTGTAAATAAAGTAGTTTTAGAGCTACTAATTGTGTCTTTCTTCTGCTATGATATGTCAGAAGATGAGTGTGCTCCTCTCAGGAGAGAGGGGTCACTTATCACCAGTCCCTCTGGACTGAGGGAGATTTACAGCCAGGGAGGACCACCGGAGAGACGCCCCGATGACTTGGGAAGTTGGCGGCCTTCCTGGGCATGTTTCTGAGACCTCCTCCTCCATCTTCTCCCTTTGACCACCCATCTTCGTCCCACCACCAACCCCCGGGCTCTGAGCCTTCTTCCCTTGGTGGTTCCCCAGCTGGTTCCTCTCACCATTCCTCTGCATCCAACCAATCTATGACACCTCAGCACCAAGCACCTGCCAGGACAGCTCCCCTCTTCAGGCCTTCACTCATGTGATGGTGGAGCCAATGGAGATGTGATTGAAAGGGCTTCCATGTGATGCTAATCATGTGAACTTGAATGCCTACATATCATCGTCATTTCTTCCACCAACTCAGTGTTTTGGTGGTGGTCCACTTTTCCTTTAGTGTTTAGATCAGATGTTGCTGGATTGCAGCTCTCTGACCATTAGGCATGCTGGCTGAAGCTGATGGGAGGTGGAGTCCAACAATCTCTGGAGGGCTGCAGGCCAGGCACCCCTGATTTAGAGAGTCATAAGTTGATTTTCTCATTTCATCTCTCAGAACAGAGCTAGTGCACATTTGGAG
The DNA here is from genome assembly GCF_964252035.2 of Podarcis erhardii. Taxonomy (NCBI): domain Eukaryota; kingdom Metazoa; phylum Chordata; class Lepidosauria; order Squamata; family Lacertidae; genus Podarcis; species Podarcis erhardii. The sequence goes on along the minus strand of NC_138512.1, from coordinate 66,482,730 downwards.
AGAAGCACATTTTGGACAGATGAAATTTCAATTTCAGCTATGAATGGCTCCGTTTTAACAATGAATAGCAGAGCCAAAGGCCTTTTAACATGTAAGTTTGAATGCTGCCCAAGTCAGCAATGATCACTCCCCCCCCCCCCATCCAACTCTGTTCAACAGTCTTTATGGCAAGATGAAGTCCAAATGGCAGCTTCTGATGTCTGTATAACAAGCACTAAAAATGGAAGTCTGTGCTGGCAGAAAAGGTCAAACGCCTGAGAACCAAAAAAGCTGCACTTCCTTCTGGACAGAAAGGAAGAATTCGGCTTTCTATAGATTTTCACAAGTATAACGTACGTTCTTTTAAGAAATACCGGGATCTATAATCTCAAAGAGGAGATGTGACCTTTGTACGGTAACAATAAAAGAAAGAGAAGTGGGCAGAAATAAATTAGAGCTGAATCACAGAGGCATTTCATCGTAGTGCAGTCTGGCTTCAATGTGTGTCCTGCATATCAGGTGAACCAGCTCTACGTTGATGGCCGAGGTGGGGTTTGAAAAGAAATCAAATCCAATGGGTGGAAAATGACTTTATTTGCAAACCAGCTTCCCGACTTCCCAACATGTTTGAACGTAAATGTTCTTCCTCAGGGCAAACTACTTAACATGCAAATTAAGAACTCAGTATACTGTTTGAATCCAATCTCCTACAGTTTATGCCCCAGTACAATTCCCTTATTCAAATATAGAACTCTCTACATTGAGCTAGCAGCTTTTGATGAGTTGAATATGGATGCAACTTAAAACCATCAAATAATAGATTTTACTGTGGTGTAAGCTGGAGGAGATTGAAACGAACCAGTATACTGATTTTTTAAAGTTCCTACGAAAGAAAAACATTTATGTTAATAACACAACGTAAGAGACTTTCTGTATTAGAACAAGGTAGTGGCCGCCACTCCCTCTTAAAATTGCAGAGCTGGAAGGGACCCCAAGGTCATCTAGTCAAACCCCCTGCAAGCAGGGGACCAATTCCATAGTTTATGCCCTGTGTGAAGAAATGCTTTCTTTTGTTTGTCCCGAATCTTCCAAAATTCAGCTTCAGTGGACAAAAGCAGGTGGTCCATGTTAGGATATTGATGTTCCGTTCCACCTTAAGAACAGGCATGTGAAGTTGTTGTATGTCACATGTCTGTTTACTTCCAGCACAGCCTGCTGGGAACTTCCATTGTGTGTATAGCTTTTGCCTTCTGCTTTTTGCTTGGACACGAAGGGGAGCAGACATGTTTTTCCTTTGTCCTGATGTTGAATAAAATGCTTGTAAATGCTCTTTGCATATGCCTCTCTCTGCCCTTCCATTGCAGAGAGTTCTTATCTCTGCTGGCTTGCGTGCCCAGCTTCTAACAACTTCTGAAGCTTGGGTCGCAGTTTTGATGCTGATCCAAGGACTGGAGTTTGCCTGGCTGCTGGCCGGTGGGCTGGAGCCAGCTGGGGGCCTGCTAGTAGCCTTCTCTTCCCTGAATTTATCCAATCCTCCATGATGGCAGCTTTCATTGCCTCCTGTAGACATGAGTTCCACAGTTTAACAATGTGCCACATGGAGAAAAGCTTTTTTTTGTCTGCTCTGAATCTTCAAAGCAGCCAACAGTGTCTTCTTCCTTCTGCTTTTCTGCCATATCCTCTCCTCCTTCAGAAGTTTGTTCAGAATCCTCAACAAGACAAAGCCCCGCTAACTGCTTTTTGCTAATTTTAGCTGGATTAGGGGCTTGGCAAACTACTTCCCCCAAAACTCCTTAATAAAAGATAAGTCTCCCCAAGCTATTGTGCACTCTAATTGGGAACGCCACGGTGATGATAGTAAAAGCCGATTACCATCTTGATGCCAGCAACTAAAACATGTCATGTTTATCCACAACGTATTAAAGCCTCTGGCAGCTAACTTAGGTTGTTGTTTGAATTATAAGATTATTTTTAGTTCTACCTGAGAGGGAAGGTGGGAACCATTTTTATGAAGACAGCAAAGCCAGAGGAGCTGGCAATTTTACTACTTAGTGACGGCAATTTAGAGTATCGAGCAGCTATGGTTACGACTCCCCACCAGCCTGATGAAAACATTTTGTCGCGAAACTGTATTTTACCCAAAAGACACCAGAGGGTGCTCCTCTACTAGGAAAAGCAAAGTTTGCCCAGCGTGCAAAAGTGATTTGAAAAACAACTGTAGGGGACCATCATGAATTGTTCGCTCTCCTTTTCTTTTACTGATGCCAATGACAAGAGATGAGAAGTGGATTTTAGGCAACAAAGTGGTCTTTTCAGTATTTTATTTTATGTAATTATTTAACTTGTATACTGCCCTCAAGGATCACAGGGCCGTCCTCTGCACACACTCCAGCTTGTCAACATCCTTCTTAAATTGTGGTACCCAGAAGTGGACACAGTATTCCAGGTGTGGTCTGACCAAGGCAGAATAGAACAGTAGACTTCCCTTGACTGGGGCAGTATACTTCTCTTAATGCAGCCTAGGATATAGGATATAGGATATAGGATATAGGATATAGGATATAGGATATAGGATATAGGATATAGGATATAGGATATAGGATATAGGATATACTATATAGGGACGCAGGTGGCGCTGTGGGTTAAACCACAGAGCCTAGGGCTTGACGATCAGAAGGTCGGCGATTCGAATCCCCGCGACGGGGTGAGCTCCCCTTGCTCGGTCCCTGCTCCTGCCAACCTAGCAGTTCAAAAGCACGTCAAAATGCAAGTAGATAAATAGGTACCGCTCCGGCGGGAAGGTAAATGGCGTTTCCGTGCGCTGCTCTGGTTCTCCGGAAGCGGCTTAGTCATGCTGGCCACATGACCCGGAAGCTGTATGCCGGCTCCCTCGGCCAATAAAGCGAGATGAGCGCCGCAACCCCAGAGTCGGTCACGACTGGACCTAATGGTCAAGGGTCCCTTTACCTTTATATAGGGTTAGCTTTTTATGCTGCAGCATCACACTGTTGACCCATGTTAAGCTTGTGGTCCACATAGACCCCTAGATCCTTTTCACGTGTATTACGGGCAGTCTAGGTGTTCTCCATCTTATATATGTGCAGCTGGTTCTTCCTGCCTAAATGCAGAACCTTACATTTCTCCCTATTGAAATTCATTTTCTTAGTTTTGGCCCAGTTCTCCAATCTGTTGAGGTTGTCTTATATCCAGACTCTTTCTTCTGTGGCATTGGCCACCCCTCCCAGTTTGATGTCACCTGAAAATTTGATGAGCATCCCCTTAGTACCTTCATCCAGGTCATTTATAGAGGGCCTTCTTGGTAGTGGCGCCCTCCCTGTGGAATGCCCTCCCATCAGATGTCAAGGAGACGAGCAACTATGTAACCTTTAGAAGACATCTGAAGGCAGCCCTGTATAGGGAAGCTTTATAAGGTTTAATGTTTTAGCATGCTTTTTTATATGTTGGAAGCTGCCCAGAGTGGCTGGGGCAACCCAGTCAGATGGGTGGGGTACAAATAATGAATGAATGAATGAATGAATGAATGAATGAACGATGCTGAACAACAATGGGCCCAGGACAGAACCCTGCGGCATCCCACTTGTCACTTTGCCCAAGGTGATAAGGAACCATAAGTAAGCAGCATGCAAATGTGAGGTTTGTTGATGGCTAGCCAGTCAGGAATCACACACTTGCATGATCTTGACTGAGGCACCCCCTGCCTCCATCACAGACTTCTATCAGTTTCTGATAAGGACAAGAAGGCCCCTCTTCCATCTATCAACCTGCAGTGGGGGCTATACTTACGTTCTATGCTCTTACAATATTTATATTTAAGGGATCAGGAACAGATGAACAGATTACCCCATTTTCTATTTATGCTGGTGGCTTCGTAAAGTCACAGTTAGTTACTTAGATTGATTTTAATTTAATTAAAATTCTCTGTAAGACTTAATTCAGAAGGATATAAAAATGAAAAACTCTTATTGAAAATTAAAATGTTTTGCAGAGGGAGGGAGGGAGAGATGTTGAGCGGAATATTAAATCTTCTTGTTATACGAGTCTCTCTTACAAGGCAGATCCGTTTCTTTTTTATCCTTCTGAGTTTCTCCTGGAAATAATTAATTCCATCTCTATTTTCTGAAAACAATATAAATACAATCAGCTTGAGGTTTGGGGGGGAGGCTATTTCAAAAGCTTGCATTAAGTAGTTATGAGATACCACCGTCCAACCGGAACCCAGAATGCTCTCCAAGAGCTCTGCATAAATATACTCTAAACAAAAGCAAAGCATGTCTAAAATCAGATTTTAAACATTTTAAAGCCAACACCCTGAACAAACAACAAAGCTATGCAGGGCGAGAGAAAAAAGGGATCAAATCCAATTGCTCAATCAACATCTGTTGGGGGAGGGGACCGGACCCCCTCAATGTGGAGGGGGCAAAGGAGGCTGAGCGCAGAGCGGAGCGGCCTGGCTTCAGTGGCAAACCTCTCCTGAGTGTGAGGGAAGAGGAACTGCCAGCCATTGAAGCCACTGAAGCCATGCTGCGCTGGGCTCTGTGCTGGCCCTCCTCCCAACAATGTGATGCTGTGCGCGCAATGCGTATTGTACAAACATCCTGTCTCTGTCACTTCCCACTTTGTGAAGTCAAAACATATACCATCACATGAAAGACAAAAATCCCATGACTGCAATCATGGAGCAGGAATTCTAACATTTTCAACATATACCTCTCTCTGGCTTCCACCCATCCAAGCAATCAGGAAGCATTAACAGAATTCAAGGGCACATTCCAGCCTGGCATAAACACGCAAGGAGCGTGAAAATTAAGGCTGGTGAGGGAGCGTGGCTCAGGAGGGTGTCTGGCTTGTGCAGTATGGTCCCAAGGGCCAGAGGTTCCTCTTCCCTGACCTGAGTGGTTAGATTAATGTGCTCAGTAAAATAGATAAAAGGGAACAGGGAAATATCAATGCAGAGCTAATTGATGAAGTTCACTGCCATAAGACATGGTGATAGTATCTTAGGTAGCTTTGAAAGAGGATCAAGCAAACCACCAGATCCTAAGGCACTATGTACCTCTGGATCCCAGTAGCTGTGCAATAGCAATGGGATATAACTTTTGCCTTCTTAACCTTCTTATGCCCCGTCCCCAAGGCATTTGGTGGGCCATGATGGGGAACAGGATAGAGACTAGACGGTCTGATCCGGCAGAGCCTGTCTTATAGGCTGGGTGCACAATACTGTTTACTCTGGCTCGAGGTTTTGAATCCGTTTACACATGACATTACCCACGATGCATGTCTATCCTGCAGTGTCTTCTGAAATACTGACGTTTGATTTATATGTCCTCCTTGCCAAGCTAGTTTTGATCCACACTACAGTGGTACCTCGGGTTAAGAACTTAATTCGTTCTGGAGGTCCGTTCTTAACCTGAAACTGTTCTTAACCTTAAGCACCACTTTATCTAATGGGGCCTCCTGCTGCCACTGCGTCACCGCCATGCGATTTCTGTTCTCTTCCTGAAGCAAAGTTCTTAACCTGAGGTACTATATCTGGGTTAGCGGAATCTGTAACCTGAAGCATTTGTAACCTGAAGCGTCTGTAACCCGAGGTACCACTGTAGTTGTATATGATCCAGGGCTTTGAGCTTCCCATCCCCTGTTCATGCGGAGTTGAGCATCTCTATGCACACTGGCACTACTCTGGGGAAGATGATGGCAAAAAAGGAAAAATGCGTTCCAATTGCCTTTTTCTTTTTAATGCCCAGCTGCAAATGTCAACTCCTGGTCTTGGACTTGATTACTGCACGTCTGACTTGCGAAAAGCATAATTAAAGCTTTGGATTAATGAGTTTTACGTGAACACAGAAACTCGTTTTCGTTTTCTCCCTGGGAACAGACTGCAATACATTTGCAGGAATCAACTCTCTGTAATGTTCCTTTGCAAGCAACATACATTAATTGCTACTGAGTGACCTACTTTCCCATCGGGGTAGGCCCTACACTTCAACAGGTATGCAGGGCAGCACGTCGGTTTGGAAGTATACTGAGCTATTTGCAGCACAATATTTTGTAACTGATACAATCGTGATGCTCGATTTCAAGGTGAAATCATGCAAGCTGTTTCACTGCAGCCTATGAGAGAACTAAGCCCCAGTCATGTTTCTGGGACTTTTGAAATGCTTTGGTTTGACAAGTTGAGTGGCATCTGCAATTTCCAGTCCTCCAAATAAACAAGCAATCAAAATCAACATATGTATCACATTAAAATGTGCACCTGGATTTTTCAGTTTTTAATTTTGGAGCTAAATCAGGCCAATCTCCCATCTCCTCCGATGCAATTTTGAAAATACTGTGCCAGAGTTATGCAGGCACACATACAAAAGTTTCACTTGGCTGGTCCATCACTGCAGACCTTAAGAAAGCGGTCCACACTTGTACATTATCCCAACTTTTTTCTGATTGCAATGTTGTGTTAGAATTAGATGCTGCAAGATGCAGCTCCTATCAAAAGCTTCGGCATCATCAGGGTTGCTTCCATACCACAGCTGAGACATTATTTTTCTGCAATTATCTGGGGTTAATATGGAGGTTTCACACTGTTGGAAGTACAGCAGCAAGGATCGTTCAATTAGTAACCTAAGGGTTAATTCTGCTGTCAGTTAGCCAACCAAGGGGATGGCTTTGGTGAATGCATTTCCTAGCAACCATTCACAATGGCATGATCCTTGCTGAAGTAACTTGAGCTCTGATTGCTGTTCTTGTTCAGTTTACTAAGTAAAGTATTATCAGTTTCTTTTCTCTCTGGACTCTGTCTGCTTTTAACATATACATCACTACCCATACCACTGTATTATCCAATCATGCCCTTCCTCGTGGCCAAGATCCTTCTATCGTGTCTGCTCACATGTGAATTCCATTCAGCAAAAGTTATATTTAATGCTAACTGAAAGCCTTCAGTTTTCAGGTTCAACCCATTTCATTGCTTCCTATTGACTGGAACTTTGTGTGATGGGTGAATTTTTCTTAGGTTCTCATTCTTCCAATCATTCACCATATTTCCACATTCCACATTCAGTTAACAGTTTTTGTTTTGTTTTTTTTGTTTAAAAGAAAGTCCTCAAAAAAAATCCACCGGCATTTTACACTACATTTGATGCACATTTTTGGGTTAGTGAGCTGCACCACAAAATTCAGAGAAGTGTGAATTTTGAAGGATAGCTATATTTCAATTTGTGTATTGCTTGGGAAATGTAAACCAAATTTTCCTGCCCACCCTAACTGACACTAAGAGCTTAGTGGTGGCTAAGTGGTTCAGCCAACCTGCTTATATAGAGCTCCACTACAAAGCAACAGTAACAACTTTCTGTAACTATCCAATCACTGAATGTCACTTTCAATTCCTTATTTGCATATGTGGACCTGAGTGAAAACTATCTACAGTATCCCCCTGCTGGCCCAGGGTGAGAACTTCAGTACGTAACAAAGACCCCACAACTGACAGTGGGGAAAGGATCTAGGTCAAAACCTAAGCCGTGTGTTTGGCTCATATGTCAACCGAGCCAATGTTGTGATCTCTGAGAGTTTATCTTAACATACGCTGATATGTTGTTTGAAAGAGTCAATGCCAGACCCTCTGAGTGTCCCTATTTCCCAGGGACAGTCATGGATTTACAGAAGCCATCCTGGTTTCTGATTTGATCCGGGAATTTGGTCCCACTTTTCCTTAGGGCGTCCATGTTTTCACCGGAGTAATGTTGGAGAGTATGGAATAGTATATCCCCAGGACTTTATTCCGGTACCTCTCAGCTGTCATTCTAACAGACTGAGGGAGGTGTTCATGGTGATATCCAGCACCTCTTTTTCTATACAAATAGCACTGGATGTCCCTGTTTCCACTGGAGAAACAGTCCATTTATATTCTACATGGATCAGGATTCATTACCTCTCCTTTAATAGTAACCCAGCCTTTCCTCCCAATCCTGGCGCTTGCCGCATAATACATATGCATGCACCAACTATTGTATTTATATTTCTGAGAGCAGCAGCAGAATGAATAGCAATCAGTTGCAGTTTACAGCTTTACATATGAGGAACTGATTGCTATGTATTCCCCGCCTCCCTTTCGCTTCCTTAGATGCAAATGTAAGTAATGGCCATACAACCGCAGAGTCCATTTTAAAAACCCAGTCACGGTCTTTGGCTCCTTGACACAGGCACCGGGAGCCTTTGGGAGCCGTAGATTATTATTAAGAGGCCACCGAGAAGAGAAAGATTGCTTTGTAATTTGCAGCGCTTCATCCATTTGGGAGGGCCTGGTGTAATTGACAATTTTAAAAAACATAATTGACAATTCAATTACATAGCCTACAATGCAGACAATATTAATTTTGTCATCCCCAAGTGCTCTTCCTTTCTTGGAGCACAGCAGGACGGAGCTTCTCCCCAACCAGCCTCCCGTCCCTTCTTTTGCCCAAGACACCAATTAGTTGCTTCATGACAGGTCTTGCAACCTTCAGCGGGGAGATGCGTCTGTGTTGCTTGATGGCATATAACTCGGAGGCACTGCGCGGCAGCCTTAACAAACAGAGACCATTTCTCCCTTTTCCTTTCACTCACGTGCCCTTTTGCACCCAGCTTGCCGCACAGAAATTGAGCATGCGAAGCATTTTCTGGAATGGAAGTAGACCCATGGCAGGTGTCAGGAGTTCAGCCTACACTCGAGTAGGACCCTGGCAGAGACACATGCCTGACTGGCGTCGATCTTTCGGGAGCTTCATAAGCTTTCTTCAGCCTGAACATCACAGCAACCGATGCCAACTGACACTGGCACACTTAGGGATCCGCAGAGTTTGCGCAACATGCGTGACAGACCTCAGCAACTCAGCATTTTGGCTAATCTATTTTATTTACATATAAACACACACAGAGCACTGCAACATGGCTCCCTCTCTCTCTAGCATCAGACAGCAAAGAGAAAAAGAACAAAGGACAATAGTCCCACTTCACGGAACACAGTAACACAAACATCCTGTCTCCGTCACTTCCCACTCTGTGGAGTCAAAACATACACTGTCATGTGATGGACAAAAATCCCATGACTGCAGTCATGGTGCAGGAATTCTAACAGCAGGGACTAGCAGGACACTGACAAGTGTGCACTGGGGGTGGGGGGAGTGGGAGTGGAGCTAGAGTCTGACTTGGAAGAGGGAGCAATGATTTGTGGGGACCAAAAAGGCAAGAATCAGAGGCAGGGGAAGCTTCCGAGCTGGAGGAAGAGGAGGAAGAGGCAGGCCAGGCAAGAGTTAAGGACAGGTGCTTCCCCACCCTATAAATTATAAAAGATTTAATTGACACAGAAATGGAAAATGTGTCTGTATTAATGAAGGTTTAAAATGGAAAATGGCTAAATGTGTTTTGGGAGGTTTCCACAGTAGTTTTTCCCAAGGGAATCTAAGCTCCTAAACGGGTTAATGATTACCTGTTGATAGTTTTCTGTTACTCTAAACTGTTGCCACCTTAGATCAGGTGACAGAGGTACCGAGTTGCAAATTCTCCATCTTGAAAGGGGTGTGCGTGTGGCTGTTAGTCTCTCTGAACTCTACGGGGAGAACAATGCCTGTAAATGGCTGCCCAACAGCTGCATAGGATGGATTTTGGATTTTGGGAATCTTTTATTTCTAAGAAGATGCCGAGCCTGTGCTGGACAGCACAATACACTGTATGGATATTTTGGTTTGTCTCCTTGATGCTTATGCTCAGTTGTTGAAGAGTTCTGCCAGTAAAACTTTGAATAATATTTTTATGGGCCTGGACAATGGTTTCTTCCAAAAGGAGTCAGTTACTATGCTTCAGATCGCACAATATTAATATTGGCAACGCACTCTCATCTGCACCACTGTCTCCCAGAAGCAGGAGAGAGCTGACATGGGAAGAGCAGCAGCAGCTTTCATGCAGGCGTAGTCTTTGGCTGCATGTGTGCAGCCCACTAGGTTCCCAGTTGCTGCAACTGCTCCATAGAGGACAGACCTTGGACTAGCTGCCCAGATACTAGATTGGTGTGCATAGGTCTCTAGAGCTGTAGAAGTGATTGTGTTGTTTTTGACAATAAAGCATCAACTCTCTGCCTTGTGCATTCCATTGGCTGGGAGGAAGAAGCAGAAGAAGAAGGAGGAGGAAGAGGAGGAGGAATTGTTGTTTGGATTTGATATCCTGCTTTATCATTACCCTAAGGAGTCTCAAAGCGTCTAACAATCTCCTTTCCCTTCCTCCCCCACAACAAACACTCTGTGAGGTGAGTGGGGATGAGAGACTTCAGAGAAGTGTGACTAGCCCAAGGTCTCCCAGCAGCTGCATGTGGAGGAGCGGAGACCAGATTATGAGACTAACGCTCTTAACTACTACACCACACTGGCCCTTGATAACTTAGGAAGCTGCCTTACACTGAGTTAGACCATTGGTCCATCTAGTTCACTACTGCCTGGGTTTCAGGCCATCCAACCTGGAGATGCCAAAGATTGAACCTGCGACCTTCTTCATGCAAAGCAATTCCTCTACTGTTGAGCTACTCTGTCTCCATGGTGGGAAACCCCCGACTCCCAGGCATAATGAGGCCCACCAGGCCTCAGAGATTGAGCCCCACCAGGCTGTTTGGGGCAAACCATTATGCCAAGTGTGGGAAAGTTCAAGGAACAATCTTCCTCTGCAGCCACCAACAGAAAGGTTACAACATTTGAGGCTTTATAGTTTGGAAAATATCTCCTTCTTCTTCTTTGGCGATCCCTCATAGGCGAGTAAGGTTGTCTTCCATAAACACGGTTTAAAAATGAGTCCATAAGTGACTGTGGAGGCCAATTCTGGACCCACACGTCCTTCCACAGTGGGGACACTGGTTTCCTGATGGGAGTTGATAACAGTGTGGATTTGCCAAGCGTGCCTTCCTCTTAGCACATTTCTCCCTTGAGTTCTGAGTTGGAGTGTCTTCAAAGTCCATGACACCTTTGGTAAAGGCTGTTCTCCAACTGGAGCGCTCACAGGCCAGTGTTTCCCAATTGTTAGTGTTTATACTACATTTTTTAAAATTTGCCTTGAGACACTCTTTAAACCGCTTTTGTTGACCACCAGCATTACGCTTTCCATTTTTAAGTTTGGAATAGAGTAGTTGCTTTGGAAGATGACCATCAGGCATCCGCGCAACATGACCAGTCCAACGAAGGTGATGTTGAAGAATCAAAATATATATAGGGGAGGACATGATAGAGGAGTATACAATTATGCTTCCCATAATATTAGGATCTTAGGCCACCCAAGAAAGCTGAATGTTGGAAGATTCAGAACAGACAAAAGAAAGTCGTTCTTCCCACAGTACACAGTGCATATGGAATTTGCTCCCATCAGATGTAGGGTTTGTCATGTAATTCTACTCAGTATTGATCCAGAGTAGATTCCAATGTATAGTTAGCAGAGTGAAAACTTAAATACATTGCAGGACCCCCCAAAATAGACCAGAGGCAATTAATATTTCATCCAGCAGTGCTTGACTGCTACTGAAGGCAAATGAGCATAATGGTCACAAATCCATTACTTTTAGTACTGGCCCTGTCCATAAGAAATCCAGTTGCAGCAGACTTAACTTAAACTTGAAATAATTTATAGTAAGTCTAAACCTTAACACTAATCATACTATGTACAGAACACCACACCAGAAGGAAGAGAGATACAAAGAGAAACTCAGTCTCCTTCTGGCCTTTCTTTTATAGTCAGCAGCATGACCTTGACAGAAAGAGATTAGAGAACCACTTTAAAGCCAGCTGTACTCAGCTTCTCTGAAAGTATAACCCAAACATCATGAACCTTCTGCTTGTTTCTTTCACACAGAGAAGCTTCCAGAACCCTCTTGAATTAATTAGAATAGGAAAGATCTCCGCGCATCAGATCAATACTTTCTGCACTAAGAAATGCAAACTGACACCAACTTGGGAGGCTTTGAAAGGGGTTAGACAAATTCATGGAGAACAAAGCTATCGATGGCTACTAGCCTTGGTGGCTATGTGCTACTTCCATGGTTGGAGATGGCATGCCTCTGATTAACTGTTGCGGGGCATTGCCAGTGGAGAAAATGCTGTTGCATTCAGGTCCAGATTGTAGGCTTCCCATCGATATCTGGCTGGCTACTGTGTGAAGAGATTGCTGGACTAGATGAGACTTTGGTCTGCTCCAGCCAGAGCCGGATTTAGGTTTGATGAGGCCCTAAAGGTAATGGGGCCCTTTATATGTCCAGCTGTCCTTTGTCAACAACAAATTGTCACTGTTTTTTGTGTTGAATATATGCCATATGGTAATTTATGGACCTAATAGGTATCTAAAACCATTTGCACATGTTGCCTTGCAACCAGTCCATGCAGAATGTAGGCACCCTATATATAGAAATGAGCAAACCAGTGATATTTTAGGGAGCAGGCTAGCAGGTGGGGCCCATTACTTTCATCATAGGAGCCGACACAACACAAAACACTGTTGCTGTATGTAGGTTTTATTTTATTTGTTTTTTATCTTATACAGTGGTACCTCAGGTTAAGGACTTAATTCGTTCCAGAAGTCCATACTTAACCTGAAACTGTTCTTAACCTGAAGCACCACTTTAGCTAATGGGGCCTCCTGCTGCTGCCGCACCGCCAGAGCACGATTTTTGTTCTCATCCTGAAGCAAAGTTCTTAACCTGAAGCACTATTTCTGGGTTAGCGGAGTCTTTAACCTGAGGCGTATGTAACCTGAAGCGTATGTAACCTGAGGTACCACTGTATTTTGGAAAATGTACATCCAGGGTTTTTTCCTTTATTTTTTTTGGGGGGGGGGGGCCAAGAGAGTGGGGCCCTAAGCTATAGCTTGTTTAGCTTATACATAAATCCGGCACTGGCTCCAGCAGGGCTCTTCTTTAGTCCTTACACTGAAAATTTAAAAAAACAAAACTGAATCCAAGTGTATATAGAATGAATAAGTCAAAACTAGGTGAGCGAAATAGTCTCAGATTCTTACTTTTCAGGGTCAGCTTGACTTCTTGCAACAACTATTCATCTGTGACTACTTTCTGACTGTGAGAGAAATAGCTTGTATCTGAAGAAGTGTGCATGTACACGAAAGCTCATACCAAGAACTGACTTAGTTGGTCTTTAAGGTGCTACTGGAAGGAATTTTTTTTGTTTCAACAGAGTTCAGTAATGGCTGTTACCAGGACGGGCAAGGGGTGGGGATAATGAAATGATACAGTTTTTGCATATACATTTTTCTCTTTGGGAACTTCAGGTCTGGAAAAAACATATATATGAGAGAATCACCCTAAAAGTAGAGCAGTATGGTTTATTGCCCAATAAACCAGATTGTGGAGGCCGATTTATTGAGAGATGAGGAGCTGTAGGCCGTGACTAACATTACTAAGTGCAGCAGACAGAAGGACAATATGGCATGTGTGTATATGTTGCAGTTCATGCCTGAAATGTGGTGAATGTTGACATTCCTATGTGAACCTCTTCTCCCCTAATCATTAGAATGGCAATACCTTCCTTAACAGCACAATCCTAACTATCCCTGCTCAAAAATAGGTAAGTGGGGATAGGGGCTTGCAGCTTCAGCGAAGCAAAGTGCCACAAAATAGTGAGAAAGCTTTAAAGCTCTCCGGAACTCTTCAACATGCTGGATGCTAAGCAAAGGAGTAACAACAACAACAACAACAACAATAATAATAATAATAAAACAACACCTAGACTGACATTAAAAGTCATAAAGCCTTCATTGGTTTCAGTGTGAGGTGGACGTGTGGGGAATCAGGCACGAAATGTTTTTTCATCCAAGCATAGGGGAAGCTGTGGCCCTCTAGATGTTGTTGGGCCACAACTTCCAGCATCCCTGACTCTTGGTTATGATGGCTTGGGGAGATGGAAGTTATAGAGTCCTACATCTGCATGGCTTGAAGATTTATTGCAGTACAAACAATTAGCCTTGGACGACTAACCGATTATCCGTGCCTTATGAGTCAGTTGACCCTTCTGAGGAGTGCTTCCTGGTTCTGCAGAATATCCTGAACCTATGACCCTTACATTTCTGGGTTTGTTTCCTGTCTAATACCTTTCCCATACATCTATTCTTTGGGCTCAGGGGATTAATTGTCTCCTCTTCCGGTGGCTACCCCTCCTGCTTTCCAAGGCTGCCTGTGCTTCTTGAGCGAGTTGACTTCTCTCCCTCCCACTCTCTGCTAATGCCTTATCTACATTCCATTCCGTGTCAGGGGGAGGGGGGCTGCTCCCAGCTATCTGACCACTTCCTAACTCATGTTTTGTCTCTCTACAGTGGTGCCTTGCAAGACGAAATTAATCCGTTCCGTGAGGCTCTTCGTATAGCGGTTTTTTCGTCTTGCGAAGCAAGCCCATTGACAGCTTAGCGGATTAGCGGCTTTTAGCGGATCAGCTGATAAGCGGCTTATCAGCGGATCAGCTGATAAGCGGCTTAGCGGCTTAGGAAAAGGGGGGGAAAAGGGGAAAAAAACGCAGGAACTCGCAAGACATTTCGTCTTGCGAAGCAAGCCCATAGGGAAATTCGTTTTGCGAAGCGCCTCCAAAACGGAAAACCCTTTCGTCTAGCGGGTTTTCCGTCTTGCGAGGCATTCATCTTGCGGGGCACCACTGTACTTGGGGCAGATGTGTTCATGAACTGTATACCTGAAGGAGCGTCTTCACTCCCATTGTTCAGCCTGGACACTGAGATCCAGCGCTGAGGGCCTTCTGGCGGTTTCCTCATTGCAAGAAGGGCCTTCTTGGTAGTTGCGCCCACCCTGTGGAACACCCTCCCTTCATATGTGAAGGAAATAAGCAGCTATCCTATCTTCAAAAGACATCTGAAGGCAGCCCTGTTCAGGGAAGTTTTTAATATTTAATGCTGTATTGTTTCTAACACTTGATTGGGAGTAACCCAGAGTGGGCGGGGTATAAATGATAAATAATAATAACAATTATTATTATTATTATTATTATTATGACAACAGGTTCCCCCATCCCTAACCTAACCTATTAAAACTTTCCCCTCTTCCTGCTCCATCTCTATAGAATGCTGACTGATAGCTCGGGGATAGGGGATGGAGAACTGGGTAGGAGAGGGTATGGCCTGGAGGAGGACTCTGAATAGGAACACTCAACGCTGCCACATTTTGTTGCAGATTCAACTTACCTGTTAACCTCTCCTCAACCCACCCCCAATGCATCGATAGATCAGTTCTGTACTCCCCCCTCCACCATTCACTACACACCTTCACAGGCCCAGTTCTTGGATTATTGGCCCTGTTTTCTTCTTTAGAGTCTTCATCTTATGAAAACCTTCAGTTTTCTGCATTCTCAGATACAAGGTTATTCCTGGCAGATAAAAATAATGTGGTTTGCATAGGCATGTACAGGTGCATTGATTTTGCTTCCTAATGATGTATCTGTTCCACTTAAAACATTCATATGATCTCATCAGAATTCATCTGGTATGCGAGCGGATAACCAGAAGATTATTGAGGGATTGCTTCATTTTGAAAAAAGAAGAAGTTCAGAATCAAATATTAGCATGCTGGTTTTTCACTGCTTTTTCCTGCGTGTCCAAAATTCAGGAACCGAGTGGGTGGTGGGAATGAAAGGGGAGGGAATGTCCTGGAAAGGTGTGTTTAATAAATGCAGTCAACATCATTCCCCGCCTGATGCACAACTCAAGGTAACTTTGATTTCCAATCAGTTGCATGAAGGGTTATTGCAAAACAACAACAACGACATTCAGAAGCAGCTGTAAAGCCTGGTGGGCATGAAATCAGAGTGGTACCCAAGACAGAGCACAAGATCAGAGGTACTACCCCTCCCCTAACAATTATGATATTTTCTGAAGGGTTGTCTCTGAGCTAGGCGGCCGACCAAGATATTGGGGTTGCTTATTTATTATTATTTATTGCATTCCTTACCCTTCCTTTACTGAAAGGTCCTAAAGTGTTATATAAAAATGCAATTACAACAGTAAAAAAGCAACATAACTGCCAAACAGTGAAAAAAAACCCCGCATCCATAACTCCCAAATCAATAAGCCTTACAACACATGACAGATTGTTGTTGTTTAGTCGTGCCCTCCTCCTTGTGCCCTCCATCTTTAACAACATCAGGGTCTTTTCCAGGGAGTCTTCTCTTCTCATGAGGTGGCCAAAGTATTGGAGCCTCAGCTTCAGGATCTGTCCTTCTAGTGAGCACTCAGGGCTGATTTCCTTAAGAATGGAGAGGTTTGATCTTCTTGCAGTCCATGGGACTCTCAAGAGTCTCCTCCAGCACCATAATTCAAAAGCATCAATTCTTCGGCGATCAGCCTTCTTTATGGTCCAGCTCTCACTTGGTCCAGCTCTCACTTCCATACATCCTTCCATTACAGGTAGGATACCACAATCAATTCCTTGATTTTCAAAGGCCAACGTAAGGAGGCACATTGGCAGCAACCAATGGAAGCTGTAAAGGAATAATGCCAGGTGCACCTGTGTGTGCATGACAGAGAGAATTTCACATTATTGGGGCCATCACTGAGAAGGCTCTGCCCCCGCAAACCTCCAAGAGCATTAGGACAACCATAAGGTCTTCAGCTGCTGATCTTAATTCCTGGTTTCTAGGGGAAGGAGGCACTCCAGATATTTGGAGGCTAAGTCATTAGGTTGTTCTTTACGAATTTGGGGGTGGGGAAATCAACCACCCAAATGTCCTCTATATACTTCAGGAAGAAGTGATGGATCAGTCATTGCAGTCACTAACACCAGGGACTCCCCTGGGAATGGAAGGTTGCAAATCCATTTCAAACCATGGTTTCTGATATGATGGGGAAGCAGGGCAAAAATAAGGGAGTGGTTTCAGGGTCTACTATAGATTAAAAAAGGTGCATAAGCGGACCCACCTCATTGTGGTTTGCTGAAACACAGCATGGAACTTCAGAACTGGTTCCTGATCTGTAGAGCACAGCTTGCAAATGGGACAGCTTGCAAGTGTGACACAGTTAAGTCTAGATTCAGGTAGGTATTCAGTGTTGGTCTAACGTAGTCGAAATAAATAAATAAAAAATAAGAAAATTGTCCAGTAGCACCTTAGAGACTAAGTTTGTTCTTAGTTAGGTATAAGCTTTCGTGTGCATGCACACTTCTTCAGATACAGTGAAACAGAAGTCACCAGCCCCTTATATATAGAGGGAGGGTGGGGTGGGTTTTTTCTCAGAAGGGTGGTAGGAGATGGGTGATTGGCTCAATGGGTATGGTAAACCTGTTGATGACTGTTAACGACTGCAATTAGTCCTACAGGAGAAAGCAAGGGATAGTATGCAGATGAACAAAAATAGCTTTAGCTAAAGAAAAACCTCACCCCATCCTCCCTCTCTATATAAGGGTCACGTGACTTCTTTTTCAGTGTATCTGAAGAAGTGTGCATGCACACAAAAGCTTATACCCAGAACAAACTTAGTTGGTCTCTAAGGTGCTACTGGACAATTTTTTTATTTTATTTATTTATTTATTTTGACAGGTAAGTCTGATTTCAACATATGTTTAGAATAGGCTTTGGTGCATGGCTTAAAAGAGGTTTGGAATGATTATGATGCCTGTTGAACATACAAGGAAATAAGGTTTCAGGGAGATAAACGGTTAATTTTCAGGCCTCTGTGCCTTTTAGCAAAACCCCAGCAAATTCTGTCCCCGGTGCCCTAGGCCTCATTCATGCTGGCTTAATCCTAAAAATATGAACAGGAGATTAGTGCAGTCATCTGTCAAAAATGTGTGACAGACATTGCACAGCTTTGATAAACGCATCATAATTAGTGGAATGTGGCAAAGTGAGTCAAAGAAAGAGAAGGGGGAACCTGATATGTATCAAACATTTTTATACCACCCAGCTCAAGTCGCTGACAGGCAAGCAACCCTAAAGCCATGATCAGATGACGAATCTGGATCTACACAGAAAACAAACAAACACAAAAGCCCCAGCCAGAAACATCTCCTACAATTGCAGCAGCGAGGGTTGCCAACTTTTAAAAACCGGGCTGCTCCTGTGCACATGTTAACAGCAGAAGTTTGGGACCAATAAAAAAAGTTGGCAATAATTTGTGGTGGGAAAGCTGTAGCTGCCAAAGAGTTAAAGACACAGAAGCGGCCTTTTTCTTTGCATCTGGGCTCCCTAAGGTGAGTCCTATAGGGTAGCCAGATGTCAATTTTTAAAAAATTAAATTATTTTATAATTTCAGTCACTTTGAATATTGTTGTTGTTGTTTCAGCGTATAACCTACAACAACACCCCCTCCTCAGGAGTGGCTAATAACATTAACCATACAGAGCTCACGGATAGAAAAAAATGGATTAAAATGTTTAGTTTTGAAAATAAGCAGAAGGAATAACCATAGAGCGGCTGCAACAGTGAAGTCTTGGATAAGATTAACTTTGTTTCCCATTTCACTGTATGATCCAGAATCTACCAGCTGCATTACACCACACACAAGAAGTCTTCATATTTAAAGGTTTGGTATGGAAACTCTGGCCATTCTTGAGTCTTGAGTCCTTGATCTTTACACCTTAGGACAGGCTTCCTCAACCTCGGCCCTCCAGCTGTTTTGAGACTACAATTCCCAGCATCCCTGACCACTGGTCCTGCTATAGCTAGGGATCATGGGAGTTGTAGGCCCAAAACATCTGGAGGGCCGAGGCTGAGGAAGCCTGCTTTAGGGCACTCTTTGTCTACCTGGCACCGTCCAAATTGCTTTGCGTAACAACTCCCATCAGCTGGTCCAAAGCGTCTTGTGGGTGGGTACTAGGTTGGCATTGCAGAGTCTCTCGCTGTCTTCTGACTCAACCTACAACAAACAGTGGTATCTGCTGTACAGATCAGGCTCTTAAAGTAGCTGGAACTTTGACCTAGAGGCGCTTTTATCATCTCCATCTGATTAAGATGAATATTGGATTCCTCCTGTGTTCTGAGCTAGTGTGTTTTAGTGCTAGACAGTGCTGTGTGCTTTGCACATGCCCAAATGTTTCAGACTGCATAACTGAGAGGCCTGTGGAATGGAATTTCCCTTTTCTCACCAGTGTTCTTTACAGCAAGACAAACAGGGTATTCCTAATTTTTGTACTGGGATTGGGTTGATCACATATTCTCTTCAAAGTCTTCCCACATTTCCCCAAATCCCCAAAATTCTATGTGGATTCTTAATTTTGCAAAACAAAAAACAAAAAACAAAAAAAACAATGTCAGCTCACATCAAAAAGAATAATCCATCAATTCTAACATATATATTAATATAAGCAGCGCCTATGTCCAAACAAATCTCCAACAAGACTGACAATTATAAGATACACAGTCAAATGTAGAAAGAGAAATGAGGTCTGCAGGCCGTTGAGGAATGAATGGGGGATGTTTATTCTTCCAGACGTGAAGTCTAAGTCTCTTTGTCACCATAAAAACTAGCAAGATCCACTTTCGTTGTCCACCTGTTACTCCCTTCCAAAAAATTATGATACAAAAATGTGTGAGCACCCGCAGATATCAAGGGTTTTTCTGAGGCAAAGTTAATGCGAGCAACAATTTCTGATGAGAAAGAAGACATCGTGTAACATGCCCACATGATATACCTCACAGACAGGGCTTTTTTGTTTCTTACAGGGGGAACTCACAGGAACTCAGTCCCAGCACCTCTTTAGCATTGCTAAATTAGCATTGCTCCCAGAGGCATTTCCACACTTACCGTACTTTGCTGCATGTTTCGTGATTTGAAATCTCCGCTGGGGTTCTCTCGCTGAAATATACTCGTGAGTGGATTTCATGCTCCTTATTCAGCTCATAGTGGGAGGAGGAATGAAAGTTCCCTCAAAGTATCTGCTTTATATACACTATTTACACAATGGGCTGCACATGATTGGCTAATTCCGGAATTCTCCTGTAGGCCAATCAGGTTGTGGATTCACTTCCATCTGGAGATGGATTGGGTGGCTCCTGCAGACCAATCATACTGCTGAATTCTAAATCCTATTGTTCTAGGACCAATCAGACTGCTGCATTTTGGATCCTATTCAACTCAGTACATAACACCCACCAAGGAGTCCTTGCCCCAAACTTGGAACTTGGCATCCAGGAATTCTCCTTTTATACCTCCCCACCCCCGCTTACAGCCTTCAAGAGGAACAGTTCTGTTCCCTCCTCTCTGTATTCAGTGAATCTATGAAGGTCTCCTTGGAAGGAGTTGAAGTGAGCTCATAGCTGAGAAGTGAAATATGAAGCAGCAGTTTTCTTCCTCAAAAATTAAGCTGCTGTGCCAGCATTCACCAACTTGGTGCCCTCTGAATGTTTTGGACTACAATGGCTCTGATAGCTGGGGCTGATGGCAGCTGTAACCCCAAACATTTGGAGGGCAAGAGGTTGAGGAAGACTGCATTAGACCATTCTCAAAGGTACATGCACACGAAAGCTCATCCAAATAGCTAACTTAGTTGGTTTCTAAGGTGCTACTGGAAGGAAGTTTTAAATTAAATTAAATTAAATTTGTTTTGTTTCGACTATGGCAGGCCAAAACGGCTACCTACCTGTAACTATGGTTATTCACAGTCATAGCGAAACCAATAGCAATGTCTTGCATGTTGCTCCCCAGAAGGTAATGCTACCTGGGGAATAATCTGTAAAAAAGATAAGGTAAAGGTAAAGGGACCCCTGACCATTTGGTCCAGTCAGGACCGACTCTGGGGTTGCGGCGCTCATCTTGCTTTATTGGCCAAGGGAGCTGGTGTACGGCTTCCGGGTCATGAGGCCAGCATGACTAAGCCGCTTCTGGCGAACCAGAGCAGTGCACGGAAACGCCGTTGACCTTCCCGCCAGAGCGGTACCTATTTATCTACTTGCACTTTGACGTGCTTTTGAACTGCTAGGTTGGCAGGAGCAGGGACTGAACAACAGGAGCTCACCCCGTCGCGGGGATTTGAACTGCCGACCTTCTGATCGGCAATTCCTAGGCTCTGTGGTTTAACCCACAGCGCCACCTGTATCCCTATAAAAAAGATATACCACCCCAAATTAAGTGACAGGGCCATCATGCCACAGTGAATTTTTCTTCCCCCACCCAGATAATTGCTGCGACTTGGGCAGCTGTGTCTGTTTTAATATTCCCCAGGAGCTGTTTAGGCAGCCTAGAGCTCAGATAAAGTGAGAGCCTGAAAAAGCTGGAAAGCAATTAAAACAAAAGGGGCTCCTATTGATGTGCAAAGCCTTTGTGTGATGCTTCAGCAGACCTCTGCATATTGGCTCAGGGGCCTTGCTCCCCTTACCTTTGGCTGCCCTTCTCAGCTGCTGCTCTGCCTTTAAGCCTCGCCTTTTTCTTTTTCAAGGGGAACTTTCATCCCCCCCGCCCCCCCCCCCCGTAACTGGCAAAAACTCCACTTCAGAGGATTATTGATCATAATGCAGATCATTTAGTTCAGAGAAAGCCTACATGGGTCTGGAGATAATAAATTCTCTCTCCCACCCCTACTTTTTAAATCTAGCTGTTCTGTTAGATCAATATTGCAAAGTTGCTAGCAGCTCAACAGTGGCTGAGACGGTAAGACTTGCCTTGCTCATCTGCTCAAGCGTTTTGTCTCCTAAGAGGGGCCAGCCAAACACCTCTGCAAGCTCGAAGGGTGGCCAGGATGTGTGGGCAGGGCTAACCAACACAGTTAACTTCCGGATCCTGTCGGACTACAACTCCCATCATGCCTGACCACTGGCCATGCTGGCTGAGGCTGATGGGAGTTGGAGCCCAACAGGAGGGCCCCACCTTAGCTACCCCTTTGTGTAAGGTTTCCAACATTGGTTTCTGGTCCTTGCTTCTTGAAGCAGCATGATCGCAAGATCTCAGCACATCACCACGTTGCTTTCCTTGCTCTGAAAAGCTCCTCCTGCTGATTTATGCAGATCCATCTGCTGTTAAAGATGCAGGACCAGGCTAGTGTCCTGGGTCAGGGAGTGATATAAGTAAAAAAACCTGCTCCTTTTCCCTTATGGGGTACCCAAGAGCCCATATAGAGTCCTTTGCAGGTTCTCCATCGGTAGGAGAAAATAACAGAGACCAACCAGAGAATATTGAGAAGCAAAGCAGCTAGTAAGCCTGATTTTTTTATTAACTGTTGCAACAGGGTGCCCACCCTTATTTTAAATTGCCTGCCCTGGAGTCCAAGACTACCCCCAGAAACATTATACATACATCACAGAAAAAGCGGTCTACAACAGAAATCTGAGTGCGTTGTTTATCTCCTGGCTGGCAAGTTACCTGATTGTATTATCTGGGTTTTGGCCACTCTTTTGTTATTATAACTACTTAATTCCTGAATCTAGGTCACAGGTTCACACCCTGTTCATATCTTGAATGTGCCCTTAAGACAGAATTCGCGAGGAAAGAGACAATGGGGAGGTTTCCCACTTTGACCTTAAAATTCTTATAACAGGAGTTAGCTTTGCCTGCTGAGCAGCAGCCTGAAGGGGGAAGAAGGTGAAGTGACTCCACCTGCAACTGATCAGCTTTCAAGGCCACAGAGCAAAGAGCAAGATGAGAACCAGCTGGCATTGATGAGAACCAGCTGGCTCTGGGCTTCTAAAACAGAGCTCTCAGCAGCAGTCAGATGCAGGAAACAATGATGGTGGTTCCTACCTCTACCTGGCTGCTTTCCATCTTGGCTCTGTGATCATCTGGATTCCCTGACTATCTGACTTTGCATTTGGATCCTGCTCTTAGGCAAGTGTGCTTCCTAACTCCTGCTTGCTTAGCAATGGGATTCGGATGGACCTACGACAGCTAGTTCCCAGTGGTCAGTTGGCAGTCAAGAGCTTCCAGGAGTCAAATGAATAGTGCCCCCTAAATATGGAAGCTTAACAACCAGGGATAGACTTACATAAGTCACAGGATGCCAGACCACACCCCAGAGGGTTATTGCAAATAAGAGCTTAATACAGGCATAGGCAAACTCGGCCCTCCAGGTGTTTTGGGACTACAACTCCCATGATCCCTAGATAACAGGACCAGTGGTCAGGGATGCTGGGAATTGTAGTCCCAAAACATCTGGAGGGCTGAGTTTGCCTATGCCTGGCTTAATGCAGCACTGTTAACTAAGGCTGCCAAATTTTCCACCAACCCTGCAGCTGTGCTCTTAACGACGGATTGATCTGGTGTGATTAGCAGGTGGTATTTTTTCTTTCTATCCGTGCTCCAAAGCTTTGCCTGCTTGTTATTGCATCTTACAAGCCTCTGTAAACAGCCACCAGAAAAGTTGGCACCAGTATTCACACTTCCCTGGAAGTAAGGTAAAGGGTAAAGGGACCCCTGACCATTAGGTCCAGTCGTGACCGACTCTGGGGTTGCAGCGCTCATCTCGCTCTACTGGCCGAGGGAGCCGGCGTACAGCTTCTGGGTTGTGCCCAGCATGACTAAACCGCTTCTGGCGAACCAGAGCAGCACACGGAAACACCGTTTACCTTCCCGCTGGAGCGGTACCTATTTATCTACTTGCACTTTGACGTGCTTTCAAACTGCTAGGTGGGCAGGAGCAGGGACCGAGCAACAGGAACTCACCCCATCACGGGGATTCGAACCACTGACCTTCTGATCGGCAAGTCGTAGGCTCTGTGGTTTAACCCACAGCGCCCCCCGCGTCCCTCCCTGCAAGTAAATCCCAGCAAAATAGGTGGGATTGACCTTTGAATAAAGTTGTGAGATTCAAAGCCTGTTCAGCATTATCTCTTGACCAAATCCATGCCAGACCGCATTTAAGTCTAATTAATCCAAGCAGTTCTATTGTCAAAGAACATGAAAAGATAAATTTGTTCTCTTTCCTTGTTTTTTTTTTTAATTGAATCCAGCTTAAGCTCCGTAACAGAGATTTCCTTTAATCTCACTCTCCAACATGGCTGCTTAATTTTCTTTGGGGACTTAAATAAACTTGACATGTCATGGCTGGTTCCAGCCCTGAAGATATGGAATTTAATATGGCAAGGAGACCAGTTTCCTTCCAGCTACTCAAACAGCCTTATGTCTTTTCCAGGTGTGGGACTTTCCGCTGTTGACGGATATGAATTTGGCATCCCAGCCAAACTTCTGGAAAAAAAAAAATACTGGTGGGAGAATTGCTGGGGTAAGTCTGTTTAATTTACTTCTTTTGTGCTGCAGAGTTTGATGGCAATGGCAGGGTTTGGGGAGAATTAAAAATACAATTAAGGGCCTGTGCATTCCTATGTAGGAATGGAGATGAATTTCAATTTGGTTACCATTTAAAGGTGAACCCACCTAATTCAATCTTCCTGAAGTAATATGAGGCCCCAAACACAGCCAGCCTTGAAAATTTGCACTTCCCCAAATTTTGCAGTGCAGTTCTCCAGGCAAATAACGTGTACAAAAATGCATGTATAAGTGAAAAAACCATACAAAATGAAATTTTAGGTGAAATTGCTTTGCAAAACTGTATATATTGGGCAAACTTTCATACAAACATACGTGTATTAGCAGAAATTCATACTAAAATGCTGTTGAATTTTCACTAAGACATAAAAATCATAAATACCAATTGATGTGGAAAACTGAATTTAAGATTGGAAAAATGAGAAACTGAGAATCCAGAAGTGACATTCACCACCCTCACTCCTCTGTGTGTTTATTTAGGAAATTGGAAATAAGCTCAGTCAGTCAGTAGGTTTTAGGAATTCATGCACATATATTTTGCATCTTGTCAATTTCATATTTATTTATTTGTTTGTTCCTTCATTGGTTTATTTACTGCCCTTTGCTGTTAAGGCCCCAGGGGTGTGTGTGTGTGTGTGCACATCAATAAATGTATGAAACCAATCCAATAAATTGGGTCAAATATAATAAAAGCAATTTCATAACTCTAAGACACAATAGGAAGAGGCAGCTTTAAATTGTTTGTCAATTCATCCGCGAATCCCAAGCTGTACAATCAATGCAACATACTAACATGGGTGTAAAATGATGTTCTGGAATTTTATAAACTTAACTTCTGCTAAAACCAAAACACCCCAAAAAGCAGAAAGGGAGGCAGAGTGTTCCTTCAGACATTCAGCCTGGCGATCACACAACCTTTGAAACAAAACCTTTTAGCAACTAGGCGTGGAGCTGAGTGAACAGAGCCAGTACAAAATGCCCTGTTTGTCTAAGGTGGGATGGCACACCTGCAGTCTTCCTAATATTTGTTGTTTGTTGTTTCATCGTTTAGTCGTGTCCAACTCTTTGTGACCCCATGGACCAGAGCACGCCAGGCACTCCTATCTTCCACTGCCTCCCGCAGTTTGGTCAAACTCATGCTGGTAGCTTCGAGAACACTGTCCAACCATCTCGTCCTCTGTCGTCCCCTTCTCCTTGTGCCCTCCATCTTCCCCAACATCAGGGTCTTTTCCAGGGAGTCTTCTCTTCTCATGAGGTGGCCAAAGTACTGGAGCCTCAACTTCAGGATCTGTCCTTCCAGTGAGCACCAAGGGCTGATTTCCTTCAGAACGGATAGGTTTGATCTTCTTGCAGTCCATGGGATTCTCAAGATATTCCTGATATTGCTGGACTACAACTCCCTGACATTGGCCATACTAGCTAGGGCCGATGGGAACTGTAGTCTAACAACACCAGGTTCCCCATTCCTGATATATGGCACAAATTGACAACTTGTGGTCTTAGGGGTACATGCTATCTTTGGCCCAACTTCATGTGGCAGGAAAATAGTTCTCACCCCCTTCCCAGTACATTTCCAAGCACAATTCAAAGTGTTGGTGTTGACCTTGAAAACCCTAAATGGCCTTGGCCCAGTATACCTGAAGGAGTGTCTCCACCCTCATTGTTCTGCCCGGACACTGAGGTCCTTATCTGAGGGTCATCTACTGGTTCCCGCACTGCAAGAAATGAGCTGACAGGGAACCAGGCAGAGGGCCTTCTTGGTAGTGGCTCCCACCCTGTGGAAGGCCCTCCCATCAGATGTCAAAGAGATAAACAACTACCTGACATTTAGAAGACACCTGAAGACAGCCCTGTTCAGGGAAGTTTTTAATGTGTGACATTTTAATGTATTTTTAATCTTTGTTGGAACCCGCCCACAGTGGCTGGGGAAACCCAGCCAGATGGGTGGGGTACAAATAATAAATTATTATTATTATTATTATTATTATTATTATTATTATTATTATTCCTTTTATTACCACAACATCCCTGTGAGGTAGGTTAGACTGAGAGCGAGTGACTGGCCCAAGTGAGCTTCATGGCTGAGTGGGGATTTGAACCCTGGCTTCCCTAGTCCTAGCCTGATCATCAAACAACTACCCCACACTGGCCGGGGACCTCCTTCTTTTCTGTGTGATGAGCTAGTGAGCTTTCTAGAGTTGTGTTCATGAAGAATGATCGCCTGATGCCTGAAACAAGAGATTTTGTGGGGTGGCCCTTACAGCTTTCCCTTAATGGCACCCCCCCTTAAATGTCCAGCATCAGCACAGTGGTGGGTAGATGTCTTTATTCACAACCACCTGCACCTGAAAGCAGGGAGGGGAATATATGTGAGATTTTATGTGTAGCTTCAGACAGCTGCAGATTTTTACATCAAAGTTATTAACCTCTGAAAAATGGGGGTTATAATAATGGAAGTGGTGACACACACTTCATCATGAAGGTCACAAGTAGTGTTATTATAGTAAACTCAATGTTCCTTGTCTACGGATATTGTGGAAAGGGCCCCTTGTGATGGTCTACTTTATGAAAATGTTAGAGAAAATGAAATCAGACTTAGCATTCATGGAAGTTTCTTGATTGACCGCTTTGGAAGCACAAGTGATTCCTGTAAACTAGAGGGAATAAGACAGGCATAATACTGCACGCCTCTTAACATCACTTTGTCAATACTTGTGACTGGTGAAAGAGTGGCTTGTTCTTCAGGGCCCTTACTTTTCGTCCTTGGCCGAGAAAGGCTGTTGAGTGTCAGATGTAATATTTATTTATTCCCAGCAGGAACTGTCCAATATGCCCGAAACGAGCAGGGTTGAACTCCCCTATGCATCAAGCCAATACATTTGTTTGTTTCAATCCTTCTTTCTTCAGGGTTTGGGGGCAAATCAGCCACTTCAACTGAGGAACTTACTGGCATAGCCAAAACAAGCAGGATTTAACCCTCACCTATGAAGCAGTTGATCTACATTGGCTCCCAGTACATTTCCGAGCACAATTCAAAGTGTTGGTGCTGACCTTTAAAGCCCTAAATGGCCTCGGCCCAGTATACCTGAAGGAGCATCTCCACCCCCATCGTTCTACCCAGACACTGAGGTCCGGCTCCAAAGGTCTTCTGCTGGTTCCCTCACTGAGAGAAGCAAAGTTACAGGAAACCAGGCAGAGGGACTTCTCAGTAGTAGAGCCCTCCCTGTGGATGTCAAGGAAATAAACAACTATATGACTTATAGAAGACATCTGAAGGCAGCCCTGTTTAGGGAAGTTTTTAAATGTTTGATGTTTTATTGTGCTTTTAATTCTGTTGGGAGCCGCCCAGAGCGGCTGGGGAAACCCAGCCAGATGGGTGGGGTATGAATGAATGAATGAATAAATATTATTATTATTGATGCACAATACATTTGATCCCACTTGGTTCAGGCTTGCTTGGTTTGAGCTCCCCTTCAAACAGAGGATCCCTCAAGTAGAGCTGTCCTCTGCAAGGTAGGACACATGGCCCACAGAAAGTGCATCTGCCTGCAGCCCAGGAAGGGCATCATAAAATGATCCCCCTGCATGTGTCGATTGGATTAACAAAAGTTCTTAGGGGTGCTGCACCCACTTAAAGAAGAGGCTAACAGTGGTTCTCAACCTGTGGGTTCCCAGATGTTGTTGGACTACAACTCCCATCATCCCTGAGCTCTGGCCTTGCTTGCTAGGGGTGATGGGAGTTGTAGTTCAACAGCATCTGGGGACCCACAGGTTGAGAAAGGCTGGGCTAGGAGACTGAACAAGCACATGCTTAGAACTGGCTCCCCTTTTATATTCTCTGCAGCAGGACAGCTAAGTGTACAGGAGGGTAATAAGTGTCATGAACTGGCAGGGAGGAGGAAGAGGAACCCAGCAAGGGGTATAGCTGTGACTGAGACACAATGGGGCAAGCTGGGGATGGAGAAGGCTGGTGTAGAAAATATGGGGCAACGGAGGATGGTGAGGGGATTTGGGTCAGTGCACAGGAACCAGAGCAGCAGGACCCATCCCTGACCCCAGAAGGCCCCCCGTCTCCATGAACACGGCAGGCCCTGAGGTGTAGGGAGCAGTGTGAGGTATACTCTAGGACAGTGGTGCCCAAACTTTTTTCAAGGAGGGCCAGATTTGATGAAGAGAAGGGCCATGAGGGCCAACCAAAGTTGTTGCACTTTTTTTAGGATTGAAATTGTTGAGCTTTTTTTTTTTTAGGGTTGAAGTTGTTGAGGGTTTTTTTGAGGATTTTACCCCATAAACTGCCGAAGGGGCCAGATTAGGCCCCCAAAACGGACTTTGGACATGTCTATGGTAGAGCCTTTGGCCAACAAGGGAATCAAAGGTGTGCTAAAGGTGGAAAAGAAGATTGCAGAGGAGCTGAACGGATAATTTGCACCTGTCTTCAGAGCAGAAGATTCGCGAGAAACATAAAAGTAATAAGGTGAAACAGGAGAGATGCGAGCTGGGAAGGGCAACAGAAGGGCCCGGCCGGGCGGCGACTCACCTTGCAGGCGGTGCGCCATCCCTTTGGCCCAGGCGAGGCGGCGGCGGCTGCTCGGCAACCTCCTCACCCGTCTCCTCGTGAGGGTAATGTGGAGTCGGCGTCGGGGCACCTCCGGCGGAGCAAGGCTGCTGGCCTTCGCCTTCCCCTCTGCCTTCCTCCTTTTCACCGCGCCGCCTGTGCCTCCGCTGCCTCCCGTTCTCCGCAGGCCCTCCCGGGCGTTGGGCTCCGAGGGCGAAGGTGCCCCTCCTCAGCCCCACTCCACCACGCCCATCTGCAGCACGGGCCCCGCCGCCACCGCCGCGCTCCCGCCAGCCGCCCTGGCCGCTTCGCCCACCTCCTCCTCGGGCTCGAAGCCCAGGTTGTCCCAGCTCCAGGCCTGCCTCGAGCAAGACGAGAGTGGCGGCAACGGCGAGCAAGACGAAGGAGGAGGAGAAGGAGAAGAAGCGCTGACAACGCCGCTGCCGCTGCTGCCTGGCGGGTCCCGCAGCCGCCCCAGCTCCAGGTGCTCCAGGCCGCCTGGAGGGCAAAGTCCCGCCATGGCCCCCTGACCCTGGACGAAGGCAGCCGCCACCTCAGAAATGTTCTCTCAGGCCGGCCGAGTAATGGCGCGGGAAGGGAGCGCCTTCGCTTTCTCCACCACCCGCCTTCCAGCCCCCCATCCCCGCCCACAGCGCGCTGGCTCACAGGGCGAAGCGGGTAGGCCGGGCTGGCGGCTACACGGGCCACATGATGAGGTCTGGCGGGCCGGATTCGGCCCGCGGTCCTTGTGTTTGACACCCGTGCTCTAGGACATGGGTAGGCAAATTAAGGCCCGGGGGCTGGATCTGGCCCAATTGCCTTCTAAATCCGGCCTGTGGATGGTCCAGGAATCAGTGTGTTCTTACATGAGTAGAATGTGTCCTTTTATTTAAAATGCATCTCTGGGTTATTTGTGGGGCCTGCCTGGTGTTTTTACATGAGTAGAATGTGTTCTTTTAATTCAAATGCATCTCTGGGTTAATTGTGGAGCATAGGAATTCATTCATATTTTTTTTCCAAAATATAGTCCAGCCCCCCACAAGGTCTGAGGGACAGTGGACCAGCCCCCTGCTGATAAAGTTTGCTGACCCCTGCTCTAGAAGGCTGAGGCAGGCAAGGGTCCACAGCTGCCCAGGTGGGGCTTGTTAGCTCTGGGAGGAGGTGTGCGATTCTGCAGCTCAGAGTAGGCTCAGGACAGGTGAGGGCTATATGCCTCATCAAGCCCAGATGCTGCCCTCAGTGAAGGAAAAAAGGAAAGCAGAGCTGAGGGGCTGTGTCTGCTCAATGTCCCACGTTGGTTGGACCATGACTTGGATGGCCCACGGAGCTCTTTGGGACTGTGCATATGTGGGACTGACCTTCAGGTGCCCTGGCACCTTGATTGGCCGCAGAGGTGAACTGACTGGACTTTGCACCTGCAAGCCCGCCAGACTCTGCTTGTGGAACTGTGTACACCAGCAGGACTTGCTGCCAGGTACCCTGTGGTTCAAGACGTAAATAATCTTCCAATTATTTTATGTCACTTGCTCCTCAAGCATAATCAGCTGAAGTGGGGGAAACCATGAACAGCCGAACTTATCTCTTGAATATGTTTCTGGGTCCTCTTGAGTGTCCAGAGAGTTAAAGATCACCACTCAGCTTTTTCAGATGCCTCTATCTTCCGTCCCATATGAATCTTCCCCGCCCTTTGCAGAATCATATTCCTCTTCAGCCCCAGGCTATAAACGATACAGAACATCCGTTTGCCTCATCTCCCTCCTGAAACACGGGCTGAATGAGAGCCTTGTAAAACTTCCTCTGTTCTTTTCCTATCCTGGTAGCACTTGTTATCTGAAACAGCTGACTGAACGCCGAAACTTTTCCAGACTATTTCTGTACTCGTAGGGGGGGGGGTGCCTGTTCTCCACTGAGCTCAACTGAACTCCCCAGAAAAATAAATATTAAAAAGTGCTCCGTTGTGTACAGTTTGGGTGATCTAGCTTTTGCTTCTGTGCTTTGGTGTGTAAAACCATCTGATTGAAAGGACAGGACTCTTGTGCATCTTTGCTATAAATACACACAACTCAACAAATTTAGTTCAGTTTATACCCATTTAAATAGCCTAATCCTGGAAATTTTAGTGAGGTCCTGAGAACTGTCTTTTTAGAGATTGTTTGCTTGCTCTTACATAAGTACAGCCTGCAGTATGAAATAATAATAGATTTTTTAGATCTTTAGATGATTAAACATTCTATGGCCTTTAAAATGTGTTTGTGGGAGGGGGCTTATTGGTTTGTTTCTGTATTATTATGTATCTTGTGTTCTCATTTTGTATTTTTATGTTGTGAACCACCCTGTGATCTACGATTACCTACCCTTCATCCTAAGTTCCCTGCATGGGTCACAGTATTTTAAAATACAACTTTAAAGCAGACTACAATCAAGAGAATAAATCTCAAGCATCAAAAGCTAGGGCAAAGAGGTGCATCTTCAACATGCTGGGATAGCTCAGTCGGTAGAGCATGAGACCCTTAATTTCAGGGTCATGATTCGAGCCCCGCATTGGGCCAAAGATTCCTGCATTGCTGGGGGGGGGGGGTTGGATTGATAACCCTTGTGATCCCAATTCTACAATTCTTTGAAATAAACTGTATAATGAAGATGACAGATGCACCTCTGTGGAGAAGGAATTCCACAACTTAGGGGCTGCCACAGAGAATGTCGTCTCCCCAGCCACCCCCAATTTCTGGTGACTGTGACTGTGGAACTAGCAAGAGGGACTCCTCTGCTGATCTTAACGCCCAAAAGGGTCTGTAGGGAAGGAAGCAGTCTTTAAAATACCTGGGGCCTAAGTCGTTTAATGCTTTCAGCACCAATGTGAGCACCTTGAACTGGGTTTAGAAATGAGCCAGGTGTCAAAGGCCAAGGTAAATAGGTACATCTTAAGCACTGGATGAAAGCTATGTAGCAAGTATTTGTTGACATGCAGAGGGCCGGGAGGCCAGCTGATAAGCCCCAGCTGGGCTGTCTCCTTCCATTGGCCCATGCTCTGATGTAAATCAGCAACCTGGACTTGAGAAGCCAGGGCACGCTATTAGCAGAATGTACTGCGCACACAGAATAGGTGTGAGGCTTGTGAAGTCATACTAAGGCCACAGATTTATTAAACATAAATCAGGACAAAGAAACATGTTGCCTCTCTCTCATGTCGCCTCTGAGAGAACAGCAAAAGCAAAAGCTATACACAAACAGAAGTTCCCAGCGTACTGTGCTGGAATGTAAACAGACATGTGACACGCAACAATCTCATGCCTGTTCCTTAAGGTGGGATGGAAATGTCAACAGTATTATGCTTAAACACATCTCTGTGGAGAGGGGATTCCAGAGTCTCAAATGTAAGGCTCCTCCTTGTTGGATTTTGAGGATGCTCAAACTTTAGAAACTATTTAAGAAATACAGGCATAAAATGAGACTATTAATACAGGTCCCTCTGCAATAAAGCTGTGTGCCCTAAAGGGATCCCGTGGAGCCATTCATCTGACTGTATTGTACGACAACCGTAATGGCTGCCCCAAATTATTCAAGGTCACTGATAATGTGAATGCAGTTTGTTTAGCCACCTTAGAATAAATATAGGCTAATTCAATCCTGGATCAAGAAACTTCATTTCTTTTAAGAGCAATTTATTGTCATTTTAAAGAAATCAGATGGCAGGTGTTCTGCGTCACTAGATGAAACCGGTGACATCTCTTGAATATTCATGAAACCGCACATTGTCGTTTCAGAGACTGTCAGATCACCTGGGTTTAGACAAAGTTGCTTGTTGCAAATGTCACCAGAAGAACTCCCAAGGAGTGCAAAAGAAAGGGGGATAAACAAATCATTCACCCCAAAAGACTTTGATCTCCTTGTGCTCAAATCTTGCCTTGGAATGCCATAGAAACGCAAGATTGGAAGGGGCTCTGGAGATCAAGTCCAACTCCCTGCAGGATCTGCTACACAGGATGCAACTGCCGCAACTCAACAGATTCTTGAACGCCTCCAGCGAAGGACCAAGGTAGTCTGTTCCATTGTTAGGCAGCTTTCATCATTAGGAAGTTTCTGCTAATGTTTGCCCGAATCCGCTTCCTGGCCATTTCCACACTTTGGTTCCAGTTCTGCCGTCTGGATCAACAGAGAGCTCCAGCTAAAACAATGACCCCATTTAAAGCAGTATCATACAGAGACATCACCTTGCCAACAAAGGTCTGAATAGTGAAAGCCATGGTTTTCCCAGTAGTGATGTATGGAAGTCAGAGCTGGACCATAAAGAAGGCTGATCGCCGAAGAATTGATGCTTTCGAATTATGGTGTTGGAGGAGACTCTTGAGAGTCCCATGGACTGCAAGAAGATCAAACCTCCCCATTCTTAAGGAAATCAGCCCTGAGTGCTCACTGGAAGGACAGATCCTGAAGCTGAGGCTCCAATACTTTGGTCACCTCATGAGAAGAGAAGACTCCCTGGAAAAGACCCTGATGTTGGGTAAGATGGAGGGCACAAGGAGAAGGGGACAACAGAGGATGAGATGATTGGATAGTGTTCTCGAAGCTACCAGCATGAGTTTAACCAAACTGCGGGAGGCAGTGGAAGACAGGAGTGCCTGGCGTGCTCTGGTCCAGGGGGTCACGAAGAGTCGGACATGACTAAACAACAACAACATCAACCACTTTAAACAATCATGGCTTCTGCCAAAGAATCCTTGTTCCTGATTCCTATTCCCCTTACAGAGCGACAGTCTGGCGTTCCCTGGGGAGAGGGATTGAGTGTTAAAACCACACTGCTCACACCTTGCCTAAGAGGGAATTCACTTCTTGAATGTCCCCTTCTCCTGCTCTGATTGCTGTAGCCTTTACAAGGCTCTAGAATTGGATGTTGACATGTCAGAAACACAGGCTGTACAGGGACATTGCCCGCCTTTTAGCTGTAACAGATCTCCCAGGTGTGGTGAAACGATTAGGAATTACACAACTTACTCTTTTAATTTTTCCCCCTTAAAAAGGTTATGGCTGCCTAATTCTGTCCAGTGTGAAGCAGCAATAAAAATCATACTGATGGAGTTTAAAAATATGGTGGTTTGTTGTTGGCATCTGTCTGTCTCGGGAGACAATGGAAGAGTGTGCCTTCAGGGGTAAAGCCAAACCTCTGGAGAATCACAGCACATTTTATGGCTGTAGAACAGAGCTTTCCAACAGTGTGTTAGCTGCAGTGTGTAGGTGTGTTGCACAAACACTCTTCCCGGGGCTGGAAAGGGGTTAAGTTTAACCTCTGGCTTGCTAGTAAAACTGAATCACTGTGCCGCAAAATGATGCATGTCTGAAAGGTGTGCCACCAACATGAAAAGTTTGGAAAGCTCTGTTGTAGAGAAAGTTACGGCAGAGACATGTTTTGTTGCAGCTGGGGCAGATGAAGGCATTCAGTTTTGCTGATGTAGATATGTCATGACATTTTCTCTCTCTGCGCTCCTCCCAGCAGTCATTCTTTCCCTGGCCGCTGCTGTGGATGCACAACCTGACTGTCTGTTTCCAGGCACTGTAGTTGTCTGCAAGGGACTCCGATAAGGTGGGGTTGTTGCCAGCCTTTGGATGTAGATATGAAACTGACAAAGCAGGCCACAAGGATGTGAAAGGCACTGTATCGCTCAAGGAAATTCTGTCTTTGACCATGGGAAAACATTTGTCAGGAGTCCAAAGGAGAAACTTATCTTAAGAACTGCAATAGGGCAGAGGTTGTCAAACTAATGCCTACGGGCCAGATAAGGCCCACTGGGCTTGTTAATCCGCCCCGCGAACCTTGCAGACCCTGCCACCCGCTCGGTCAGTCCCCGCGCTAAACAGGCGCGGTGCAGAGGCCTCGCTGCACGGAGACTGACTTCCATGACGCGGCACGGCTTCTGATTGGCTGCAGGAAGCTACTGTAGCCAATCAAAAGCTGTGGATGCCTCTGGGTGGGCAGCGATGCTGGCACGGCTTCTGATTGGCTACAGGAAGCTCCTGCAACCAATCAAAAGCCGTGGACACCTCTGGGTGCTGCCCCTTCCTTCCCGCTGAGGCAGCTGAGCAGGAGGAAGCAGCAGAATCACAGAGGCTGCCCAGGCTAGTGGCATCTGGGTGCCGCCCCTTCCTTCCCACTGAGGTGGCCAAGTGGGAGGAAGGGGCCAAGTGGGAAGGAAGCGGCAGCAACGTGGAGGCTGCCTCCGCCACCCAGGCCAGCGGCATGGGCTCTGTGCCCCGCCAAGACAGAGGGCGGCGACACTGCCGAAGATGAGACAGCGTTGGCAGCTGCTGCGTGAGTGGCATAGGTGAGGAGGCCTTTCAGGAGAGGTGTGTGGCGTTCGCACGGAGCCCCCGGTCATCTCATGGACTATGGACCCGTACACTGCTAATCCGCTGCCACCAACCAGGTCCTCCCCAGTAAATCACTTAGTCTCAGTCAGGTTCTTAAGTTAACAAAGAAGAGTGTAGTTTATTGCAAACACAAATAAACTTGAACTGCATTCAAAGCGTTGTTACTCTTTACCTTATTAGTCTTTTTTTATCCTGTCTCTAACTCTTCTACCTCCCCTCACGCAAGAACCAACTGCACTAACTGTCTCTCTATTTCCAACTGACTGTCAACTGCTTTCCCAACTGCCTTTCCCAACCAACCAACCAACCAACCAACCAACCAACCAACCAACCAACCAACCAACTAAAACTAACTAACCTCAGGCTAAGCCCTTTTATAAACAGGTAGGCTCCGCCTCTGGCTTTTCTATTGGTCTACCTATTAACCCTTTCTCTCTCCCCATACAGACATTTCCAAAAGAACGGGCAAACGCCACAGGGGGGTGCTTTTGGGAGGCTGTGGGTCCGGCCCCCACAAGGTCTGAAGGACTGTGGACCTGCCCCCTCCTGAAAAAGTTTGCTGACCCCTGCAATAGGGTGTACAATAATGTTGTCCCTGCTAATCAGCTGTCAAAACAACCCCACAACAAAGGCATAAAGTTTATTCAAGAGCAAAAGAAAGACATGCAGAAGCTTCCTTGTGCTGTTGTCCTGCAAGTCTGCCTTTCTTAGAAATGAATGCCAGGCAGTTCAGGCAAACTCAAACATAAGCAACTTCATTTAAGTGCAGCAAACAAGAAGCCCTCCTTACTCCTAGGTCTCCAGGTCTACACTTGCCTCCTCCTTCCCACCACATGATTTCCCCTCTTCCTAATAAACACATCTTTGCATGAGATTTTGTGTAAAATACATATTTTTGCAAAGCAATTTCTTCTTACATCATGCATTTTTGCATGCTGTTTTCAATCAGCTCAAACTGTTTGTTGTTCATGGGAGACAGGCAGGGAAAACTCTCAAGGCAGGACAGATTGGGGTGGCCGGTCCCAGGAATAAGAGGGTAGAAGAGGGAGCCTGTAAAAATAAAAGAAGTAATAAAGCTTCCATATTAAGTGAGGCAAAAAAAAAAAAAAAAAAAAATTCTCTCCTTGAAAGAGGCTGCTGGCTGAAAGGAATTGGTCTGAATTACAAGCTGTGGGGGCTGTAATATGAAATCTATTTGAGAAGCGGTGGAAGAGGGCTTGGGGTCAACAGACTCATTTTGTTGAGGGCATATTTACGGAGGGCCTTTGAATGACAAGGTCAAGGTAAAAGAAAAAGAAAAAGAGGGTAACCTATTATGTCCATGGACTGCTCTGGAAATGAGGGAAGGTGCTTCTAGTTTCCTCTGTGGAGTTGCCTCATCAAAATATGAAATATTAGGGACTTTGGTCTCAGAGCTGCATCCATAGAGTTCTTGAGAGCTGTGACGTTCTTAAGCACCAGTCATGAAAGTTAAACATGGTAGACCTGGCAACTCTCTATCTTTCTATCCACCACAAAAATAAGCTTTGTTCTAGTGAGAAAGCATATTGCTATATTTATTGTGACTCCATACAGCTTGAGCAAAAAAGGACTGTCATCCCTGGGGACTGACCCAGGGCTCCCACTAGGTGGAGTTAAAGCCAGCTTGTGGTTCCTGATTTAAAAAGATACATAAGGCATCTTTTATCCCGTCTGTCTTGTCTTTGGGCTTATCTACACTTACATTTCCTCTGCTTACATTTTTTCCCCCTCCAGAATTTCCCCCACAAAAATGCTTCTCTTGATGAAAACCCAAACTGATGTTTGCTCTGATTAAGGAGTGGCCTTTTGCAGGGCAAAAGCTCCAGGGCAAAAAAACAACAACCAGAAAACCCCTATCTCACTCGGACACAGAACTTTAAAGCTTGGTTTCCTGAGACTCTTCTAACTCGAAAATTCTATGGTTTGTGGTTTCTGAATGTTTTGAATAGATGCAGTGCTTCTAGAGAGCTGTGGCAGAACAGGTTTTGCAGGGTATCCAGACAAACATGGGCTTGTAAGCAACAGCAATTCTCTTTTCCTTTTCATACTTTGTTCTGAGTTCATAGCCTCACTGTATCCACAAATGGTGCACTGTACCCAAGGATATACACCTGTTGTCTTTGTCCATGGAG
This sequence comes from Podarcis erhardii, assembly GCF_964252035.2. Classification (NCBI taxonomy): domain Eukaryota; kingdom Metazoa; phylum Chordata; class Lepidosauria; order Squamata; family Lacertidae; genus Podarcis; species Podarcis erhardii. The sequence goes on along the minus strand of NC_138512.1, from coordinate 66,445,467 downwards.
TTTTCTTGGCAGGGATACTGGAGTGGCTTGCTGGTTCCTGCTCCAGGTGGATCACGTTTGGTCAAAACTCTTCACTATGACCTGTCTATCTAGGGTGCCCTGCTCTGCATAGTTCATAGCTTCTCTCAGTTATTTAAGCCCCTCCATTCTGAAGGAAATCAGCCCTGAGTGCTCACTGGAAGGACAGATCCTGAAGCTGAGACTCCAATACTTTGGCCACCTCATGAGAAGAGAAGACTCCCTGGAAAAGACCCTCATGTTGGGAAAGATGGAGGGCACCAGGAGAAGGGGACGACAGAGGATGAGATGGTTAGATAGTGTTCTCGAAGCTACCAGCATGATTTTGACCAAACTGTGGGAGGCAGTGGAAGACAGGAGTGCCTGGCGTGCTCTGGTCCATGGGGTCACGAAGAGCCGTACACGACTAAATGACTAAACAACAACAACAACCACCCAAGGATAGCTACATAGTAACATAGGCAGCTGATTATACGTACCATTGGTCCATTTATAGTTCAGTTTTTACTCTGATCTAAGTCTAAACTTAATTCTCTCCTCTTAGGCAAAGATCACAAGACGACCTGGCTGTTAGCCAGATTCTGCGCCCAGATTTGTAGGCACAGATCATCCTCTAGAATAAAATAGCTTACTAGGGAAAAGCTGAAGTCGCCCTTTGGGGTACCTCAGGGTCAATTTTTATGGTAGCCCACATCTCAGTTGTACGGGTGTATGTATATATCTCAATTTTAACTCATGAGCTATTGCTGCAATCTGCTCTGATTGTATATTTTATCTTTATGAACACTGTTTTTATTGTGTTATGTGAGCTGGTCTTTGACCGTAATAAATTATCTGTCTATCTATCTATCTATCTATCTATCTATCTATCTATCATCTATCTATCTATCTATCTATCTATCTATCTATCTATCTATCATCTATCTATCTATCTATCTATCTATCTATCTATCATCTATCTATCTATCATCTATCTATCTATCTATCTATCTATCTATCTATCTATCTATCATCTATCTATCTATCTATCTATCTATCTATCTATCTATCTATCATCTATCTATCTATCTATCTATCTATCTAATCTATCTATCTATCATATCTCTCTATCTCTCTATCTCTATCTATCTATCTATCTATCTATCTATCTATCTATCTATCATCTATCTATCATCATCTATCTATCTATCAATCATCTATCTATCTATCTATCTATCTATCTATCTATCTATCTATCTATCTATCATCTATCATCATCTATCTATCTATCAATCATCTATCTATCTATCTATCTATCTATCATCTATCTATCTATCTATCTATCTATCTATCTATCTATCTATCATCTATCATCTATCACCTATCTATCATCTATCTATCTATCTATCTATTATCTATCTATCTATCTATCTATCTATCTATCTATCTATCTATCTATTATCTATCTATCTATCTATCTATCTATCTATCTATCTATCTATCATCTATCTATCTACTCCGACCAGCGGTGGCATTCCAGGTTTTCTGGCAGGCTTATCTCCCAGTTTCAGGTTGAAACTGGGACATTCTGCATGCAAAGCAGATGCTTATGACTTTCCTCAAAAGCTGCCCCAAACAGGTACATTTTGTAGCCCTGTTTGTAAAAGCAAGAGGGACGCGGGTGGCACTGTGGGTAAAACCTCAGTGCCTAGGACTTGCCAGTCGTATGGTCGGCGGTTCGAATCCCCGTGGCGGGGTGAGCTCCCGTCTTTCGGTCCCAGCTCCTGCCCACCTAGCAGTTCGAAAACACCCCTAAGTGCAAGTAGATAAATAGGTAGCGCTTTACAGCGGGAAGGTAAATGGCGTTTCCGTGTGCTCGCCAGAGCAGCTTCGTCACGCTGGCCACGTGACCCAGAAGTGTCTTCGGACAGCGCTGGCTCCCGGCCTATAGAGTAAGATGAGCGCACAACCCTAGAGTCGGACACGACTGGCCCGTATGGGCAGGGGTACCTTTACCTTTTAGCTTTACTTGTAAAAGCAACAGCCTGCCGTGGCTGCTGAATTGCACCATTGAACTCGAAATCTGAAGGCAACCTTCCACAAAGTTATGCCCTCTAGATATAGCTCCCATATTTCCTGACCCTTGGCCATGCTGCCTGGGACCGATGGGAGCTTGAATCCAAACATGCACCATGCTAGAGAAGGCTGTTCTAAGGCCTGCTTTCACCCCACCCGAAGGCACACTATTGACTGTTGACAGTTGGGTCATCTGGAAAAGATTAAAGGCAAAATACTTCACTTAACAGTTCAGGACAGAATGTCGCTAAGCTAAGTATTTTGTTTCCTCCTCAGTACTGCCATTAGTTATTTATTTATTTTTTAAAGTGGTGTTCAGGATAAAATATCCGCTTCATAAAAGTCCCCATTCATTGTGGAACCGTAAACAGCTCATGAGGGAGATCTGGTGTCCAAATGTTGGGTCCTGTTGCATGGAAGGGTTTGGTAGAAACTTCGGTTTCCTGAGGGAATTTGCATTGGAGGAAAAGGCTAAGGGGAGCAAAGTGAACATCAGCAAAGATTGCCTTTTTTCAGATGTCCTGTGGGGTTTTTTTGCCTGTGTTCCTTCGAACAGCAGTCCACCATAATGTTTCATGATCTGCTACTGAAATCACCCCCCTGCCGCAGTTTCAAAAGTGGATTGCGTGATGTTGCAGAGCGAGGATGCTGTTTGAGAAAGTGGAAAGTGACAAATAATGTTTTTTAAAATGGCAGACTGCACCATGCAGCACACCCTCCTCTTTTGCCATGCCAACACCACCCACAAGCTATGCCCCGCCTCTTCCTGTCATACCAGGCGAATGGGAAGGAAAAGGGGGAAGACAGGGCAACCTGTGGGAGAAAATAGAGGGGAGGGATATTGAGGACCAGTGTGCAAGAAAGCAGGAAGCTGTCACCAGTGGCGTAGTGTGGGGGGTGCAGGGGGGGCCGGCCGCACCGGGCGCAACATCTGGGGTTAGGGCAAATCCACGGGTTAGGGGGCGCAAATCCACGGGTTAGGGGGCGCAAATTACTTGCCTTGCCCCGGGTGCTGACAACCCACGCTACGCCACTGGCTGTCACAGCCCAGCAGCATCACAACTGGTGCACCATTCAGCTGATTTCTTTTTTTCTTTTAAAAATATATTTTTATTATTTTCCTCCTTAAACAGCATTTTCAACATTACAACACCAAACACAAAGACTTTATGCGCTGTCAAGCATACAACTTCCCTCCTTCCCTTCAGTAGGTTTTCCACTTTCAAATCAAATCTCGCAGTTTAGATCTTTAACCTATTGTCCACATTGTAGGATTTATTTCAATCCTGCTAGTGTCTTCAGATTTTTGCAATTATTATTCAAATATACAATAAAATTACTCCAGTCCCTTTGGAATTTCTGATCGTCCTGGTCTCGAATCCTGCAAGTCAGTCTGGCCAGTTCTGCCAAGTCCATCATCTTCGCCTGCCACTCTGCAATGGTAGGTACCTCCTGTAACTTCCACTTTTGTGCCAATAAAGTTCTCACTGCCACTGTGGCGTACATAAATAGTCTTTAATCTATCTTCGCAGATTCCTCTCCCATGAAACCTAGCAAAAATGCTTCTGGTTTTTTGGGGAAGGTGTATCTAAACATCTTTTTTAGTTCATTATAGATCAATTCCCAGAATAGTTTTACTTTATCACATGTCCACCACATATGGTAGAAGTCACCGTCTGATTCTTTACATTTCCAGCATGTTTTATCTCTCGTTCTCCCCCCCCCCACCAGACACCCTTTTTTTTAAATTAAAGATTTTCTTGATTTTCAAAAGTGTGTGCAATGTCTCTCTCTCGTATTTTATCTCTCTTCCATGTAACATTTTTACAAATCAGTTTCATTTGTTGAGACATTAGGAGGAAAAGGGGGAAAGAGGTGGAGGGGGGGAAGATGGGGTGGGGTGGCAATGTTTCTATTTTACTTACTATAGGTAGGGTTTTGTGTCGGTGTCGCTTGTGCAGGTTCTCTGCTGTTCACTTGTGTTTCTTTGGTGGTGAGAGCGGTTGGGGTTGGCCTAAGTTGTGATTGTTCATTTGTGGTTGGCTGTGGTGGTCTTTGTTTTCATGTGTGAGTGGGTTGGGTGCGTGTTTTGAATCAGACTAGCCATATTGATTTGTTTGTTGTTGGTGGATTTTTGTCGTCTTGTTGGGCTGTGTGTGTGTGTGTGTGTGTGTGATAAAGGGGAGCCATACAAGGGTGAAGTGTCTTCTTCTATTTGTCCCTGTGTCAATTTCAGTTGATTGGTTAATTTTTATAGGAAGGCTGTTTCCCATACTATTTGGTACTACTGGTCCATTATCTCTCGTTCTATACATTTTAGCTAACTTTACTGGTGTCAAATACCATCTATACATCATCTTCATTACATTTTCTTTTAATGCCATGCACGCTGTAAATTTCAAATTTTCATTCCACAATTTTATCCATGAATCAAACTCAATGTTATGCCCAAAATCTAGTGCCCATTTTATCACCACTTCTTTCACTTCCTCATCTTTGGTATACCATTCTAACAACAAATTGTACATCTTAGATAAAAGTTTACTTCTGCTTTCCAACAGATCAATTTGAAATCTTGATTTTTTGTTTTCAAAACCAACCTTCCTCTTATTGACATTAAATATGTCATTAACTTGATGATATTGCATCCATTCAGCTGATTTCTGTTTGGCAGATGGTTGAAGCCCATGGATGTGCTTTGGGTGGCTGGGGCTCAGAGACCTCCTTCTTGAGGTCAGTTCACATCTGGCCCCTGCCAGATATACCACTCTTTCAGTCCTTCTGCATATGGCAGCCCATTTTACATTTTTCGGCTACTATTGTAAATATATGTAATGTTGATGTTTGCACATATGGGCAAAACAACATTCAGATTATTGAAAACTTTTCTTAAAGAATTTTCTTGGCAACAGATTTCCTATATGAGGTTATCAATAGACGTTTATCTCAGTAAATCTAATTCTGCAGAGAGCATAGATTATGCTGGCAGCCTCAACTGCACTGTTGATTGCAATTTATTTTTTTAAAAAAATAAAGGATAATTTGGAGAATGTGCTTTCTCATATGCTATCAGCACTACCTGGGGCCACAGTCATCACGTGATCATGGCAGAAGAGTGCTATCACCCCATTGCAGAGTTTATTTTGTGATCCTCACCCCCAGTTAGGTTCATGGGATTCATGTCAGTGGGATTTGGTGTGTGTGTGTGTGTGGGGGGGAGATCAAACTCTATTTTCCAGGGACAGTCTTGGATTTGCAGAAGCCGTCCTGGTTTCCGATTTCATTCCGGAATGTCCTAGTTTTCCTTAGGACGTCCCTATTTTCATCGGGAAAATGTTAGAGAATATGGAGTTATGCGACCCCCCAAGCCACGTAGATATGTAACTATACAACCCTTAGAAGACATCTGAAGGCAGCCTTGTATAGGGAGGTACAGGGGTAGGCAACCTAAGGCCCATGGGCCGGAAGCATCCCATGGAGGCTGTTTAACCGCCCCACGAGCCACCCCCTGCTTAACCACCCCACAAGCCACCCCCCAACGTGGCGCAGGGACTCTCTTCCGCGGCTCCGGAAATTGCTTCTGTGCATGTGCAGATGCTGGAAATCAAGTCTGCGCAGGTGCACTTTTGGCATCTGGGCATGTGCAGATGCAATTTCCGGCATCACGGGAGTGATCCGGCCCATGCCCGGTAAGCCTTGCCGACCCCTGGGGAAGTATTTTAATGTATATGGTTTTATTATGTTTTCATTTATGTTGGAAGCTGCCCAGAGTGGCTGGGGTGACCTAGTCAGATGGGCATGGTATTATTTATTTATTTATTTATTTATTTATTTATTTATTTATTTATTTATTTATTTATTTATTATTAATGGACCCCCTCCAGTGTCCACCTTAAAACAGGCTGCAGATGGCAAAGGGTTTTTTTGGCTGGAACAGGAGGCTCTTTTTTGTCTGCATAGACATTTGCTTGCATTTTTTTTTAAAAAAAAAACCCAAGTCCTGATAATTAATTTTGTTATGCCCCAGAAAGATTTGGTTTAGATGACTAAGGTTGCTAGGTTGCAACTCGGAGATTTCTTGTCGTCTACCCTTCAATATGCAGCTGGATCAGAAGAAAAAGCAGCTGTGGGCTCTTAGCTTTCCCCCCACCTCTTCCCGGCTTACTCTAAAGCCTGGAATGCCAGCATTCCAACTATGGTCCATGGACACAGCAATGGGGTTGGGAGATGCCTTGGTTTTCTCATTTCCCAGTTCAGTGTCACATTGCAAGGCAAAAGATGGACCCTCTAGGTTGTAATCTAAAGATAGGGGATGGAATTCAGTTTAGTTTTGCTCAGTGTAGACCAGGAATGCCCCTTCCGATCTTCAGGAGGAGGGGGGGTTGTGGGATCACGACCCCGCCCACACTCGCTCTCGCGAGGCTGGCGTCAGCCTCGCGAGGGACAGGGATTCCCCCAATTAGCATACCCTGTGGCGCCAGCCAATCGGCTGGCGGCAGGGGCGGGCCTTCGTAGGGGCCACTTAAGGTCAGGGCAGCCCCTGGCTCGCCCCCTTTCTTCCCTGGAGACGACGCGGTTTGGTTTCCCTCAGCTGCTGGACCACGTGGAGCTATCTCGGAAGAGGCTTGCCGGCAGGGAAGTTTACCTTTCGTTATTCCTTTCTCCTCTAGGAGTGAGCGCTGCTTAATTTGCCTTTATTGCGCTGCTCTCTTCATAATTGGGTACTTTGGCTGAATTTTAATTGATTGGGTGCCTGGGGGGTGACTGCATAGCCATTCGTCGTTAATTCCGCTGGTGCGTTGCTGTTTGTGTGTGTGTTTATTGTTCCCGTGGTCAGCAGAGGTGCTTCAAAATTTCCTCATCCCTCCTCCTTTGCTTCTCCCCCCCCTTGTTTCTCCTTCTCCCCCTCCCTTAAACAGCTGACTTTAATCAGTCTCCGTTCCGCCCCTTCGCCCCCAGGAATAGGCAAACTCGGCCCTCCAGCTGTTTTGGGACTACAATTCCCATCACCCCTGACCACTGGTCCTGTTAGCTAGGGATGATGGGAGTTGTAGTCCCAAAACATCTGGCGGGCCGAGTTGGCCTATGCCTGGCATAGATCCACTGAAATTAATGGGCCTAATTTAGCCATGCCCATTAATTTCAGTGACTATACTCTGAGTCAAACTTAGTTGAATACCACCCAGGGTTTCTTCTTTGTCGGGGGTGAGAGGACTGGATAATTTCAGCTAACTTGGTTCGATGACTGAGCACACACATCAAAGAAAGGAAATGCACTTGGATGTAGAATTGGGAAATCTCAGCACTGTCTGTTTCGATAGCCTCAAGGTTTGAAAAGAGTTGAACACACACACACAGGCCACAAAGCGTGTGGTGCTATGGAAGTTCTCCCACCGCTGTGTCCACAAAAGGCAAGCGAGAAATGGCAAAGAAAAAGCGAACCATTTCTTCGCTACATTGATGTCATGGATGAAAGATGCATCGGAGAGAAATTACTTTTGGTCACTGTTGTTTGCTTGCTTGCTTTAAAATACAACAGGCTTCTCAGTTCACAGGGCCAGATCACCGACATCACTCCAGCCGTCCTCCTGCTCTGTCCTAATTCAATATGCAGGGATGATCTTACTTGAAAGTGGATTATAGGCTTGTAAATCTAATAGAGTATTTCCTATTTCCTCCTTGTGGTTTTTGCAGCAGCTAGGGCGCTTTCTGTTGAAGAGCGATGATTGACAATTATACTGAAGAACCCCAGTGTTATAAGGAACACACATAGAGCTCAGAGCCCAAAGTGGGTTGCATACAAATACAAGAATTAGAATAAGATAATAAATTATTATTATTAGGGGCTTTCTTTTGTCTGTTCTGAACCTTCCCACAATTGGTTTCATTGCATGACCCCAGAGACAGAGAGAGAGAGAGAGAGAGAGAGAGAAAGGAAACCTTTCCTCTGTTCCCTTTCTCTACCCCATGCATAAGCTTGTCTCTCCCACCATATCTCTTCACCCGCCTGCAAATTGTCACTTTTCCCCTTAAGCTAAAAAGCCTCAGATGCAGGGCCGGCTTCCCTATGAGGCAGACTGAGGCAGCCGCCTCAGGCGGCAGAATCCAAGGGGACCTCCAGATGTTTCACCCGCTGCTGCTGCAGAAACAACGAGAAGCAGCTTGGCAGCTTCTGGATATTGTGAGAGCCCCACAAGATCACACGGAGGCCTCTGGAGGCCTTGCCAGCAAATCTTGGGGGCGGAGGGCTGAATGCAGTGCATGCCCAGGACAGCACCTTTGCCTTTTGCCTCAGGCGGTAAAACAGGATGGGTGGTCCCTGCTCAGATGTAACCTGAGCAGGAGTTGCTTCAACCCCTTGGCCATCTTGGTTGTCCTTTTTTGCTACCATACAGTGGTACCTCTGTTTAAGAACTTAATTCGTTTTGAAGGTCTGTTCTTAACCTGAAACTGTTCTTAACCTGAGGTACCAATTTAAGTAATGGGGCCTCCCACTGCCGCTGCCTGCGATTTCTGTTCTCATCCTGAAGCAAAGTTCTTAACCCGAGATACTATTTCTGGGTTAGCGGAGTCCAATACTTTGGCCACCTCATGAGAAGAGAAGACTCCCTGGGAAAGACCCTGATGTTGGGGAAGATTGAGGGCACAAGGAGAAGGGGACGACAGAGGACGAGATGGTTGGACAGTGTTCTCAAAGCTACTGACATGTGTTTGACCAAACTGTGGGAGGCAGTGGAAGACAGGAGTGCCTGGCGTGCTCTGGTCCATGGGGTCACGAAGAGTCGGACATGACTAAACGACAACAAAATGTATGTACGGTACAAACTGGACACATTAATACTCATTAATACTCAACTATCCTCAACCTGGAGGGTAATGCCAGCATTGCTCAGCTTCAGGTCTTCTGAGCATCTCAGCCTCAAAGTGCCACCTGGGAACAGCATCATTTTTTATCAGAGCAGCTGATGGAAGGCAGAAGCTGAAACTTTATTATTTATTTAGTGATGGTTCACCAAAAAATCAGGATACATAAAATCAAAATAAAAGCAATGACCCAGTAATACCCCCCGAAAGAACCACATTTTAAAAGGGTATGGGATGTTGATCAGGTCAACCAAAGGCCTGGTTAAAAAGGCGAACTTCCCTGGGGAGAGCATTCCACAGACGGGGAGCCACTGCAGAGAAGTCCCCGTTCTCGTGTTGCCACCCTCCAGACCTTTCGAGGAGGAGGCACACGAAAAAGGGCCTCAGAAGATGATCTCAGGGTCTGGGTAGGTTCATATGGAAAGAGGTGGTCCTTGAGGTATTGTGGTCCTGAGGCGTTTAAGGCTTTATAGGTCAAAGCCAGCACTTTGAATTGGGTCTGGAAACTAATTAGTAGCCAGTGCAGTCGGACCAGGATCAGCCAGAATGAAATGCTTTGCTATAGCCATTTTAAATTTCTGTTAGGCATGTCACTGGTTTTAGTGATTAAATACATGCTACCACAATCCAGAGCAAACTTGTCTGAAGTTCTGTTTGAGGATTTCTATGTCTACCTAAAACTCTACATTGCAAGCTCAGCATTTCTAATAATACCCCCCTACCCCATTGCTTGCCTCCGAAAATTGAGGATGCTACGAAATGTTTCATCAATCAAACCCACTCAGATCACAACCAAATCTTTTGTAGACTGTTTCTGTTCAATGCATATTTATTGGTTCAGCAAAAAAGTAGGTGAGCCTCTCTGATTAACCATGTGAAGTATCTGGGACGGCTGCAACTGGCGTACAATTTTAGATAAACACTTAAGGCATATGTTTAAAAATTCAGAAAGCCGTCATAACATTTCACAGGCTACACATTTCAGGCTGTTTTGAAAAAATCTTCATTTCTGAAAGGGAATACAAGACTTGTAAGAGCTGGAAGGAAGGTTCAGCCTATATTTTAAATCTCAAATGTATAATAGTTGATGATTCCCCCCTCACTAAGTATTTGTATTATTTTATTTTTTTCAGATTTAGCTTTTTTGTGAGGTTTAGATTTAGCTGTTTTGTGAGGAGGCGGCAGAACTTTCTTAAATAGCAGCGCACAGTTCTTTATAAAAATGACAAAACAATCACAACGAAAAGAAAACAAACAATAAAATCGCACAGCTAAAAATTGATTTTCGAATGTGTCAGTTTCCGCATGTGCAACTAACTGTAAAAGTTCTTGAAGAAATCCAGTCTGGTTTTATTGTAAGTTGCCGTGAATCGTTTTTATGGGAAATAGGACAAATTGATAATATAACAGTAACAATAATATTTCACCAATAGAAAAGAAATATTACCGACCAGTTTATGTAAAATTCTTTTATCTTGCCTTTTAAAATACAGTCAAGTTACAAAAAATAAAATTGTAATGCGTCATTAGCAGTCAATGCAATATGAATAAAATAATATCACAATGAATAAAATAAAATCACATCTGTGTAGGTCACCAAATGAAAAGGGTTCCCCTGCCCCCTAAAACCACTAGTTAGGTAAAGGACACCTGGACAGTTAACTTTGGTCCAGCCAAAGTTAACTATGGGGTGCGGCACTCATCTTGCTTCAGGCCAAGGGAGCCGGCGTTTTCCACAGACAGCTTTCCAGGTCATGTGGCCAGCATGATTAAACAACTTCTGGCACAATGGGACACTGTGACGGAAACCAGAGCGCACAGAAACACTATTTACCTTCCCACCACAGTGGTACCTATTTATCTACTTGCACTGGTGTGCTTTCGAACAGCTAGGTTGGCAGGAGCTGGGACAGAGCAATGGGAGCTCACTCAGTCACGGGGATTCGAACTGTCAACCTACCGATCGGCAAGCCCAAGAGGCTCAGTGGTTTAGACCACAGGGCCACCTGGCTTATCTGGAAAAGAAATTCCACACCATAGGGAGAACTGGCAAGGGATTCTTTGTCCTGTGCTCTGATGGACCCATAGGCAAAAATCACCTCCCCCCACACAAAGTGGGGAGCGCTACCTGCTGTTTGAAAAGTTTGCTTTGCTTGTGCCCCTGCCCCACCTGAATGTGCTCCATCTCTCTCTCCATCCTATTTTTCTAGGCAGCTGAAAAAACAGAATCTTCGTTTTCCTTTGCATAACACAGAATCCCATTGTTTTGAAGTACGAAGCTTGCAATGTGTGTGCAAAATAAAGCAAGAAAGGGCAGGTGGGGGGCATCAGACCTAGAGCCAAGAAATGCTCTTAAGCCCTAACTTGCCAGAGGTAAACTTCGTGCCTTTACAATACAAAGGAGCAGGCAAATCCTGTTTACTGATTGTTTGAATTAAACTAATCTGGATTTGCCTTGAAGAGACTTGCCTTTCTCAACCAGAGCACCTGGGTTTTCAAAGGAGAAGATATGCTTCATTTGAAACACAAAACAATATTTAACTATCTGCAGACCTAGATATCCTTGCATTTTTCATATGTGGCAAATTCAGGGTGGATTGTTCCAATTATAAAGAACGCAAGAATGAGTCCTGCTGGATCAGAACCAGAGACCCACCTGGTCCAACATCCTGTTTTCAGAGTGGTCAACCAGATGCATATTCCCATATGGGAAGCTCACAAGTAGGAACTGAGTGCAAGAGCTGTCCGGATTATTTGCTAGAAACTCTTGGTCACTGCAAAAATACATACTATACAGAAAATACAAACTGCATAGAGGTTCACTGCGAGAAGTGGTGTGACAGGGAACCAGGCAGAGGGCCTCCTCAGTGGTGGCACCCTCACTGTGAAACACCCTCCCATCAGATGTCAAAGAGATAAATAACTACACAACTTTTAGAAGACACCTGAAAGCAACCTTGTATCAGGATGCTTTCAATGTTTGATGTTTTATTAGGTTTTTATATGTGTTGGAAGCCGCCCAGAGTGGCTGGGGCAACCCAGCCAGATGGGCAGGGTATAAATAGAATTATAATTATAATAATTATTTTATTGCAACACACAACAGCACTCTCCCCACTGTGGTGTAGTGGTTAAGAGCGATAGACTCGTAATCTGATGAACCGGGTTCGCTTTCCTGCTCCTCCACATGCAGCTGCTGGGTGACCTTGGGCTAGTCACACTTCTCTGAAGTCTCTCAGCCCCACTCACCTCACAGAGTGTTTGTTGTGGGGGAGGAAGGGAAAGGAGAATGTTAGCCGCTTTGAGACTCCTTCGGGTAGTGATAAAGTGGGGATATCATATCCAAACTCTTCTTCTTCTTCTTGTGATTCCTAGCAGCTAGCTCCAGCTGTGTTAAGTAGAACATAGTGGGTCAATGACTACAAGCCAGAATGGCTATTTATTTGTCTAGTTCACTTTAATTGTCAAAGTGCAATGTGAACAAATATCTAGGCTGATAGTGAGCTTCTTGTGAAATGGTTATATCATTGCATGTTCAGTTTTTACTATACCGTTGTAAAAACTCTGTCTGGAAATCTTCTTGAGTAGAACAGTAAAACTTGGCCACAGTATCAGTTAATCGTACAATTCATTCGCAAAGATCACCTCAACTTCTGTTGTTAATGCTGTATTGTTTTTAATATTTGATTGGGAGCCGCCCAGAGTGGCTGGGGAAACTCAGCCAGAAGGGCAGGGTATAATTAATAAATTACTATTATTATTGTTACAGTAACTGGCGTAAAAAAAGGTCCGTGACCCCCTCCTCAATGTCAGACTATAACTACTATCATCTGTGACCACTGACCCTGCTGGCTGGGGCTGATGGGAGCTGGAGTCCAGATACACCTGTATGGCCACAGTTACCCCACTCCTGGGTGGAATCTAGACACACATAAAAAAAATCGTGAAAACGCTTTAAAAAAAAAAAAAACTTTTGGAAAATATATTGAATTTGCCATAGCTCACCTTCACCATCTAGTGTCAAATTTGTATAATGCACTTTACAACACACTTAAAACGTTTTATTTTTCAGCTGTGTAGCTGAGTCCCTGATTTGCGCCGCCCACAGTCATTTACACAATTTGCTCATGCAGTTGATCTACCTACCATTTTAATCTCAATTAAACAGGGAGAGGGAGTGCTTTCAAATGACGGGAAATAGGATTATTACATTGCTCAACATGGCAAAAGAAGCCTTTGACAGCTCCTTCCCTTAGAGGAACAGATTTCAAGTTGGCGTTGTTCTTTATAGTTACACCGGTGGCGTGTTAAAAGAGCAGCGTTTACAGCTGAAGCAGGATGAAACTGACAAGACCATATGTCTTTCCCTGTCTTCAAGGTTACTTCTGTTTTCAAGTGAGGTTCTGACAATGTTATCCCTTCTTAAGGCTTCAGCAGTTGGAGATTAAAATCTTAAAGAGCATTTAATTGTCAGTTACCAGACTCGACTAGAAAGGAATTTCCCCGTATATTGTATAAAAAAAAAAATAGATAAAATTAATTTGCAATAGTTTCACCAATAAGGACTAATTTAAAGAATAATACCTGGAAGGTAATTTAATGATCAGCAGTTTTAACTAGGGCTGTGAATGGCTTTCCCAATCTCGTGCTTCTGAACTGACTCTGTTATGACACAGGACTATCTGAGGTTTACCCAATCTGGATCCGAGACATTGGCCAAATATAGAACCTCAGACTGTTGTTGTTTAGTCGTTTAGTTGTGTCCGACTCTTCGTGACCCCATGGACCAGAGCACGCCAGGCACTCCTGTCTTCCACTTCCTCCCGCAGTTTGGTCAAACTCATGCTGGTAGCTTCGAGAACACTGTCCAACCATCTCGTCTTCTGTCGTCCCCTTCTCCTTGTGCCCTCCATCTTTCCCAACATCAGGGTCTTTTCCAGGGAGCCTTCTCTTCTCACAAGGTGGCCAAAGTATTGGAGCCTCAGCTTCACGATCTGTCCTTCCAGTGAGCACTCAGGGCTGATTTCCTTCAGAATGGAGGGGCTTAAATAACAGAATGGATCAGTTTGATCTTCTTGCAGTCTGTGGGACTCTCAAGAGTCTCCTCCAGCACCATAATTCAAAAGCATCTATTCTTCAGTGATCAGCCTTCTTTATGGTGCTGGAGGAGACTCTTGAGAGTCCCACAGACTGCAAGAAGATCAAACTGATCCATTCTGAAGGAAATCAGGCCTGAGTGCTCACTGGAAGGACAGATCCTGAAGCTGAGGCTCCAATACTTTGACGACCTCATGAGAAGAGAAGACTCCCTGGAAAAGACCCTGATGTTGGGAAAGATGGAGGGCACAAGGAGAAGGGGACGACAGAGAACAAGATGGTTGGACAGTGTTCTCAAAGCTACTAGCATGAGTTTGACCAAGCTGTAGGAGGCAGTGGAAGACAGGAGTGCCTGGCGTGCTCTGGTCCATGGGGTCACAAAGAGTCGTGACTAAATGACTAAACAACAATTCCAATTGCAGTTTGTCAGGGGTTGAGCAATCCTGTTTATGTAGCTCAAGCCCAAGCTGACCTTTCAGATCAGAATAGATGTTTGCTGGGCTTCATTCATTCAGAAGTCAGGCCACCCTTCTCCCCTCTCACCCCTGATAATCTTCTTGTTTCTTAGAAACTCCCTTACCCTTCCCACTCTGATGATCTCCCTGCATAACTGAAGAAGGCAATCAGCTATAATAATACTAATAATTTTATTATTTATACCCTACGCATCTGGCTTGGTTTCCCCAGCCACTCTGGGCAGCTTCCAACATATCTAAAAACATAATAAAAGCATCAGTGCTTTAAAGCTTCCCTAAACAGGGCTGCCTCAGATGTCTTCTAAAAGTCAGATAGTTGTGTATTTCCTTGACATCCACAGAGGGGACTCCACTGTCCTCTGCCTGGTTCCTCTGCCTGGTTCCCTGTAACTTTGCTTCTCTCAGTGAGGGAACCAGCAGAAGGCCCTGAGAGGAGAACTGAAGGCAGAACGATGGGGGTGGAGACACTCCTTCAGGTAAACTGGGCTGAGGCCATTTAGGGCTTTAAAGGTCAGTACCAACACTTTGGAAGACAGAAGTGCCTGGCGTGCTCTGGTCCATGGGGTCACGAAGAGTCAGACACGACTAAACGACTAAACAACAACAACAACCAACACTTTGAATTGTGCTTGGAAACGTACTGGGAGCCAATGTAGGTCTTTCAGGACCAGTGGTATATGGTCTCAGAGGCCACTCCCAGTCACCAGTCTAGCTGCCAGATTGTGGATTAGTTGTAGTTTCCAAGTCACCTTCAAAGGTAGCACTGCAGTAGTTCAAGCAGGAGATAACCAGAGCATGCACCACTCTAGTGAAACAGTCTGCGGGCAGGTAGGGTCTCAGCCTGTGTACCAGATGGAGCTGGTAGACAGAACTGACCTCCATGGACAGCTGTGAGTCCAAAATGACTCACTGGCTGCACACCTGGTCTTTCAGGGGCACAGCTACCCCATTCAGGTCTAGGGAGTCCTCCACCCCCTCCCGTACCCTGTCCCCCCAATACCATACTTCTGTTTTGTCAGGATTCAACCTCAATCTGTTAGCCACCATCCACCTGCCAACCGCCTCTGTCAGCAAATGAATGAGCACAGGTGGCACGATTATCCATTAGTCCTCCCGTATGGAACACCTGCTGCAATTTCCTTTGTAGTTACAACTTGGCGACAGCTGGTCTCGTAACAGTTTCACTCTGTGGAGAAGAGATGCCTGGTATGCGGCTGAAATAAAAATGGATGCGTGTGCCAAGCGTTCGATTGAGTTGTCCTCTCCCCACGAGGCCCAGGACTCAAAGACCTTTTGCAAAGTTGATGTGAAGTTGCAGGCACTTAGAACCTTTAAAGGTCAAGCTCAGGCATTAAGGATTTTGTACACTTGTAGGTCTAAGCTAGTGAGTTTCAGTGTCTCATCTTGAATTTCTGGTCCTACTCTTGGGATTTTAACAACTGTCTGGCACAGAGAAATTAGGTGGACAACCTATTTGTCCATCATTTTGGGTGCTTCCAAACAGGGGATTTATATTGTAAACAGGTTGTTTGAATGTCACAAACCAGGAGAAATGGCAGGAACTTGAGATGGGAGGGGTGAAAATGTGGGGGGGATATTTCATGCTGATGGACAGCTTTTCATCACAATGAATTATTTTTCAGGGCACCTCAGTCTCAGTGATTTGCAGAGGAGAATAAAAACTATTTTTGTTTTCTGCATGCATCTATGATTTCCTCAATCAGCCCTGAGTGCTAACTGGAAGGACAGATCCTGAAGCTGAGGCTCCAATACTTTGGCCACCACATGAGAAGAGAGGACTCCCTGGAAAAGACCCTGATGTTGGGAAAGATTGAGGGCACAAGGAGAAGGGGACGACAGAGGACGAGATGGTTGGACAGTGTTCTCGAAGCTACCAACATGAGTTTGACCAAACTGTGGGAGGCAGTGGAAGACAGGAGTGCCTGGCGTGCTCTGGTCCATGGGGTCACAAAAAGTCAGACACGATTAAACAACTAAACAACAACAACAAAAAAATGATTTCCTCTGTGCATGCCAAATGGGGAGATCACCACCCCAGGAAGAAGAGACTGTATCTCCAGATAGCCGCTGTGGGGCAGAAACCCACTCCCCATCAGTGAGCTATGGTGTAACACAGTGGGGGAAATCACACATCCTAAGCTTTCCTGAATCCCATACTTCCTCCTGACCCACAAGCCACCTGTTTACCAGCTCCATCTGGTACGCAGGCTGAGACCCTATCTGCCCGTGGACTGTCTCGCCAGAGTGGTGCATGCTCTAGTTATCTCTACGTGGGGCTACCTTTGAAGGTGACCCGAAAACTACAACTAATCCAGAATGCGGCAGCTAGACTGTTGACTGGGAGCAGCCACTGAGACCACATAACAGCGATCTTGAAAGACCTACATTGGCTCCCAGTACATTTCCAAGCACAATTCAAAGTGTTGGTGCTCCCCTTTAAAGCCCTAAACGGCCTCGGTCCAGTATATCTGAAGGAGCGTCTCCACCCCCATTGTTCTGCTGGGACACTGAAGTCCAGAGCTGAGGGCCTTCTGGCAGTTCCCTCACTGCAAGAAGCCAAGTTACAGGGAACCAGGTAGAGGGCCTTCTTGGTAGTGGCACCCGCCCTCTGCAACACCCTCCCACCAAAGAGAACAACTACCAGACTTTTAGAAGACATCTGAAGGCAGCCCTCTTTAGGGAAGCTTTTAATGTTTAACAGACCACTGTATTTTAATACTTTGTTGAAAGCCGCCCAGAGTGGCTGGGAAACCCAAGCAGATGGGTGGTGTATAAATAATAAATTATTATTATTATTATTATTATTATTATTATTATTATTATTATTATTGCTTTAGTTGAGTTTCCTGCATTGCAGAGGGCTAGACTCAATTCTATGATTTTATGAACCCCACCCTTCTGTGATTCCTATTGTACCACCCAGGAATGGCAATGTCTGCTGTTGTGAGAGAACCACTGGCAGCTATCCTTCTGAAATTTGTCAGGCTTCATCCCTTCAGAAAGGGTGACAATGTCTGCAAATTGAATCCAGTTATGGAAAACATTCAAAGCATTACAGACTTTTCCTTGGTTTAAATGGTTCAATATCAAATTTTATAGTGGCCCTGAACAAAACACCTGGATGTATCTGCCCGGAATATGGCAGGGTTCATCCATGCTAAGGGGGCTGCTATGGCTGAAAATTTAATCCAGTTGTGCGAGGGTGGGAGGCTGCAGCTATTTTAAGAATTTAGAAAAACTCTTACAATGTCATAGAATCATAGAATTGTAGAGTTAGAAGGGACCCCGAGGGTCATCTATTCTAACCCCTGGCAGTGCAGGAATCTCAGCTAAAGCATCCATGACAGATAGGCATCCAACATGTGCTTAAAAACCTCTAAGGAAAGAGAGTCCACAAAATTTAGGGGCTGAACAGACATTTGGAGTTTCAGGAATAGTATGGGAGCAGTACAGAATTTCAGTCGAAAGCTGAAAAGGATGTGTTTTAAAAGTGCTTAGCTTTTGCCAGATCATACAAATCATCTTTATAAAATTTGGTGGTACCCAAAAAATTGAATTTCGGGGTTTTTAGCTGGAATATATGAAAAGGATGTAATCAAAAGTCCTGCGGTCGATGAGGACTTTCCATTACAAAAGTGCTCCAGAAGCACATGGGAAATCCTTATTGCAATGTTCATTATGACAGCAGGGAAGTCCCTGAGCACTACCCTTTCCATGATTCTTAGCTGGATTTCTTCACTGATAGGAGAGGCTTTTATTTTGGATTTGGTGGTTTTTTCCAGGTAGGTGGTGGGATCTGTTTTTATAGGTTTGTAGGCAGGATCTTGGAGTAGATTTGATAGTTTTGCTTGGTAGTCCGATGTGTTCATCACCACTGTGGCATTACCTTTGTCTGCTGGGAGAATGATTATGTTGTTGTCTTTCCTCAGGTTGGTGAGTGCTTTCTGTTCTTCTTTGTGTAAATTGCTTCTGGGTGGTTTGCTGGAGCAGAGGATGTTGGTGACTTCAAGTCTGATTTTATTGGCTTCATCTGGGTTGATTTTGGTTAGGCTAGCTTCGACTCCGCAGATGATGTTTTCCGTGGGGATGCGTCTCGGGGCGACTGCAAAGTTGAAACCTTTGGAGAGTACTTTGGTTTCAGTTGTGGTGAGGATCCTGTCTGATATGTTATGTACTGTTTGTTTCATGGGTTGCTGTGGAGGGTGGAAATCCAGCTAAGAATCATCCCCAGAGAAAAATCATCCAGATGCCCCAAACTCTACGGCCTCCCCAAGATACACAAAGAAGGAACACCACTCAGACCAATAGTCAGCTCCATAGGCTCACCTCTACAAAATCTCGCTAAATTTCTCGCCAAGCAACTTCAGCCCTATGCAGAATCCATCTCTTCACACGTACCAAACTCCTTCCAGTTCATAGAAACAATAAAGAAGCAAAACCTACATCCTAATGACCTACTTGTGAGCTTCGATGTTGTATCTCTCTTCACACAAGTGCCCATTAATGAAGCCTTGACAGCTATTCAAAACAAATACAATCCCCCCGAATACATCTTGGACCTGACCAACCACTGCCTAACCAACACGTACTTCATCCACAATGGACAAAGATACAAACAGATAGAAGGAGCACCTATGGGATCACCCCTCTCACCGGTCATCGCAAACCTGTACATGGAACACTTTGAAACCAATGCTTTAGACAAGTCAGAACACAAACCCAAACTTTGGCTCAGATATGTTGACGACACCTTTGTAATTTGGCCACACGGGAAAGAAAAACTGGATAGCTTCCTCACACATCTCAACAACTTACACCCCAAAATACAATTCACTATGGAAATAGAAGCCAACAACCAACTTCCCTTCCTTGACGTCCTAATCTACAAAAAACCTGATGGCTCCCTAGGACACACTATCTACCGGAAAAAAACACACACCAACCGCTACTTACATGCACAATCACACCACCACCCTGCACAAATAAACTCCGTAGCCAAGACTCTCATCTCCAGAACCAAACGCCTGGCTGACAAAGACCACTTGACAACTGAGTTACAGAATCTCTCAAACGTGTTAATTGCCAATGGATACCAGCAAAACAGGATTACGAAGCTAATCCAAAAGGAAACACCCCCCAAAAACCAAGACACAGAAGAAAACAATGGCATGGCCCTCCTCCCTTATATCAAGGGCACTACAGATAAAATTAGCAAAATCCTCCATAAACACAATATCAAAACAGCCTTTTGCACCAACCAAAAAATAGCCAATATCCTCAGAAACCCCAAGGATAAAATCCAGTTGGAAAACCAAGGGATCTATGAAATACCCTGCAAAGTCTGCCCAGCCACGTACATTGGACAAACAAACAGACGAATAAATGCACGTATCGCAGAACACAAGAATGCCGTCAAAAAAGAAGAAAAAACTTCCTCTCTTTTCCAACACATGAAAGAAACAGGACACGAAATTAATTTTGCAGATTCCAAATTGCTCTTTAACACGGAACATCACCACAAGAGAATAATCATGGAAGCCATCGAGATAGAGAAACACCCTCACAACATGAACAAGCGTGACGACACATCCCGCTTGCCAGACATCTGGAAATTAGCCCTCCCCACAAAAACTGACACCAGATCCAGAGGCACACAGAACGCCAACACCAATCAACCACACCAGACCCAAACCCAGACCCTCTCCACAGATGAATTACAGACACCATCCAGTAGCCAATCCATGGTGGCACCTCCGGATGCTGCACCCCCCTGCAATCCCTACACAGATCTGGCTGACACAAGCCACAAAACCACAGCTCGCCCCTATACACGAAGCCAAGCCAGAGCACAACTAAGTACAGTACAGCCATCTTCTCAGGAAAACTCTTCACAAAGTTCAAGAGGTCAAGACACAAAGACTTTAACAACTAATCCACACCTAATGACCCACCTAAGTGGTACTCAGGATATCACTCAAGAAATCACTCAAGATATCTCTCAAGTAATTAAGGAACAAAAGAAGAAAAGGCACACTAGCCTGGGAACTTCCTCTCTGCCCAGAACATTGGAGGCTATACACCACACCCCCTCTACAGTATTTATAGGAACTCAAACACTGAGATCCTGCTCTGTTCCAGTAACAAGAAGCCGAAAGCACCAGCCTGAAGATGACGAGTGAGACCTCGTCGAAACGTCGCCTAGACACCCCAACTTTTACACGGGAAGACACCCGAGGACACCAAAACCTGCATTCCTGTACCCGTGAAAATCTACGAAAGCATATATATATATATATATATATATATGGAGATAGATATATATATCTGACGAATCCTGCAGCAAAGTCCAATCTGTATTTTTTTAATAAGTTCACCTGACATCCATAAAGCATGCTGCTAAGTAAACATGCGCAATATTTCAGCCCAAGGATAATTTCCAAGTACATTTCAAGAAAAACCCAGCTGGCAGTCTTACTCTGTGATTATGGGATGAAAAGACAGTATTCTGGAACAGAGAGGTGCATGTTTACACAATGTGTCTACTGTATTTTGTGCAGAGGGCACAGGTTATATTTGGGACAGCCAGATGCAATCCGTTGTCGATCAGAGCTGAAGATGGTGGCTGCTGAATAGCTGTCTTCAGACGATATACATTTGATTTTTAACTAGAGCTCAGCATCCACCTTTGATGGTTTCCCCTTTTTCTTTTCTGTTAATTTTTTTTATACATAAAATCATCTGTGTGTCCTCTCTCTATTAAGCCCCCTGCACTCCTTAGCTGAATTAAAATTGTCTGTCTGCGGCGAGATGAGACAATATGAAGAATTCAGAGGGATTACAGTAATTATTCAAAATTGCATTGTGGAAAGGTAAACAGCCCCAAACAGCTGCTGGGACAAGTTATTCAGGTGCTTGTTTTTTTCACTTTTGAGCTAGGGGAGGAGGAGGAGGAGGAGAAGAAAACAGCCCATTTTGATGTTGCCAAGTCAAATGTGTGAAGGCTGTGAAAAACAGGAAAAGGAAAATTTATTTAAGGGAAACAGTTGGCAGGGTATCTGAGTCAAGGAGCACCTCTCAGTTGATTTCTCTGCTCCCTTCACTGCCCTGCAGTTCCCTGAAAAGACTCCTTCAAGGAATGTGGGAGCCAGAGATGCCAACTTGAATAAAATATCCCCCTCCAATAATCAAGGACAAGACATGGGACATGCACACCATTTGAATGGTGTGCCCCCCATCAACTTTGGGGGACACTGGGCCCCCTCAAATATTTTACTGGGGTGGCTGGAGGGACATCAGCCCCTAGGAGTTGGCTCCTATGGTGGGACCCTCTGAATGGGGTGGGCTTTGGTGTGAGGTGGGGCAGAACATGGAAGGAGGGAGGTGGAGGTGACATCTTCTGTTTTGGGGAAAGTCTCTTCCACCTGATTTCACAGTATCCCCTCCCCTTTCCCTCTCAGCTCCCCATATCACTGTTGGGATATAGTTCCGTTCCATCTTAAAAGGGAACAGGCATGACTATTGTGTGTCACATGCCTGTTTACTTCCAGCAGTTGCTGGGAACTTCCGTTTGTATATTGCTTTTGCTTTTAGCTGTTTTGCTGGAGATGAAGGGAAGCAGACATGTTTTCCTTTGTTCCTGAACTATGCTGAATAAAATGCTGTACACATGGCTCTGCCGGCCTCTTCCTTTGTGAGAAGAATTATTCACTCTGCTGATAGAGCGTGCACAACTCTCTAAACATATCTGAGGCTCGTGTCGCTGTTTGATGCTGTTCCAAGGGAGACCGGTGATCGCCCGGCTGCCGGCCGGTGGCTGGAGCCAGCTGGGGGCCTGCCTGATGCCCCCGTCTCCCCAGCAGTATCCCAAGATGCATTTCTCTTCAGCCGGTTCTGTTTCTATAAATGTGAGGTTGAATGTCTTACGCAGTTAAACATGTCAGCTGGAAAAAAGAGACACTCTTGCGCATTCCCATCTCCATGCAGTTGGGGGCAGTGTTGCTTGGGGGGCATGGCTCTTTGCCAGAAGTGAGGGACCCACCCCCGCCCGATTCCTGGCCTTGAACTCTCTGGAGCAGGATTAGCCAATGTAACCATATTGTAACCTTCCAGACATTGCTGGACTACAACTCTTATCATCCCTGACCATTGGCCGTGCTGGCTGGGGCTGATGGGAGTTGTAGTTCAACAGCATCTGGAGGGCACCCCATTGGCTGGCCCTGCTGTAGAGCCAGCCCGGGCTTCAAAGATGCAAAGGCCAAGTTTAAACAGATGTTAGCTGTGACCTCCACCACTTCATATGTATCTTGAAGCAATAAGCAGCTTTCCTGCTAGCACTTCCCCTCTTAAAATATTTGCTTTTGCCAGAGGGTGTTGCTGTAGTGTTTAGGAGGAATGCAGGCCCACAAAGCCGTGATTGCTCTTTAGTGCTCTGGTTTCCCCCCCAGCCGTTTACTTTTCCACCCACTTTTCAAGGGATCCAATATTTGCATGTCTCTTCTCATCACCCGGGGAGTCATCAGCTACTGCTGTGCCTTCATTATGTTTTGGACAACCATTTCCAGAACAGCTTCTTGACCATGCTCTCACAAACCTCCTTCCTTGAGCAAAGGCACACCATCTGTGGGAGTCAGGTGTGTACCAGTTGAAATTATTTCTTATACAGTGGTACCTTGGGTTAAGTACTTAATTCGTTCCGGAGGTCTGTTCTTAACCTGAAACTGTTCTTAACCTGAAGCACCACTTTAGCTAATGGGGTCTCCTGCTGCTGCCGCGCCGCCGGAGCACGATTTCTGTTCTCATCCTGAAGCAAAGTTCTTAACCTGAAGCACTATTTCTGGGTTAGCGGAGTCTGTAACCTGAAGCGTATGTAACCTGAGGTACCACTGTAATCCCACCAAATGGCCACACTAATGTTTTTCTATTGCTCCTGATGCTCACCTTAATCATTCTCGACCGTTTAAAGCCCTACCCACAACCCCCAGGAAGATGATGTAAACCGGAAAGAAATCTCTGGGATAACTTAATTGGCAGTGCATGAGGCTGTTAATCTCAGGGATGTGGGTTTTTCAAGCCCCAGGTTGGGCAAAAGAACTGCCTGGATTGCAGATGGTTGGAACAGACAACCTTTGTGGTCCCTTCCAACTCTGTGATTCTGAAGGATTTTATTGCTGCTGTCGTCCTAGTACAGGGATCGGGGAACCTGTGGTCCTCCACATGTTGCTGAACAACCCCTTCCATCATCTCTGGTCACTGAGTTATGTTCCCTGGGATTGATGGGAGCTGCATCTCATTCAGCAACATCTGAGGTTAGTCACCTCTGTCATTATGCATTACTGTTGTGTTTTAAAGTGCATTGTTCTGGCTGATCCGTGATCATAATAAATATTAGATTGGAAAGTGCATTTCCAAAGAAATGTGGAAGATACATATTGAATTTATAAATGATGGTGATATTATTATTATTATTATTATTATTATTATTATTATTATTATTATCATCATCATTTATAAATTCAACAGTGCTGCTACACCAACTTCCCACCCTCTTTCCTCCTCTGCCCCTCCCAAAATTTGCTTCACTGACAAACAGCTTACCTGTCAATCATTTAGTGGAAGAATAATGTTCCAAGTATAATAGAGAGAGGAAAATTCACTTAGGTGAATGTTTTAATAAAACATGTCCATCTCTTATTCAGATCATCTTCATATTATTTGTAGCAGGCATCAGCTGGTAATGCAATCATTTTTTCAGAGATGAGATTTGGCAGGAAGATGGTCCGAGATTATTTTTGCAAGGAGTGTCCCTCTTTTAGTTACATGGCAAGTCTCTAAAAACTGGTAACTAGATCAGGAAGGAGTTTTTGTGCAACTTTCCTTTCATGATATCCTCTCAGTGCGATTGCTGCACAGCGTCAAGGTGACCTGCAAGACGACCTGCAGAATTGAGCAACTTCTTCACTTTCATTCTTTCTGACAATGGTCGGGCTTGCATATTACTCAATGGCAAGGTGGACTGTGGGATGTTGCTTTTGTGTGGTGGCTATTTTTATGGGCCTCTGGTTGGTTGCATTACTTCTGCTT
Organism: Podarcis erhardii; assembly: GCF_964252035.2. Lineage (NCBI taxonomy): Eukaryota > Metazoa > Chordata > Lepidosauria > Squamata > Lacertidae > Podarcis > Podarcis erhardii. The sequence continues at coordinate 66,420,856 of NC_138512.1, read as the reverse complement.
ACCAGGAGGGAGAGGCAATGGGCAAGGTTAGCGTGGTGCAAACACGCCAGCTAAACCCACCCAGAGTTCCTGCCAATGCATTTGCACCCTAACGACCTCACTGCTTCTCCCCATCTACATCCTGGTAGGCAGGGCAACGCAAAGCAATCAAATGCCAGGTGAATGGCTCCTCTGTCACGATGGCAAGAGTTGGCTTCCTGATTTGGGTGTCCACTATTCAACTCTTGCTTTCAAAGGAAATAATGACTGCAAAATTTAACTGAATTGTAAGTTGCATTCAGCTAAGTCCTACTCAGTGTAGACCCATTAAGATCAACGAAGCAAACTTAAACATGCCCATTTTATTTATATACAGTCGTACCTCGGAAGTCAAATGCCTTGCGAGTCGAACGTTTTGGCTCCTGAACGGCTTAAACCCATGAGTATTCCAATTTGCAAATGTTCTTTTGGAACCTGAATGTCTGACGTGGTTTCTGCAGCTTCCGATTGGCTGCAGGAGCTTCCTGCAGCCAATCGGAAGCTGTGTCTTGGTTTCCAAACGTTTTAGAAGTCGAACAAACTTCCCGAAACAGATTGTGTTCAACTTCCGAGGTACAACTGTACAAAAATAATTATATTCTGCTGTTAGTTTTTTAAAAAATAAATCCAGAGCGGTTTACAATGAAAGTACATAAACATGCAGTAAAAACTGCATTAAAAAGTTGAAATCAATCATTAACATCAATGGGTCTCCTCTGAGTAGTACTAGCATTGAATGCCCCTGTCACAAAGTATTGTGTGAATCAGATCTTCTGATTGTACAGACCATCAAGCTTAAAAAATTAATAGGTTATAGAGAATCACCTGACCCAATTTGGCAATTAGTATAAAGAGGCATCTTGGGTCAAGGCTGTCGCGAATTCTTCGCGGCGCTTTAGCAGAAATGTCCCAGGTTCTTCAGTGCAGTATTATTTATTGTGAGCTATACACAGTGGTACCTCGGGTTAAGTACTTAATTCGTTCCAGAGGTCCATTCTTAACCTGAAACTGTTCTTAACCTGAAGCACCACTTTAGCTAATGGGGCCTCCTGCTGCCGCCGCACCGCCGCAACATGATTTCTGTTCTCATCCTGAAGCAAAGTTCTTAACCTGAAGCACTATTTCTGGGTTAGCGGAGTCTGTTACCTGAAGCGTATGTAACCCGAGGTACCACTGTATATACAAATATCTACGGAAGCGGTTCATACAGCCAGACAGAGTACCTGGCTGCACCTTAAGGCAAATAGGAAGACTCTTTCTCTCTGACAACACTCCTCTATACCACCATTACTGCTGGACAGGTTTCCCTTTTAAACCGATGACAGCCAATCAACTGTCAGCACATTACTGCTGAGTCATTCTCACCCAGCACCTCCATAGAAAGTACAGTGGTGCCTCGCAAGACGAAATTAATTCGTTCCGCGAGTTTTTTCGTCTTGCGATTTTTTCGTCCTGCGAAGCACGGACTTTGGAAAAGCTTCAAAAATCACCAAAGTCTTCAAAAACCTCAAAAAAGGCTACCACACCACGTGCTATGAGTTGCTCCTCGAAGTGAATGCACGGTTTTAAGAAAAAGGAAACAAACTTGCAAGACGTTTCCGTCTTGCGAAGCAAGCCCATAGGGAAATTCGTCTTGCGAAGCAACTCAAAAAACGAAAAACTCTTTCGTTTTGCGAGTTTTTCGTCTTTTGAGGCATTCGTCTTGCGAGGTACCACTGTATTGCATCAGCCTGTTGCATCAACTAGCAAACTCAAGCCTGCAGACTTACTATCTTACACAGCATTCTGTGAATCCTGACAAAGGCTGCCTCCTTCCTTGACATCCTTCAGGCAACAGATCAAGGCCTATTGTGGATTTGAGTTCTGATATATGCTATTGGTTATATAATATATCTGATAGCGGCAATACATAAAGCCCCACAGTGTGATCTTGAATTATTTCTGGTCCCTCAAAAGACCCTTGTTCCCCTCTCATGTTATTCAACATGGACCCACTGAATAGCTTTGTGTGTTGGCGTATGGACTTGATAATGACATCATCTTCCACATATAAAAGTGTAGAATGAATGGACGACCCCTTTTCTGACCAAATTGAGATGTCCATTCTTTTATTAAAGCACTAATTTTCTATTATGTGATAAAATCTACTCTAAAATCAAAGCACTCTCTTCCTGTAATAATGCTGATTTTTTTGATTATTATTATTTAAATGAATGGCTGGCAAAGGTTATGCATGAATTTTAATTATCCATTATAATATGGAATTTGTTTTAGGCAAAAACTGTAGTTTTTATACAGAGGCAGATTTAGGGGAGCGCAGCCAGTTTACCGGCAGCCACTCTGCCTCGGAGGGTGGCTGCAGGGGGCGCTGTAGCAATGACGGAATAATGGAAGGTGAGAGGCGAGGGGGGAGGCGAATTTTGGCATTGCCTCTGAAATGTTAAAGCCCAAAGTTTGCCACTGGTTGTATATCTGGCTTGGGAAAATAAAGCTAAGCTGTAATAATGACTAACATCTATAGGATCCCTTGTTTTTATGGCCTTCGTATACAAAAGTTTGCTTAACTAGCGGAGCAATCCTAACCATAGGAAGTCAGTGTAACTTACCCTGGCATAAGTTACCCCTATTCCAAATTCCTGTTAGGAGCCTCAGCTGCTATTAATCTTAAAAAAAAAAAAATCTTTAAAAATTTAAAGCACTGGGAACTTCAGTCATTGATTTCCAATTGTCATGTCTAGTTGAGCTCCAAGAGTGTCGGCAATGTTTAAAGACTTTGGGCTGCATTCGGCTAAGTCCTACTTAAAGTTAACAAACCTAAGTTAGTCATGTACATTAACTTCAGTGGGTCTACTCTGAGTAGGAATAGTATTAATACCACCCATTTACTGAACGTGTGTTGTTGTTTTTAAAAAACCACACACCTTGATTAATCTGCAGGAAAAGTACAAGTTAATTTAAATCGATTTCACATATCAAATTGATCTCCTGTGGGATGAAATATAAGAAATCAATGTTTCCGTACAGCTTTATTCTGAGGATATTAGGTTGCAGTTGATGTGTTTGTGGTGTGGAGCCTCAGCTGATACAAAGCAAGTCTTGACTCCTCATGTCAGAACAATAGAATAAAACAAAGTTGGGAAGTCTCGGGTCTGAGGATTGATTGTGGCCCCCCAATCTCGATATCAGGCCCTTGGGACTGCTCCCTGGGACTCTCTCCTGAGAGCCAGTGTGGTGTAGTGGTTAAGAGCAGTAGTCTCGTAATCTGGGGAACCAGGTTCGCGTCTCCACTCCTCCACATGCAGCTGCTGGGTGACCTTGGGCCAGTCACACTTCTTTGAAGTCTCTCAGCCCCACTCACCTCACAGAGTGTTTGTTGTGGGGAAGGAAGGGAAAGGAGAATGTTAGCCGCTTTGAGGGAGTGAAAGGCGGGATATCAAATCCAAACTCTCCTTCTCTTCTTCTTATGCCCTCTCCCAGGACAACAGCTTTTCTCTGGATCTTCCTTAAATACTTTTGCCTTGTTGCAGAACCATAGTAATGCTTTTTGCTTGCCTGGATGGAGGATGGAAAAGTGTGTGTGTGTGTGTGTGTGTGTGTGTGTGATTCCTGGATTGCAGGGGGTTGGACTAGATGACCATAGCTGTCAACTTTTCCCTTTTCTTGCGAGGAATCCTATTCGGAATAAGGGAATTTCACTTAAAAAAAGGGAAACGTTGACAGCTATGTAGATGATCCTTCCAACTCTACAATTCTATGATTCTGTAATCACTGGCCCCCAGAAAGTTGGCCATGGAAGAACATGGCCCCTGGGCTGATAAAAATGATCCTGCAGCAAAACAATAGAGCATCGAGGACAGCTAAAAACCAAGCAGAGCAGAATAACCTGACTTGGAGGCAGAATCTAACTTCCCTTCCTGTGGCACTCCTTGATAAGAAACACCTGGAGCAAGACCTGGCTGGAATGAGACCCAGCTGTAGACCATTGAGCTTCATGATTCCTTATAATTCAGAAGAGGTGTGTGGCAAGCAGGAAGAAACTGGCAAATGGGGGAAAACACTTGGTGAAGACTGGAGTGACTAGCTGGTGGCAGGACTTGGTGTACGGCTGCAGAGGCTACTTAGCTGCCCCCCAGATGGGAACATGCTCGGAAGGAGGCTGAAGGAAGGACTCTCCCCCACAAGTCCCAGAAGGTGGGTAAGCATTGCTACAAATCCTTGTTGGCTAGATTCCTATCCTTCAACCCTCCCGGACTTGGGACAGTTCTGGAATGGAAGAGTAGGATGTTCTTTCTTACGCTATGCTAGCACCAGGAAAGGCTGAGCTAAAGCTTCCTTTTTTTTTTTTTTTAATAATATTTTTATTAAGTTTATGAAATACAGAAAAAAAGAATAAAAGACAGATATAGAAAATAGAATAGAGAAGTTACAAATTTCCATAATCCTTTTTTTCAGCAAATCCAATGAACTTCCCCGCATCTTCCTAACCCTGCGTTCTCTGTGATACAAAACATCAGCAATTTGTTAACTTATTTCAAAACTTATTGTATCTTTCATTTTATCATGTTATCTAATTTCCAAAGTGTTGTAACCGACATCTTATACGTTTTAGCTTAAACATAATAAAGTTATTTCATTATTCCACCTCTGACTTCTTGTACCTTAATTTCCATTTCATTAATTTACAATTGCTGAAGCTAGAGTTTCCTCAAAAGTGCATTTTTTAACATTCATACAACTTATAATGTTTTTTCAAATAGTCTTTAAATTTTTCCCAGTCTTCCTCGATTGTTTCTTCTCCCAAGTCTCGGATTCTGCCAGTCATTTCGGCCAGTTCCATGTAGTCCATCAACTGCGTCTGCCATTCCTCCAGCGTGGGTAAATCTTGTGTCTTCCAATGCTTAGCAATCAGGATCCTTGCTGCTGTGATAGCATACATAAAAAAAGTTCTATCTTTCTTAAGTACTCTCTGGTCCACAATGCCCAGAAGAAAGGCCTCCGGTTTCTTAGGTAAGGTAAATCTAAGTACCTTTTTTAGTTCATTATGAATCATCTCCCAAAAGGCCTTCACTTTCGGGCAAGTCCACCAGAGGTGAAAGAATGTCCCTTCCGCCTCTTTACATTTCCAACATTTGTTGTCAGACAGGTGATATATCTTAGCAAGTTTGACTGGGGTCATGTACCACCGGTATATCATTTTCATAATATTTTCCTTCAAGGCACTACATGCCGTAAATTTCATTCCGGTGTTCCATAACCTTTCCCAGTCTTCAAACATAATGTTGTGCCCCAAGTCCTGCGCCCATTTTATCATGGCGGATTTGACTGTCTCGTCCTGTGTATTCCATTTAAGCAGCAAGTTATACATTCTCGAAAGTAGTTTATTTTTTGGCTCTAACAGTTCTGTCTCTAATTTCGATTTTTCCACCTGGAATCCAACCTTTTTATCCACTTTAAAAACCTCCTGAATTTGAGCATAGTGCAACCAATCTCGCACCTTGTTTTTTAATTTTTCCAAGCTCAGCAACCTCCAATTGTCTCCAATTTTTTCAATTATTTCCCAATATTTAGGCCAGTAGGCTTCCATGTTAGGTCTCTTACGTGCCTTGGCCTCCACCGGTGAGAGCCACCTCGGAGTCTTACTCTCCAATAAGTCCTTATATTTTGTCCAGACCATCAAAATTGCTCTTCTGACAATATGGTTTTTAAACAATTTGTGAACTTTAACCTTGTCATACCACAAATATGCATGCCACCCAAAAGCATTATCAAACCCTTCCAGATCTAGGACATCAGTGTTTTCCAATAAGATCCAATCTTTCAACCAGCAGAAGGCTGCAGATTCATAATATAACCTCAAGTCTGGCAAATCCCCCTCTTTCTTTCGCGTCAGTTAGTATTTTAAACTTTATTCGGGGCTTTTTGCCCTGCCAAACAAACTTAGAAATATCCTTCTGCCACTTTCCAAATCATTCCACTTTGTCCACGATCTGTAGGGCCTGGAACAGAAATAACATTTTCGGCAATACATTCATCTTTATAGCTGCTATTCGGCCCAACAAGGAAAGTTTCAATCTTGACCATATTTCCAAGTCTCTTTTGATTTCTGACCAACATTTCTCATAATTATCTTTAAACAAATTCAAATTTTTGGAGGTCAGATACACCCCTAGGTATTTTACTTTTTTAACCACATTTAATTCTGTTTCTTTCAGGAACTCATCTGTTTCTGTAGTTGTCAATTTTTTTGCTAAAACCTTAGTTTTTTGCTTATTCAGCTTAAATCCCGCCACCCGACCAAAGTCAGAAATTAATTCTAGCACTCTTTTAGTACTAGAGACTGGCTCCTGTAATGTTAATACCAAGTCATCTGCAAAAGCTTTCAGTTTGTATTGTTTCACTCCGACCTCAATTCCTTGTACAGACCGGTCCTTTCTAATCATGTTCAATAGCACCTCCAGAACTGAAATGAACAATAGGGGGGATAGGGGGCACCCCTGTCGTGTCCCTTTTTCAATTTTAAACCCCTCTGTCACCACATTGTTTACTATCAGCTTAGCTTTTTGTTCTGAGTAAATTGCCTCTATTCCATTTTCAAACCCCCGCCCCACTCCCATCCCTTCCAAATTTTTCTTCATGAACATCCAAGAAATGTTGTCAAAGGCTTTCTCCGCATCAATAAAGATTAAAACCGCTCTGGTATTAAGATTTGTTTGTAGAAGTTCCAAAATGTCAATAATGTTTCTTGTATTATCAAACAAATGCCTACCGGGGAGAAAGCCAGCCTGGTCCTTATGGATCACTTCATTGAGTACTTTTTTAAACCTACTTGCCAAAATATCCGCAAAAATTTTGTAATCCACGTTTAGGAGTGAGATGGGGCGGTAGTTCTTAAGCTGGGTCTTTTCAGATTCTTGTTTAGGTATCAATGTGATGAAAGCTTCTTTCCACGTCTCCGGTGCCTTCCTCCCCTCCATAATCTGATTACAGACCTCCAACAGATGTTGTATCAAATAGTCCTTCAAAACCTTATAGTATTTGGAGGTAAGTCCATCAGGGCCTGGAGATTTGCCTAATTGAAGATTCTGAATGGCACTTTCAATTTCTTGCTGAGTAATATTACTATTCAGGGTAGTTCTCATTTCCTGAGTTATTTTTTGTAATCCATTAGTTTTAAGGAATTGATCCACCTCAAAGTCTTTCTGTGGCCCTTGTGAATAAAGTTCTTTGAAATATCTCTGGAAACACTTTCTAATTTCCTCGGGTTTCTGAACCATTCTCCCTTCAATCTCTAGATTTGTAACTGTATTAAGTTTTTGTCTCTTTTTCAACTGCCATGCTAGCAGTTTCCCACACTTGTTTGCTGATTCAAAGGATCTTTGTTTCATTTGTTTAATTTTCCATTCCACCTCTTGATTTATCAATTTCGAATATTGTGCCTGGAAAAAATTCACTTCTCTCAGCACTTCCTTCGACTTGGGCCTAGATCTTAATTTTTTCTCTCCTTCTCTTATTTTCTCCAATATCTTCTCCTTCTTTTCCTTCCAGAACTTTTTCTTAATCGTATTTTGTTGTATTAGAAACCCTCTCATAACTGCTTTACTTGCGTCCCAGATTGTTCTTTTTTCCACAGTGGTGTTTAAATTTATCTCAAAATAGTCCTTTAAAGTTTTTTGGGCCTTCTTAACAATCTCCTGATCCCTTAATAGGGTGTCATTCATTTTCCATCTAAAGGATCCGGTTATGTTTAATCTCAGTTCCACTTTCAGGCTGAGCTAAAGCTTCCATCCACGGAACTGCTGGGCTATATTTATGGGATACCAAAGTGCTTGTGAGTGGACCCGCCAGCTGACTCCTGGGTAGGGGCAGCTGCCTGAAACATTAATCCAGGGAGGTTGCTTTAAGACTCAGGGAGATGCATCTCTCACATTTTGATGGGTGGCTGGTGGCGTGTGCTATATAACACTTAATCCCCTAATAAAAGCTGTGAACTGAACATCCCCGTGGTCATGGCTGTTTGTGCAAATGAAAAAGAGGGCTGGGTAATTATAATTATAATTTATTATTTATAGGCTGCCCATCTGGCTGGGTTTTCCCAGCCACTCTGGGCGGTTCCCAACAGAACATAAAAAGATCAACCATTAAAAACTTTCCTAAACAGGGCTGCCTTCAGATGTCTTCTAAAAGTCAGATAGTTGTTTATTTCCTTGACATCTGATGGGAAGGTGTTCCACAGGGAGGGCGCCGCTACCAAGAAGGCCCTCTGCCTGGTTCCCTGTAACCTCACATCTCACAGTGAGGGAACTGCCAGAAGGCCCTCAGAGCTGGACCTCAGTGTCCGGGCTGAACAATAGGGGTGGAGACGCTCCTTCAGGTATACTGGACCGAGGCTGTTTAGGGCTTTAAAGGCCAGTGCCAACACTTTGAATTGTGCTTGGAAATGTACTGGGAGCCAATGTAGTTTTTTCAGGACCAGTGTATGGTCTCGGCCGCTCCCAGTCACCAGTGTGGCTTCCACATTCTGGATTGATTGCAGTTTCTGAGTCACCTTCAAAGGTTGCCCCACGTAGAGTGCATTGCAGTAGTCCAAGCGAGAGATAACTAGAGCATGCACCACTCTGGTGAGACAGTCTGCGGGCAGGTAGGGTCTCAGCCTGCGTACCAGATGGAGGTGGTAAACAGCTGCCCTGGACACAGAATTGTCCTGCGCCTCCATGGACAGTCTTGAGTCCACAATGATTCTGCTCATGGAAGTCGAAGAACAGGAAGCCTGCAATCAGGACTAGAGTATCACAACACTCTTTTCACTTGCTGCTTCTGCCAGTCCCCTTTGGGCTAGACCAGGAATGGGAAACCTGTGGTCAGAGAACCATAGAGTAGGTACGTCTAGGACTGCACTAGAAGACTGCAGAGCCAAGATGAAACTGCTGCTTACAGTTAAAGTGGTACAAACTTCACCTTCATGTCACGTTGCCCCTCAAATCCTCCTATAATAATGAAATCCTGCTTAGCGGTGGAATATCTACAGTGCGGTCATGGCATTGAGAGAAACGGGCCGGGTGTCCTGGGAGGATTGTAAGAAAATGAACAAATAGCTGCTACTATGAATAACAAATCAAGGAAGCTATTTTGAGATATATTGAAAGAATGGAAATTAGCGAAAGATTAACGGAAGAAGCTGGATAGCCATATTATTCTCGGGCATGGCATATTTTATAAAGATTTGCTGAACTAGCGAGCAAGGGAAGGGAAAAAAAACAATGTGATTTTATCTGGTTGTAAAGTATATGCAAAGCTAATAGCAGCCGCAGCATAAATTTTAGTGCTCAGTAACTGGGTGATGGATATTCTTTTTAGATATAGCAAATATTTTTAACTCCAGAAATGCCAGCTCGCATGTGCTTCAGTGCTGCAAATAAACTCGCGGCAAGTGATCAGTTGCCCTGGTGGTTCTTGTTTTGGGGAGGGCCCCCCAAAATATGCTTTCTTGTTGACATTTTGCCTACAGTGAAAGCAAAGCATATTTGGAAGTTCCTCTGTTGTGTATACAACAGTTGTGTAAAATTCTTTCTCCTCCTCCCCTAGGTTTTTCAGAAATTTTCAGTGGTATTTAATAGTTTTATTAATTTAGCAGCAGTGCTGTTTTATAGATTTAGAAGGAGCATCCTCTTCACATGTGATGGTTTTAATGTTGCTTACTGTGGTTGCTGCTTCTGTTATTTTGGGATGGGGAAATTTTATATAATGGGGGAGTTTTGTTCTTCGATGTTGGTTAGAAGACGGAACTACGCGGTTTTAAATTTTGTGTTTGCGATTTTGAAATTACGTCACAAGGTGAACTGTCTTTGTTTTGACCTGATATCGCTGAGTTAGGCAGTTCCTCACAGAAGTGCCCTGTGCTGAAGGATGCTTATACAAATCATGCTAATCTGCACTTTTTAAAAGATGAAAACTTGTGAATCTGGTTAATGCAGCATGAAGCACGGGAAACTGCCAGTATTAATTTGAGCAATGGCCTCCATTTAAGTCCAATGATCTGGTCGATGCACATTTTTCAGTTCTTGTGAACAGATGTGGTTTTCGAAGATGTGCGCACTTCATCCCCAATTGCTGTTAATATGGAAATATTTGGCACTCAGGCTCTGCTCTGGGAGATATGGTTCAGGGACAGGTTGCAGCAAGGGTCCAAAGCAGGGAATACTGAAGGGTTGGTGGCTTCAAGCCAGCAGGTCAGGCAGCAAACACTGCCACTTGGATGAAGAGCTGAGGAGAGCTCCTCAAGCGTAGGGGGAAGATGTGAAAGTCATTGCCTCTGACTTGGTCTATCCTACCTCCCAGGATTGTTGGGAAGGTAAAATGAGGGGAAGGGGACCACATACTCCATCTTGAGCTCCGTGAGATATACTGGAGGTCAGATATAAACTTAATAGATAAATACACTTCTTCAGAGCCTGTCTTATGATAGCCTTTATGTCTCTGAATTGCAACAGAGTTGCACCAGCAATTATCAGATGGAGCAATTAGATTTTTGCATTGGGCTTGACCTCTCTGACTTGACCTCTTTCTGAAGCATGAGTTCCATGTCTCTGCAAATACTTGGGCCTCCTTATTTGCTTGAGCCCTACTCTTTGAGGAGCTCCTCCTCACCACCTGCAACAAACAAATTAAACTCCAGGCCACATGAAGGGCTTGGGAACCACAACAGTGTTACAGCTGAGCTGGCATAATATTCTCTCTCATTATGGGTCTAATATGGGAGAAGGCAATCACCATTATCATATTTGTCAGATGGAGGGACTTGATGCATCATAAATAACATTAAGTGATGATGATTCTCCAAAAGGCTCGAACCGTTAATTATTGAATCCTTAATTATTTGTTTCCAGACTGGGCTGGAAGGGTCCTTGCATGGTCAGTCTTTTCAGTATGGAAGATAAATAAAAGGCATCCTGTCTTGCTTGTCCCTTGTTGGCATGGATTTCATGTGTAAGTTTCTCTGCAATGGCAATTGTCCAACATTTATATGGTGCTAGAGGTCAACAGTAGGAGTCCTATTGCTTCTCTATTAGCACAGGCCTGGCAGCAACTATCTGCAGACACTCCTATCCAGGGGCAAAGGAAGGCGTCGTCACACCTGGGGTGGGCGTCGCTACATAGGGCTCATGTGCGGCATCGCTACATATGACGCATGCGCCGTACGTAGCGACGCCGCACATGTGCTGTACATAGCGGTTTGCCGCTGCTGCTCCAGTGCCATACAGACGATGCCGGAATCCTCTGCTTGCGGCTGCAGTGGCGTGATGGCTGGTTGCGCCATTGTGAGCCCCCGCAGGGTGTCTTCTTGTCACCCCTGCAGACATGGAACCCAGGGCGCATCGCCCCCGGCCTCCCTGTTCCAATGCCATTGCTCCCACCACAGATGAATGTAAGTTAAGGTTACCAGAAGTCCCCGGATTTGCAAATCTGTCCCTGGACAAATTCCGTCCCCATTACTTCCCCAGATTTGCAAATCTGTCCCTGGGAAATGTGGCAGTGGCAGCCTCATCAGCCCGGAGCCAGCCTGGTAGCGCAGTTGGCTCTGGCTGGCTTCAGGAGCTGCTTGCTACCCGCTGCCATGGCACCCGCCATTTTTCCTGTGCCACGGCAGCAAGCAGCAAGCAGCCCCTGAAGCCAGCCAGAGCCAACTGCGCTACCAGGCTGGCCCCTCCTGGGCAACAGCCACCTGCCCATGACTCCCAAGCCTCCCCTGATCTGTCAAAACAGAGGGGGAAGTGGGAATATTATACAATATGCATGTGTGCTTGGGCCCAGGGTCTTTTGCCTCACCATCCCCACTACTGACTCCCTGTTGCTACTCAGCTTCAAAATAAATAAATAAAGTGTCCCCGGATTCATTGAAAAAAAATCTGGTAACCATAATGTAAGTGCCCAATTAACTGCAACCCTTCAACATTTGAGGCCAGTGGCACATAATCTCACTGGAGTATAATGCCATTAATGGATTGTTTCTTAATGTTCTCTCTCTGACATAACACAGAGATTGCAGTGGCTTTGGAGAGTGCTTCATCACCCGGAGGTGCCCTATATCTCCCTGAGGACATTGCCAGGTGCTCTCTTCCTTAGCAGAGAGGGCCACTTTGCATGAGAACCTCATGTGAATGCAGAAGGGCCCAGTTCCATTCCTGGCATATCTGGGGGATACCTCTTGTACAAAACCCTGGAGCGCTACTGCAAGTCAGTGTAGACAATACTGAGACAGATGGAGCAATGGTCTGACTCAGTATGGGGAAGATGCTTAGGTTCCTAGAAGGGGGCTGTTGAAACTGGAAACTTCTTTTGTCTTTTGCAGGCATGGACCCATCCTCAGTTCTTGAGGTGCCCATCATTCTGGATGAAGGCCATGGCGCCCTGAAGGTAGCTGGCGTCGCCATCCTGTTTTGGGGTCTTCTCCTACAGAGATTAGGTGATTGATGTAGTATATACGAGGTAAGACTGTCTACGTATCTTCACTATGTGTTATGTACTGAGTTGAATAGTATCCAAAATGCAGCAGTCTGATTGGTCCTAGAACAATAGGATTCAGAATGAAGCAGTCTGATTGGTCCTAGAACAATAGGATTCAGAATGCAGCAGTCTATTGGTCCTAGAACAATAGGACCCAGAATGCAGCAGTCTGAGTAGTCCACAGGGGCCACCCAATCCAGCTCCAGGTGGAAGTGAATCTGCAACCTGATTGGCCTACAGGAATTCTCCGGAATTAGCTAAAAACATGGGGCCCATTGTGTAAATAATGTATATAAAGCAGACATTCTGGGGGAACTTCCATTCCTCCTCACCACTGTGAGCTGAATAAAGAGCATGAAATCCACTCTCGACTCTGAGTGTATTTCACTATGTTTGCCTAACAACAGTGTGATTAAAAAGGGTGTCTCCCCCCCCCACCCAATCCCCTCCACACATTGAAATAAGCTGTGTACAGGGTTGTGCAGGCAAAGCCCACCTCCTTCCACACCACCACCTTGCTACCTTGATTCCTGCATGCCAAAGCTATGCCAAGAGGCATTCTGCTTGTCTACTGATATAGGGGAGCTCTAGTCATGTACATGAGGAGGGACCCTGTTCTGATGTAGCTTGAGTAGGTGGGTGTTGGGTGTGTTTGTGTGAGGCAGTGGCATGCACTGGTGGGGGCCCTGAGCTTCCCCGCGTGGCTTTTCAACCTCATCCACACCTTTCAACACATGGAGGTGAGTCACATGAGCCCCCTGATATGACCTACCGGGGAAAAAGGCTTTGAAAATGTCATAGGTATGTGATGCGCCTGTGTGCAAGAATCCTTGCACCCCAACAAAGCTGCTGCTCTACTTCCCTCTCCCTTTCATATTTCCCTTTATTGAGAGATGGACCCTGACAGATAGTTGAATGACTGCCCTCTGGACAGTATCTTCAGTCGGATGAGCTAAACATTTGGGTATTCTAAAGGAGAGACTTGATGACACTTCCCCCAACTTCATTATCTGAGCATCCTTTGAATTCTATATCTGTCAACATTGCTGTATTAAAAATTCATCAAGTCTGGAGCATTTATTCCTGTAGTTAAAATTGCTATGGAGACTCCTTTTTTCCTTCCTTTTTTATAATTTTTTTTTTCCAATTTATTGCTTCTTTATTTGGTGGATATTTTTATTTTTTCCATCCATCACAATCAGAGCTTGTCTAATGTGGTTTTCAGATGTTTCTCACAAATGTGTGTGTGTTTTTCCAAAAGACTCAGATATTTTCAGAGTGTTGCCAGACTTGATGACCATGCATTAAAGCAGATTTGAGGAACCTGTGGATCTCCAGATGTTGTTGGAATCCAACTCCCAACAGACCCAGCCAGTCCAACAACATCTGGAGGACCATAGCTCGCCCCTCCCCTTCCGGTCTCAGACCCCTGTTCAGTTCTCTGTCATTCACACTGTCTCTGTATGACAGAGTTGGTTTTGTTTTGCTTTGTGTAAATGTATCCCAAATCTGATAATTTTAAAAATATAACTTTGTGCATTTGGGAGAGGGATCTATGTCAATGTAGAGAAAGGGTAAGATACACGTGTTAGAATAGCCTTCCTCACACCTGACTCCCCAGATGTTTCTGGATTACAATTCCCAACAATCCTGACCATTGGCCACACTTGTTGGGGGCGGGGTGAAAGAAGTTAGAGTCCATTAACATCTGGGGACCCAAGGTTTGGGAAGAATGTCTTAGATAAAAAACCCCTAAAAATGTACAGCTGGTACAAAATGCTGTGGCTGGCCGGAAGACTTTCTGGTATATGTTTTTCTTACAGTATCACACCAATCTAGCTTGTGATTCATTTCTGGGTACAATTGCACTGGCTTCTGGTTCATTTCTCCAGATGCAATTCAAGATGCTGATTATTACTGTATTGGCCTGAATATAAGCCACACTCCCCCCTCAATTCCGACAGTGAAAAGTTAAAGTGCGACTTATATTCGGGACCTTACGGTATGCAGCCAGGAGCGCAGGGCAAACAGCACCAGGAGCATGGCAAAGCAGTGGCCGCCCCACACCCCACACCCCACACCCCACACCCCATGCATAGTCCCGTCCTCTCTCCCAAGGCTGGGGAGGGGGAGAGCAAGGTAGAAGAAAGGCCACCGGCAACACAGCGTGGCTCCTCCCTGCCCAGTATGCAGCCAGGAGCAACAAGGAAGGGAGCAGCTTATATTCGGGTATTTTTTTCTCTTCCCCCCTCCAATTTTAAAGGTGTGGCTTATATTCGGGTGCGGCTTATATTCAGGCCAATACGGTACCATCTACAAAGGCTCAAAGGGTTTGGGACTAGGATATTCAAAGAACCGCCTCCTCCCACATGAACTTGGCCGTCAGCTGCAGAGGTCCCACTCTGCATTCCACTACCCAGGCAGGTCTGATGGGGCGGGAAAACATGACCAACAATGGATTATGAAAGCTAAGTAGAATCCCCATTGCCTCCTGCAGATGCTGTCTTATCGGGAGATCCGTTCTGCACAGTGTTGGAAAGGGACCTTTAGTGTTGTGGCACCTGCCCCTTGGAATTCCCTCCTCTTGAGCATTAGACAGGTTATATCTCTGTGCTCTCTCTCTCTCTCTCTCTCTCTCTCTCTCTCTCTCTCTCTCTCTCTCTTTTGGTGCCAGCTGAAGTCATTCCTCTTTCAGCAAGTCTTTTAAGGGGAGATTTTTCCCACTCTCCCATCTGTATTGGAATTGTTCCTAAGACGTTGCTGTTGGTCGCTGCCCTGGGCTCCTTTAGGAGGAAGGGCGGGATACAAATTTAAAAATAAAACACAAAATAGGGAAAACATTGGGAGATCTATCAGTTTTCCATACCTGGGCTTGATGGTCTGACAGTATATGGCAGTTTTATCTAATCATAAGCTTGCATTAAAATTGTGGTACAGAGAATAGTTGTGATGGCAGTACCAGCTGCTGCTACGTTCATCCTTGGAAGTATCTTTTGTTTTTCTCATGCCCTTCAGGTATCTTGGCTCCACAGAACCTGTGTAGGTGGGAGCTAAGGAGGAACTACACCACAAAGCAACTTCATGGCGCAACATGCCTCATTGCTTTGTGGGTGGAAAGATTTGTCAATTCCAGTTTCAGCTTTGGATTCCCCATGAAAATGTCTGCCTGGACATTTTTGTGTGCATTTCTCCTAATATATGCAGTTTTGCAAGCAATTTCCACTAATAGAATGCATATTTGTACATTATTATCCCTGGTGTATACATCTTTGTGGCCATTTTCCCCAACGTTCCTTTCTTTTGCACACAGTTGGGTTTTTGTTTGTTCAGTAATGACACTGCCATTTCGTAAAAGTGTGAAAAGTTTAAGGATAGCTGCCTTTTGGTTCACATTTAGGTTTGGGAAGTTTCAATAGAAGTGAAAACTGAACTACAGTGGTACCTCGAGTTAAGAACTTAATTCGTTCTGGAGGTCCGTTCTTAACCTGAAACTGTTCTTAACCTGAGGTACCACTTTAGCTAATGGGGCCTCCTGCTGCTGCCGCCGTGCGATTTCTGTTCTCATCCTGAAGCAAAGTTCTTAACCCGAGGTACTATTTCTGGGTTAGCAGAGTCTGTAACCTGAAGCGTCTGTAACCCGAGGTACCACTGTACCATAGGATAATGGGGCTGATCTCTACATTTGGTGTGTGTACGTGACTAAACTACAGAACTGCGCTCAATCAGTGGAAATGTGGCTACTGGTTTTTACTCACAATTTGGGGAGCTCCCATGCCTCAGTGCCAGAGCATCTGACTTGCATGGCAGTCGGTCTCAAGTTCAATCCATGGTACCTCCAAATAGGGAGGAGAATGTCCCTTGTCTGAAGTCCTGCAGCCATCCAGTGTAATTTATTTTATTATTATTATTTATTATGTTTATATACTGCTCTTTCTTCCAATGAGCTTCAGGTGGTTCTTTTCTTCCCCATTTTATCCTCACAACAACCCTGTGAGTTAGGTTAGGCTGAGAAATAGTGACTGGCCCAAGGGCACCCAGCAAGCTTCATGACTGAGTGGGGGTTCGATCCCTGGTCTCCCAGGTCCAAGCCTTCACCACCCTTCATGAGCTGTCCCTGATAAGTGTGTGGCGCTGCCTGCCTTTCATTCACCTGAGAATGGAGGGCATTAGGTGACCATGCATTGACAAAGTCAATGTGGCAGTGAGCCAGTGTGGTGTAGTGGTTAAGAGCGGTAGACTCGTAATCTGGTGAACCAGGTTCGCGTCTCCGCTCCTCCACATGCAGCTGCTGGGTGACCTTGGGCTAGTCACACTTCTCTGAAGTCTCTCAGCCCCACTCACCTCACAGAGTGTTTGTTGTGGGGAAGGAAGGGAAAGGAGAATGTTGGCCACTTTGAGAATCCTTCGGGTAGTGATAAAGCGGGATATCACATCCAAACTACTATTCCTCCTCCTCCTCCTCCTCCTCCTCCTCCTCCTCCTCCTCCTCCTCCTCCTCCAACTCTTCTTCTTCTTCTTCTTCTTCTTCTTCTTCTTCTTCTTCTTCTTGACATGCGCTCTGAATTCTTCCTTTCCAACTCCGATGTTAATTAAACCTGGGGCCGCAAAAGATTCCATAATGTGGCTGCAAAAGAACTCCTGTGCAGCGTTCCTTGTGGAAAGCAGGGCTGGCTTTTGGCACTGAATTCAGCCCAGAAAGAAAGCCCTTCTTGTGGCAGGGGTCAGCTGCTGTCAAAAACTTCCAGGTGTAACTGGTCTTCAACAAATGGGGAAGGCACTGAATGCAAGCCCCACTTTCAGAGGAATGGGGAGCAAATGGTACCCACACCTAGCTTTCTGTGACCTGACATATGGGGCAAGTGAGATGAGCGAAGGGGAAACAAACAGCCTCACAGGCCAATCTAGAACTCTTGGAGTGTCAGGAGTGCGTGCAGGAGCCAGGCCCTGTGACCAGTAGGGCTTCGCAGGGCTGGGGCCTTCCTAAGTTTGTTCTAGAGAGGCAAGGCGTGGCCACACAGGTGAGGCCACTTGGTAACTCACTGCACCTGGTGGCAAGAGCCGGGAAGGGATATAAGGTCAACATTTCCCTTCGGCTCTTTGCCACAGCAACATGTTTCCTGCCTCGTTGTGTTTGGCTCCTTGCTTCTTGACCCTCGGACCCTTGACTTTGTGACTCCTTGCTTCTTGACCCCCGGACCCTTGACTTTGTGACTCCTTGCTTCTTGACCCTCGGACCCTTGACTTTGTGACTCCTTGCTTCTTGACCCTCGGACCCTTGACTTTGTGACTCCCTGCTTCCTGACCCTCGGACCCCTGGCTTCTGGACTCCCATTCCTGTTCCCACACTGCCATCTGGCCCCCGGTCCCGACGTTCTCAGCCGGGACTTCGATCACCTGTAGACCGGACCGTGACATGGAGGCCCATGGAATCAGAGTTTTGGACGGTACCCCATAGCCATCTAGTCCAAACCCCTGCAATGCAGGAATCTTTCACCCAATGTGGGGCTCAGACCTATGACCCTGACCTCTAACTGTACCGACTGAGCTAACCATGAGCTCAAGGTTCTCCCCCTGTGGTGCAGAAAATACTGAACAAGATGGAACAATTTGTCTGAATCTGCATAATGCCGTTTCCTGCACTACTCCGTGTATACTTCATTCAAATAATTCTGGCAAAACTTCCAAATACTTGTAAAGAAAACGAAAGAAGGGAAGCCAAGCCAAACCCTGGCAATTAACTGAGTGATATACAAAATGTAGGCCAAGGTTGTCTCCCCGGTTTGGTCAGGTGTCAGCTTCAGGAATGTTTTGTGTTCATGGCAACACCCTACACTAGGTAGTTTGAGCAGGCCTTTGTTTGTATCAGCAACCACTCCAATAACCATTCCACAGAATTTACAACAATAGCTTTCAAAAGCACCGCACACACTCCCGCACGCACATGGATTTTTAATTGGCTGTCGGGCAAATCACTCGCAAAGCTTCCCAGCTAGAACCGAAGTATTGAGGTACGATTGTGTTTTGAAGGTCAAATAAGACAAATGGCCCAAGGAAGGACACTTTTATAATTGGAGCGGGATAGCGGTTTGGTTAATTTACAGCTCCTGGTAATTAGGTTGATGCCTGAAATAGCAGAATACGCAGGCTGGAGGGAGGGGGGGAGGGGAATGGGTGGGTCACGGCCTTTTCCTGTGAGTTCCTGCAGTTTTTCATCTCTTTGCAAACACACAGGAAGAAAGCAACATGGAGAGGAAGGATATAGTCTTGCGTACATTGAGCCACCGCTAATGTAGCAGTGTGG
Source organism: Podarcis erhardii (assembly GCF_964252035.2). Taxonomy (NCBI): domain Eukaryota; kingdom Metazoa; phylum Chordata; class Lepidosauria; order Squamata; family Lacertidae; genus Podarcis; species Podarcis erhardii. The sequence continues at coordinate 66,402,036 of NC_138512.1, read as the reverse complement.
AGAAAAATCAGGAGATCGGAAAGTTACCTTTAAAAAATAAATAAATGTAACCTAACTGAATCTAAACTTGGCCATCGAACCACTGCATTGCAGGGGGTTGGACTAGATTCCCCGTGGGGTCCCTTCCAACTCTACAATTCTATGAAATTTAAAGTAAAAAATTATGCCATGTTACTAGCAATGTAGGCCCTCAGAGGAACTTGCTCTGGGAGAAGAAGGGCACCCTGTAGCCACAAAATAGGATTTTCCCCAATGCATACAAATAAACCCAATGTCACAGGAGCCTGCCAGTTAGTAATCAAAGATGGCGTCAACTCTTTATGAGCAAAAACACAACATCTCTCTTTTTTATTATTATTATTATTATTATTATTATTATTATTATTATTATTATTATTACATTCCATTGTGTATTCTTATTAAAGATTATATTGGTTTACAAAAGTGTGTGCAATGTCTCTCTCTCTCTTTTTTCAAGTAATATTTTTTTACAGCTCAGTTTCATTTGTTGAGACATTAGGAAGAAAAGGGGGAAAGAGGTGGGGGGGAAAGGTGAGTGGGGGTGGGGTCTGGTGGTGTGGTTTCTGTTTTACTTAATATATGTGGGGTTTTGTGTCAGTGTCACTTGTGCAGGTTCTCTGCTGTTCACTTGTGTTCCTTTGGTGGTGAGAGAGGTTGGGGTTGGCCTAGGGTGTGGTTGTTTGTTTGTGGTTGGCTGTGGTGGTCTTTGTTTTCATGTGTGAGTGGGGTGGGTGGGTGTTTTGGATCAGGCTAGCCATATTGATTTGTATGTTGTTGGTGGATTTTTGTATGTGATAAAGGGGAGCCATATTGGGGTGAAGGCGTCTTCTATTTTCCCCCGTGTCAGTTTCAGTTTATTGGTTAATTTTTCTAGTAAGGCTGTTTCCCATACTATTTGGTACCATTGGTCCATGCTTACTCCTGACAGGTCTCTCCAGTTTCTGGTTATGGTGTTTTTGGCTGCTGAAAGTAGGTGGGTTATGAGTTCTTTGTGTTGTAAATGGGCATTATTGTCTTGGAAGATGTTTAGTAGAGCCAATTCTGGGGTGATTTCTAATACTTGCTTAGTTATTTATGCGATTATTTCAGAAGGTGGAGGACTTGCCATCGCGAGAAGTTGGTAAGCAGGTGCTGAGTAGTTGTCTGTCAAGGATTCCTTGCTTTGACTGGGATTGCTTTGTCCTATAAAGTCATGTGAGGTTTCCACATTAAGGCTATGTGCTTGCAAAATGGGTAGGGATTTCAGTGGGTGCAGCTCACAGTGCCTCAGGGGGGGTGAACAGGAGCGCCTTCCAAGATTTTCTCATCTGAGCAGGAGTTTAACAGGATCCTGGATGCAGAGGTGTGCATGTCTGCCCGTGTTTTAGGAAGTAGGGAAAACAAGCATGCCTTGTTGAAAAGGAATGGTGAAATAAATGCCACTGCTTTTCTCTGGTGTGTTTTCCTTCCACCGTGAGACAAATGGAGGAGCTCTGGAAATTCTGTAGTCCCCAATTCCCTCAAATGGTGAGCTGGATGGGGGAATGGGGCAGTCACAACTTTCCCCTGGTATTGACTCAATCCCCCTCCCACACAAGAGCATCATTTTGGAGAATTATAGAGTTGGAAGGGGACCCCAACAAGTGTCTAGTCCAGGGGTCTGCAACCTTTAAGACAAAAAGAGCCACTTGGACCCGTTTCCGAAGAAAAAAAAACTGGGAGCCGCAAAACTTGTCATTATAAAAATAACTTTTTTGTTACTTTTTTATTATTTTTTTGTTTGACCCCTCAGAATTACTCCTCCTCATAGAAATAAACGTTAAATTAACAAGTTACCTGTGTGTGTGTGTGTGTGTGTGTGTGTGTGTGTGTTCTTCACTCCCCTTCAAAACAGTGACCAGCGTACATGCCCCCTTTCAATGCAGTGACCAGCGTACATGCCCCTTACAATGTAGCGGGTGGGTGGGCGGGCGGGCGGGAAGGTGACGTCGGGACGGTGTGTGACTAACGCACGCACCGCCCCCATGCAACGTCACAGCCAGTACAGCGCCCGCCACAGTGGGGAGTGTCGGGGCGCACAATGCGCCTCCTCCCCTCACTAGTATCCGCCCCGGAGCCGCAGCAAAGGTGTAAAAGAGCCACATGCGGCTCCGGAGCCGCGGGTTGCCGACCCCTGGTCTAATCCAACCCCTTTCAATGCAGAAATCTCAGCTAAAAAGTCCATGACAGATGGCCATCCAACTGCTGCTTACAAAGCTCCAATAAAGGGGAGTCCTCAGCCTTCCTCAGGAGCAGCTATATTTTGTTTTTGTCCCCCCCCCACCCATGGTAAATCTATATTGGTTTAAAATACAGACATAAATGATCGTTTACAATGAAGGTAAGTATAGTAAAATTCAATACAGAAGGAAAAACATCACGACATAAGAATAAGAAAAGACAAAAAAGAAAGGAATGAAAACGGGTGGGAGGGGGCAGAGAAAAAAACCAAAAAATTATACAAAATCATATCCATCAAATAAAAATTTCTGCTTAAAACTTCCATTCGTTCTCATTATACTATTTCTATTATCATGGTTTTGTCGCACAGCTTTGCGTTACATCCTTTTTCATGTATTCCACTAAGGTATTCATTTCATTCATTTTTGTTCACAAGTATCATTCAAGTTTTGCTAAGATGGTATCATTTGTACAATATAATCTTATATATTCTTTAAGTATTTTCCATTCTCCATATGTTTTCTGATTTAAAGCTCCCCTGACTTTACCCGTCAGTTTTGCTAGTTGGAAATAGGAGCAGCTATATTTTGACGGCATTACGTAGTTTTGAAGAACAGTAACAGCAACATTCTTAAAATGAACAACTTAATAAAACAAACCTGGTGAGCTTAAAAAATGTCCAGATAATTCCAAACCAGCCTACACTATTGGTCATCAGCTGTTGTGTTCAGCTTAACCATGTGGTAAGCCTGGTATCTCCAAGTAGAGTTGGGAATGTCTGCTCTCTGAAACGCTGGAGAGCTGCTGCCATACTGAGCTCAATGGACTAATTGTCTGATTCAGCTTCCTATTTCATCACCACCCATCCCACTGAAAGCTAAAATGGCAGCCCTGCTGTCTTTGATGGTAAGCAAGACTCCAGGAAAGTGAGGCAAATAGATGGAAAGTCTGCTTTGCGGTGAATTTAAAGGTACAGGGGGACTTTCTGGGTTGTGACCTGGCTACCTTAAATCCCAGGGAAATCCAGCTAAAGCAGCATTGAAGAACACCATAGATCTCTCTGTGCATCCTCATCTTTGCCACATCTGCCTTTGCACACCCTCTGTCCCTTTCTCTGCTCTTCCTTCTTCGTGTAGGTAATGCTATAAATAGAGAACGCTGTTTGTGGAAGAAAATAAATGCCCCAAACAACTGCATTACATTTACAAGATTCTGCTTCCCTGCACAGACAGGAATAGCCCAATGCAAAGAAGAAGATGTGTAAGAAAACAAAAAGAGAGACAATGAAGGTGGCAGAGTAATAGTAAACGCTATTTTAAAACTTCTTTTGTTGAAGGTGTTAAATCATTATCTCTCTCACACACACAATCGGCATGTACAAGCCACAATTTGCAATGGCTGCCATCATCCGATTCTGTCTAGGCTTGAAGAGACCAGGGCTTTTGGCAGTCGCTTTGTGGGGGGAATGGCACAGAGTCTCCTGAACACAATTGCATGTGAAAGTGGTCCACCTCAACACAAATGGAAGGTGAAGGCGGTGAAGGTCCTGTGTGAGTGCCTGGAGGTGGTTGGAGGATGGATGGTGGCTAACAGATTGAGGTTGAATCTTGACAAAACAGAAGTACTGTTTTTGGGGAACAGGGGGCGGGTGGGTGTGGGGGACTCCCTGGTCCTGAATGGGGTAACTGTGCCCCTGAAGGACCAGGTGCGCAGCCTGGGAGTCATTTTGGACTCAAGCTGTCCACGTAGGCGCCGGTCAATTCTGTGTCCAATGCAGCTGTTTACCAGCTCCATCTGGTACACAGGCTGAGAATCTGCCTGCCAGCAGACTGTCTTGCCAGAGTGGTGCATGCTCTGGTTATCTCCCGCTTGGACTACTGCAATGCGCTCTACGTGGGGCTACCTTTGAAGGTGACTCAGAAACTGCAATTAATCCAGAATGTGGCAGGTAGACTGGTGACTGGGAGTGGCCGCCGGGACCATACAACACCGGTCCTGTGAGACCTGCATTGACTCCTAGTATGTTTCCAAGCACAATTCAAAGTTTTGGTGCTGACCTTTAAAGCCCTAAATGGCCTGGGTCCTGTATACCTAAAGGAGCGTCTCCACCCCATCAGTTCACTGAGATTCAGTGCTGAGGGCCTTCTGGCAGTTCCCTCACTGCGAGGTTACAGGGAACCAGGGAGAGGGCCTTCTCGGTAGTGGCGCCTGCCCTGTGGAACGCCCTCCCATCAGATGTCAAGGAAATAAGCAACTATCCTACTTTTAAAAGACATCTGAAGGCAGCCCTATTTAGGGAAGTTTTTAAGGTTTAATGCTGTATTGATGGGCGGGGTATAAATAATAAATTATTATAATTATTAGTAAATATGAGCTTTGGGAAAAAGAAGGTAGGAACTGGAGAGAGAGAGAGAGCGCGCAAAGGACAGGTGTACTGAGACTACGTTCCTTCAGAATGAAGCTAGGACAGGGTCAGACACTGTGAGAGAGTTAGAAAATGGAATTCTGGTTCTGGGTTAGTTGAAAGGGTTCTTGGGAATCATCTAGTATGACCCGCTACTTAATGCAGAAATGGAAATGTAGCAGAGGTGGGAAATTTGATTTTATTTCTCCCACCCCGCCCCCCCCCCGCTGCAGGCCACTCACGTGTCAATCATCTGTCATCACAATAATACCAGATGACCCATTTTTGGGTCCCACACAATTTGAAACTGAACTGCGCGAGTAAAGTCATGGCTCCTCTGTGCTTTGCAAGCTGCAAATGACCAGCTGGTTGTGAAACTACCACCACCACCGCGAACCGACTTTGGGACATTGCATGGAATTAGGAGGGTTCACTAATAAACTGATCAGAGTGCCAGGAAACCGACTTGTGGCCTAGCTGTGCCTTTACTTTCCCCACACCTGGCATCATGTTTGATGGGCATGGCTTGGCTGAAGTGGCCTCAGAGGTTCCAGACTGCTGACTTGCAGCATCCCTGATAGATGGTCGCCATTGCCTCTAGCAAAGGAGAATCTACTGTCTCTAGAGAAAATCTGTTTCCTTTCTGGATTCCTGCTTCCTTCAGCTTTGAAGGCAGGTTTTAAAGCTGATTAACAAACACTGGTTCAAGAGGGAGCTCGCTTAGTATTTTAACAAAATAATTTTCAATTTTTTGTTTTGTTTTGACCACGGCAGACCAACACGGCTACCTACCTGTAATTAGTATTTTAAGGTATCCTTTCAGGCCAAATAAGATTGGTGGGGGAGCTTGCTCTTTGGAAAGGGCACAGTCTTGGTGACACCCTTCACTCTGTTAACCACAGCTGGGAGACAGAATTTGCTACCCCAACAGATTTCACAAAAGATGGGAGGGGAATTCATTTGGTCTGCTTTTGGGGTGGACCAACTACCCTAATCTGATGCTGCCACACTTGTGGATTGGAAAGCAGTGCACCATCAGATCATGCACACTTCTCCAGATTTTGCGATGCGTTTTGGGTGTGCACAAATGTCACACAAAAGTTTGTATACTGTACTGTATAAAAGATGCATGCAAAACTCCTGTTTTACAGACAGGAAGGTTTTAAAAGGATGTTTTATGTAAAAGGGGCAGACAAAATGCGTGCAGATTAAAAGTGGGTTGTTGGGGGGGTTTTTTTGTCCATTCTCTCAAAAAAGAAGTCTGCTCAAAACACTATGGCTGAGTGCAAGTGAGACGGAAACAAGACAAAATTAGCTGTTCATCCCATCCTTTGCCCTGGCATTAGGAGGCAAGACTGGCCAATTGGTCTGTGCAGGCTAGTCCTGTCTATTTTGATTGCAAGCTCTGCAAGTTCTTGGCCGGAGACTGTTCCTCTGCCCTGCTACCTCTCTGAGCTGGAGATCAAAGTGGGATGCCCGGCCTGCCTGCCTGCCTGCCTGCCTGCCTGCCTGCAAGGCATATGCTGTGGGCTCTTCATTGATTCCCCCTCTCCATTGCTACAAGTGGTTACAGTGAGAATGGGAAGGATCATCAAATGATCATTTAAAGAGAACAACAACAGCAACAAAAAAGCAGATGAACTCAAGGCCTTGGCTAGAGCCGGGCTTCCTAAAACTGAACAGTGAATTCAATTCATTCTCAGTGGGAGTTTCCACTGTGAGAATTTGCAGTAGTAATAAATACATTCTTGGCCGTATTTCCAGACTCACTCCAAAAGAGAAGACTGTCAGCTGGAAAGGGGAAAGTTGGCAGATGTATAAATGAGCGAGGGGAGCAACAGGATTTCTGTTGACTTACATAACATCCCACATGTCCAGAAACCGTGTAAGCCGCTTCCATGAGATGTGAAGTTCCACTTGTCTGCCCTTCTCTGAACCTCCCTCCCCCACCGCTTCCCTTGACCGTAATGAAGCATTTCTGCTGGGAGCAAAACACCAAAAATTATCCTCCTCATAGCACTCGGGCCCAATTATCCCCATCATTATTTTTTACTCGTTAAGAAATATTTTCTGTTTCTCACAATTCAAATGCACGGCATGGAATCAGCTTCCTCCTCTCTGCTCTTCAACACCTGTTGTACCTCTTAAAACCTTCTCCAGAGGGTCTCCAAACCCTCTGGAAACCAATGCATTCCATTTCTAAAACACACACTTTCATATCCTGATAACATTGTTTTATGGCATTTAGATCCCATCTTTTTCTCCAAGCACTTCAAGGTGGAGTATGTGCTTCCGTCCACCCTCATTTAATCCTCACCACATCCCTGTGAGGTTAATATGAGAAGCAGAGACTAGCCTCACCCAGTGAGCTTCATAGCTGAGCGAGGATTTGAACCCCAATCTTCCAGGTTCTAGTCTGACTCTAACAATTACACTGATGTATTTTCAGGATTATTATTTCTTAAAGATGTGTTTTTGCAATGTTCAGAAACTGGATTCCAGTTAACCTCAGCAGTATGCTATCTTTTATCCTTGCTTCTGATACAATGGATACAGGAAGCCTTGTACCAAGTTGGACCACTCGTCCATCTTGTTGGAAACACGCCTGGGAAGGCCGCCAACTTCCCAAGACGTGGTCTGGGACCACTCTGGTGGTCACTCTCTGGCTATAAATCTCCCTCAGTCCAGAGAGACCGGTGATAAGCGACCCCTCCCTCCTGGGAGGAGCACGCTCATCTTCTGGCATATCATAGCTGAAGAAAGAGTCAACCAGTAGCTCTAAACTACAGTGGTACCTTGGGTTACATACGCTTCAGGTTACATATGCTTCAGGTTACAGACTCTGCTAACCCAGCAATAGTACCTCAGGTTAAGAACTTTGCTTCAGGATGAGAACAGAAACCGTGCTCCGGCGGCGCAGCGGCAGCAGGAGGCCCCATTAGCTAAAGTGGTGCTTCAGGTTAAGAACAGTTTCAGGTTAAGAACGGACCTCCAGAACGTATTAAGTACTTAACCCGAGGTACTATTCTACTTTATTTTACAGTCTATATACAGAGAATCCATCAGCACATCTGTGCTCTTTGAGCACCAGTACAGAAACAGCAACACATTCAGAAGTGAAACTAACTTCCAACCGTGCTGAGACTTCCTGTCTCACACTCTCTCAGACACTCACATAATATACACAAACATAGTGCTACTGCTGGAGCAGCACAGATGGATAAAAATCCTAACACATCTAACTCAATATTGTTTACGCTGATTGGCAGCAGCTCTCCAGGGTTTCTGGGATGGTTTTCCCCTCAATCCCTACCTGAAGGTGCTGAGGATTTTACCTTGAACCTTCTGCATGCCAAGCAGGTGCTTTGCCACTGAGCTGTGGCCTGTTCCCATTCTGCACCCCACAGTTTAACAAAGCACTATTTGAAGGAAGGAAGGTTGTAAGACCTCCCCTGTTCTGCTCAAGTTAACCTTGCTGTAGTAATCACACAACTTACCAATCCTTTATCTACCCAATGGATTGCTCCTTTGATATCGTTCGAGAGAGAGAGAGAGAGAAGACCCCATTACTTTTTTAAAACAAACAGCTAAATAACGATGTATGGAAGTGAGAGCTGGACCATAAAGAAGGCTGATCGCCGAAGAATTGATGCTTTTGAATTCTGGTGTTGGAGGAGACTCTTGAGAGTCCCATGGAATGCAAGAAGATCAAACCTCTCCATTCTTAAGGAGATCAGCCCTGAGTGCTCACTGGAAGGACAGATCCTGAAGCTGAGGCTCCAGTACTCTGGCTACCTCATGAGAAGAGAAGACTCCCTGGAAAAGACCCTGATGTTGGGAAAGATGGAGGGCACAAGGAGAAGGGGACGACAGAGGACGAGATGGTTGGACAGTGTTCTTGAAGCTACCAGCATGAGTTTGACCAAACTGTGGGAGGCAGTGGAAGACAGGAGCGCCTGGTGTGCTCTGGTCCATGGGGTCACGAAGAGTCGGACATGACTAAACGACTAAACAACATGAAGTAATGAAAATCAGTTGTTAGTGGTGGCTAGAAGAAGAGGTGGAATAGCTGCTCTAGGCTGGAAGTGAAACATGCAAAAATCAGGAGTCTGTGGCTGATGGAGAGAGCTGTCCTTCTGGAAAGACCTCTTGCAGGGGCCGGTTTTCCTGTTTAATGAGTAACAGACCAGGCTGCTCAATCATTTCCATCACTGATCGATTTCTTTTGGTATTGGGCGCATAACGGCACCATGCCAGGAGCCAAACAGGCGCCTTCAAGAGGAGTCAAATGAAACAGGATCACACCCTTATACATTATGTTGGGTGTGACACATGCTGCCCCAGAGCAGTGCTTTCCAACTGCGTTGGGGCAGGGTGATGTTTAAATTGGCTCTGAGAAGGTTTTCTGAAGAAGACATAATGGAAATGGGCCTGCGTAAACAACTTTGCTGAATTGCTGCTACCATCTTGCCTCAGTTTTTTGTTAAGAGGCTGTTATTCAACACTAGCCCTACTTGAAGCAGAAGCCTTACCGCTGAGCTATGGCACTTCCTCAAAGTGCTCTACATCACCCATCTTCCCTGGCCATTGGCTAGTGTTGGACTAGTACCTGGGAGACCAGGGTTCAAATTCCCTCTTGGCCATGAAGCTGGGGGCAAGTCACTGCTGCTTAGCCTACCTCACAGGGTTGTTCTGGGGGTTAAAGGAGGTTGGAGGGAACTATGGAGAAAAGCTGGTATATAAATGCAATAAAATGACTAAGTAAATATGGCAGGCATCAGGCTGGAAAAGGCTTCTTTAATATATATTATTAGATTTTCTTCCAACCATACAAAAGTAAAAATCACCACAACAAAAACACTAATAACAAACACACACACAACTATATGCCAAAACAATTTCAAATCGGAAAATAGGGATTCTCCGAATCCCGTGACTTCCCTACCCTGGTTCCTTCATTTTCCTTTTCAACTGCATATCATTACTATTCCAAAAAAATATTCATCCAATTTTTCCTATTATATCTCTAAAATTACAAGTGTCCTAGGAGATTCACAAGGACCAAACAGGCTTTCTCCCAGGGAGACATATGTCAGACAATGTAAGGAACATTATAGATATTTTGGAACTATTGGAGACTGATATAAATAGAAAAGCAGTTTTGATTTTTGTGGACGCGGAGAAAGCCTTTGACAATATTTCTTGGAGCTTTATGAAGAGGAATCTCCAGGGGATGGGGGTAGGCCAAAATTTTGAAAACGGTATAGGTGCAATATACTCTGAGCAAAAAGCTAAATTAATTGTGAATGGTGTGGTTATGGACGAGATCCCAATAGAAAAAGGGACACGACAGGGATGCCCAATATCCCCTCTATTGTTTATATCGGTCCTGGAGGTGTTGTTGAATATGATTAGAAGGGACCAGCTGGTTGAAGGAATACACCTCGGAGCTAAACATTATAAGTTAAGAGCATTTGCAGATGACCTAGTTTTGACTTTGCAACAGCCAGAAGCCAGTACAAAAAGAGTTTTAGAACTAATTGAAATATTTGGTCAAGTGGCAGGTTTTAAATTAAATAAACAGAAGACAAAGGTACTGGAAAAAAATCTAACGACGGGGGGAAAAGATAGTTTTCAAAGGGAAACTGGTTTGGAAATAACAAAAAAAGTGAAATACCTGGGGGTGAATTTAACATCTAAGAATGTGAATCTATTTAAAGATAATTATGAGAAATGTTGGTCGGAAGTTAAGAAAGATCTTGACATATGGTCTAGGTTGAGACTATCCTTGTTAGGCCGAATTGCTGTTATCAAGATGAATGTATTGCCGAGATTGTTGTTTTTGTTTCAGACATTGCAAGTTCTAGATAGGATGGACTGTTTCAAGAAGTGGCAGAAAGATATATCCAAATTTGTCTGGCAGGGCAAAAAGCCCAGAATAAAATTTAAGATTTTAACTGATGCAAAAGATAGGGGGGTTTTTGCTCTGCCGGACTTAAGACTTTACTACGAAGCGGCAGCTTTCTGCTGGTTGAAGCAATGGCTACTTCTTGAAGATACAGACATTTTAGACTTGGAAGGGTATGATAATAATTTTGGCTGGCATGCATATCTATGGTATGACAAGGCAAAGGTTTATAAAGGCTTTAAAAATCATATTGTCAGGAAAGCTTTGTATAATGTTTGGAATCGATATAAGGATTTGTTGGAAAGTAAAACACCCAGATGGTTGTCACCAATGGAAGCTAGAGCGGTGAAAAAACTTAACATGGATTCTAATTGGCCAAAATATTGTGAAATTATAGAATATGACGGTGAAAAAGTTAAATTACAGAGCTTTGAGAAACTAAAATCCAAAGTTCGAGACTGGTTACACTATTATCAGATAAATGAGACTTTTAAGCAGGACAGGAAACTAGGATTTCAGAAGGAGAGGTCAAAATTGGAAACAGAACTGTTAGAGACCAATACTAAGAATTTGTCTAAAATGTATAACTTGTTGCTGAAATGGAACACACAGGATGAAACGGTTAAATCAGCTATGATCAAATGGGCACAAGACTTAGGTCATGATATTATGTTTGCTGACTGGGAACAGTTATGGACCACAGGCCTTAAATTTACGGCATGTAGTGCCTTGAAAGAAAACATAATGAAAATGATCTATAGGTGGTACATGACCCCAGTCAAGCTTGCAAAGATATATCATTTGCCCAATAACAAATGCTGGAAATGTAACGAATGTGAAGGAACTTTCTACCACCTTTGGTGGACCTGCCCAAAGATTAAGGCCTACTGGGAAATGATCTATAATGAAATTAAGAAAATCCTTAAGTGGACATTTGCAAAGAAACCGGAGGCTTTTCTCTTGGGTATGGTCGGCCAATTGGTACCAAAGAAAGATAGGACTTTTTTCATGTATGCAACTACAGCAGCAAGAATTCTCTTGGCAAAGTATTGGAAGATGCAAGAATTACCTACTCTGGAAGAATGGCAGACGAAGGTGACTGAATTTATGGGACTGGCAGAGATGACCGGCAGAATCCGTGATCAGAGGAGAGAGACAGTGGAAGAGGACTGGAAAAAATTTAAAATATATCTTAAGAACTGCTGTAAAATTTCAGACTGATAAAATGTCAAGGGGTAAGAAACAGAGAATTATAGCTGTAAATGTTTAAGTTAAGAGAACCTGAGGGAAGTTAAATATAGAAATGGAATGAAGGATTGCTAAAAAATTGGAAACAAGGGTGCAGTGAAGGGGAGGTATGGGGAAGTCATGTGTTGTTTGTGAATGTTTTTCTTTGTGTGTTTTTTGTTTATGAAAATTAATAAAAATTATTTTTAAAAAAATAAAATAAAATTACAAGTGTCCTTAAAATCCTGCCGATGTGCTAACTTGTTTACAACACTTTCACATATACACAATAAACATTTCCCATTCTTTTCTGAATTTCTTGTTTTCTGAGCTTTCCAGTTTCGCCATTTCGGCGTATTCCATTAACTTGATTTGCCAGTCTTCTTTTGTATATGATGGCGCCTACAAAACTGGCATGCTGTTCCCAAAAGGCTCCTTGCATTATCTCCACTTGCAACTGGAAGAGTCTATTTTATGTTGCCTTCTTTTCCCCCTGCCTTTCTTCTTCATCTTCTTTTATCTAGTCAGTTTATGTGTTGCCCCTCATTTCTTTCTGTGTAATTGGAAATGCTCCCTGGGGTAGTCTAGCTTTTAAGCAGCAATTTCCTATCCCTTTTTAAACCAGCGGTGTTTTGTGTATTCGTGGGGCTTTCTTGCTCATGCAAAGATGCAAGAGAACAGCTGTGGGGGGAAAACGACTTGTTTCAGGGTTGCCAATTGCCTCCCTCCATAACCTACAGGTTTCCCCCCAGTATGAGCACCTCATCAGAGAGCTGCCTTGCTCCTTGCTGCTGGAGGTCCTCCCAACCCACTTAAAGGCTTCTTTCTCTTACTTATGTCACTCTGGCAAGGCCTCCCTGGGAGATAGTGGCTGGCAGCAAACCAAGCCTCAGGCAAGCAGAGGTATCCTGCTGCGTTTCGCATCTAATTGCGCAAGTCCCCTCCCTTTTTAGCATGTTATAGACATTCTCCTACTGTTTGCTTTATTCCGTTCAGAGCCTCTGAGCTGCTGTCAAAGTTGTTAAACTATCGGCTGCGCTTAACCAAAGGGAAGCGTTGATGTTCGGCGGAGTGGTGTCAAAACCGTACCCTCTGCAGTGTTTACAAGTCAATCAGGGTAGCATGCAGAAGGTCCTAGGTTCAGGCGAAGGAGCGGAGCTCAGTGGTAGAGTATCTGCCTTGTACACAGAAGATCCCAGTTCGATCCCTGGTGTAAGAAATCCCTGGTGAGCATCCTTCAGGCTCCGCCTCATCCTGCTCTGAGAGGTGACACCAGGGACCCTGCGGGACGTAAGGGGCTAGAGCCCCAACTAATGTTGGCATGGGGAGGCTGACTCCACTACTTGCTTAATGATTAGGCAAAAAATCCTGCTGCTGTAGTTAAGGATCAATCAATAACATAATGGCTGGACAAGTTCAACATCCTGTTCTTGCCAGATAACTGTGGGAAACCTGCAAGCTGAGCCTTGCATTCAGAAGCGTTTACTGCTTCAAAGTAGGCAGAATGTTGACATGTGTTTCAATCTAGTTTTTAACTTATTGTTGATCTTAATTATTCTAGAAAGTTTTAAATGGTTTTCTTTAAAGCACTGATAATTTCATTGTTTTATTCTTTCTGTAAACCATGTGGCTTGATATATGTGAATGCATAAATATTGTTTACAGTGGTACCTCGGTTTTCGACCGTTTCCATTGATGAAAATTTCAGTTTTCAAACACCATAAACCCAGAAGTAAATGCTTCGGTTTTCGAACACGCCTCAGAAGTCGAACATGCCACACAGCTTTCGAATTGAGTTTTTCGTACAGTGGTACCTCAGGTTAAGAACTTAATTCGTTCTGGAGGTCCGTTCTTAACCTGAAACTGTTCTTAACCTGAGGTACCACTTTAGCTAATGGGGCCTCCCGCTGCCACTGCATGATTTCTGTTCTCATCCTGAAGCAAAGTTCTTAACCCGAGGTACTATTTTTGGGTTAGTGGAGTCTGTAACCTGAAGCGTCTGTAACCTGAAGTGTCTGTAATCTGAGTTACCACTGTATTGAGTTTTCTGTTTTGAGGCTTCTGTATTGAGGTTTTGGTTTCTGAATGTTTTGGAACTTGAACAGTCTTCTGGAATGGATTATGTTTGAAAACCAAGGTGCCACTGTATATACAGACCCTGGCCTTCTTTTAAGGAACTTACAAGATGCCCCATGTTAACTTCACACCAGCACTATGACATAATTTAGAATGAGGAAAAACAACAACAGAACAGACAACTTGGAAGGTGGTAGACTCTCCTTCGTGGAAGGTTTTTAAACAGGGCTTGGATGGCCACCTGTTGTGGATGCTTTAGTTGAGATTCATGCACTGCAAGCAGTTGGACTAGAGGACCCTTGAGGTCCTTCCAACTCTCCAGTTCTATGATTCTATAAATGGCATGGAACAAAATAAAACTGTCCGGGGAACTTGACTGGGCTTCACTGGAACCTCCCAGCTTTCCCAAATGTGGCTCAGGGGCCTTGCATGGAAACTAGGGGTCTCTCTAGCCTGGCTCTGGGACATACAAAGGTTCCTGGAGTCATGAAAGTAGATCACATAGGCAGGAGTGGAGTTTGGAAATCTTCCATCAGTGTTTGGAGGAAACGGGCTGCTTTGAGGGGGAGATAGGGCAGTAAAGAGGCAGTGTGATGTAGTGATTAGAAAGCTAGACTAGGACATGGGAGGCAGGCATTCAAATTCCCACTTGGCCATACAGTGGCGTAACGTGGGTTGTCAGCACCCGGGGCAAGGCAAGTAATTTGCGCCCCCTAACCCGTGGATTTGCGCCCCCTAAACCTAACCCCCAGATGTTGCGCCCGGTGCGGCTGGCCCCCCTGCACCCCCCACGCTACGCCACTGTGGCCATAATGCTCACTGGGTGACTTTGGGCCAGTTGCAGCCTTCCAGCCTAATGCACCTCACAGGGTTAAATGATTGGGGGGGGGGGAACCATGTTCACCATAGCCAAACTATGGAACTCACTCCCCAGGAGGCAGTAATTTTTATTTTTTATTAAAGATTTTCTTGATTTACAAAAGTGTTTGCAATGTCTCTCTCTCGTATTCCCCCCCCCCCATGTAACATTTTTACAAATCAGTTTTATTTGTTGAGACATTAGGAAGAAAAGGGGGAAAGAGGTGGAGGGAGGGGAGATGGGGTGGGGTGGGGTCAGGTGGTGATGTTTCTATTTTACTTACTTTATGTAGGGTTTGGTGTCAGCGTTGCTTGTGCAGGTTCTTTGCTGTTCGCTTGTGTTCCTTTGGTGGTGAGAGAGGTTGGGGTTGGCCCAGGGTGTGGTTGTTTGTTTGTGGTTGGCTGTGGTGGTCTTTGTTTTCATGTGTGAGTGGGGTGGGTGGGTGTTTTGGATCAGGCTAGCCATACTGATTTGTATGCTGTTGGTGGATTTTTGTCCTTGTCTTGTTGGGCTGTGTATGTGATAAAGGGGAGCCATACCGGGGTGAAGGTGTCTTCTTCTATTTGTCCCTGTGTCAGTTTCAGTTTATTGGTTAATTTTTCTGTTTCCCATACTATTTGGTACCATTGGTCCCCAGGAGGCAGTCATGACCACCAGCTTGGATCACTTTAAAAAAGAAGATTGGACAAATTCATGGGAGAGAGGCTTCTAGCTGTGATGGCTATTCTCTAACCTTCACAGTTGGAGGTCAATGCTTACGAATACTAGTTTCTGGAAACCAGAAACCAGGGGAGAGCGTTGCTCTGGTGCTCATGTTCTGCTTTCTGGTTTCCCACAGGCACCTTGCTGGCCACTGTGAGAACAGAATGCTGGCCTTGGTGGGCCATTGGCCTGATCCAGCCAGTGCTGGATTAAACCTTGTGGATGTCAGTCAAAGGCAGTCAAAATCTCGGTCCCCCCTCGGGTGTGTGTGTTCCAGTGGGATAACATTGAACCAAGCAAGCTTGGTTGTAATTTTCTTTCCAGATCAAATCACAATTATTTTGATCTATTGTCACAGGGCCCCTAAAAGGTGTGGTGCCCCTAGGACGGTGACTACTCTGTCTATTTAGTAATCTGGCACTGGATCCAGCAGGCTCTGCTGATGTTCTTCCTATTTTGACCTCCATGGACGAAACAGACCCTCCAAGTGCCCCAATTTTCCAGGGAAAATCCTAGATTTACTAAAGCCATCCCAATTTCTGATTTGATCCCAGAATGTCCCAGTTTTCCTTAGGACATCCCTATTTTCATTGGGGAAATGTTGGAGGGTATGGAGTTATGCAACCCGCAAGCCAAGGAGATAATTATACAACCTTTAGAAGACATCTGAAGGCAGCTCTGGATAGGGAAGTGTTTTTTTAAAAATGTTTTATTATGTTTTTATATACGTTGGAAGCCGCCCAGAGTGGCTGGGTCGGGGTATAAATAGTACAATTATTATTATGGGATAGGATGTCCCTATTTTCATCGAAGAAACGTTGGAGGGTGTGCGGGAAAGGTGGGATCTGAATGCAAGGAAACAAGCTGTTAAGAGGAAGCTGCCCAGCAGCCGGAGTGGAGCTCCACGGCGAAGGGATGGGGCCATTATTGGAGCTCGGCGCGCAGCTGAGGGCGCCGCGCTTCCCGGGGTTCCAGAGATACCGGAGGCGTGAGCTGTGCGGCTAAGAAGGGATCCTCGACGGGGCAGCCTGCGCGTCGAGAAGCTCGCCAGCTGCCGAGTGAAACCTGAAACCAGCTCTCTCCCTCTCCGCGGAGGGCTGGCCCGGCGCGCTCCCCTGCCTCTCGTGCGCGCTGGGTGTTATTGGCACATTTTTGCGCACGGCTGCCCGTTCCAGATCCCAGGACTATTACTACTTCAACTTCTTCTTTTTCCTCCTCTTGGGTCTCTTTTCAAGTGAGGGTCCTCGGATGGTTCGCAAGTGGTCTCGGCGCTGAACCGGGAGGCGGAGAAGAGCGAGAGCTTTGCGCAACGACAGTGTCAGCTGAATTTAGCCTCCGATTTCCTTTTTGAAACTGCACGGAGTTAACAGAGAAGTTCACAGATTTGAATATCCGCGTGAGCTCGGGAAACGTCAGGGCTTTTCACTCACTCACTCACTCACTCACTCACTCTCTCTCTCTCCCCCACTTGGTTTATGGTGGCGCTTCTAGTTGGGAACTGTTGCCGTTGCTGCGGATCCGTCGTGGAGGCTGTGAACAGGGTAGGTGGCGTGGAAATAGCGTTGGTGAGAAAAGTGCAGCAAAGGGGGATGATCTTCTGACAGGTTCTTAGCACAGGCCAGGAAGCGGCAGCAACGACAGCAGCTGCCGGATAATGCCCCTTTTGTCTTGGAGAAGCAGCTTAAAGGATTCTACTGGGTGATGAGGAACTTAAGTACGACTGCACCTCGCCTCCCGGAGGTTAAAAATAGAATCCGCGTTTAAACTTTGGGGAGCGGGGAGAGCAATCTCTCTACAATCTTTTTGCGTCCTGATATTCCCACCTTAGCAAAGCTTGTTCTGATTTGAAAGGAGCCTCTGTAGCAAAAGGCTTTCCGACCCCACCAGGATCATTAGGTTAGACTTTCTAATAACCCCCTTTGACAGCAAATCGCAAAAGTCCCGATGAATCTTAAATCTACACACAACAGCATGAGAATTACAGCAAAATTTCTTGTTAGCTCTCCAGAATAACTGCAGTGCAACGCATTTGCTAAGAAAGAATGAATAAATAGACTTTTCTGTGTAAGGTGATTATTCTGAGATGCAGTTAGATAGTAAAAAAGTATCTTCACTGCTGCTTCGAGTCAATGAAGAATGGTTCCTTGGTGATTTCTTATATCATTCTGGCTGCCTTAGGATATCCCAGCAGCAAAATCCTATGCATGTTTGCTCAGAGTAAAAGTCCCACGGTGTTCAGCGGGGCTCGCCCCACAAGAAAGTGTGCATAGGGTTGCAGTTTGCTTTGCTACGGTGTGGTATGGTTCTGCCCATATTTCTCTAGTCTCAAGGAGAAGCAGAAATGCAGACAGGGAGATTTCTTAAAAGAGGCTGCTCTCTCCAAGTTAATTTGAATCTTGTGATACTTACCGCTGCAGAAAAATAAAGCACGCTGCCAGATACCCTGAGCTCCCTCCCCCTAAGGCTTTTCAACCTGCTGGTGGTCATTTTCCTTTCTAAGACGTTCAGGAAATCTTCCTGAAGGAGAACGCTCATTTGCTTGTGCTTTAGTTTGGTTACATCTTTTAGAGCTGCTCCCAAAATGCTTCCATTGGATGCTTCCATATTGTCACGGCTACCTTTCCCTTTAAGGCCATTACACTTGGCTTGTCCTATGCTTCAAGGACCACCTTGAAGGACCACAGTGCTCCAAGAACTGGCCCCTTGAGCATCAGCTCACAGGGACGTCTGGACATAGTTGCTATTGAGGTGCCACAAGCTGATTTGCATAGGAAGCTGTTTTATACTAGTCCTCAAGCTCAGTATTGTCTAGACCAGTGTTTCCCAACCTTGTGCCTCCAGCTGTTTTTGGACTACAACTCCCATCATCCCTAGCTAGCAAGACCAGTGGTCAGGGATGATGGGAATTGTAGTTCAAAAACAGCTGGAGGCCCAAGGTTGGGAAACACTGGTCTAGACTGACCAGCCGGCAGCGGCTCTCTTGCAGTTTGTGTTAGAATCCTACCTGGGGATTCTAGGGTTGCAACCTGGAACATTAGGTCTGCAAAGTTAGATGCTCTGACGCTGAGTAGCATTTGGGGAGGGGGAAAAATTTTGCTTGCATTTTAATGAGAAACTACCCAACTTGCACTTTTTGAGCCGATGCACAAAAATTATGCAGCAGAATTCTCACTCCTGCAACTTTTGATACAAAGTTTTTCGGCCAGAAATGTGTACAAAAAGGTGCACGTTTATTTATATTTAATTTCTATACCACACTATACCCATAGATCTCAGGGTGGTTCACATTTGGGGTAAGGATGTGTTAAATGTATATAGCAGTGAAGATAAGGTACCAAAATGCATTATGTTAGGGAACTGCTTACAAAAAAAAGGGGGGGGGCACAAGCAGTTCAGAGAAATTCACACTAAAATGCTGGTGAGTTTCCATGAGGATTAATAAATAAGCAAATCACAAAATTGCTATAGAAATGTGGGAAACTCCGCTTTAAGATTGGAAAAGAGAAAAACTGCAGGAAGCCGAAACTGACAAATTCATTTATTCCTCTTGCTGAGCTACAGAACTGGATTTGTTACAAAACAGTTTTCAGATCCCTGGCCAGGACGCTCATGGTCCTTCGCTGAAGACAAAGCAAGGGCTGTTTCATACTTTAGGACAGTTTGCTGCGTTTACACTCTTAAGGCAGTGGGGGGGGGGCTGTGTCCTTCCTGATGATGTTGGACTACAACTCCCATCAGCCCCAACCAGCATGAACAATGGCCAAGGATGATTGGAGTTGTAGTCCAACATCTGGAGGGACACAGTTTCTCCATCTTAGTGGATTGCAGACAGTGTGACGGGAAAACATGAATGTGAGGTCTGCAAAGTTTACAGTTTATTCAAATGCAAACAATTTATAATGAACTTAAACCAAGCAGGTGGGTCAACATTTTTAAAAGGGTAAAGAATAGATTTGAAAAAGAGATGATGGGGATGGGACAGGAAGAAAGGTATATTTCGAGGCCAGACTGGACATGTTGTCATTCATGAAGTGATCAATCGCTGGTGGTCTCTGGTGTCTCAAATTACAGTGGTGATTCCAAAATCCTGCGCCCCTCGCCTCTCGCCTTCCAGTGGATGTAATAGTTGTGGCGTCCCAGAAAGCTTTGCACCCAGTGCAATTGCACCTGTTGCATTCTCCTAGCTCCACTTTTCAGTGGGGCTTCTCAGCATCTAGCCCCTGGTGGTGAGAGGGCTTAACCCTTTGTTCCCCACTGCCACACCAATCCTGCTCACACACCCTACAGCTGCCATTTGCATCAATAGAAAGCCAAGTTTCTATTGACATGAGCGGGAGATTTCCTTACCATGCAAATGCCAGGTGCCGAAGGCCCAATCTGGATTGGGGCCATAAGAAGGGACCCCACCATCACAGCTGATGACAGCTGCTTGCTGTATTTAAAAAATAATAATCACACAGTTGCTAATTACACAAATGATGAGAGACCTAAGAAGTCCCGGCAAGGTTGCTCCTTCTTCTTCTGGGACAATCCCTAGCATGTAGCTTTCTCCTGAAAAACACATGTAGCTGTAACTGTGCAGAATATGCACCATTTCCAGGTTGTTGTTGTTTTTAAGCGGTGGTGGGCTGTTTAATGCAGCACTGCTGTGATGCAAAAATGAGCAAAAGGGGAAGTGGTTCATAGCAGGTGGCAGAGAGCGATTTGCATGCCATGCCGCCGGTGCCCTTCCTGTTCGGCTGCTTGGAGTTCATGGGAACTCTCACTTCACACATATCCTCCCCAGCCTAGGCTGACCATCTGGCCTTCTGAAGTACCCATTATCCCCCAGAGTTATTAATGAACTGGTATGCTCATTAATACTCCCTCCCTCGCTTGCTCTCTGTGACGTGAATGAGAAAACACTGCTTGGGTGAAGCTGTGCTACACCTGGCACCCCAAGATTGGCATTTCAATGCTCTTAAAACATTCTTTTGCATCTGAGCATGGATGCCCTTTAAATGCTCTCCTAGCCATGTCAGATCCACAGCTCCCACATGGGTGGGGAGAACAATTAAAGGACCCCTGTG
Source organism: Podarcis erhardii (assembly GCF_964252035.2). NCBI lineage: Eukaryota > Metazoa > Chordata > Lepidosauria > Squamata > Lacertidae > Podarcis > Podarcis erhardii. The sequence goes on along the minus strand of NC_138512.1, from coordinate 66,381,571 downwards.
CTGTACCAGCATTTCAGATTAAGGGCTCCCCTCCCTCTTTCAATTTTTCTTTCAACCCCCCCCCCTCCATATGTGAGGGTCTCTCTGTTCACTGCACAGCATTCCTGCCTGGTCTATTGCTGTGTGTTCCAATTAGAACAGGTGGCTGCTGCTCTGCTTTGCCATCGGAAACATGGAGGCATTTTAATAAAAATTTACATTACTTACAGTGGCTGCCCTTGGGAAGAGCAGGAGCTGGAAATGACAACTGTGGAGCATCTGCCCGGCGATACTTAATTATCTGCAAACCCGCCCCCCCCAACTAAAATAAAACACTGTCTAATGCAGGCTCCAGCATCAAGCTCTTCCTGGTTGCCTGAGCGGCATTAATATGTGAGTGGGCATTTAACTAGAGGAGAAGTCATCCTATAGCGGTGTAACAAAGCTGCAGAGTTCTACTCCCTTGCTGGCTTTCCAGGAAAGCCCAGGAAGGAAGCTGTCAAGGATGTTAGAAATTTTCTATTCAAATTGATGTCTTTAGCTGCGGAGGTCTTGCAAAGTGCAGGCAGCAGTTCTTCTGCTATGCAAGCCCCTTTGAAATGAGTGGGAGCTGGGCAAGAGGTGGGTGGTGCACAGGAAGCCTCCTTCAACTGGGTCACACTCTACTGAGCCATGTGCCCAAGTGTTGTCTTTTAATGAATGGAAATGGCTCTCTGGAGACCATCAGAACGGATGAAGTTGCCTTCATCAGACCGTAAGTAGAGCCCGTTGGATGAGGTCAATGGCCCATCTAACTCTGGATCCTCTTCTCACTTAAAGGACACAGGTGGCACTGTGGTTTAAACCACTGAGCCTCTTGGGCTTGCAGATCAGAAGGTCAGCAGTTTGAATCCCCACGACGGGGTGAGCTCCTGTGGCTCTGTCCCAGCTCCTGCCAACCTAGCAGTTCAAAAGCACGCCAGTGCAAGTAAATAAATAGGTACCACTGCAGTGGGAAGGTAAATGGCTTTTCTGTGCCCTCTGGTTTCCATCACGGTGTTCCGTTGTGCCAGAAGCGGTTATTCATGCTGGCCACATGACATGGAAAGCTGTCTGTGGACAAACACCGGCTCCCTTGACCTGAAAGCGAGATGAGCGCTGCAACCCCATAGTTGCCTTTGACTGGACTTAACCATCCAGGGGGCCTTTACCTGTTCTCACAGTGGCCAACCAGATGCCTGTGGGAAGAGCACTTTCCCCTCCTGCCATTTCCAGCAATGGCTATTCAGAAGCATTACCGACTGCAGAGGCAGGACACAGCCATCATGGCTGGTAGCCATCAACAGCCTGTTCCTCCATTCCTCTTTTGAAATAATCCAACATGGTGGCCATCACTAACTCTTGTGGGACTGGGAGCAAGCAAGTTCCATAGCCTACATGCTGCATGAAAACGGAATGTTATGTACTGAGCTGAATCCTAGAACAATAGGATCCAGAATATAGCAGTCTGATTAATCTACAGGAGCCACCCAATCCAGCTCCAGGTGGAAGTGAATCAGCGACCTGATTGGCCAGCAGGAGAAGCCAATCAGGCTCCTGGATGAAGTGAATCAGCAACCAGTTTGGCCTGCAGAGGCAGCCTGGAATTAGCCAATCATGTGGGGCCCATTGTGTAAATAATGTATATATAGCTAGACGTTTTGGGGAAAGTTTCATTCATTGCTACTATGAGCTGAATAAAGAGCATGAAATTCACACTCGACTCCGAGTATATTTCACGGACCAATTGGTCCCTCTAGCTCAGTATTATTTAGATGGCTGGGGATTTAACGTGGGACCTCTTGCATGCAAAGCATCTTCCTTACAACTGAGCAGCATCCCTTCCCCACAGGGCTATTGCATTTTGTTTTCAGAATAACCCTGTGAGGTAGGCTGGGACAAGATCATGCAACCAGGCCAGGGGCACCCAGTGAGCTTCAAGGCCCAGCAAGGGGTTTCAAACCCAGGACTCGTCTGTCTAAATCCCCAGACCCACCCACTTCATTGTAAAGTGGCGTTTATTTAGAGGTGATTCAGACAATTATTTTTGAATGGGTTTAAAGTGACTTCCTGATTTGGCATGCTGGACCAGCCTTGTGTTTCTTTTCATGTTTGCTCATGTTGTGGCCAGAAAAGCAGGCCAATTTGGGATGTGAAAAGCATTGGCATAAACATCGAAGAAGTTTGCACAAAGCTGGTTCAATCCATCAAAATCAAATGCTGCAGGGAAGAGGATCTACTTGTTCTGATTGATTGGCTCATCTGCCTTCTGCATTCCAAACTATGACCGGCATGCATTTTCTCATATGCACGGGGCTTTACAGTCCTGCCCATGCAGCCAACTGTGTTCATCCGACCTCCATGTCTTGGCATACAACTTGTGTGCCCATAGCCCTCTTTGCAAGATCAGAGGCCTTGCATTTTGCAAGGCAGCTAGCCACACATTCTCAGGTTCCATGAATGAGTGGAGGTGGGCCAACAGCCATCAGCACTCTTCCCTACTCATGGTAGAGATATGCAAATCCCACTCAGCTCAAGTGTAAATGGACCAGCAATTATGAGCAGCATGTGTGAAAGCTAAAAAAGAAAAGGGGGGGGGGGATTTCCCCCCAAGAATTCTAAACTGGCTCACAATTATTTAATATATATTTTTTAAAAGTTTTTTTTATTCAAAATTAAAACAAGACATATTATCCAAAAACATATCATCCTTGTTTTCCCCCCCCATTTTTCCTCCCTCCCACATAAAACCCACCCGCCCCTACCCCCGACTTCCCTCAGTTCCAGTCTTTGGTTTCTCTGAGACTGCTGTTTTCTGCATGTTACAATGTTGTAGAGATCCTCAAACTATTTAGCTGATTATTATCAATAAAAAGTTTGTGAATGTTTATTCAAAACCTGCCAAGGAGTCCAGTTCACTTTGTTGTATCTTCAGATACTTTGTAAAGGGTTCCCATTCATCCTTAAACTCACAGTTATCCTTGTCCCATAGCTTATATGTCAGTTTTGCCAGTTCTGCACAGTCCGTCAAATTTTCTTGCCATGGTTCTTTAGTTGGGGTTTCTTCAGTCTTCCATCCTTGTGCTACCAGAACTCTACAATTATTTAATATTTTTGACTCATTCATATTATTGTACTGCCACTTGGGAATTGTGTATGTGTGCAGAGGAGGATGTGCATTGTATAGGCAACTGTTTGGACACTTGGCTTCGCAGCTGTTTGCAAATGACCTCCTGAAATTCCCCACCCAAATTGTGACCAGAGCCTTGAAGTGGGGAGCAATTTCACCTAATCATTCTACTGGGAGGATAAACACTCCTATAGTTTCTTGATGGGATGGGACCACTCTCACTAATAGCTGTGGCAGAATAGCTTGTTCCCGTTTCCCTAAGATGTGGGTTTTGGGTTTTTTGTGAGGGAAGAGGAGAATGCTGTCATTGTAACAGGTAGCAACATCAGCTATGATGGCAGTCTGAGCAACCTTTTAACACTACGTTCCAGAGATGTTTCCAGGCCACTGTGGGGAGAAAAGTTGGGGAGCCCACCGTGAAGAAGGGGCAGAGATAATTCTGCCAAATTGTCTTATCTTTCAAGTGGGTGAGCAAAAGAAAAATCTCAGCTATTTTCTAACAGAAAAAAAAGCTTCCTGAGTTGTTGTTGTTGTTTTGACTCCGTTCTACTTTGCTTTCTTCCATATATATATTATGAAGCTTTGCACCATGACGGATCGATTTTTACATTTTTTTGGGAGGGGGGCAGAATCCTAGGTTGGTTTACTCTTTGTTAGCTAAGTCTTTCCTCTTTAAATAGTGAGACTTGGAGGTTTATGCTATTTCTTTCTTTGTTTATTATGTTTAATTTATAGGGGGAAACAGAGTAAGTGGTGACATGACAGAAGTATATATGCCTATGCCTAGAGGAAGTTTTTCTCCCGCTCTCAGAACACTAGAATACATGGACATCCCATAAAACTGAATGTTGGAATGTTGAGGGCAGATAAAAGAAAGTGCAGTGGTACCTCGGGTTACAGATGCTTCAGGTTACAGACTCCGCTAACCCAGAAATAATACCTCAGGTTAAGAACTTTGCTTCAGGATGAGAACAGAAATCGTGTGGCGGTGGCACAGCAGCCCCATTAGCTAAAGTGGTACCTCGGGTTAAGAACGGTTTCAGGTTAAGAATGGACCTCCAGAATGAATTAAGTTCTCAACCCAAGGTACCACTGTACTTCTTCATACAATGCATGGTTAACCAGTAGAACTCACTCCCCCAGGAAGCAGTGACAGTTACCAACATGGAATGCTTTAAAAGAGGATTGGATAAATTCATGGAGATCAATGGCTACCAGCCATGATGGCTGTGCTCTGCCTCCTTGGTTAGAGACAGCAACACTTCTGAATACCAGTTAGTGGAAACTGCAGGAAGGGGCAAGTGCCCTTGTACTTAGGTCCTGCTTGCGTGGATCTGACTGTATTGCAAGAATTAAATGCCACTCAGGAACAAGGAAGATGTTTTTCTTGCAAGCCCATAGACACTTCCTTCTGCAATTCAGCAAGCTGTTGGATGACCCCTCTGTGTATGATGGTAAACAGCCTTCGGAACAGCTGACCAACTGTGTCGATGGTGGGAAGCCAAATGGCACTGACCTGCTATTGAAAAAATGCATGAAAACAAACATTCGTTCTTGCCAGGGGCTGCTCTCAACCTTCCAAAAAGGCTAGACTAACCATGATGTGAAACCAGGACTCTGTGAGCAGAGCTGTAATATTCTGGCACCCCTTTCTCTGCTTGTTGTTAATAACAAGCACCAATGAGCTCCTGTCTGGAGTAGTAACTGTATGGAAGAGTGGTCATTAGTTTGCTTCTGGTGAAGAAAGGCAAGAAACTTTCGAGAGATGTTTTGTGGAACACTTAATTATTTTGAAACACCCCTCAAAATGGCTCATGGCTGTTTGGCCTGAACAGGAACCTTCAGATTCACCTCCGGTTCTGCTTTAGGCAGAAATCAGCAGTCATTTTAGTTTCAGGTACAAAAATGTGTTAAAGATAAACAGATATTTTTGTGCATGTCCCCAAAATCAGTCAGACACCAGACAGTGTGCTTGATTGTCCTCCTTCTTCTTTAGCGAAATACCTCTCTTCTGTTTTCAGTTCTGCATTGACTATGACCAGGCACTAACATAAATTGCCGTTGAGCCTCCTGCAAGCTCTTGAGGCCTCACATGTGGAAAGAAGCTTTTAAGACCTGCACTTGGGACCATGTAAACTGCATTCTGGTTTGACTAGTGCTTATAAGGGCATCACCCACATTACTAGTTTCCTACTGAAGCATTGTTTGCATTGCCTTGCTGTATGGGACTCAGATGCATTACTTGACTCTATACAGGGTTGAGTGCATCTCCTAGGTGACTCAGTGTGAGAGAGACTATTGGGAACCTGGGTGTTAGCATCCTTTGGCTGGAAGAGAGGGGACATGGTGTGTTTGCAATCCTCCAAGTGGAGATGATGATGATGATGATGATGATGATAATAATAATAATAATAATAATAATAATAATAATAATAAATTGTCAGGGAACTGCCATCGGAGCCAGAGGGAGAGGGAGGGCTCCAGAGGGATTCCGGAGAGTGTCCCGGGAGGGAGAGAAGCAGCCCATCTTCTGGGGAAGGAAATCAGCGTAGCACCAGTGGAGAAGGGGGGCAGATGGGGGAATCGGCGAGGCGGTCCCATGACTTCTCGCCGGAGACCAGCAGGGAGAGCATGGGTCCTCCGCTGCCCACACCCTCCCTGCGCAGAAGGCGTCCGCGCAGGGAGACTAGGTGGAGACTAGGCGTCAAAGAGCTTCTTTGCTGGAAGAAGTTCAAGAAACGCCCACTGACGGATTCTGCCAGTGATTGAGACAGACACGGATGAGTGGCTGTCCGGACAGAAAGGGTTCACTCAAGCAACCCAGCCAGGTGTGGCGCCAATTTATGCACGAGCAACCCTTAGAACCATTACAACAACAACAACAACAACAACAATAATTAATAATAATTTATTATTGATACCCCGCCCATCTGGCTGGGTTTCCCCAGCCACTCTGTGCAGCTTCCAACAAAGATTAAAAATACATTAAAATGTCACACATTAAAAACTAATGTCAGGTAGTTGTTTATCTCTTTGACATCTGATGGGATGGCATACCACAGGGCGGGCACCACTACCGAGAAGGCCCTCTGCCTGGTTCCCTGTAACGTGGCTTCTCACAGTGAGGGAACCGCCAGAAGGCCCTCGGCGCTGGACCTCAGTGTCTGGGCCGAACGATGGGGGTGGAACTGCTGCCCTGGATACAGAATTGACCTGTGCCTCCATGGACAGCTGTGAGTACAAAATGACTCCCAAGCTACGTACCTGGTCCTTCAGGGGCACAGTTACCCCATTCAGAACCAGGGAGTCCTCCACACCAGCCCGCCCCCTGTCCTCCAAGAACAGTACTTCTGTCTTGTCAGGATTCAGCCTCAATCCATTAGCTGCCAGATGGGGTGGAATGCCTGTGAAAGCAGGTCAGCTGGAGATGAATGGTTGCTTTGTGCCCTTTTGGTGCCTGCTGTCCTATAGCAGGTCTTTGGTTGGGTTCCTTGCTTGGCTGAGCACCTGTGACCCCCGGCGTGTGCCTGAGGAAAATAAATATGGAAGGAGCCACAGCAGGATGGTCTATCTCAGCAAATGAGAAGAGGGCAGACATGGGTGGAGCAGGGAACTTTGGAGGGCAAGGTTGCAGGTGTCTGCCACCTGTGCCCTTCATTCAGCTGCCACCCATCACCAACATATTCAAACTGACTAATCCTAGAATTGTAAAGTTGGGAGAGACCACGAGGGTCATCTAGTCCAACCTCCTGAAATGCAGGACTTCTGGTCGGCGCCAGCGTCTTAATGGCGGTCTTTGCCTTGAGCTCCGAGGCAGGACTGCTCCACGGGTTTGGGTCTGACCCGCTACGGCGAGCGGGGGACCCCTAAAATCACAGGCGCTGAAGCCTGTGAACAAGGAGATTCGGTGGGCACCTTTGCACCCCCCGGTATTGCGAAGGAGCCTTTTTAAAGGCTCCGGAGCGGCATCGGGTGTGAGTGCGGTGCTGAGGATCGCAACCCAGCTCGTGGAGCGAAGCCGCGTCGCCATTGACGGAGAGCGCCGATTCCTTCCTGAAAATTACCGATTGGCAACAAAACCTGTGAGTAGGAATTACAAAATATTTGAAAAGGACTATTTTTAAGAAGATTCGGCTGAAAACGGGAAAGGCAAAATTAAGGAAGTCAGCCTCCCGGAACTGCACGATTAACGCAGCAATGAAAAGAGCTAGCTGTATTTAAAGGGAACGTTTTATTTGAACTTTGCTAAACCCCGACATTGAAAAGACCTTCCCCCCACGGAGCGGGAGTAGGGGGGAAGGAAAATTTGGCTCAATCTAACCCGCTAGAAGAAGTAAGCTGTGAACGGGAAACTCTCCGCTGCCGATACCTTTGATCAGGCTGCCTGAGCGGTGAGCGCCTAGAAACGAACTGTCAAAAAAGAGAGGATTACGGATACAAAGTAAGACTATATTTGAAACATAATAACGGGACTTTACTTGGCAGACCCAGATTTTTAAATGGCAACAAAGTAGGACTTTGGGTTGGATTTTATTTCCTTTGGGACATTGTATGGCTGCTTGCTTCCCTGTCTCTTTGTTATTCCTGCTTGGATACAATTTCCCCCTCTAGAGGATTAAAAGAAAGACTGCAGTACTGAGGCAAGAACTGGGTTTTTCCACTTGCAACCTTCCTGTGGGAACGACCTTGAGTTATGAGCACGCCACTGGATGAAATATCAACAAGAAGCAAAACAAAGCAAGCCCAAAAGCAGGCTCAGAAAAGAAGCTCTATATCAGGAGCAGCAGCTGGACAAGAAAAAGTAACAACAGCATCAATGGATTCTATGACACAGGCACTGCTCAAAATAAATCAATCTTTAGAAGTACTCACTAAGCAATCTACAGAGAACTCTAAGAAATTGACAGAATTAACAACAAGATTGGACCTGAACACAACGACAATATCGTCTAACACAGATTCTATAAATCGTTTAATACAAGAAAGTACGGAAACAAGGAAAATAGCTGAGACTGCTAAAATTACTGCCGAGGAAGTCAAGGGAAAATTTGTACCTATTGTAAAGAAGGTACATGAACATGATGCAACCTTAGCTCTTATGGAACTGGAGAGGAAAGGCAAGAATCTGAAATTGAGACTGGTACCAGAGGAGGAAGAGGGCAACCTTGGGGAATTTCTCACAGACAAATTTCAAGAATTCTGGACTGATGAATTAGAAGGAGAAGAAGATGAATTTGTAATAACTACAGCCTTCCGGATTGGCAGGAAGCAAGGCAAGAAACCAAGGGATTGTTTAATCACTTTAAGATCCAAGGAAGAAAGAGATAAAATATTGAACCTACATTTCCAGAAGGCACTGATTATTAAGAATTCTCAAATACAGATTTACAAAGATATTCCTAAATATTTTTTGGGAGTGAGGACTCAATTTAAAGACTTAGTGGACTTGCTGAAACAAAACAACACTCCATTCAGATGGGAGTTCCCACAAGGGTTGTCCTTTAACTTTAAAGGGAAGAAAATTAAAATAAAAACAATCCAAGATAAGGAACATTTTCTGGAGAGAAATTTTGAGGACTTTCAGAAAGGAACCGTGAGTGAGAGGGAAATACCGGATATTGCAAACTTATCATTTGGACTGACTCCAGCACCGACTGATCAGGAACAAGAACTTGGAGCGGTTGGTGGAAAAGACACCCAATAACAAATATGTCTCTGCAACTTCTGAGTTGGAACTGCAATGGTCTTAACCATCCCCGAAAAAGGACTCAAGTGTTTCATATATTAAAGAAAGAGCAATTAGACATAATATGTTTGCAAGAAACTCATATTGCCAGAATACATAGAAAACTTTTGACAAATAAAAGATTAGGACTGGAATTTATTTCCTCAGATAAGGTTAAGAAAAGAGGAGTGGTGATCTATGTCAAGGAGAAATGGGAACCAAAAATGATTTTTAAAGATGAACAAGGAAGATCTCTGGCAGTGGAAATTCAAATGCAAGGAGAAAAAATTTTGATTGTAGGTATTTATGCACCTAATGAGGGGAAGGCCGAGTTTTTCAAGAAGTTGCATGAGACATTAACCGATTTTATGGACTATAAAATTATAATGATGGGCGATATGAATGGAGTTGTCTCCACAAACATGGATAAAGCTCAAAGACAAGTAATCTCTAAGGATGGGAGACTTCCAAAGACTTTTTTTGAACTGACTGACACAATGGACTTGATTGACATTTGGAGAACAAGGAATCCTCTGGAAAGAGAGGGGACCTTCTTCTCTGAAGCAAAAATGACATGGACCAGGATTGACCAAATATGGATTTCTAGTAATCTGGCACCAAGGGTTAAAAATACAGAAATCTGCCCAAAAACTTGCTCTGATCATAACGCAGTAAAGATGGAAATGAAATTGACAACAGCTGGAACTTTTAGATGGAGAATGAATGACACCCTTTTTAGAGATGAAGCAATTGTAAAAAAGGCCCAAAAGACTCTGAAAGATTACTTTGAAATAAATCTAGGAACAGATCTGGAAAGAAGAATAATATGGGACGCAAGTAAGGCTGTCATGCGTGGTTTCCTAATTCAACAAAATTCGATAAAAAGGAAACAACAGAATGAGAAGAAAGAAAAAATTTGGAATCAGATGAAAGAAGGAGAGAAGAAACTGAGGTCAAAACCAAAATCTCAGGAGATTTTAAGAGAAATAAAATACTACCAGACCCAATACATGGAACTGATGAACCAAGAAATAGAATGGAAAATAAAACAAATGAGGCAAAAAACTTTTGAATCAGCTGACAAATGTGGGAAATTGCTGTCATGGCAATTGAAAAAGAGACAAAAGCTGAACACTGTGACGTCCCTTGAAGTAGAGGGAAAATTTATAAATAAACCAAATGAAATTAGTAATTGTTTTCAAAGTTTCTTTAAGAAATTATATGCACAAAGGCCGAAAGATGAACAAGAGATAGAAGAATTTATTAAAAAATATGGACTATCAAAGATCTCGGAAAAAAATAAGAGGAGTTTAAATGAAAAAATTACGAATCAGGAAATCGAGGGTGCCATCCAGAATATGCAATTAGGAAAATCACCAGGGCCAGATGGACTGACGGCAAGATATTATAAAGCAATGAAGGAATGGTTAATACAACCATTGAAAGAAGTGTGTAACCAAATTTTGGAGGGGAAAAAGGCTCCCGAATCGTGGAAAGAAGCATTCATCTCACTTATACCGAAGACAGAAACTGAGAAACATCAAGTTAAGAGCTACCGCCCTATATCACTCTTAAATGTGGATTATAAAATTTTTGCAGACATTTTAGCAAAAAGATTTAAAAAAGTGTTGTTAGAGGAGATTCATAAAGATCAAACAGGCTTTCTCCCAGGGAGACATATGTCAGATAATGTAAGGAACATTATAGATATTTTGGAACTACTGGAGACTGATATAAATAGAAAAGCAGTTTTAATTTTTGTGGACGCGGAGAAAGCCTTTGACAATATCTCTTGGAGTTTTATGAAGAGGAATCTCCATGGGATGGGGGTAGGCCAAAACTTTGAAAACGGTATAGGTGCAATATATTCAGAGCAAAAAGCTAAATTAATTGTGAATGGTGTAGTCATGGATGAAATTCCAATAGAAAAAGGGACACGACAGGGCTGCCCAATATCCCCTCTATTGTTTATATCGGTCCTGGAGGTGTTGTTGAATATGATTAGAAGGAACCAGCTGGTTGAAGGAATACACCTCGGAGCTAAACAATATAAGTTAAGAGCATTTGCAGATGACCTAGTTTTGACTTTACAACAGCCAGGAGCCAGCACAAAAAGAGTTTTAGAGTTAATTGAAATATTTGGTCAGGTGGCTGGTTTTAAATTAAACAAACAAAAGACAAAGGTACTGGAAAAAAATCTAACGATGGGGGAAAAAGATAGTTTTCAAAGAGAAACTGGCTTGGAGATAACAAAAAAGGTGAAATATCTAGGGGTGAATCTAACATCTAAAAATATGAATTTGTTTAAAGACAATTATGAGAAATGTTGGTCGGAAGTGAAGAAAGATTTTGACATATGGTCTAGATTGAGATTATCCTTGTTAGGCCGAATTGCTGTTATTAAGATGAATGTATTGCTGAGATTGTTGTTTTTGTTCCAGACACTACAAATTATAGATAAGATGGATTGTTTCAAGAAGTGGCAGAAAGATATATCAAAATTTGTCTGGCAGGGCAAAAAAACCCAGAATAAAATTTAAGATTTTAACTGATGCAAAAGAAAGGGGGGGTTTTGCGCTGCCGGACTTAAGACTCTATTATGAAGCAGCAGCTTTCTGCTGGCTGAAGCAATGGCTACTTCTTGAAGACACAGATATTTTAGACTTGGAAGGGTATGATAACAATTTTGGCTGGCATGCATATTTATGGTATGACAAGGCAAAGATCTATAAAGGCTTTAAAAATCATATTGTCAGGAAAGCTTTATATAATGTTTGGAATCGATATAAGGACTTGTTGGAAAATAAAACACCCAGATGGTTGTCACCAATGGAAGCTAGAGCGGTTAAAAAACTTAATATGGATTCAAATTGGCCAAAATATAGTGAAATTATAGAGTATGATGGTGAAAAAGTCAAATTACAGAGCTTTGAGAAATTAAAATCCAAAGTTCGAGACTGGTTACATTATTATCAGATAAATGAGATTTTTAAGCAGGACAAGAAATTAGGATTTCAGAAAGAGAGGTCAAAATTGGAAACAGAACTGTTAGAGACCAATACTAAGAATTTGTCTAAAATGTATAACTTGTTGCTGAAATGGAATACACAGGATGAAACAGTTAAATCAGCTATGATTAAGTGGGCACAAGATGTTGGTCATGATATTATGTTTGCTGACTGGGAGCAGTTATGGACCACAGGCCTTAAATTTACGGCATGTAGTGCCTTGAAAGAAAACATAATGAAAATGATCTATAGGTGGTACATGACTCCAGTCAAGCTTGCAAAGATATATCATTTGCCCAATAATAAATGCTGGAAATGTAATGAATGCGAAGGAACTTTCTATCATCTTTGGTGGACCTGCCCAAAGGTTAAAGCCTACTGGGAAATGATCTATAATGAAATTAAGAAAGTCCTTAAGTGGACATTTGTAAAGAAACCGGAGGCTTTTCTCTTGGGCATGGTCGGCCAATTGGTACCAAAGAAAGATAAAACCTTTTTTATGTACGCAACCACAGCAGCAAGAATTCTCCTGGCAAAGTATTGGAAGATGCAAGAATTACCTACTCTGGAAGAATGGCAGACGAAGGTGACTGAATTTATGGGACTGGCAGAGATGACCGGCAGAATCCGTGATCAGAGGAGAGAGACGGTGGAAGAAGACTGGAAAAAATTTAAACTATATCTTAAGAACTGTTGCAAAATTTCGGACTGATAAAATGTTAAGGGTTAAGAAATAAAGAACTATAGCTGTAAATAGTTAAGTTAAGAAAATTTTGAGGGAAACGAAATATTGAAAAGGAATGAAGGATTGCTAAAAATTTTTGAAACAGGGGTGCAGTGAAGGGGAGGCGTGGGGAAGTCATGTGTTGTTTATTTGTGTGTTTTTTGGTTTTATGAAAATTAATAAAAATTATTTTTTAAAAAAAAACAACCTCCTGAAATGCAGCCATCTTTTTGGCCAATTTGGGGCTTGAACCCACAGCCCTGAGATTAAGAGTCTCATGCTCTACCAACTGAGCTACGTGCAAACCCAGCAGCTCCAGAAAAATATCTAAGAAGTATTGCATCCCAAAGCCTGGAACTCCTGAGCCCCTGTTCCTTCTAGCAGCTGATTTCTTTGTCTTTCTTTGAGTGTGCTGGAATTAAGGTTTTGTCTCCTTTTCCGGAAACGAGATCAAATCTGTGTCTTGCACGCATGAATGACCACTGGGTTATTAATTGAAAAGTGGATGGTTGTTTGCTTCCTTCGTCAGCCTCACTTTATTTTACTTTTTTTTGAGTATAAGGAGGTTTCGACCCTGAAATGACAATTCTTGCTGGCAGCTGGCAATATTTGCACAGCTGCTGCCCACAGGTCTGCCTTAACTTCTTCCTCCTCCTCCAGTATCCAAGCGTAGATCGACATCTAGGTCTTGAAGAAAGAGGGAGCGCTTTGCTTTCTTACAGGACCTGATGGGATCAGAGTCGGAAGAATCTTTAAGCTTCTGCTAAAGTTAGGTGGCAGCGAAGTCCGTGCCCAGAGTGCACATTCCTGTTTAGGCTTGTATCATTTCTGTTTGGATTTCCATTATTTTGCTCTGGGATGAGTGAGAAACGTGAAGGAAATAATGAAATGAGTCATTCTAGTTTTAAGGTGCGGAGGGAAGGATGACTATGTACAACACTGGATACTTGTGCCTGTTTATTTAGCATAATATATATCCTATTTAATTCTTCATTTATTTAATTAGATTTGTTAAACCATCCTTTGTCGTATTGATCCCAGGGTAGATTACAAGGTAAAGGTAAAAACGCAAGTGGCACTGTGGTCTAAACCACTGAGCCTCTTGGGCTTGCTGATCAGAAGGTTGGCAGTTTGAATTTGCGCTATGGGGTGAGCTCCCGTTGCTCTGTCCCAGTTCCTGCCAACCTAGCAGTTTGAAAGCACACCAGTACAAGTAGATAAATAGGCACCGCTGCAGCGGGAAGGTAAACGCCGTTTCCATGCGCTCTGGTTTCCGTCATGGTGTCCCATTGCACCAGAAGTGGTTTAGTCATGTACTTCCCATATACTTCTGCAGGTGGTGGAATAAGAAAGAATTAATGGCCTGCCTTCTGATCTCAGTGTATAGACAGATTGATGGAGAGGCAAGCATCCTTTCAGCGTGTTGTTTGGAGGTTCATATGCCAATGTAAATACCTTGGATTGGGCTTGGGAAAGTATGGGCAACCAGTACAAGCTCTTACTTGTACCATGGCCTTCAGGCAGCAATCCAACACCTGCGCAGCCTCAACAGATTCAGCTGATAATAGTTCTCAGAGAACTCTAGGTCGATGGAGGGTCTCTTAAACAGAAGACACAGTACCACCTCCTTAAGACTGCTGGGACCATGTCTGTCAACAACAATGCATTAACCCATCCAGTTACTCTCCCCATCTCCAGCAAGTTCTAATCAACCAGGATGGGCAAAGGTCAAGAGGACATGCTTGTCCAGACACTTCCAAGCATCTTGCCCATATCATCAGGCCACAACAATTTAAGCTGACCCCATATAATCTGGACACGACTCCTGACACCATACCATCAAATGTACAATGGATGGAAGTGTCTTTGCCCTTAAATAGCCTCTAGCAAATTTGTTACAGGAGGCTTCTTAGGGTTCTGATACTCCCAGTTTTGGGTCAGACCTCAATTTAGTTGGAGATGGCAGGTTTTCATGCAACCCTGATGGAATAATATAGGAATCTTGTAGAAAAACTTAGCAGAAGAATCAATATTCTAAAGGCATCAATAATTACCTAGTTGCTGGCAAAATCCCAAGTGTTGGGTTTTTTAAGTTCTTGTTTCATTTGTCTAGTTATATATCTATGACAACCAATTAAAATTACTAAAAAAAGAACCAGTAAGAAAGCAATGGGTCATGGAAAAGTAAGCGCTCTTTGCCTTCCCCATCACTAATCAGTAAGACATGGATTTGCACTGTCACCCGTATTCAGTCATCTTAACTATGAGGCTGCAGGTGTGTGCTGTAGGTGTGCCCAAAGATCTCATGTACACAAAGATGCCATCTGAGCTCCACTAAACCAGAAACCACCTTTTGGAGGTTGCTTTTTTCGGCAGCCACTGCATAGAAACCAGGTTGACACTGGACCAGTGCAACCGATTAGGCTCACTGCTTGATCAAGCGGGCAGCTGCTGAGGGCCTCCTGCTTGGACCAAACCAAAGTCAGCTGAGCTTGGAAGTTCCATCATCTGCACTGTATGAATTTGTGTTTAAATGCTTTGACATGGAGTGATCCAAAACTTCCCCTTCCCTACACCTAGTATGTCTTCTTAGTGTTTTCTCAAAGAAGCAAGGGAGATGTTTTCCTGGAGTGTTCCCCTAAGGAAGGTGGGGAGGAACTCAGATGAGGACTGAGTCTGGTGAGATCATGCAGAAGGAGTGTCCATGCTTATGAATGGTTGTGGAGTTACTGTAGGGCAGGGATGCAGATACTGTGGCTCTCCAGATGTTGTGAGAGACTCTGTTTCCCCATGGACCTGATCCTTGCTCATGTTGGCTGGGGCTGATGGGAGTTGGAGTCCAGCAACATCTGCAGAGCAACAGGTTCACTATCCCTGATAGTGTCCAAGCCGTAAGAGACAGGGCATCACACTCTCCTTTTAGTAATGAATAGTAGTGATTGTGAAAGTTACCAGATTGCAGATTTACTGTCCATATGAGCACCTCTTTTGCAAGAAATGGCCTTTGGGAAGAGCAGGAATGATTCCTCCCTTAAGATCTTGAAACACTTTTTTTTTTTTACCCTTTCCCGTGGACCATCAGGGACACACGTGTGTGCTCCCAGTCAAATTTCTTTTTGAAGATGAGTTTTAAAGCACCATGCTCAAGGCCAAGCTGAACACTGTGCATGAGATCTGAAGGAATTTTTGCTCCTGCTCAGAGAGACGAGAGAGGTCTCATGATTTGTTGAGTCTTCCATAAAATGCATCTTGGTTGAATCACATGGAGCCATTTGCTTGACCAACCTTTACTGTGGTTTCTGACTGTGATGCACTGTGGTCTGGATGGCAAAGACGGATATGGGGTGGGGGGGTGAATTGCTTGGTCTTAGGACAAAGAACTGGACTCAATAGCCCCTTGATCTTCTATATCTTTATTCTCCTTGGATTTTTGTGTTCCGACTGCCTATCGTACATCACCCTGGAATCTTGTGATGAAGGGTGGTTAATAAATATTTTAAACACTACATGTTGATGCATTGAGAAACACATTCATTTAGGTCAGCGGTTCTCAACCTGTGGGTCCCCAGATATTGTTGGACTGCAACTCCCATCTTCCCTAGCTAGCAAGGCCAGAGCTCAGGGATGATGGGAGTTGTAGGCCAACAACATCTGGGGACCCACAGGTTGAGAACCGCTGATTTAGATGCATAGATAGAATGCATAGAATCATGGAGATGGAAGGGACCCTGAGGATCATCTAGTCCAACTCCCTGCAATGCAGGAATACACAACTGTCCCATATGAGGATTGAATCTGCAACCTTAATCACTGCAATTCTCTTCATTGCTTTCCTGGGCAATCTTGAGAAAACTTCACTGGCTTTGGACATCCCTGGAAAGAAAAAAACAACACAAGGACAAGCACCCTACAGCATGACCCAGACACCTTCGCTATATAAATATAGGTGGTGGTTGTTTTTATATTTTGCACTTCCTCGACTTGGTGCCCTGTGTAGAGGAACCACCTGCACCACCCTAAATCTGGTCTGGTCGGTGTGGATTGGGCCGAAAAGGAAATGCCAAGCCAATGGGGATCAGTGACAGTAGCATGAAAGAGATGAAAGAGGTGATCCCAGTCAGGGAGTGGGTCCCACTTAGGACATTTTGCCCAAGGGAACCCCCCAAACCTGGAGCTGACACAGACTGCAGGCTGGCCTTGGGCCCTAACACCGCTTTGGAAAGAGAGAGCAAAATTAACCCTTGCGCCATTTATGTGCATTTATTTCTTCATTGATTTAAAAGCATTTACAAAATCTAATATCTTTCCTTAAATCTCTACGCGGTGTGCAGCATGCATGCAACAAGCAACAGAAAGACAGCATAAAACCAACAAAACAGTAGTATAAAAGCATATGTTGCTTTTTTAAAAAAACGAAAACAAGAAAGCAAGGAATTCAAACAAATAAAAACAGGGTGATCCTATGGGTCAGGGGAAACAATACGCTAGAGGAAAGGGCAATAGTGGGAAATGCCTGTTTTGGGGTCCCTTCCCCAATGATATTCTGTAGGGTGGAGCACCATGATTTAATTTGCCCTAATGACCTAATGCAGAGCTTCCCTTGCTTGTTTGTCCCAATTTCCTCCCTACCTGCGGTTACTCTGCAGCTGAAAGGCATGCTAAGCTGCAGGTCCCACAGAAACCATGGACCAAGGTGTGCTTACAACAGTGTACTTAATTACCTTCCTGCCTTCTATCTTAATGCGAGTCCAGTAGGGCAGAGAGACTGGGGATGGGGCGATTGTTTTCCCATTGGCATCGGGAGGCGGAGGTGGTGAGCGCTACCTGCTTGCAAGATTAGGCAGAGGAGTTCCATTGCCATGCCTATGCCCTGGAAAGTGAAGGGTAAGTTTTGCGGAGGTCCGACGCCAGTCCCCTTTGCTTCCTGTTCAGTAACTGGCAGTCACTGGGAGGCGGTCAGTTTGGTGTTGCATCTTC
The DNA here is from genome assembly GCF_964252035.2 of Podarcis erhardii. NCBI lineage: Eukaryota > Metazoa > Chordata > Lepidosauria > Squamata > Lacertidae > Podarcis > Podarcis erhardii. The sequence continues at coordinate 66,364,010 of NC_138512.1, read as the reverse complement.
CTGGTGCAGCTTTTGCAAAAATGAATGTGACACTCGCCTCAACTCCATGCCCATGAAACCTGAGAAATCTCACCATAGCCCCTAGGAGAGTCTATGGTGCAGTCAAAGTTTTTTTATAATAGTATGTTAGACCTCTGGAAAGTCAATTCATGCTCCCGGCTGTCACTTTGCGAAGGTTTGCAACCGGGGAGGGAAAACAAGGAAGGAGGAGGAGGGGAAGAATTGCAGAGAGGGAGGGAGGGGGGTTATGCTGGCTGCTGTGCTGAGAGCTCAGCCAGGCAGAGTTCTTCCAGTGTCGTATTGTTGTTCTGTTCTCCGCCGAGTCCTCTTTTGTTCCGTGTGTGCTGAATTCCCACGTGCACGCTCCCATCTTCCCCTTTGCTTTCCTTGTGGGGAGGGGGGCAGAACTGCCTCTTCCCCCACCCCACCCCGGCATCGGCGAAGGTCTCCGGCAGCAAGTTGAACGGGTGCCACATGGACACATATGGCCGAGGCGATTTATCATGTAACGAGATTAAGGCTTCGCGCACCGTTGCCGGAGAACGCAGGAACACGCTGCTCGCGCTCCCTTTATCGCCGGCCAATTTGCAAAGTACATTGCATTAGTTTGGTGGAGGTGCTCCCCTGTGCTGCTGTCGCCGCTGTTGTTGTTGTTGTCGTCACTGCTAAATGCCAAACAAGGAACCCTAAATGCTTCAGCTCCATTTAGATGCGGTGCCTGATAGTATCACTCCTGGGATCTGCCCCCCTTTGGAGAGCTTCGTCGTTTAGCACGGACGGGAAAGCTGCAGAGTGTGAGTTTTGCTCTCTCTCATATTTACCTGTGGGTAGGAATGCAAACGGGGAGGGGGGAGAGAATGAGATAGCCTAGCCTAGCCTTAAAAAACAGAGCATGCTGCTTTTTATTACACGGTCGCAGATATTGCGCGGCGTCTACCTTGCTGCGTGGCAAAGGTCCCCCCCCCCCCCACACCACCGCCACTGTTGCTGCTGCCTGGAGTCGTGTTAAATTGCAGTGCAATACCTGTCGGCCATCCGCAGTAAATGGGATTCATTTGCGACCGGTACACTTGCGATTCCACCCCCCAAGTGCCAACCGAATGGGGAGGCATGGGAAACAATAGGACGAAAGGTAACGTTGCTAGAGGCAGATGTAAATGGTGATTGCGGCAGAGACGGTTTGCATAGGGTGGCTGTTTCCGTGGGGAGCAGCACACTTTTTTTCCCAAGGAAGAAAGACAGATGGGCTTAGCGAGGTGATGCGCCTGTCAATCACTGACGGGAGGTGGCAGTTTTGATCCGAGGTGCCCCTTCCTGAGTTGTGACAGAGTTCTTGCTAGGGGTTGTGTGTGTGTGTGTGTGTGTGTGTGTGGGTGGGTGGTTGTAAGGAAGCAGTATTGAAGCATTGCTGGCTGCTGCGCTTTCCTATTTCTCAAAAGAGCAGGCTTGCCATCTGTATATTGCACTGGGAGACCACTTTGAAAACCCCCCTCTTCTCCCCTCCAATGCAAAGCCCTCCACTAGTCTCATTAGCACCCCATTTCCCTCTGTCTTTGTGAGCAGGGTATCCCTGGAAAACAACATCCCTGCCTGTCTTGTCTCCTGACAAGTTGAGCACTCTGCCTGGTTCCCCCTTTCCCCCTCTTTCTTTTAAAACTTGTAATCGTTTTGTAAACGCCAGGCTTTGATCTTGCTGGAAGCCAGAATGCTTTTGGATTTGGGAGTACAGTATTTTTTAAGCTGTGCTTTTAAAAGAGGACTGTTAAGAACTCCAGGGTGGCGAGGTCTTTATTTGAGGCCGGTTTTCTAGACTCTATAAAACTCCTAAGTAACGGTGCATGGCAACCTTTTAAGCACTGAAAGGTGTAAGCTGGTCAGATGCTAGTTTGTAGGTTTTTGAATGGCAACAGCTGCTCTTGGCACTTACAGATCAGATTCCAAGTGTTCAAAGAACTTCATGTGATCTTTTGTCACGCAGCACAGGTAAGCAGCAAGCAAAACTGCACCTGGGGAAAAAAACTGTTGCCGAACCAATCCGCCTTGCTGAACAGGGTTGTACAGTTAGTAGTTAAGTCTCATTTAAAGTGATTTTTAAAATAGACAAATAAAGAAAATTAACTCTGTTTCCCCACCATTTTTACAGGTTTACCAGTTAAGCAAGAAATAAAACTCTGGGCTTTAGCTTGTATAAAAAGTTCTTTTCATAGTATATATGAATAGAAGTCATTTTGCTTTGGGAATAATGCATATCTCTTACTGCAACTTGGTGAGGGATAGGGAACTTGTGGCTTTCCAGATATCGCTAGACTCCAAATCCCAATATCCTGACCATTTGCCATGCTGACAGGAGTTGGAGTTCCCCAACATTAGGTGGGTCATAGGTTCCCCCATCCATGCTTTAAATAGACATATCAGCTCAAAATGTTGCAAAACCAATAGCGGATGCTTAAATTTCCAGCTATAAAGTGAGTTGATCTGGAACCTAGCTGAGTAGGAGAGCATGTGCAGGTTTGACCTTTGGCATCTTTAGTTAGAAAAGATCTAAGGTAGCAAAGCTGGAAAACAGTCATTGCCAGTCACAATGGATCTTACCAAGTTAGAGAGACCAAAGGTTTGCCTCTGTAATAGGCAGCTTTATATGTTCAGAAAATGATGAATATTTCCTCCTCCTCCTCCTCCAACCTGAGATGGCTGCTTGATATATGATGTCCTGTTACCACTGAGTGTGCTTCCCTATTAGGGAAGGGGGAGAAATTCAACTAAGTTTTCATGTAAAAGCAAACTTACATACTTTGCTCTTTCCACAACAACGTGAGAACCTAAAGACAGCCATCCTTAGAAATCCACACTTCTCCAAGTTTTGCAGTGCAGCCAAAGAATAAGAATAAGAATAAGAATAAGAATAAGAATAAGAATAAGAATAAGAATAATATTTATTTATACCCCGCCCTCCCCAGCCAAAGCTGGGCTCAGGGCGGCTAACAAGCAATTATATATATATATATATATAAAATAATGAAAATAATGTATATAAACCTTTATATACTAGGGTAAAGTGTGCATACAGATGCCTATATTTGCATATATTAATGAAAATAACATCCAAAAGGACATTATATCAGGGGAGATTGCTTTGAAAAGTGTGCATATTAGGAAATATTGCATACAAAAAATGCTTATATTAGGAAATAATCATGCAAAAATACTGATGAATTTCCATGAGGACTTAAAAGTGATGTGGTAATGTGGAGAACCAAGCTTAAGATTGGAAAAATCAGAGACGGAGATGAAGCAAAATGGACATTCTCATGGGAGATGGGTTATTGGTTTGTTTTGCTTTTGGTTTTTTTATTATGTATTCTGTGATTTCTTTTTGTATTTCTATGTTGTGAACTGCCTTATGATCTTTGGATGAAGAGTGGTTAATAATAATAATAATAATAATAATAATAATAATAAATTAATAATGCAGCCCATTACCCATAGTGGCTCAGAAAGTTTGTCAAGGTTTTCATAAGCAAACTAAACAGAAGGAAGATACCAAAAGCAGCAGAGGATTCTGTTGTGGTTGCTGGAACAATAACAGAATTGTTGTGTTGGAAGGGACTACCAGGGTCATCTATAGTCCAAACGCCTGCAATGCAAGAATATTTCGCCCAATGTGGGGCTCAAACCCACAACCCTGAGACAAAGAGACTCATGCTCTATTGACTGAGCTATCCCATGTATATTACTGACATAGTGTTGGACTTGTGAATCCTCCTCAAGCTGTAGTGTGGGAAAGTCAAATGTGGAAAGCAGGCAGCATGGACTTCAGGCACAGGATCCAAATCTAAGCACATCAGATCCCTGAGAAATGGCAAATACCTCTTGAACCCAAAGGCTGTAGAAAACCAGATGTTTCTAAAGCCTAGCTACCCCATGCTAAACAGCAGGAGCCTCTCCACATAGTCTGCCATTGGTTAACCCATACAATTAAGATCATTGTGTTCCACAAGAAAGACTGTGCTGTTTGGGGTTGAAGGGAATTGTAGTCCTTGCAGAAGGTTGATCAAAGGTAAGCAGTGAAAGATGTAGCCCAGGTAAACACCCTAATCTGGTAAGAACTCTTTAGTAAGTAAAGGTAAAGGGACCCCTGACCATTAGGTCCAGTCGTGACCGACTCTGGGGTTGTGGCGCTCATCTCACTTTATTGGCCGAGGGAGCCAGCATACAGCTTCTGGGTCATGTGGCCAACATGACTAAGCCACTTCTGGCGAAGCAAAGCAGTGCACGGAAATGCCGCTTACCTTCCCGCCGGAGTGGTACCTATTTATCTACTTGCACTTTGACTTGCTTTCAAACTGCAAGGTGGGCAGGAGCTGGGACTGAGCAACGGGAGCTCACCCCGTCATGGGGATTCGAACCGCCGACCTTCTGATCAGCAAGTCCTAGGCTCTGGGGTTTAACCCACAGTGCCACCCACGTCTCAAACTCTTTAGTAGGTAGGCACTATTCAGGCCCCCATCTGTACCATACATTTAAAGTGGTGCCACAGAATTGTAGAATTGCAGAGTTGGAAGGGACCCTGAGGATTATCTGGTCCAACCAATGCAGGAATCTCAGCTAATCTCAGCTAAAACATCCACGACAGATGGCCATCCAACCTCTGCTTGAAAACCTCCAAGGAAGGAGAGTCTACAACCTCCTGAGGGAGACCGTTCCACTGTCAGACAGCTCTCACTGTCAGAAAGTTTTTCCATATGTTTAGTTGGAATCTCCTTTCCTTTCAAGTCCTGCCCTCCAGAGCAGGAGAAAACAAGCTTGTTCCTTCTTCCATGTGACAGCCCATGAGATATTTGAAGATGGCTATCATATCTCCTCTCAGTCTCCTCTTTTCCAGGCTAAACATACACAGCTCCTTCAGCCGTTCCTCAGACTAAGGCTTGGTTTCCAGACCCTTGTCCTTTTGGTTGCCCTCCTCTGCACATGTTCCAGCTTGTCAACATCCTTCTTAAATTGTGGTGCCCAAAACTGGACACAGTCTTTCCAGGTTTGGTCTGACCAAGGCAGAATAGAGTGGTACTAGAGTGTCGTACCATCAGATGTCAAAGAAATAAACAACTATATGACATTCAGAAGACATCTGAGGGCAGCCCTGTTTAGGGAAGTTTTTAACGGCTGATGTTTTAATGTATTTTTAAGCTTCTGTTGGAAGCTGCCCAAAGTGGCTGGAGAAACCTAGCCAGATGGGCGGGGTAGAAATAATAAATTATTATTATTATTATTATTATTATTATTATTATTATTATTATTATATTTATTTATTGGTCCTGAGAGTTGTGAGGAGACCCCAGTGCCCCTTAGCAGAGCAACAATTTCCAGGGCTCCCCAGTAAGAGAGATTTGTAGTTTGGCCACTCTGAGAATTGTAGTTCTGTGAGTGGAATAGGGGTCTCCTCACAGCTCTCAGCTTCCTTAATGAACTACAGTTCCCAAGGTCCCTTGGGGGAACCCATGATTCTTTAAAGTGGCATGGTACTGCTTTAAATGTGCCGTTCAGCCTTTCAAAAGCTCTGGGGCCATAAGTGGCAAGGTAGGACGTTATTGTTTTAAGTGTTTCTTTCTCTACAAGCCTTGCCTTTTCTCCTCTCTGCACAATAGGCTTTTAAAGCCTTTAGTTCTTTAATGATGTGCCCTCCACGCTCTGCTTGGCACCCCAATTCACATGCACAGAAGAAAGAAGAGCCTTTATCTTATTTTGATCCAATCCAGCACTGAATAAAATCCTGAGATAAAAAAGGTAGTTGAGGCAACTAAACTGTTTCATCTGAGAAAGCTGGTGTTCTCATGCCTGCTCATTATTTTCGGCTTTTATTAAAGCTGTTTCTCCTTTTCTCTGTGGGGCGGGGGAGAGAAAGACAGCCCATAAAAGCAGAATTCTAATTCACCCACCTGCCAATAAGAACTTTGAACTGCACTGTTGTCCTCGAAATATGCTACTAAAATCTTAGCCAGCTTACCTCTCCTCATTGCCCAGATCTGACCCAAAGCAGCCTTCTGCATTAGCAAAGCTTCTTCATGATGGTTTCAAAGTCACAACATGGGTCAGCCTGGTGGTGGTGGGTTTTATTACATACCCTCCAATAATTTCTCCTATTCCATAATAAGAATAATAAGAATATTTATACCCCACCCATCTGTCTGCCTTGATCCAGCCACTCTAGGTGGCTTCCTACAGATATCAAAACATAATAAAACATTAAACATTTATAAACTTCCTTTATACAGAGCTGCCTTCAGATGTCTTCTAGAGGTGGCATAGTTACTAATCTCCTTAGCTCAGGGGTCTCCATACCCTCCAACATTTCTCCAATGAAATAGGGACGTCCTAAGGAAAAGTGGGACATTCCGGGATCGAATCAGAATCTGGGAACAGGCCTTTTCCTCAGTGGCTCCCCATTTTTGTAATGCTCTCCAAAGGGATACTTGCCTGGTGCCAAGTGTGCTGGCTTGCCGTCGCGATTAACGTCACTTGCGCATGCCGCGAATGTGCTGATGTGTTGTGCGCACCCCGTGTGGCTTGCGTGAGTGACATCAGCACGCCTCACGGTGTGTGTGTGCGTGGCTGCCACTGAAGTTTGAGAGGACCTGACCCCCTCCTTGCAAATTTGTTGGGGGCCCTTGACACCTCGGCACCCCTGGCTCCTCTGTTACATATTTTTAGTTGCCAGGCAAAAACATTCCTCTTCTTCCAGGCATTTGGCTAATTAAACCATCTAAGGCAGGCTTCCTCAACCTTGGCCCTCCAGATGTTTTGAGACTACAATTCCCATCATCCCTGACCACTGGTCCTGCTAGCTAGGGATCATGGGAGTTATAGGCCAAACACATCTGGAGGGCCAAGTTTGAGGAAGCCTGATCTAAGGTATTTTATACTGTGTGTGTAGCAGTTATTGGTTTCATTTGTTACTGTGGAATGTATTTTTATATTGCAAACCACGCTGTGATATTTGGATGAAGGGCAGTACAGAAATTCAGTAAATAATAACAATAATACAGTCCCCATGATTCTTTGCAGGAAGCCAGAACTGTTTAAAGTGGTATGATGATGATTTAAATGAATAGTGGAGGTGGGGACCTTAGAGTGGGGATTGTGCAAATTATTTGAAACAAACAATGTAGTTTATTGTACAAAACTCACATATACATACACTAGTAACGGATATGACATCTGCTATTTTTAAGCAGCATTTGAACACTGTTTTATATATATATATAATATTTATTGGTGTTTCAAAAAGTTACAAGAATAAAAAAGAAAGAAAAAGAAAAACAGAAAATACAAAATACAAAAAAATAAAAACAATTAAAAACAAATCCATCTTTCCATATCTTATCTATCATTTGCTTGTTTCCTTGACCTCCTCGCACCTCCCGTTTTTGTATTCTAGTTCATTAGTTGTTTCAGCAAATCCTTTCCTTCTTTGTTTTTATCTTACTAATTTATCTTAATATATTGTAACTTTACATTCTGACCTGTTAACAATCCATTTTTACTTAATCCTTTATAACATTACTGCTAAAACCACATAGTTTCATTCCAGCATTCTTCTAACATTCCTTAATTTTACAATGTTTCTGTAGATAGACTTTAAATTTATTCCAGTCTTCTTCTACCGACTCTTCTCCCTGGTCTCGGATTCTGCCAGTCATTTCCGCCAGTTCCGTAATCCATCACCTTCATCTGCCATTTGAACACTGTTTGGCATGGAGTCTAGTAGTTTTGAACAGTCACTGTTGATTTTCGGATCCCTGTACCACACTTGAATCAGTGCCTGAATGAGCTTCTCCATAGTCGTACAGTCTACAGCACAGAGGCGAATTTTGCATATAGCCCACAAATTCTCAATGGGATTTACATCCGGGGAATTCCCTGGCCAATCAAATACCTGTATTTGCTGCTCTGTCATGAATTTCTTCACCACTTTCAGTGTGGGCCAGGTCCTGCTACAATATCCCACTACCGCCAGGATACCTCTTTTCCAGCTCTGGATTAACTCTTTCGTAGAACCTCAATATATTGTGGCGAGCGCATCATTCCTTCTGTTGGCTGCAGGCTTCCGACACCATAATGATCAACTGACTTTTCGTGTTTGTTTTGAGTACAGGATTACAAGTAAGATAGAAAACATGCTTTGTTTCAATTAATTTGCACAAGCGTGTATATCCCTTTCCCTAAGCTGACGTGCAGAGTAATTTCAGGGGAACCCCAGCATGTCTTCAGAGGTGGGAGGAGACCATTATTCTTATGTGCATATAGAGATGCACCCACAAATCTTAGGTCTTACGTTCCAATGCAGGGCATTGGGGGACCCAGCAGCAGACACCTTTTATACGCACAAGATTATTATTGTCTTGGCAAGCTGCTAAATGTCATCCTTATTGTCACATTTATGGCTGTATTGACCGGATCCCCCAAGCACAGCACTGCCTTTTGCAGCGCTTGTGAGATACGAAGTGTCAGAAAATGCTCATATATTCTAGCCAGGAGGCAGGGAAAGGTTTGACAAGACTGACAAAGGCACCCCACGATTTATGGCCGGGACAGGGCCTGTCTTTTCTTTGATGTGCTTTGAGAAACGGTAGATCCTGCAGACGAAGGGAAAGGCAGAGCTCATGCAATTATTAATCATTTATCCCAGCACCTTTCACTGTGCAAAGCCACCATTCAGGTCTTATCTCGTTTAATCTTCAGGAAAAACCAATGAGGTAGGTTAGAGTGACACCGGGTGAGTCTGCTAGCCAAGCAGGAAATCGAATATTGGCCTCCCACATTCAGCTATTCCACTTTATCAACTGCACTACATTGGACCCAGCAAGGAGCACTGTATAATTTGAATGACTTATGAGTGGACCAGCTTAGGCTATATCGGTGCCAAAAGTGGCACTGGTAATGGGAACTGGGGGTAGTTGTGGATTTGAAAGTGCGGGAGATAATCGTGACAGCTCCCATAGCCATGCCTCTAAGGAGAACACAGAGGTATCTGTGTTGACCCATTATGAAACACGCACACCAAAGAGCCAGCCGTGTGTAGTAGAGTCAGTGTTGCTGCAATTCTTTGCATAGCTTCCTGGGAGTAAACTCAGTGGTGCTTCCTACTGACTATGAAGGTTCAACTGGTAAAACAATTTGAGCTTCACGAGAAGATCTTCAGCCATTTAAACTGTGAGCATGAAATAGCTCTGCCAAAGGGAAGTTAAGGTGTAGCCAAACTTTGTTTGATTATTCTCTGACCGAAAGCTTCAACGACACCTCATCCACTTGTCACTGTTAAGGATATTCCATCCGTTGTCTTGGTGTCCTAGCAGTTGACTTTATCCTTCCTGTTCAACAAAAAAAGCTCTGGAGCTGGGCTCTCCTGTCTTCCTGCTCTGCTACACCACCAACTCCTAGACAGGAACTTGAGGGCTTGCTCTCTAGGATAGGCAACAGAGTCCTCCTACCAGCCTCTCTTGTGCTATGATGATGGCCTGTTTCAGTCTTAGAAAGATTAGAGAATCCTCCAACTCCATTCCCTATTACTCCTGGCCAGCATGCCCAATGGTCAGAGGTAAATGGAGAGTTGTGGTCCATGAACATCTGGAGAACACCAGTTTGGGGAAGCCTGGGCTAGAGGCATTGCCTGAAGACACATCTTAGGATCCTGTGCTATGTAGAAACAGGGGAAATTCATAAACAGATAACTCTACTTGTCATAATGTGCAATGCTGGATCAGCACTTCTTAGCACATCCTGGCTTGGCGCCTTGTTTAGTAAGTGCTCAGCATGATAAAAGGCATCACACTAGGATGAATCAATGTAAGATAACCTGCATGTGTGAAACTAATCCTTTTCCGAGTTATTGCCAGGGCTATGACAAAAGTATTTTGAATGCCTCTGTTTCAAGTCTTTAGACTTGTATATTGCATGCACACACACACACTCCTGATGAATGGGGGTGGGCTGAGGGACCCCCTGCCTCTAATTTCCTAAGTGGGACATTGGCTCCATCCCTTAACTAATTATCAGGCATATAACAGTGTAAGAACTTTCTGTGAGTGGGTTACAGGTCCTTGCTCCAGACTACTGGTGGCTCTTTCCCATACCCAACAAGAAAATGGGTGAGGGATCCCCTGACTCTCTCTTACCTGCCAATGGGCTCTGCATTACGGGAGATTCAAAAGTTGTGAGCTACCAAAAGATACACACTTGCCTTTGGCTCGGAGAGCTTATTCCTGAGCAGCGAGTATCTCCTCTCTAGGCACTCCTTAGCCTCCTGTGCTTCAGTTTTCTCTGAGTGCAGCTGGGGCAGCTATATCAGGCTCCTTGTGGTCAGCTGCAGTAGCTGAGGATTTGACCTTCGATCTGTAGTTGTAGCCAAAACCAAGGGTACGAAGTGCAGCAGATTGAAGGCAGCGCTGTTCTGAGCACAGGGCCTGCACTGACATGACAGAGAGTGAGGCTACCTGGAAGGAATAATGTTGTTGTTGTTGTTGTTGTTGTTTAGTCATGTCTGACTCTTCGTGACCCCCTGGACCAGAGCATGCCAGGCACTTCTGTCTTCCACTGCCTCCCGCAGTTTGGTCAAACTCATGCTGGTAGCTTCGAGAACACTGTCCAACCATCTCGTCCTCTGTCATCCCCTTCTCCTTGTGCCCTCCATCTTTCCCAACATCAGGGTCTTTTCCAGGGAGTCTTCTCTTCTCATGAGGTGGCCAAAGTATTGGAGCCTCAGCTTCAGGATCTGTCCTTCCAGTGAGCACTCAGGGCTGATTTCCTTAAGAATGGATGCAGTTGATCTTCTTGCCGTCCATGGGACTCTCAAGAGTCTCCTCCAGCGCCATAATTCAAAAGGAAAGAATAATAGAATAAAAGAATCCCTTCATGGATCACTGCCTTGCCGTGGCGAAGGGGCTTGAATAACTCAGAGAAGCTATGAGCTATGCTGTGCAAGGCCACCCAAGATGGACAGGTCATAGTGGAGACTTTTGACCAAACGTGATCCACCTGGAGCAGGAACTGGAAAGCCACTCCAGTATTCCTGCCAAGAAAACTCCATGGACAAAGACAACAGGAAAGAATAATAGAATCAAAGAATTGTAGAGTTGGAATGCAGGAATAATGCAAGAAGGAAAGGGGTGATGCTGGGTCCTTAAAGGAGTACAAGTTTCTGAGTATGAAAGAAATGTATTTTTAGTGCAATGGCTTCTTGGTTTGTGAATCACCCAGTCACCCTTAAGTCATGGGATAAAATGACATTTGCCAGCTGCCCACACACATGGGGAAAGTGTTCTACTCAATGGACGCACACAAGTCAATTTCTTCTGCAGCTCTCTATTCTAATATAGGCTCACAGTGTAGAATCATCAGTGAACACTGCTGATATGTAGCCAGAACACTCAAGTTGTACATCTGGGAGTGACTCACGGTTTACTCATTCTGTGATGTAGTGGAGAGCCAGGCGTCTCTCAACGTCGCCTTTCCGAACAGATCGACTCGGTGTTGACTTAGTCACTCAAGCAATTAATCAAAAAAAGCATTTCCAAGATGTGTGTTATACAAAATACACAGACTTGTGTGTAACTTAGCCGTTGACGGAAGTCTTCCTTGGCTCAGCTACACCACCTTTTTGTTTTCTGATCAGACATTGCTTTATATTTTCAGTGCAGAGGGAACAGAGTATTCCATCCTTCTGGGGAAAGCTGTTGCAGGGCTCTGCTTTAATTGACGACAATGCTTCTGATTTTTTGCAGAGATGAAAACTGTAATCTGAGCAGGATCGGAATGGAAGCCAATAGGCTTTGAATTTTAGTTCAGTGTTGTCAGTCAATAAACTAGCTGCAGTTGAGATTGACAGCCTCTCTCCCCTGCACTCCCCTATGGAATAAACTCAGGAGCAGTGGTTGGCAGACTTAGGGCACATTGGATCTGCTTTGTGTTTTGCCAGGCAGATTTTCTAGCCAGTCACGTACAAAAGCCGTAGATACACTGAAACAGAAGTCACCAGACCCTTATACAGTGGACGCTTGGGTTGCGAATGTGATCCATGTGGGATGCACGTTCGCAACCCTCAGCATTCACAACCCGTGTCTGCGCATGCGTGGGTTGCGATTTGGTGCTTCTGCCCGTGCGCAGAGCACAATTTAGCGCCTCTGCACATGCATGACTGCCAAAACCCGGAAGTAACCCGTTCCGGTACTTCCGGGTTTCGGTGGTCTGTAACCTGAAAAAACACAACCTGAAGCGGCTGTAACCCAAGGTATGACTGTATATAGTGAGAAGGTAGGGAGGGGTATTAGTCAGAAGGGTGGTAGGAATGGGTGATTGTTAACGACTGCAAGACAGAGAAACCAGTAGGAGAACACTTCAATCTCCCAGGACATTCTATACAAGATCTCAAAATAGCTGTCGTATTACAAAAGAATTTCAGAAATAGACTGGAAAGAGAAGTTGCTGAATTACAACTTAAAACCATGGAGAGACCTGGTCTGAATAGAGACACAGGATTCTTATCTCATTATACATTATAAAGCTGTTTTTGGCCATCTCATCCCTTGCTTTTTCCTGTAAGACCAATTGTGGTCGTTAACAGTTGTCAACTGGTTTACCACACTGTAATGGTTCTAGGGGTTGCTCGTGCGTAAGCAGGTGCCTATCTCCCCGGCTGGGTGCAAACACCTGGCTGGGTTGCCAAAGTGAACCTTTTCTGTCCGGACAGCTACTCACCCGTGGCTGACTCAATCACTGGCAGAATCCGTCAGTGGGCGTTTCTTAAATTTCTTCCAGCAAAGAACCTCTTTGACGCCTAGTCTCCTCCTACTCTCTCTGCACGAAAGCCTTCTGTGCAAGGAGGACGTAGGCAACGGAGGACCCCTACTCTCCCTGCTGGTCCCAGGCAAGGAGTCATGGGACCACCTCGCCGCTTCCCCCATCTTCCCCCCTTTTCCACTGGTGCTACGCTGATTCTCTTCCCCAGAAGATGGGCTGCTTCTCCCAATCCCTGAACGCTCTCTGGAATCCCTCTGGCTTTTGCTCTCTCCCTCCGGCACTGATGGCAGTTCCCTGACACACACCTATCAGCCAATCACCCATATCTGAAAAAGTGTGCACGCACACGAAAGCTCATACCAATAACAAACTTAGTTGGTCTCTAAGATGCTACTCGAAGGAATTTTTTTCTTTTGTTTCAACTACGGCAGACAAACACAGCTACCTACTTGTATCTAAAAGCCGTAGAGTTAGTATTAAATAACAGGGTATCTCAGGGCACATTCTGAGCTTAGGAATGTGTTTTCAGTACCGGAAATGAACTGAACTCACAGTCATTTCATACAAAATCCTGCTCCTGGTTAGTTTTCTTCATTCCAGCACTCTAATTTAAGTGGGAAAGTCTCTCCTGTTGTCAAACAATTGGGAAAATAACATAAGAAGACCTTGCTGGATCCGGCCCTTGTACAGGGGGGTTGGTGTCTATCTTCCATCAATGCAACTAAGAGGACACATTCCAGAGAAGCAAAAATACTTAAGGAAGACATGAAGTAGGGCTGGTAAGGAGTGTGGTTTGGAGAAAGGGTGTGTGGACTGGAAAAGGACCATGGAAGTTTATTGCAATATCTGATTACAGCAGTGAGATGGGAAGATGGAGAGATACAGTCCTACCTAACATGAACAGCTGATAAAAAATTATTGGACTTTGCTGAGATGGCAAAGTAGCATGTTTAATTAGAGAGAAATCATTATTGACATTTGTTAAGGAGTGGAAACTTCTTTTGGACTTTTTGCATGAAAGAGAAAATGAACTTGTCATATCTGGGTTTGAAGACTGGAAAGATATTTGCTTACAGAAAATAGAATAGTTGGATGTTAATGAATGAATACTATATTTAGCTGCAGGACAGAGAACCGAAAGTCTCTTTATCATTTTAATTTTCTTGTCTCTCTTCTTTCTATTTCTTTCTTTCCCTTTTCCCATTTCTGCCTTCTTTTTGCTTCCGTTCCTCTTTAGATTAGAACTTTAAAGCCTTTCTTTTTTTCTACTGTATTATAAAAATATACTTTTTGTATATACATTGTATAGCATGAGCTTTTGTATATCACTGGACAAGTATAAATGAAAATAGATGAGAGAGAGAGAGAGAGAGAGAAAGGGGTATAGCTTAGGGAGAGTTAACAGAGAAAGTCTGAGTGGCCCTATTTGGCTTCTGGGTCTGAGGTTCCCTACCCACAGTCCACTCTCAAGGATTTAAGGCTCTGGAGAAGCCAATATAAGTTGCAATTTCAGCTAAATTTGGGGAAACCACTTGAAGCATCCATTGTATTGAGCTATTTCAATTCCTTTACTTCGATTTGCTCATTGCAAACAGCTGAAAGTCTGGAAATTTTGATAATAAACCTGATTTGCAATGGGGGTTGAATAATTTCGATTGCTCCGAGGGCCTTCTGGTGGTTCCCTCACTACGAGAAGTGAGGTTACAGGGAACCAGGCAAAGGGCCTTCTCGGTAGTGGCGCCTACCCTGTGGAACGCCCTCCCATCAGAAGTCAAGGAAATAAACAAGTGTCTGACTTTTAGAAGACATCTGAAGGCAGCCCTGTTTAGGGAAGTTTTTAATGTTTGATGTTTTATTGTGTTTTTAATATGCTGTTGGGAGCCGCCCAGAGTCAGATGGGTGGGGTAGAAATAATATTTTATTGATTGATTGATTGATTGATTGATTGATTGATTGACTGAACCTGGCAACTCCTGTTCGCAAAGCCTCTCTTCTACCACTGATTTATAGCTCCTCCCTCTTCATTCAAATGAGCTTGCTTGGGTTTTGAACCTGGGCCTTTTCACACTTGAAGCAAGATTCGTAATCCTAGACCAGGGGTTGTCAACTTGGTCTCGACCACCCACTAGTGGGCATTTCAGGACTCTAGGTGGGCGGTAGAGGGTTCTACAGCACAAGCTGAATCCTCCTTCTATCGAGCACTGGTGGGCGGTAAGGAAATTTTAACATCAAGAAAGACGCATTAATGAGCGGTAGGTATAAAAAGGTTGACTACCCCTGCCCTAGACTAACAAGCCTAACTTACATATCAGGGGACAGAAGAAGTGGAGCAAGTCAGGCTATGGATTGATGGAGTCCAATATTGTTTTCACACACTGACCTCTTCCTTAATGTCTTCTTTGAACTGGAGAAGCCTAAGAATGACCCTTGGGCACATTGGGCACACAAACCCTACACTCTGTCACTGAGCTATGGTCCCCTTGCATGCAATTACATATCCCTCAAATGCCCTGGGAAAACCGTGACATCCCGTTTTCTTGCCTTAGAGCACGGCGGCCATTTTGGACACTGTGCTCTCTCCTCATCTCACACCATGATCTCACCATGAAAAATGCATTTTCTTTGGGGCCACAATCTCCCACAGGTCACACAACTCGCCTGGGAACATGGCCTGGAAGGCACACAGGCCAGTTTGTGGCCTGGACATGTTGGAGTGTGTGCAATTATGGTCAGGATTCAGTGGGTTAATATGTGGATGGTCTTTCAAGTCTCTTTGGCTCATTCCATGCCTGTAATTCTATATTCATACAAATCAGTAACGTTTATTCAAATGCGCACAAATGTATTCAGTTTGCAGCCATTATTCTTCGAGGTTTTGTAGAGTTTCCCTCCATTTTACTTCCTTCCTTCCTTTCATTTCTTTTTCTTTTTTCTGGAAAGGGAGGTGGTATGAAATCTTATTGTGGCAGCGAAATTATAGATCCATGATGAGCAATGCACCGCCTCCAGTCATTAAAGAGGGGCAGACAATGGTGTTCGTTAAAAGCATTATTTGCATGTTTCAAAACCTGTCTTTTCTTTACAACTGTAAAGGATGGAAACCAACACACACACACACACACACACACACATAATTTAAAAAGATAAAATTTGTAGGGATCTGAAATCAGAATCACATACTAGATGCTGAGCAGAGACCACAGGGAGTTGTCAGTTCTGAAAACTGCACCTACTGTAGGTAGCACCAGGTACTATGTTGTGGAGAGACAGCGTTCTGAGATAGCTAACTGTGCCCCCCTAGAATGACTACTGCGAATTGCAAAATTATCACTGTTTGCAGTTTTCTGAATACACACACACACACACACACACACACACACGACCTCACTGTTTACATATTACCCCCCCCCCCCCGCCGGTCAGCCCTGTTAGTATTTGTATTATGTTTGCATCGTAAATGTATTTCACACACACACACAAAGGTATTGGGGAAAGGAGGTGGCAGTTGGGAGTTGGTTATTCTGTTAGTTTATTCTTTGACTGAGAACATAGGAGTGTGGTGACTTCAAGCAGACGCTGTCTGGAGGGGTTTGCAAGGACGGTAAAGATATGGATTACAGTGGTACCTTGGGTTAAGAACTTAATTCATTCTGGAGGTCCATTCTTAACCTGAAACTGTTCTTAACCTGAGGTACCACTTTAGCTAGTGGGGCCTTATCCTGAAGCAAAGTTCTTAACCCGATGTACTATTTCTGGGTTAGCGGAGTCTGTAACCTAAAGCGTCTGTAATCCGAGGTACCACTGTAATAACTTATGTAGTGCTATGAAGGAGTTCTGAGAGCAAAAGAAAAAGACTAAACCCTTTCTTGGGCTCAAGGGAGAGAAATTCATTGCATTCATTAATATATACATATGAATAATACTTGTTGTTCAACTGTTGCCAACCTGACAAGTAAAGATTTATATTCAAGTCTCAAGGTGTCAAGCTAACAGGTTCTTCCATGAGGTGAGGTGAGGTGAGGCAATTTGCTTCAGATGGCAGATCCAGCCCCTCCTCCTCCCTTCCTCCACTGCCACGGCCACCACAGCACCCTTGTCCTCATCACACTGCCTTGTGGTAGCAGCACAGGTGTGATGGTTTGGGCAGGAAGGGGGCTTGGATAGGTAAGGGGGCAGGGCTGATGGGGGCAGACATGTGAGGAGTATTTTGCCTATAGCAGCAAAACGTCCTGAGCCCTGTCTCCCATGCTGTGTGTGTGTGTGTGTGTGTGTGTGAGAGAGAGAGAGAGAGAGAGAGAGAGATACACAAACACAACTAAGGATAACACTTCGTTCATTTGATGAAGTGGACTGTGGTCCATGGATGCCTATGCTACAGTGAATCTATTGCTCCTTTTTCTTTATGTGAATGGTGCTAATGCAGTCTGGAAATGGGAAGAGAGTTGTTTTTCAAAATCTGACAAAGCTTCTAGGTACTGCTGATCTTTCCGCTTCACTGTGCAAGCCCGGGAAATGCAAATTTCAATCTGAGCACCGCTCGCGGAAATGGCCTGAAAGCAGGAGAGTCAATGAGGAATGCAAAACCAAATGAATTGCCGTTGCCCTAGATGCCTTCAGAGTTTGTGAGGGTGCTGAGTCAGTGTCCGGTTTGTGGCGCTTTTTTGGCTTGTGAATTTGGACGCTATGCCTTCCTACAGAATGTTTATCACACGCCTTGACCCTTGGTTTGTAGGACATGGAACAAAAGAGGACTTTTCTCTGCTGTTTCTGCTGCTTTCTTAGAATCGTAGAATTCTAGAATTGGAAGGGACCCTGAAGGTCATCTAGTCCAACCCCAGGAATCTCAGCTGAAGCCTCCATGACAGAGGGTCATCCAACCTCTGCTTAAAAGCCTCCAATGAAGGTTTGACTGTTGTGGCATGTGCTATGAGAAATATAAAGTCTTCTGTGGAAAAAAACCCTCTTCTAATTTCCTATACTTTCTTCTTCATTTCTTTTCACAATGAAATTTTTGCAACAGCGGCAAGGCCGGCTCTGCCATTGGGCAGAGGGAGCCTCGGGGGGGGGGGGCAGATGCCACAGGGCAGCAGCAAATACCAGTCCAGTTGCCTTCTATACGTGGGATGGGTGTATACCACCTTGCCTTTGACTTCAGACAGTACAATATCTTTGGTTGTACATGAACGGGGGCTATTGAAGAGTTGGTTTAAAAAGGGGAAGTGTGGAATTCCCAAATGGCAAAGCTTAAAAATAAACACTTCCCCTTGTTTTCATTGAAATGCTGACAGCAGCAAATGCTTATTATCTATGGCAGTCATTGCAATAGCGGAAATGTAGGACTCAGAAGCTGCACTCCAGTGTGCATATACCATCTTGCTTTTGACCAAACAAAATTAGGAGCCCTAAGAGACCTCGGGTTACAAACGCTTTGGGTTACGTGTTTTCAGGTTGCGGACCGGGGGGGGGGGGGACGGGACGGACACTGGAAGTACCGGAAAGGGTTACTTCTGGGTTTCGCCGCTTGCGCATGTGCAGAAGCACCAAATCGCGTCATGCGTTTGCGCGGATGCGGCAGGTTACGAACGCTGTGGGTTGCGGACGTGTCTCCGTCACGGATTAGAAGAGTAGAAGAGCAAGTTAAGTTTTGCTTCTGTTTTTTTGGACCTGTGCTCTGCTTGGAGCAAACTGACTTGCACCATAGCTCAGGATGGAAAAACATGTGTCTTTTGCTCCCGCGCTCTGGAGTCACCAAAACGAGACATCCAGGATTGGGATCAGAAGCCAAGGCTGCTTCTGTAAACCCGGGATGTCCCACTTAAAACGGGACAGTTGCCACGGTAGGATATTGTGGCCCTCTTCTGGATCGCCTGCAGTTTCTCTAAAGGCAGCCCTGCATAAGGTGTCTTGCAGCAGTCAGCCGGCTTGAAGAGTGCTTAGAATTGCAGCCTTAATCTGCCAGGCCAAAGGAATGTGGGATCGATATGTCATCAAAGGGCAATCACCTTCGGCTGCTTGTCCTTATCCGTGTGCGTGTGCTAATGATCAAAAGGCCTATTGCAGACCCAGGCGATAATTTGTGTGCAGAATATCAAGTCATAGCCTGGTTCTACCACTGCAACTTGCGGGATCTTTGTTGCTAAGTAAAAAAAATTCCCTTCTTCCTTGTCAAGTAATACTAAGGCGACAGGCCCCTTTTCAATTTTCTTTCTGTATAATTTATTTATGAAGGCATCGGAACTCCTGGAAAAAAAATGTACTGAATTCATTCTTTCATGTAGCTCCATTAACTTACATGGCCTTATTATATAAATGAATTCTACCTAATTTGTTACTTACCATAGAGCAGAAAATTGTACGGCTACAGTTCTGATTCATTATATATAAGTTGAGCGGAACTGTTTGAAGCTGGATGCAAAGTCTTGTTTAATCCAGACCAAGAAGCAAAATCCAGTGCATCTCTACTCAGGAGTAACCCCAATTCCATTCAATGGGATTTACTACCAGATAAATGTGCATTGGATTATGTGTGAATGCATTGGTGAAAATAATGTGTTATATGAGTGGAAATTACTTGCAAACATGTGCACTAAAATGTCAATTATTTTTGTGAGGACTTTAACAAAAAATCCCACACACTGATGCAGAAATGCAGAGAACTGAACCTAAAATGAGAAACTGACATTGACAGATTCATCTATCCCTAATCTCAGCTCGGGAATTTGTTTTCAGTACCAGAACAGAGCTCATACTTCTTGCAAACAAAAATCCATTCCTTTTCTCCCAAGCTTTCTTTAGTTCAGCAGCCTAATTCTTCTGGGGTGGGAGAGGAAACTGTTGCTATCATTAAATGAATGGGAATCTTGGGTGATCTGTTGGTAGTTATTTGACTGATTTACAATAGAACCTGTTCTCCCTTCGCCAACCATTCTGACCCAGCAACCATTCTGTTGCCTGCTGGACTTTTAGAGGGAGGGAGGGAGGGAGGGAGGGAGAGAGAGAGAGAGAGAGAGAGAGAGAGAGAAAAAAAAAACACTGTCAAGCAGTGCCATTGATTTGACAGATCCCAACTTCTGCAAGTAGATCTGCCTTAGGGAATACCTGTGAGAACTAAGAAGTACTTCTCAGAGAAGGGCTTTTGCATCCCTGATGCTCCAAAGAATGTGATAGCAGTGCATTTTTAGTAAAACTCAGTATGGAATCCGCATGTAGAAAACCTCCCCAATTTACTCAAGTGTGTGATCTCTGGACAGATTGGGGCGGGGGGAGAGATGATTGATCTGCTGTTGATTGGACTAGATTTCTGGCTTCAAGTACAGAAACTTATATCTGTTGTTTTTGTTAAAGACTCAGCTACAAAAAAGTAGCTGTACTGTATTTCATCAAGTGTAGGACACTCAGAGATGCCTTGATGGTTAATGTTGTGTTCTTGAACAAAACAAAAGATGGGGCGGATGAACTGCCTTTTTATGCCCTGCTTTGATTGTGCAGGTAAGGCAGAAGGGTGTGTGTGTTTACATCCCCTCCTTTCCCCCTTTGTTCCATTTCTTTTCAAAAAATAGTTTCCCCTCCCACATCAGCTACAGGACTGGTGTAGTTTGTTCCCCGTTCTGGAAGCATGTTGGGGTGGCACTTCTCTGATTCATGTGGATTTACAACTTCTCCCAGAATGTCTCCTTTTTGCCCTCTCCAGTGTTGGAGCTCTAACGTCAGAGGGTCACTGGCAGCTTTCCCCTAGCCAGCATGGTGTAGTAGTTAAGAGCAGTGGACTCATAATCTGGTGAACCGGGTTCGCGTCTCTGCTCCTCCACATGCAGCTGCTGGGTGACCTTGGGCCAGTCACACTTCTCTGAAGTCTCTCAGCCCCACTCACCTCACAGAGTGTTTGTTGTGGGGGAGGAAGGGAAAGGAGAATGTTAGCTGCTTTGAGACTCCTTCGGGTAATGATAAAGCGGGATATCAAATCCAAACTCTCCTCCTCTTCTTCTTCTTCTTCTTCTTCTTCTTCTTCTTCTTCTTCGCATGTGAGGTTGAATCTCCCTCTTTGAAAGTAAACTTCTGTCACTAGCCTCATAGGGAGAGATATTCCCAGAGACTATAGAATTGTGGCCTTAATAATGTTACAAGAGCATTTCCTTGCACCATCTTTCAGTTTTGCAGTTTCTTAAATGTTTCTCTGTGCTTGTGAGTATTTATAACCATTAGTTGATACCATAATTTCTTTTAGTGCTCCCAGATAAATCAGCATGGCCAAAAACATCCTCCTGCAAACTGCAGTCAGCAGTCCAGTGAACACTATTTCAGTTTTCTCAAGACGGGCAGCAAAGTCTGGCAGACAGACAGGTTTCCAGGGAGGAGACAGGAATGAACGGTCAGAGCAATAATGGAAACCTCGAGAACTAGGCCCACAAACCTACAACCCAAACACCAGATGCAATGACTCTTGGGGGGGGGGGAATCCCAATGGACAATCAGGCTGCAAAGCTGGCATAGACACGAAACAGTTTCCAAGAAATCCTATGGGATTCAATTCCAACAGGCAGTTTAGGATCACACCCTGCAAAACTTCCATAGGAATCTCTTCCAATTAGGAACCTGATCTGATGATACATGAAAGTCCTTAAAGAGATTCCCAAAACGCAACTGTTGACAAAGACATCAGTGTGTGCCAACTTGATTTTGTATTTTTGGCAAAAGATGAGGGGTTGGGGAGGATTTTTGCTGGACATTCCATGTCCATTGCTCCGTGAAAAAGTTATTCACAAATTTGGAAAATTATTTCTAGAAGGACTTTTCAAGCTTCTCTTTTGTTCTTTGCTTAATGGGTTAAATGCTTGCTCTTCAGATAGAGCACACATTTGTTTACAAGCCCAGTTCTGCAACAAACATCTTCCTTCCCACTCCTCCATAAGGATGTCCACCCTAAATCATGAAACCCCTGGGGTTGCATTGGGGTGAATGTCATCGGGGAGCAAGTCACCAGCGACCATTCCACCAGCCATGGAACAGTGCTGGCTCTCAAAATTTGTTAACACCCAGAACTCTGCTTGTACATTTCCGAGTACAATTCAAAGTGTTGGTGCTGACCTTTAAAGCCCTAAACAACCTTGGCCCAGTATACCTAAAGGAGCGTCTCCACCCCCATCGTTCAGCCCAGACACTGAGGTCCAGCTCCAAGGGCCTTCTGGCGGTTCCCTCACTGTGAGAAGTGAGGTTACAGGTGACCAGGCAGAGGGCCTTCTTGGCAGTGGAACATCCTCCCACCAGATGTCAAGGAGATAAAGAACTACACAAGTTATAGAAAACGTCTGAAGGCAGCCCTATATCGGGAAGTTTTTAAATGTTTAACATTTTATTATATGTGCTGGAAGCTACCCAGAGTGGCTGGGGAAACCCAGCCAGATGGGTGGGGTATTATTATTATTATTATTATTATTATTATGCTGCTATTGTTGTTCTTGCTGCTGCTGCTTTCCCTAGGTTTTCTGTGGACTGATGTTTGCTTCAATTCAGCACTGAAGAGTTGGTTTTCCCTGGGAAAGCAGTGGGACAACGGGAAAACTGTTTCCACCCATGCCTAAAATGAATGGGACAAATGGAAAACCATGCTTTTTAGGCACATGACAAACAGAAGTGTGGATGACCCCAATATGCCTGCAAAAGGAAAACACATTTTTTAAAAATCTGCCCATTGTTCTGGTGTTAAAATTTGAAGTTTTTAGGTTTCTCTTTCTTTTCTTTCTTCAAAAAAAAATAAAAAAAATCCTTCCAGTAGCACCTTAAAGACCAACTAAGTTAGTTCTTGGTATGAGCTTTCGTGTGCATGCACACTTCTTCAGACAGATAGATTCTTGTTTCCTTTCCTTTCTTTTTTTTCTTTTTAATGCCAGATTCTTCACTCCCACTTCAAATGACAAGAATTTAGAACTGAGAGCCGAGAAAATAGTTTGGAATTTGTGAATAATTCATATAATGAGTTTTGCTGTAATCCCGTCACAGAATGCCCACGTACAAATTGCAGTTTTAACATATCCATTATTCAGCATGTCCAGATGAAATATTCATGGCATTTGTAAGTTGTATGCACTGTTAGTCTTTTGGGGGCACTGTGTTTACCCACACTTTGTTTTGAGCAGAGTTACAGCCGATGCACATGACTAAATCAGCACATTTGCCATTTATATTTCTGAACGGAAGTTGAGTGGATCTATAGCAGGAATGGGAAATCTGTGGCTCCCCAGATTTTGTTGGAATCCGACTTCCATCAGCCTTGACCAGTGCAGTGCAGCTGCTGAATCACATGATTCTTTCAGAAGATGGGTGCAGTTCACACAAACCAGGCTTTGAAAGATTGCCTTTTAGGCTGACTTTTCCGCAAAAGGATTTCAAAGTATCTCACAAAGAATGAGAAAACATCTGAAATACTATCTGAAACCAAAGGGGCACACTGCTTGCCAGATGCGAAATATATTGGCATTGTTTTTCAGTTCTCTAACCCCACTAGATATATACATATTGCAATTTTATATATTATTTCCCCTAAAATAGCCATTCTTAATGCCCTTTCCTCCAATGTACACTTTTTGTATATGGTGGAACCTCGGGTTATGTAACGTCCTCCTTACGAATGCTTTGGGTTATGAGCTCCACTAACCCGGAAGTAGATGCTCCCGGTTGCGAACTTTGCCCCGGGATGCGAGTGGAAGTCGTGTGCCGGTGGTGTGGGAGCAGCAGGAGGCGCCATTAGCAAAAGCATGCCTCATGTTAAGAACGGTTTCGGCTTAAGAACGGACCTCCACAACGAATTAAGTTCATAACCAGAGGTACCACTGTATGTTATTTGATTGGGTAACTTGTTGTTGTTTAGTCGTTTAGTCATGTCCGACTCTTCGTGACCCCATGGACCAGAGCACACCAGGCACTCCTGCCTTCCACTGCCTCCCACAGTTTGGTCAAACTCATGCTGGTAGCTTCGAGAACACTGTCCAACCATCTCGTCCCTTCTCCTTGTGCCCTCCACCTTTCCCAACATCAGGGTCTTTTCCAGGGAGTCTTCTCTTCTCATGAGGTGACCAAAGTATTAGAGCCTCAGCTTCAGGATCTGTCCTTCCAGTTAGCACTCAGGGCTGATTTCCTTAAGAATGGATAGGTTTGATAGGTTTGATTGGATAACTACAATCACAGAATTTGGAGAAGTGCAAATTTTGAAGGATAGCTATCTTTTAGTTTGCGTATTGTTTCAGAAAGTTCAGATAAGGGAGGTTCACATAGAAATCCAAGCTGAATTTAATCTCTTCCCCACCCCTGTGTCCCAGGGGCTTCTAGACTCTAGGGACTTCGTTCTACTGTTTGTAGATTGTGTGATGAGAATCCAAGAAAAGAACTGTCCGTGTTCAAAGCCATTTAGGATTTGCCTTGAGGTTTCCATTGTTGCACTAGAGAGGGGAGCGCACAGCCTCCAAAGAATTTAAAGAGATGGGGGGGGGAATATTCACAAAAGAGTGAGCTATTGCTGGAGAAAAGCAGAATAACTCTGCTGGTGCCTGGTACTTTTAAAGAAAATTGAAAAGGATATGCTGAAGACATGCCCTCTGACATTTCTCCAGTGAGAACAGGGACATCCTATTCAATAATAATAATAATATATATTTTTTATTCATACCCCACCCTCCCCGGCCAGAGCAGGACTCAGGGCAGCTAACACCTGTAAAATTACAATAAAAACATAATGGGGGGGGGGACCAATTTAAAACATATGTTAAAAATACAATTTAAAATGCAGCCTCATTTTAATAGTAGCACATAGATCAAAACCATAAGGGGAGGGAAACATAAGGGTCAGACTGAGTCCAAACCTAAGGCCAGGTGGAACAGCTCTGTCTTGCAGGCCCTGTGGAAAGATGTCAAGTCCCGAAGGGCCCTAGACTCTTGTGACAGAGTGTTCCACCAAGTTGGGGCCAGTACTGACAAGGCCCTGGCCCTAGTTGAGACCAATCTAACCACTTTGCGACTTGGGACCTCCAAAATGTTGCCATTTGTGGACCTTAAGGTTCTCCGCGGGGCATACCAGGATGATGATGATGATGATGATGATGATGATGATAATAATAATAATAAATTATCTTGTTATTTATACTCTGCTCATCTGACTGTGTTGCCCCAGCCACGCTGGGCATCTTCTAACATATATACAAACATAATAAAACATTAAACATTTAAAAAAGTTCCCTGTACAGTGGTACCTCAGGTTACATATGCTTCAGGTTACACACTCCGCTAACACAGAAATAGTGCTTCAGGTTAAGAACTTTGCTTCAGGATGAGAACAGAAATCGTGCTCCGGCGGCACGGCAGCAGCATTAGCTAAAGTGGTGCTTCAGGTTAAGAACAGTTTCAGGTTAAGAACGGACCTGCGGAATGAATTAAGTACTTAACCTGAGGTACCACTGTACAGGGCTGCCTTCAGATGTCTTCTAAAGGTTGTATAGTTAACTTATCTCCTTGGCTTGGGGGGGGGGGTCACATAACTCCATACCCGCCAACATCTCTATGATGAAAATAGGGAAATCCCAAGGAAAAGTGGCACATTCCAGGATCAAATCAGAGAAACGGAATGGCTTTTGCGTGTTGAGGTCCCCAAGCCACCCCAATAAAACACACAGAATTTTTGTTTAAGGTTTTTGGCATAATTTTAGCCACAACTTTATTAAAATACAAATAATGTGAGTGGTTGCTTAGGTATTGGTTGCAACTATCTTTCCCTGACAGACTGACATTCGCACGCCTGCAAAGTCAGAAAGGGAAAACATTTTGGGGAGAAAGATGGAGCTGGGTACCTTGCCCTCACCTCTCCCCAAATGCTCCCAGGGGCTCTTGCGTGGCCCTAGCCCCTTGACAGGGTTTGGACAAAAGCATGGCGAGCCCCTGGATTCCTTTGATGGAATACCCTTTGCAGCAGCAGCATTGGAGGGGCAGGCACAGCCAACCACACCCCCTCCACCAACCAATTCATAAAACCAATGCCTAACCGCAACCTTACAAGTTGTGACGATTTGCTATGCAGTAGGCAAAAACCATATGGCAGCAGCCAGTCAGCCAAATGGACAAAATTCCTACCAGGCAACTCCCCCAAAAGCAGATGACCCCATGACAGGCATAGCAAGGTCAATGCGAATAGCCCTAAATATAGGGAGTGTTCGTGGGTGGTCCGAAGCACGCAGCGAAAAGAGGATGCCCAAACGCTGCACGTAGGGAATATAAAAGCTCTTGGCTGTCAATCATAAAATGGCAACATTAAATTCTCCCCAACGACAAAGAGGAGCCCAATCACAATGGTGGCCAACTACAGTTACCCACCCAGCAACAGTGGGGTGTCTTGTTAGACCCCACCGCAACACGTGCTCTCCATGAAGGAGAACACGCTTTGTAAATCCAGGACTGTCCCTAGAAAATGGGGATACTGGGAGGGTCTTTGAAGACATCTGCACATGAGTGGCATAGCACATGTAGCTTTTGAATAATCAAATGTGCACATAACATATGATTCATAAGAACCTGCTTGCTCAGGTAAGCTGCCCATCTAGTCTAGCATCTTGTTCTCATAGCGGCCAATCAGATGCCTATAGAGAGATAGATAATTTATTACGGTCGGAGACCAGCTTATAAAACACACTTGGGGGTACAATCCCAGAAGGAAAACAAACATTTAAAACAATGTACAACAATAAATGGGACACGGTTGGTGCTGTGGGTTAAAACACAGAGCCTAGGACTTGCCAATCAGAAGGTCGGCAGTTCGAATCCCCGCGACGGGGTGAGCTCCTGCCAACCTAGCAGTTTGAAAGCACGTCAAAGTGCAAGTAGATAAATAGGTACCGCTCTGGCGGGAAGGTAAACGGCATCTGTGTGCGCTGCTCTGGTTCGCCAGAAGGGGCTTAGTCATGCTGGCCACATGACTCAGAAGCTGTATGCTGGCTCCCTCAGCCAATAAAGCGAGATGAGTGCCGCAACCCCAGAGTTGGCCACGACTGGACCTAATGGTCAGGGGTTCCTTTACCTTTTACATTTGAAATTTATAAATGCAATAAACATTATAGACACTTAAAACTTTAAGATGAGCTGCTGCAGAGAGATGACCCAGAGTCACCCATGGAACCAAGTTTGGGAATTTTCTTAATGAACTAGTTTGGGTTGGGGGATGGTCTACACCTACAGAGCTGTACACAGAATCTGGTGACCATCCGGGTCGTCTTATGATCTTTGCCTAACAGGAAAAGGTCAAATTTTTGCTTTTCCGGGAGGTCAGCGAGCCTCACCAGCAGGGGATTAATGGTCTCACTACGTGCCTCTTCATAAAAGGGACATCTAAAGAACAAGTGCTCTGGGCTTCCTATCACCCCCAATGAACAGGCGCAAAGTCTCTGACCATATGGGACTTTTTAAAAGGCTCCTTCCAGGACTGGCGAGGGCAGAGCCGAGCTTCTGGCGAGTGTAAAAGCCCTTCTTGCATTTTTGGATACGAGAAAGAAGAGATATGCTGCCGGTGGGGCTATATATCTCTCGATAGATTTCTATAGGAAACCTGCAAGCAGGACCAGTCTGTGGTTTCCAGCAACTGATACTCAGAAGCATTGGTGGCTGTGGAGGTCCAGCTGCGGAGGCAGAGTGTATAGCCATCATGGCTAGCTGCCTTCATGAATTTGTCTAATCCTCTTTTAAAGCTGTACAGGAAGGGGGAGGTGCTCATTGCTAGTGATATAAAGGATGGTAGACAGTAGGCACTCATGACATTTGCTCAACCGTATTCTTCACAACGCTCACTGCTGCAGTTGCTAAAATAAACAGAGGAAACCCTGCACTTCTCCAGCAATAAAGCATGGACATTTGAGTGCTAGGACAGTCTAGTTGGTGTTTGGGGGAATGAGAGTCTATCCCTTGCAAGACCTTGGCAGCACATTTGGTGCAATAACAATAAGCACTCAAGAGAGGCCCCCACTCCCCAAACTCTGCAATCCTGTTATGTGACAACTTATATGTAAGTCTCACTGAGTGTAATGCAGTTTACTCCCAGGTAAACAGGATTGCCAACCTTAGCTTATAAAAGGAAAGGAAAAATCACTCCCCAATCAAAATCATATTGCTTAAATAAAAGCAGTTTCACAGTGTCATGTTTTCTGTTTGATCTAGGAAGGAGCACAGATTTTTCACTTTAGAAAGTTCTTTGGGTAATTTCACATTTCCCTTGCAGTTGAAGATGAAAGGAAACCTTGAAATTAGAGCTCATCTGAAATTTGTCAAAACTTATTATTTTTCTGAGAGAATTTCTAAGGTTTTGAATTCTCTCCCTCTTTCTCTGTCTCTCTCAGACACCTAAAATGAAGGCCAGTTTCCAGAATCCATTTTTTAACCAAATACTGTTCACCTTTTGTGTGTGTGTGTGTGTGTGTGTGTGTGTGTGTGTGTGTGTGTTGGCGGCTGCTATTCACCTGGGTCTCAGGCATTGTGGAGGATGCAAAATGCAGCCAGGACATCAATACAGTGGTACCTCGGGTTAAGTACTTAATTAATTCTGGAGGTCTGTTCTTAACCTGAAACTGTTCTTAACCTGAAGCACCACATTAGCTAATGGGGCCTCCCGCTGCTGCCGTGCCACTGGAGCACAATTTCTGTTCTCATCCTGAAGCTAAGTTCTTAACCCGAGGTAATATTTCTGGGTTAGCAGAGTCTGTAACCTGAAGCGTATGTAACCTGAGGTACCACTGTATATGTACCATATTTTTCGCCCTATAGGACTCACCGTTCCATAAGGCGCACCTAGTTTTTTGGGGGGGAAATAAAGGGAAAAAATTTATTTCCCCCCCAGGCGCGGGGCTGGGGCGGGGGAGGCCCGAGCTTCCCCCAACCCCAGTCCCCAAACAGGCAGCTCTCTGCAAGCCGTGGGAGCCCAGGGCTGGCTCCCGCTGCTTGCGGAGAGGTCCGCGAAGCCTGGACGTGCTGATCTCAGCGGGCGCAGGCTTCGGCATGCAGGCACCTCTCCTCAAGCAGCGGGAGCGCTCCCGTCGCTTGCGGAGAGGTCCGCGAAGCCTGGACACGCTGAACTCAGCGCGCGCTGGCTTCGGCATGCAGGCACCTCTCTGGAGAGGTCCGCGAAGCCTGGAGAGCGAGAGGGGTTTGTGCGCACCGACCCCTCTCGCTCTCCAGGCTTCAGCGAAAGCCTGCATTCGCCCCATAGGACGCAAACACATTTCCCCTTCATTTTTTGAGGGGAAAAAGTGCATCCTATAGGGCGAAAAATACGGTATATCTGCTGCTGATGTCACTTGCAAGGGCAGCAAAAAAATAAAAATAAAATTGTGGGGAGAGGGGAAGAGCTGGTCTCCTGCTACTGGTAATTGTGATTCATCACCCTCAAGAAACTGTTGGAGAATTTCTTCTCCCTCCGGGGAAATTTGGTGAAAGGACCCCCCCCCCCAATTTCCCTGCTCATTAAATAATGTGGAAAATTTCAAGAGGCTACTTGTGCACAGCTTGAAATGTGTCCTGAATAATGGAAGTTATGGCCCATCTTCCTCCTCTGATAAGTTCTAAGTGGAAATTCTGAGAAGTTAGAAAGATAAAGAGAGCATTGGCAATTAAGCCAGTGCAACGGTAAGTACTGGAAAAATTAGCATTGAAAAGCTTTGTTTCGAAAAGGAGCATCCTGAAAAACATTTGGCCGAGAACACCATGACACAACAGCTTTCCCTGCTTGGTTAAATGAAAAGGGGTAGCAGAAAATGAGCACAAATGAAAGGGAACGACTTTGACCCCACGGGAAACTGCAATGGCCCCCTGACACAAATGGCTTTTTGCAAAGGCTATGTTAGCTGAAATGCACAGAGGAGGACATCTGCAGGCTCCACATTCGCAAACCGTGTTTGGCTGACTGCCAGATGTTGAGATTAGCTGCTGTGGGTATGTGTTGCCAAGAGGGTGGCCTGGAAAGGCTGAATGCTCTTAAGAGTGGCTCTGGACATGGATGCTAAATGAGTATCTCAGGTGCCTCATATGTCCCAGTTTCTCCTTCCCAACCTTTCTCTCTCATTTGAAGTAGGTTTTTCCTATGCCCCCTGCAGCACCCTAAGGTATAGAGGCTGTCCCCAAATTGTGGGTTGAGACATTTGTGCTGTCTTTTGTACATCATATCATGGATCTATCCAAAGCCAGCCTCGGATGGCCCACTGGTTTGATTTGACATGGAGAGCTT
This sequence comes from Podarcis erhardii, assembly GCF_964252035.2. Classification (NCBI taxonomy): domain Eukaryota; kingdom Metazoa; phylum Chordata; class Lepidosauria; order Squamata; family Lacertidae; genus Podarcis; species Podarcis erhardii. Next base: position 66,333,979 of record NC_138512.1, on the reverse strand, counting down.
CTGCAGCTAAATGTGTTTGCCAGTCCTGAAGCTGTTAAAGGCACAAAGATTGTAGCATGCGCTCCCCACACTGGCAAAAGACACTTCCAGTGTCACCTTGCTGGCAGCATCCTGAGCTTTCTCATGTGTGTGTCTGGCTTCTAGGCTGTTCCTTTACAGGGGACAGCCCCCTATTTGAAAAACAATCCTCTAATTTCAGTTATCCTCTACCTGAAGGCCTGTCTGGTCCAGTCCAATCCATAAGTGTTGGGATGGAATTTCCCTTGCCTTAGAAGCTCCCACAGGCCTGTAAGGGTGCCTAGGCCCTTTTCCCACTGGTGATGTATGGAAGTGAGAGCTGGACCACAAGGAAGGCTGATCGCCAAAGAATTGATGCTTTTGAATTCTGGTGCTGGAGGAGACTCTTGAGAGTCCCATGGACTGCAAGAAGATCAAACCTATCCATTCTGAAGGAAATCAGTCCTGAGTGCTCACTGGAAGGACAGATCCAGAAGCTGAGGCTCCAATACTTTGGCCACCTCATGAGAAGAGAAGACTCCCTGGAAAAGACCCTGATGTTGGGAAAGATGGAAGGCACAAGGAGAAGGGGATGACAGAGGAAGAGATGGTTGGACAGTGTTCTCTAAGCTACCAGTATGAGTTTGACCAAACTGTGGGAGGCAGTGGAAGACAGGAGTGCCTGGCACGCTCTGGTCCATGGGGTCACAACGAGTCAGACACGAATAAACGACTAAACAACAACAGGCCCCTACTATAAGACAAATATGATACATTAGTTTTAAAACTGAAGTTCCTAATTTGGGGTCATTGTTGGATTGTGGTTGAGTGCGAGTTTACTGTTGGCTTTGGTGCAGCAAACATTTTGCTGGGAAAACTTGGCCTAACTTTATGGGTATGAGTCTCCAAACACAGCCAAGTGTTCCCTTAAGCAGCATCCATAATTTTAACATAAAGTATTCACAACTGCGGCCGGCTTGATACCAGCCTCCAGGGACCTACTTTGGAAAATTTGTAGTTTATATTCTTCTTTCTTTTATTTTATGATAATATTTTTGTTTATACGGTATCCGCACTGGGCACCTGGGAAACCCCATAAAGTAAAACAATAAAACATTACCAGGGAGAGAAAGACTCAGAGCAATAAAAATTTGAACTTGAAGCCGAGAAACTGAACTACCATATAAAAGCTGCTAACTCTTAAGAACCAGTTCTCACTGCGGTAAGAAACAGGGGCAACTGGTTCTTTTAAAAGCTTGGCAATTTAGGAGGCGATTTCATGAGCAGAAAGGTCTCGCATCGATAGAAGTTTGCTTTTCTCACTGAGGGGGCACAATCTTGGAAGGGTCTGTCCTCTCCTCTCCTCTCCTAGGAGGAGCTTTTGTATTCAGGCCTGGCACCAGCAGTCAGCCAAGCCAGGCATTGTTCAAGGATCCCAGGACTTCGAAGGGTCCCTCTTCGGTCTGACTTGTCACCCACTGCTCACCACTAGGCCTGGGTGGTTGTGTTAGGCATTACTAACTTGGGAGACTGAGCTCAATACCCTCCAACATCCTGCTGACGAAAATTGGAGCTGGACCATAAAGAAGGCTGATCGCCAAAGAACTGATGCTTTTGAATTATGGTGCTGGAGGAGGCTCTTGAGAGTCCCAAGGACTGCAAGAAGATCAAACGTATCCATTCTGAAGGAAATCAGCCCTGAGTGCTCACTGGAAGGACAGATCCTGAAGCTGAGGCTCCAATACTTTGGCCACCTCATGAGAAGAGAAGACTCCCTGGAAAAGACCCTGATGTTGGGAAAGATGGAGGGCACAAGGAGAAGGGGACGACAGAGGACGAGATGGCTGGACAGTGTTCTCGAAGCTACCAGCATGAGTTTGACCAAACTGCGGAAGGCAGTGGAAGACAGGAGTGCCTGGCACGCTCTGGTCCATGGGGTCACGAAGAGTCGGATACAACTAAATGACTAAACAACAACAAAGCAACTAACTGGACACTTAAAACTGCAAGCGCCAAGCGCCAGCTGCAAGCACGGGCTCATCCTTTCTCCTGAGCTTGGCAACGGCACTGGGGGGTAGAAATGGGACATTCCAGGATCCAATCAGAAGCCAGGGATAGCTTCTGTAATTATGGGATATCCCAGGAAAATCAGGACGGTTGAGGCATATGAGAGTGTGGATGCTATCCATGGCAGTGTGCTAGCCGCTGATCTCCGCCTCCCTGCCTCACCTGGGAGACTTCTGATAAAGGGACAAAGGCATCTTTCTTCTCAGAGCCAGGCCTTCTGGGAAAGGTGTCCAGGTAAATGCCTGTTTTTTCCTACATAGGTAAAGGTAAAGGGACCCCTGACCATTAGGTCCAGTCGTGACCGACTCTGGGGTTGCAGCACTCATCTCGCTTTATTGGCCAAGGGAGCTGGCATACAGCATGACTAAGCCGCTTCTGGCGAACCAGAGCAGCGCACGGAAACGCCATTTACCTTCCCGCCGGAGCAGTACCTATTTATCTACTTGCACTTTGATGTGCTTTCGAACTGCTAGGTTGGCAGGAGCAGGGACCGAGCAACAGGAGCTCACCCCGTCGCGGGGATTGGAACTGCTGACCTTCTGATTGGCAAGCCCTAGACTCTGTGGTTTAACCCACAGTGCCACCTGCGTCCCACATAGGCTTGCCATATGTCTGCTTTTTCCAGGACACACCCTCTTTTTCATGGGTAGAGTCGTCACAGCGATCCATAGTTGGCAAATGTGTCTTCTTTTTTGCTCTTCAATATATGGCAACCCTAAACACACACACACACACACACACACACACACACACACACACACAGAGGTTTTTAGCTTGCATTTTTTTTAGAGCATTGTATTTATTGTTCGGATTTGTGTGGACACTCCTAGTCTGCAGTCCTCTTCCCACTTTCCTGGGAGCAAACTCACAGTTGCCTTAACACTGTTCATGAAGACTAAATGAGCCTTCTTAGTGATGTGCGCCTGGGTATTAATTTCTCCCAGCAAGCCACTATTTGGTCTCCGTAGCACAAGAAAAGGAAAGTAAAAGAGGACTCTTGTGGCTTGATAACTGGTTCCAATTCTGAACGAGTTAACATGGTGATTTTCAGCCTCTTTCAGATTACAGCTGTTAAAGCCAAGCCTCTGTTTGAGATGCCAGCTCACATATTGCTAATGAGAGGTTTTGATGACTCAGGGCTGTAGAGGCTGGCTTTGTTGTGACTGAGACCTTAAGCTGACTCAATGCATCAGACTGCTATCGCTCACCAAAATAAATAATCAAGTGAGGCGGCCCTGATTTGGAGCTGAATGGGGCTGCTGGACCCCTGGTTACATACAAAGCTCTGGGAACAGCACAGAATGATCTAATGCGTGATCCAGATGAGATATTTGCACACCACATTTTAATCTCTCTGTATTCGTCGCAGAGAAAGCACGTCTCTCAAGGCCAAGTCAGCACGATGTCTGAACAGCAATTCAGCCTGGGTTACCAGTGCTGAATCCTTATCCTTTATCCACTTGTACCTTGAAGTGGTAGCCCTGTGATGGGGAATCAGGCTCACTCTACAGAAACCACACCACACTTGTAGTACAATCCTAACCAGTAGTCCCATCACCTCCTGGCAAATAGAAGGAAAAGAAATGGAGGCAGTGAGAGATTTTACTTTCTTGGGCTCCATGATCACTGCAGATGGTGACAGCAGCTACGAAATTAAAAGACGCCTGCTTCTTGGGAGAAAAGCAATGACAAACCTAGACAGCATCTTAAAAAGCAGAGACATCACCTTGCCAACAAAGGTCCGTATAGTAAAAGCTATGGTTTTCCCAGTAGTGATGTATGGAAGTGAGAACTGGACCATAAAGAAGGCGGATCGCCGAAGAATTGATGCTTTTGAATTATGGTGCTGGAGGAGACTCTTGAGAGTCCCATAGACCGCAAGAAGATCAAACCTATCCATTCTGAAGGAAATCAGCCCTGTGCACTCACTGGAAGGACAGATCCTGAAGCTGAGGCTCCAATACTTTGGCCACCTCATGAGAAGAGAAGACTCCCTGGAAAAGACCCTGATGTTGGGAAAGGTGGAGGATACAAGGAGAAGGGGACGACAGAGGACGAGATGGTTGGACAGTGTTCTCGAAGCTACCAGCATGAGTTTGACCAAACTGTGGGAGGCAGTGGAAGACAGGAGTGCCTGTCGTGCTCTGGTCCATGGGGTCACGAAGAGTCGGACACGACTAAACGATTAAACAAAACCAGTGGCTATTTTCCTAGAAAAATAAGTGCTCACCATGAACACCTCCCTCGTTCTCTTAGAATGGCAATGGCACCCACCTGAGAGGTTTAGGAAAGCTAAAATAGGGTGTGACAGTGGTGAGGAAGCTCTGGCCCATGGACCGATCTTGGCCTTTCAGGGGAGCCAATTTGGCCCATGAGGCTTATTTCCCCAAGCCATCACCAGCTGGTGGCTGGAAGGGCAGGGTTTAATCCTGCATTTCATGTGCAGTGCTATTCCTAGTAGGAAACAAGATTGTGCAGCCTAGAGGATGCACCAGCCGAGTGGGGATTCAAGCAAAACAACATTTGAAGCAAAATGTACCTGTGAGCTACCTCAAAGAGGTTTTTGCAGAGCCTTTGAGACAGATCCTGCACTCCTATTTGAGTCTCATAGGAGTGCCAGGGCTGTCTTAAAGTTATTTCTTCTGCGTCCCTGAATTTGGAGGCTTAACGGGGAAGTGCAGGAGACTTGGGAAAGGCTTTGCAAGTCCCTTCTTGCTCCCTCTTTAAGCCTCTGAGATCAGTGAATCTCAGAATGCCAGAGGGCCTGGGTGCCACAATTGGCTGCCATTTTGTGTCTGGGTCCAATTCAGGGTGCTCAATGTTTGTGTTTGAAGCCTCAAATGATGCAGGCCCCAAATATCTGAAAGATTGCCTCCCCAGTGTTAGGATCAGCAAAGGGGGCCTTCTTCATAGTTCCACCATCCTCAGAATTTCTGGGTTATAATAGTAATAATAATAATAATAATAATAATAATAATAATAATAATAATAATAATAATAATAATTTTATTATTTATACCCCGCCCATCTGGCTGAGTTTTCCCAGGCACTCTGGGCGGCTCCCAATCGAGTTTTAAAAACAATACAGCATTACATATTAAAAACTTCCCTAAATAAGGCTGCCTTAAGATGTCTTTTAAAGATAGGATAGCTGCTTATTTCCTTCACATCTGAAGGGAGGGCGTTCCACAGGGCGGGCACCACTACCGAGAAGGCCCTCTGTCTGGTTCCCTGTAACCTTACTTCTCGCAGTGAGGGAACCGCCAGAAGGCCTTTGGCGCTGGATCTCAGTGTCCGGGCTGAACGATGGGGGTGGAGACGCTCCTTCAGGTATACTGGACCGACGCCGTTTAAAGGTCAGCACCAACACTTTGAACTGTGCTCGGAAACGTACTGGGAGCCAATGCAGATCTCTCAGGACCAGTGTTATGTGGTCCCGGCGGCCACTCCCAGTCACCAGTCTAGCTGCCACATTCTGGAGTAATTGCAGTTTCTAGGTCACCTTCAAAGGTAGCCCCATGTGGAGCACATTGCGTTATGGCCTGTGTGAGGACATCCTCTGTGGCAACCCTAAAGTTGTGGAATTCCCTCTCCAATGAGGTACATCTGACTTATTCACTGTACAGATTTCAGTGAATGCTGACGACTCAGTTTGTTTTTAATGTTTTAAATTGTTTTAACCCCTCCCGGGGCCCGTTGGTGAAAGACGGGTAACAAAATTGACTGTGATGTTGGTATTAATTTTAAGGAACGAGAAGGGAATTTTGCTGCTGAGCAACAGAGCAGCTCACAGCATTTAAATCCTTGGCCCCCAGTCTAGGCTAGGCTAACTGCAGGCCAATCAGATGAGAGAGAGCCCATATGCTGTTTTCAGAAGAATGGCCTGAAGGAACCATTCCTTCCTATCAAAACTCGATAGCTCCGTGAGTTCAAGAGCAAGAGTACAGTGCCAAAGGGCCCCAGGTTTGGAGAAACATTATCTGACAAAAGTTAAACTTATGCTATCCTTAACTCAGGTACTCTCCTGCTGTGCCGGACACGAGAATGCCAAATTGGCTCTGCACACAGTGCTCTATTCATTTCCATTGCAAACCTTGAAGTGCATATTGTTCTTGAAGCTTAAAATGCCAGCAAATCAATACAATTCTTTCCCCCACCACCCCGGTTTATCTGAAGCAAATTAATAATGAATAGCTCAAGTGATATGCCCTTTCATTATTTATAAGGAAACCGGCAGTCCGTGAATAGCAAAATGAGCTACGGTGCCTTTCCCTTTCTTGCTAACGTTTCTAAGAGAGCCTTTTTTCTTTCTGCTCCAAACATTTAGGAGGCATGCATAAAAGCAGTGATTCCCAAACTCAGGGGAACCGGGGGCCACATTGGCAGGCCATACAGTTAACCCCCTACAGCAGGGATGGGGAAACTCTGGCCCTCCAGATAATAATAATAATAATAAATTTTATTTATATCCCGCCCTCCCCAGCCGAAGCCGGGCTCAGGGCGGCTAACAACACTAAAACAATACAACATTATAAAACATTATAAAAATGAGTTAAAAACAAAATTAATGGCAACCATAAGCTAAAGTCTTGAAAAGATTGCCAAAGGAGGGAGTCAGGCTGCGCCCTAACAAAAGGCCAGGTGGAACAGCTCTGTCTTGCAGGCCCTGCGGAAAGATGTCAAGTCCTGCAGGACCCTTGTCTCTTGTGACAGAGCGTTCCACCAGGTTGGAGCCGCAGCCGAAAAAGCCCTGGCTCTGGTTGAGGCCAGCCTAACCTCTCTGTGGCTTGGGACCTTCAAGGTGTTTTTATTTGAAGACCGTAAGTTCCTCTGTGGGGCATACCAGGAGAGGCGGTCCCGTAGGTACGAGGGCCCTAGGCCGTATAGGGCTTTGAAGGTTAAAACCAGCACCTTAAACCTGATCCTGTACTCCACCGGGAGCCAGTGCAGCTTGTATAGCACCGGATGAATGTGATCTCTAAGCGAAGACCCCGTAAGGAGTCTCGCTGCGGCATTCTGCACCCGTTGGAGTTTCTGGGTCAGTCTCAAGGGCAGCCCCACGTAGAGCGAGTTACAATAATCCAGTCTGGAGGTGACCGTCGCGTGGATCACAGTGGCTAGGTCAGGGCGAGAGAGGTAAGGAGCCAACTGCTTAGCTTGGCGGAGATGAAAAAATGCCGCCTTTGTTATAGCTGCAATCTGCGCCTCCATAGAGAGGGAGGTATCGAAGATTACACCCAAACTCTTAACGGATGGTGCTGGCACTAATTGCACCCCCGCAAGAGATGGGAGTTGCCCCCTCAGTCCCAAGTCGTCCCGTCCCAGCCAGAGGACCTCTGTCTTCGAAGGATTTAACTTCAACCGGCTCCCACGAAACCATCCAGCCACAGCCTCCAAGCATCTGATCAGTGTGTCTGGGGCCGAGTCCGGGTGGCCGTCCATCAACAGATAGAGTTGGGTGTCATCAGCATACTGATGGCAGCCCAGCCCAAAACTCCGGACAAGCTGGGCGAGGGGGCGCATAAAGATGTTAAAAAGCATCGGGGAGAGTATTGCACCCTGGGGCACACCACACACCAAGGAGTGGCGGGATGACAATTCCCCCCCAAGCGCCACCCTCTGTCCCCGACCAGAGAGAAACGAGCGCAGCCATTGAAGGACTGTGCCCTGGATCCCCACGTCGGCAAGGCGGTGGTCTAGGAGTTCGTGATCGACCATGTCGAAGGCTGCTGACAGGTCTAGAAGAATCAGCAGCCCCGACCCGCCTCGATCCAGCTGCCTGCGGAGATCATCTGTTAGGGCGACCAGAGCCGTCTCGGTCCCATGACCAGCGCGGAAGCCGGACTGGAATGGATCCAGAGCTGATGTTTCATCCAGAAACCTACCAAGCTGTTCAGCAACCGCTCTCTCAATCACCTTACCCAGGAATGGAAGATTTGAAACCGGGCGGTAATTGGATAGATCTAAAGGATCTAATGATGTTTTCTTTAAGAGCGGGCGCACCACTGCCTCCTTCAGTTCCCCTGGGAATGTCCCAGCGCCAAGAGACAGATTGATGATATCCCCCAGGGGGCCCCGCACCTCGTCTGGACACGCTCTAATCAGCCAGGACGGGCACGGGTCGAGAGGACAGGTGGTGGGCTTTCCAGCTCGGAGGAGTCTGTCCACATCAGCTGGGGATATCCAGTCAAAGTGGTCTAATACTGAACCCGAGGACAGTCGAGGGGCCTCCAGTTCCTTTATTGTATCCAAATTGGCAGGGAGGTCATGGCGGAGCAACAAGACCTTCTCCGCAAAAAAGCTCGCGAATGCCTCACAGCTGTGTGTCGAATTGTTATTTAAATTTGGCTGTCCTTCAAGGGACGTTAAAGACCGAATTATACTAAATAATTGCGCCGGGCGAGAGCTAGCGGATGCAATGGAGGCCGAGAAGTAGGACTTCTTAGCGGCCTTCACTGCCATCTCATAGGTTTTCATAAAAACCCTATAAGATGTTCTTGAAGCTCCGTCACGGGCACCCTGCCATACTCGCTCTAGCCGTCTGAGGTCCCGCTTCATTTTCCGGAGCTCCTCGGTAAACCAGGGAGCCCGGTTTCTGCGGGGTCGCAGAGGGCGCTTAGGTGCGATCTCATCGATGGCTGCCAGGAGCTGGGTATTCCAGGCCTCAACAAGCTCAGTCAATGAGTCGCCAGGGGGAGAAAGGTCCCGCAAGGCTTGACGGAATCTGTCAGGGTCCATCAGCCTCTGCGGGCGAGCCCAAATTGGCTCGCCACCCAAGCAGGGTGGGGGTGGAACGTCAATCCTGGCTTTCAGAGCATAGTGATCAGACCATGGCACCTTCATTGAAGGAAACATGATCACATCTATACCGATGCCAAAGATCAAATCCAGCGTGTGGCCTGCTTGATGTGTGGGGCCCGAAACAAACTGGGAGAGCCCTAGTGTCGCCATGGAAGACACCAGGTCCAGAGCCTGTGAGGAGGGAGTGGCATCAGCATGGATGTTGAAGTCCCCCAATACCAATAGGTTAGGGAACTCCAAGGCCCAGCCAGCCACCGCCTCCAGCAGGCCTGACAGGGTGGCTGCTGGTGTGCTAGGTGGCCGGTACACCAGCCAGACAGCCAAGCTCACCTCGGAGCCCCACACTAGGCCAACACATTCAATGCCGGGGATCGATGGCGATGGTAGAGCCCTGAAAGAACAATCTTCCCGGATTAATAACGCCACCCCTCCCCCCCGGCCTACAGTCCGCGACTGGTGAAGGACGGAGAAACCCGGGGGCGCCATCTCTCGTAAGGGAACAGTATCCCCTTCACGCACCCAGGTCTCAGTCACACATGCCAGGTCAACCCCCTGCGAGGTGAAGAAATCTCGCAGGGTGGCGGTTTTGTTGCCTATAGACCTGGCATTGCACAACACCAGTGACGGAGGTGAGTAATCCTTGCTCACCCTACCCTCGTCTCTCGGGATGGGGCGCAGATTGGAAGGGGTACGAGCATATCCGTATCTCGATCCCCTTTGCCTATGACATCTGCCCCCACCGCCATACCTCCCTCGCCCCTGCACAGTAGGAATCCCAAGCCTAATATTCGCCTCCATTTACAGAATATAAAAACAAACAAATAAAAAACAATTACATGAAAACAAAACCAATCCCCACCCCACTCCACAACCACCCAACCCTGACCCAAAATAAACCAAAACAAAAAAACCCTGACCCAAAATAAACCAAAACAAAATAAAAATACATAGATAAAAACCACCGCTTATGGTGGTACAACTAAGCAAAAAATAAAAACCGTTTAAAACATATAAAAACACTTCAAACAACCACTGCAGCAGCACTAGTGTCCCCCAAAGCTGCGGCAGTGGTAAGCGTGGGCCCCGCCCCCTGGCCTGATGGAAAGTGGGCCTGCAGGGGGAAGAGCCCTCCCCACAGATGCACGGCAAAGCGGCAGCAGCAATGATTCCAAGGGCTCCAATGCTGAGATGGAGTCTGGGGCCCGCCCCCAGGCCCAAGGTGGAGAATGGGCCTGCAGGGGGAGCGGTCCTCCCCAAGACTCACCGGCAAAGCGGCAGCAGCAGTGTTCCGGGCCTCCTTGGAGTCTTTTATGCTGGGGTGGAGTCTGGGGCCCGTCCCCAGGCCCAAGATGGAAAATGGGCCTGCAGGGGAAAGAGCCCTCCCCACAAACGCACGGCAAAGCGGCAGCAGCGATGTTCCAAGGCCTCCTTGGGGCCTTATATGCTGAGGTGGAGTCTGGGGCCCGCCCCCAGGCCCAAGGTGGAGAATGGGCCTGCAGGGGGAGCGGTCCTCCCCAAGACTCACCGGCAAAGCGGCAGCAGCAGTGTTCCGGGCCTCCTTGGAGTCTTTTATGCTGGGGTGGAGTCTGGGGCCCGTCCCCAGGCCCAAGATGGAAAATGGGCCTGCAGGGGAAAGAGCCCTCCCCACAAACGCACGGCAAAGCGGCAGCAGCGATGTTCCAAGGCCTCCTTGGGGCCTTATATGCTGAGGTGGAGTCTGGGGCCCGCCCCCAGGCCCAAGGTGGAGAATGGGCCTGCAGGGGGAGCGGTCCTCCCCAAGACTCACCGGCAAAGCGGCAGCAGCAGTGTTCCGGGCCTCCTTGGAGTCTTTTATGCTGGGGTGGAGTCTGGGGCCCGTCCCCAGGCCCAAGATGGAAAATGGGCCTGCAGGGGAAAGAGCCCTCCCCACAAACGCACGGCAAAGCGGCAGCAGCGATGTTCCAAGGCCTCCTTGGGGCCTTATATGCTGAGGTGGAGTCTGGGGCCCGCCCCCAGGCCCAAGGTGGAGAATGGGCCTGCAGGGGGAGCGGTCCTCCCCAAGACTCACCGGCAAAGCGGCAGCAGCAGTGTTCCGGGCCTCCTTGGAGTCTTTTATGCTGGGGTGGAGTCTGGGGCCCGTCCCCAGGCCCAAGATGGAAAATGGGCCTGCAGGGGAAAGAGCCCTCCCCACAAACGCACGGCAAAGCGGCAGCAGCGATGTTCCAAGGCCTCCTTGGGGCCTTATATGCTGAGGTGGAGTCTGGGGCCCGCCCCCAGGCCCAAGGTGGAGAATGGGCCTGCAGGGGGAGCGGTCCTCCCCAAGACTCACCGGCAAAGCGGCAGCAGCAGTGTTCCGGGCCTCCTTGGAGTCTTTTATGCTGGGGTGGAGTCTGGGGCCCGTCCCCAGGCCCAAGATGGAAAATGGGCCTGCAGGGGAAAGAGCCCTCCCCACAAACGCACGGCAAAGCGGCAGCAGCGATGTTCCAAGGCCTCCTTGGGGCCTTATATGCTGAGGTGGAGTCTGGGGCCCGCCCCCAGGCCCAAGGTGGAGAATGGGCCTGCAGGGGGAGCGGTCCTCCCCAAGACTCACCGGCAAAGCGGCAGCAGCAGTGTTCCGGGCCTCCTTGGAGTCTTTTATGCTGGGGTGGAGTCTGGGGCCCGTCCCCAGGCCCAAGATGGAAAATGGGCCTGCAGGGGAAAGAGCCCTCCCCACAAACGCACGGCAAAGCTAATAATACTAATAATAGTATTATTATTATTATTATTATTATTATTATTATTATTATTATTATTTACCAACCACCAAAACACAGTGAAACCCCCCAGGCGGCTGATATATACAATATTCAATAATATACAATGTATGCAATATATACAATATTGTATACAAGGGTATACAATATTCAATAATATACATATTCAATAATATTCAGTAATAACATATTCAAATCAACCATATGTACACTTCTATATACCTTAACACTCCTCCCTCCACAAGGTTTATTTAACTTTTAACATTTTAATTGCCCCACATTGTTGGCCCTCCAGATGTGAAACTGCGACTCCCATCACCCCAGTCGCCCATGCTGACTGGGGCTCATGGGAGTTGGAGTGCAACAACAGCTACAGCGTTAGGCACAGTGCAGTGCAGGGCTGGCCCAAGACATTTTGGCACCTGAGATGAACTACAAAATGGCCCCCCTGCTGGCCAGGGAAGAAGGGGTGAGTGAAGATCTACATCAGAAGTAAGGGGGAGGGGAATAAAGATGCACATTGGGAACAAGGGTGGGAGGAGACCAGCAGTGCCCCTAGTCACCAAGAGGCCACTTGCAGCAGCAGCAGCAGCAGTGGGCAATGCGCTGCCCCTGTGAATCCTGCCGCCCGAAGCAGTTGCCTCACCTTGCGTCATGGGTGGGCTAGCCCTGGTTGCAGTGTAAGAGATTGTGAAGTTAGCAGGGTAAGCAAGAGCGCTAAATCAGTGTCTCTGCAAAATCCCCACCTGTTTACAGTGGTACCTCGGGTTACAGACTCTGCTAACCCAGAAATAGTGCTTCAGGTGAAGAACTTTGCTTCAGGATGAGAACAGAAATCGTGCTCCGGCGGTGCAGCAGCAGGAGGAGGCCCCATTAGCTAAAGTGGTGCTTCAGGTTAAGAACAGTTTCAGTTTAAGAACGGACCTTCGGAACGAATTAAGTACTTAACCCAAATACTTAACCACTCTACCCTTGCTTACCATATTTATGTGAGTCTAATGTGCCGTCGAATCTAATGTGCACCTCAATTTTCAAAACCTCGAAACCAAAAAAGTATTCGCTGGTGGATGTAAATGCAACATCAAATCTAGTGCACACCCTAATTTTCATGATGTAATTTGGTCCAAACAGGTGTGCATTAAAGGTAAAGGTAAAGGGATCCCTGACCATTAGGTCCAGTCATGGCCGACTCTGGGGTTGCGGCGCTCATCTCGCTCATCTCCGAGGGAGCCGGCGTACAGCTTCTGGGTCATGTGGCCAGCACGACTAAGCTGCTTCTGGCGAACCAGAGCAGTGCATGGAAACACCGTTTACCTTTCCGCCGGAACGGTACCTATTTATCTACTTGCACTTTGATGTGTTTTCGAACTGCTAGGTTAGCAGGAGCAGGGGGACCGAGCAACGGGAGCTCACCCCGTTGCGGGGATTCGAACCTCCGACCTTCTGATTGGCAAGTCCTAGGCTCTGTGGTTTAACTCACAGTGCCACCCTCATCCCTAGGTGTGCGTTACATTTGAGTAAATATGGTACTTCCACTTCCATCACTTGAAAGACCCCACTGGATCTTACTAAATCTGAGAAGTTATGAGAGAGAGATGCGGACAGAGAGGAAGGCTTGCATTTTATTTTATTTTTGCCTCTGTTGAAAAATATCTAGTGCTGGAATTGAGTTTAGCTCAGTTTCATTTGAGCTAAGAAGATAGATATGATTCCATTTTGGAACTCCTGGGTTTGTTTTGAACTTGTCAGTGTGCATATTTGACTTCTTTTGCTTCCCTTTTCTGAAGCGTAGCTCAGCTTTTCAACGAAATTAGATAAACGACACGGCAAACTGATTTCATTTGTACACCCTTTGTTTTAAGTGGGGGAGAAATAACGTTTTAATTTCTGCTATCTTGTAATATATCTAAAACATCACATAGCACGGCGTGAAATTGCAGTTGTTACCTTTGGAAACTCTCGTCCCTGAATGGTAAGAAAGATTAATGCTGGTGAAGTACAGAGATGTTTCATGGGTTAGTTGATATCGGTTCCGCATCTCATTTCTGGAAATGTTGTCACATGCCTGTGATTTAGGATCTGTTAAAGCGCCTGAAAGAAAAACCCTCAAGAGGAATAAAGTGATGATGGAAAGAGAGAGAGCTGTAGAAGGAAAGCATTAGCTCAACAACTATTTGGATTATGTGTGGGTTGGAATGTATGGTTGCGGCTGTATACATATAAATATACAGTATGGGACAGGGAACATCAACAAGTATGAAATGACAGCTGTCTGACACTTCACTGTTGCATCTAGTTATTTACATGTTGTAAGTCACATGCTTCTGGTACGTCTGTGTTCAGCAAAAGAGAGAGCAGAGCAACAGTTCTTTAAAACTAAGTCTGTGTGCGCACCAGACAGATTTCTCCCAAGAATGCTGGGAACCATAGTTTCTTAATGGTGCTGCGCGAGGCAAACTACAGTTCATGCATTTCATGGCGCCCCCACCCATAGCAGCTGTTTTCTAACTGGTGCCCCCAGAACTCTCTCAGAATTTGAACTGTGGCCACTGGTCCAAAACAGGGTGGGCGACCCCTTGTTCAAAGCAATGTTCCTGGTGAAAATGACATTGTGTTGAGAGAGAAGCAGGTTTGTAGTAGTAGTAGTAATAATAATAATAATAATAATAATAAAAATTTATTTGTACCCACCCTCCCCGGCCGGAGCCGGACTCAGGGTGGCTAACATCATAAAACTAACACAGTATACAAAGAACATAAGAACAGGCAATCAATTAATTAAAATACATCTTAAAATTAGTTCAGAGCAAATTAAAATCTGTACAGATGGCAGTCCATGGGTAAAATTGAGAGTGGTTAATATTCTCCAGGGCCAACTGTTACCACTGGTCTTATAAACTAACTGTGAGCGGGTTAGGAGACCTCTTTAATGTCTGTTCTTATACAGAAAAAGAATCAGACTGAACCCCAACCAAAGGCCTGGCGGAACAGCTCCGTCTTGCAGGCCCTGCAGAAAGATGTCAAATCCTGCAGGGCCCTGGTCTCTTGTGAGAGAGTGTTCTACCAGATCGGGGCCACGGCCAAAAAAGCCCTGGCTCTGGTCGAGGCCAGTCTAATCTCCCTGGGGCCTGGGATCTTCAGGTTGTTATTATTTGCAGACCTTAAGGTCCTCTGTGAGGCACACCAGGAGAGGCGGTCCCGTAGGTACAAGGGTCCTAGGCCGCATAGGGCTTTAAAGGTTAAAACCAGCACCTTAAACCTGATCCTGTACTCTACCGGGAGCCAGTGCAGCTGGGATAGCACCAGATGAATGTACTCCCGCGGCAAGGACCCCATGAGGAGTCTCGCCGCAGCGTTCTGCACCTGTTGGAGTTTCTGGGTCAGTTTCAAGGGCAGCCCCATGTAAAGTGAGTATTGTGGCACAGTGCAAAATTATCTTCTCTTTTAGTGTGTGCTCAAGCCAGTAAACCTACGGGCGCGAAAATGGATTTGGGAGTGAAGTCTTTAATCCAAGGTGGTGAACCTCTAGCTCATGAGTGGAATGTAGCCCTCAAGGTTTTTTCTCCAACTTTTGAGTACTCGCTCTAGACTGAATCTATCACTTTCTCCAATTTGCACTCCCAAGTGCCTGACTGGAACCTCATACCCTGCAAGCGTCCCAGAAAAACTGGGACACCCCATTTTTTATCACGAGAGCATGGAGACCATTTTTGTTGCAACGATCTTGCTTGATTTCACAGGGTGATTTCCCCCCAAAAGCACCTTTTTGGGGAGCTGCAATCTTGCTCAGAACCCCAAAACATGCCATACCACAAAAGTGCTTTGTGTGTGTGTGTGTTGCTCTTGCGATTAAAAAATGGGAAGATGGTATCTGGGAAGATTGCATCCCGGATTTGGGCTTCAAAGTGTTGGAGGGTATGGAATGTGTCCTTGAACTGAGATCATGCTTCTTGGTTGTCTGAATGGATGATAATGAGTATGGGTGTGTAGAAACCTGTATTTTGCATGGCTGTACTCTCACAATGGATGTGGGTGGCGCTGTGGGTTAAACCACAGAGCCTAGGATTTGCCAATCAGAAGATCAGTGGTTTGAATCCCCGCGACGGGGTGAGCTCCCGTTGCTCGGTCCCAGCTCTTGCCCACCTAGCAGTTCAAAAGCACGTCAAAGTGCAAGTAGATAAATAGGTACCGCTCCGGCGGGAAGGTAAACAGCATTTCCATGTGCTGCTCTGGTTCGCCAGAAGCGGCTTAGTCATGCTGGCCACATGACCTGGAAGCTGTACGCTGGTTCTCTTGGCCAATAAAGCGAGATGAGCACCGCAGCCCCAGAGTCGGCCACAACTGGACCTAATGGTCAGGGGTACCTTTACCTTACTCTTACAATGATAAAAATGTTCTGGATGGCAGCAAAAAATGGCTGCCATGGATAGCACACACACAGAGAGAGAGTTGTGGCCCTCAAGCAGGAAATTGGTTTCTCATCCTTGTCTTCTGGGAGACCATTTCTAAATCAGGTTGTTGCTTGTTAGTAGGTACTGTGCAATGAGATCTGTGTGTATGTGTGACACCACACAATAGTACACAGCCCAGGAATTACTCACTTGTTCACAGTTTCCTACCTGGTCATTTGCAGGTTAGAGGTAAACTTGGAGCATTGAGGAAAGAGGTCGGAAGAGTGGACAGCAGTGCCATTGACTTCATATTTAATTCATTTAGCAGAGCAGGATCATAAAGAGGAAGAAATGTCAAACGTCGAGATTGCTATAGCAACCTTCAATTTGCTGCCGTGTGGATTTACTGTCCATGTCTTACCTTTTATGCTGGTGCCCCCCCCCCCGATCTTCAAAAATAATGTGTGAGGTCTTAGATCACTGGGATTTTCAGACACCCTCCAGGCTTTTCTCTGCTACTGAGAGAATTTCTCTATTTTCTGATAGAATCTGGGAAGTCTATCTAGAACTGGGAGCCAATTATCAGAGAGCTGCTAACTGCATTCCTTTCTGGAATTCACAGGTACCTAAATGGATTTGTCTGCCTGCTGTGGCCTTGTAAATTAAGATGACAAATTAAGGCCTCATCCGCATTATACATTTCAAGCAGTGTCATTCTACTTTAGGCAGCCTTGGCTTCCTGCAAAGAATCCTGGGAATTATAGGGTGCTGAGAGTTTTCAGGAGACCCCTTTTCCCCTCACAGAGCTACAATTCCCAGAGTGCTTTCACAGTCAATCCCTCTTCCCAGGGAACTCTAGTTCTGTGAGGGGTATCCTCTCAGCACCCTTAACAGTATTTTTCTGTCTATAAGATGCCCCCATGTATAAGACACCCCCTATTTTGGGGGACTCAAATTTAAGAAAATGGGGGGGGGAATTGCCCAGAGTTGTTGATGTTTTTTTTTTTGGGGGGGGAGGATTGCAAAGGACGAAAATGGCGATCGCGCTCATCAACGAGCCCACCAATCGTCTGCATGCAACACAACAGGAGCCGCAAATCACAGACCCTATTGCCGTCGCTGCAGCCAATCCGCAACGGCCCTGGATGCATCCATAAATCACTCGCAAAAACACCGCTGGCATTCTCTGCCTCATGTCTCTCACCAACCACCCTTGCCTCCCACGTACTATCCGTTTATAAGACGAGCCCCCCAATTTTGAGATTCCTTTTCCAGAAAAAACTTATCCAATACACAGAAAAATATGGTAACTCTTTTCACTTGTGCAAAAGCTTGTGCTAGACTGGAAAGCATGAGCTCTCCAGTTTTGCTTGCATTGCCCATGCTAGCTAGAAAGGATGGGAGTTGGGAGTTCAAAAACCTCTGGAGGGCACCAAGCTCTGCAGCCCTGTGCTACAGCTTCCACAAACTCTTTCAGAAGCATGAAAATTGCTTCCGATTATACCAGTGTGCAAAATCATTTCCTGGCACGAACACAAGTATTTGCAGAACAGTGTTAATCATTGTTTCCATTCTGCTGCTTGTGGGTCTTTGGATCCAGATATTTGCATAAAACTCTGTTGGTTCTTCATAGCACAGAGCCATAGATGTATATCAATATAGAGAGTAAAAGGAATAAATGGCACAAGAATGAATGTGGAGGGGTTGATTTGTGGCTTAAATATATTTTGGTTTCCTCCTTCATTCCTTGTCATTTGTTGAGCATGTAACGTTAGATAGGAGATAATAAATTGGCCAGGTTTTGTGGGGTATTTATAATCACAAGTATAAAGCAGGCAGATAATACGGAACTGTTGAGAATATCCTTTTGACAACTTTTATTTTTTAAACGTTGTTTAATTATCTTGGAAAGGAAGTTTAGTTAAGGCTTGAACCATGTCCAACAGCATAATTCTTTCTTTAAAAGCCTCTTTTTCCAGATAAACATGCTTTTACTTACAGATGAGAGGGCAGATCGAGTTGCTTGATACCCAAATTGATCCCAGTTTTTTCTCTCACTCAGCTGGATGTGTTTAGCTATTCTGTTTCAAAGAAAATTAGTCATAGGAAATGACCACTTTAGATTTCAGAGAAGAAAGAGAATTAGTCTAAGTTAAAGAGGGCCTGGGTTTTTCAGTTAAGCAATCCTTACATTTCAGTAGAGAATTTTCATCCTTTCATGATATAAGAGAGGCATTTTTTTTCAACTTGCCTGCTTGGCCTGTTCTTTTCCTGACTGGTTCTAAAAATCCAGGAGAAAAACTGAGGACCTGGCTTTTTCTTTTTCTTTTTTGATGATGTACTGAGAGATGATTTAGCTCCATCTGGTCTACGGTCAGATCTGGTCCTACCACTAGACAGAGTGTTCCAGTGGCCTTGGGCAGCAAAGAGGTCAGGGAAGGCTAGTGAGATGTTGCAGAACAGAGCTGCATGTGCCACATGGTCTACACTGTGTTCCCTAAGCTAATCTGCTGCCCACAGGTGCTGTGGAAAACACTGTCACATCAGCAGTGTCTAAGTAAAATTCGACAACAGGTTTAGTCGGTTTCTGGACATAGAATGGGAGAAAGTGCCATCTTGTCCTTTGACTCAGGCAGCAAAACATCTTGGGCCAGCCCCTTCTGAAGGAAGCAGTGATGAGGCCACTCTTGAAGAAGCCTTCTTTTGATGCCCATGATCTGGGATATTATAGGCCTGTGCCCTGTCTTCCATTCTTGGTTATAGTCATTGAACAGTGGTGGCTGAGCAGTCATTTCTGGATTAAACAGATTATCTAGATCAATTTCAGAGCAGCTTTAGGGCAGGGTTCTGTACTGAGACAGCTTTGGTTCCCCATTGAAAAACCTACATTTAGGACAGAGGTGGGAGAGTGTGACTCCACGGATTCTCCTGACTCTTTCCCTGTGCATTTCAGTACCTTCAGCTTCTGAAGTGCTGGGAGCATCACAGTCCTGTTGCTCCACTCCTGCCTTGCATGGAAGAACCAAAAGGTGGTTCAGGAAGGGATCTGTTGTTCCCCTGTTTGGGAGTTCACTGGTGGAGCCAGCCCAGTGGAACTCATTCAGGGATCTTTATGAGCACCACAATATCTTATGATTTTCCCTGGTTGACAATTTGTTTCCAAACTAAATTCATGGTCCCAGCGTAGGGTTGCCATATTTCAAAAAGTAAATACCAGGACCCGAACGTTGTTGAGCTGATGTGAGCCCAAGGTGTCTGAAGAAATGCCTCTTTTTTCCAACAGTTAAGATCTGAGTACGAAAAGCTTTTTTGCAGTCCGATCATCTGTTCGCGAGAGAAAGAAAATGAAAGTGACAAATGAATTAGGTTTTGGTAACAAAAAAACAGGATGGGATAATGAAAAAGAAAAATTGCAAACCCTAGAGGGTGATCTGTTCCATACGACACTTCCTGAGAGTGAGACTTAACATGACAGTGGGAATTAACACATACCTGTGGGGGTTCCTGTGCATGTAAACTAGGTAGATAGGACGCGGGTGGCACTGTGGACTAAACGACTGAGCTTTGCTGATCAGAAGGTCAGTGGTTTGAAACCCCACAACCGAGTGAGCTCCCATTGCTCTGTCCCAGCTCCTGTCAACCTAGCAGTTTGAAAGCACACCAGTGCAAGTAGATAAATAGGTACCACTGTTGCAGGAAGGTAAACGGCGTATCCGTGCGCTCTGGTTTCTGTCACGGTGTTCCGTTGTGCCAGAAGCAGTTTAGTCTTGCTGGCCACATGACATGGAGAGCTGTCTGTGGACAAACGCTGGCTTCCTCAGTCTGAAAGCGAGATGAGCGCTGCAACCCCATAGTTGCCTTTGACTGGACTTAACCATCCAGGGGTCCTTTACCTTTACCTTTCAAACTAGGTAAGAGGAACCTCAGCCTAGGGGCCAAATGCAGACCCCCCAAGTGTCCTGTTTTAAGCAGGACATCCTGGATTGATAGAAGACACACATGCTTCTGATCCCAATCCAGGATTCCTGTTTTGGCTCTCATGCCCTGGCCGCACCAGAGCGTGGGACCAAAAGACACACGTTTTTTGGTTCTGCGCTGTGGTGTGAGTCAGTTGGTTCACACCAGAACATGGAACCCAAAAATGGAAGGAAAGCTTATCTTGACCCGTGCATCACCACTCTTCTTCCTCCTTCCATTCAGCACTTCTTGCATGATATAAATGCTGCAGCAGACATCATAACTGAGCTGAGCCTCAGGACATCAAATTCCATTAATGGTCTGGGTGAATAGATGTGTCCTTACACACAAAAAGCCCACTAGAGTAGGGGCCACCCAGGCTTCCAGGAGAAGGGAATTCTGCAGAAATAGTGCCCCCCTGCTAATCTTAGGGCCTGATATAGGAAGATGTATTGGGGTCCCAAGTCATTCAGGGCTATATTTACCAACATCACTAACTTGTACTGGGCTTGGCAACGTTCAGACAACCAGTGTTGGCCCTGAAGAAACATTGCTGTACCATTCTGCATGGATGCACCAAGCTGGAACTCTAGTGGTCAGATTCTGCACTGGCTGCAGTTTTCAGACCGTCTTCAAGGGCACTCCTGCCACAGAGCATTTTGCCACAGAGAATTCTACGTGAGGTTTCAAAAGCATGGATTTCTATGGCAAGGCTTTCTGGTCCAACATTGGTCATAGCTGGCAAACCAAGCTGGCAAACCAGGCATAGTTGGAAACATGCACCCCTTGCCACTGAAGCCACCTGGGCCTCCAATGTCAATGGTGGATCTGGGGTTACTCATCCAATTGCCAGACACAAGAAGCAGCCACCAGCAGCACCTCCATCTCGTCAGGAGTCCATTTCATCCCACCCATCTGTTATATTGTTCCACAAAGGCCATGAACAGAAAGAGACCCATTTCAGTTCAGTTCCTTGTTTAATACATAGTGAATATACACTCCTATTGCCCTCTTCTCTCATCCCTGAACCATCGGTCATCACTCTTTCCTTTCCACTGATCACATTGGCGGCTGTAAGGTTGGGCTTCCTGCTCCACCAACAGCAATTCATTTGTCAGATCAGCTTCTGCAGTGCCCTGAGCACTCAGTCTGAGCTCACAAGTGCCTCAGCTCTGAATGGAAGGTTTTATTGTGCAGGAGTATGTGTGTGTGTGTGTGTGTGTGCATGCATGTGCGCAAGCAATAGGTTGCTGCCAAGAAGAAGCTTGCCATAAAATAGCCTAGCTCATTTAAGGAGAAAATTAGGCCTGCACCAGGGACTGGCACCATGACTCTGCTCTTCAGACTGATCTCTGAAGAACAGAGAGATCTGGAAAATATTATTTTCCTAATATTTCAGCACCGAGCTGCTCTGGTGAGAAAACCCTCCACTGCCCGCTCAAAGATGCCTCTTCTCACGTGTCATACAGATATTTGTGTACTGTCCACATTGCATTTATAACCTGCCTTACCTTCAAGGCTATTCAGGCAGTGTATAGCCTATCTGAGTGGCAGAGTTGATTGGCCAAAGGACACCCATTGAGCTTCACTGGCTCAGCAGGGATCTGAACCTGGGTCTCCCCATTCCAGTACTACATCAAATTGGTCCTGCCAGTTGAAGGACACATTGCAACCAGGCCCAAGCACTTAAGAGGGTGTGATGCAGCATTGCTGAAGGGTGTGGCCTAGAGAGGGGCGTGGCCTGGGAAGGGGCGTGGCCTATGGAGAGTTCCAAGGTCCAGATAGGGCTTGAAGGCTGCTTTTGGCCCCCCTGGGTCTGTGGTTCCCCACCCCAATCTAGCATGTATCCACAAACAGGGCAATTGAAGAATTCCAAAGGTTTCAATGCTGCCAAGTCAACGAGTTAGATAAAACGGGATGAAAGTGCTTTTGTGTCCAGCCGCCCTGGGATTTCTAAGCAGGATCGTGCGCCAAAATGGGCTGAAATGAGCCAAAGAGAAACTGTGTGCTATATTAACACAGCTCTTCCATACTAATAAGACATGTGAAAAGAAGATGACAAATTGCTCTGGCTGGGATGCGCAGAGATTCTGCACTGTAAATTATTAGTTAAATAAAAAGCCAGCTTGGTAATGCAAGCAAGGTTACATTAGACATATTCTTCACACTGTTTTGTTCATTTAATTATTTTATGTCAGCGGTGAGACCTCCAACCATCAATGCAGGGAATTTGCATTCAGAGGCAAATTACCAGCTGTGCACCTCTCAGTGGGCTGAATGAGCCACATGGATTAAAAATGCTGGGTTGGGATTTTGGTTTTTCGGTTTTAAAAATGGTAGTATGATAGAGTGAAGCTTTTCTGGGGTAAGACAGTCCTTTTCTACACTGGATTTCTCAAGCTTTCATGTCAGCTTTTGAAACTTGTAGGCGCTAATAAGACTTGAATTGCTGGTGTTAGTAAATGGAAAGAAAATGCAGAGATGAGCTTACCACTAGCTGGAACTTGGCCCGAGAAGCTGGTTAAAGTGAAGATAGGTAAAGGTAAAGGGACCCCTGACCATTAAGCCCAGTCGTGACCGACTCTGGGGTTGCGGCACTCATCTCGCTTTATTGGCCGAGGGAGCCTGCATACAGCTTCCGGGTCATGTGGCCAGCATGACTAAGCCGCTTCTGGCGAACCAGAGCAGCGCATGGAAACGCCATTTACCTTCCCGCCGGAGCGGTACCTATTTATCTACTTGCACTTTGACGTGCTTCCGAACTGCTAGGTTGGCAGGAGCAGAGACCGAGCAACGGGAGCTCACCCTGTCGCAGGGATTCGAACTGCCGACCCTAGGCTCTGTGGTTTAACCCACAGCGCCAGGGCAAATAAAAGGAGGTGGAGCTAGGTGTTTAATCCCTTGCCAGCCAAGGGATTACTTGATCCGGAGCAGGGGTAGCCAATGGGGCGTCTCCCATGTGCTTTCCCACCAGATCTCTCTTTAGCCATGTTGGCTGAGGCTGATGGGGGTTGGAGTCCAGTGACAACTGCAAGGCACCACATTGGCTTGGTTTTTACCTCTCCTGTTGCACCCTCAGCTGTGGAAAGATATGGGTATGTTTCCCTGTCAATAGTTGTGAGGGGTCTAACCACTGTGATTGGAGAAACAGGAGGTGGCATACCCTCTGACATTTCTCTGATTAAAATAGGGATGCCCTATTCCATAACAAAATAATAATGTAAATTTTATTATTTATAGCCTGCCCATTTGACTGGGTTGCTCCAGCCACTCTGGGCAGCTTCCAACAGATATAAAAACATAATGAAATTCAAAAACTTTAAAAACTTCCCTGTGCAGGGCAGCCTTCAGATATCTTCTAAAGCAGTGGTGTCCAAACTTTTTTCAAAGTTTTTATCGGTGGTTGCAAGAACCAATGATTCCTATCTTTAAGTCTGAACAAAATGCTTGTTTAACCTGGAGGTAGGCTGTCTGAATTGTGCATTGCTTTGTAACGATTTGTTGGGTCTCTGAACTGTAATAAAGATTGATTGATTGATTGATTTTTCAAAGAGGGGCAGATTTGATGAAGTGAAGGGCCATGGGGGCTGAATAAAGTTGTTGACCTTTTTTAAGGATTGGAGTGAGTTGTTGAGCTTCTTTTAGGACTGAAGAAGTTGTTGAGGTTCTTTTAGGATTTTACCCCAGGAAATAAACTGCCACCGGGGCCGGATTAAATAGACAGGCGGGCCAGATTAGGCCCCTGAAACGGACTTTGGACATGCCTGTCCTAAAGGTTGTATAGTTACTTATCTCCTTGGCTTGGGGAGGGGGGTCACATAACTCAATACCCGCCAACATTTCTCCAATGAAAATAGGGATATCCTAAGGAAAAGCGGGACATTCCAGGGTCAAATCAGAAACTGGGATGGCTTCTGTAAATCCGGGACTGTCCTTGGAAGACAGAGAAACCTGGAGGCTCTGAGATGGTAGTTTTTACAAATTAGTTACCACAGCTTGCTGGTTGCAGAAGAAATGACTAGTTACAAATTCAGTGACCCCGGTGACAGCTTCCTGTTGTGATTCAGAGGTCAACGTTTATTAATACTGTACAAGATCATGAGTTAATTATTTTATCGTCTCTTAGCAGAGTTAGCTCCAGGTGTGCTGGGGGACCATTGGGTCAGACCTCCTCCATGGGCCTCCCTCCTTCGTTGAGTCAACTGCATCACTGGAGCAGATCCAGGAGGCTCCCATCCTGCTGGGTCATGGGTCCTTGGTAGATGCCCCATTATGGAGAGAGAGAGAGAGAGAGAGAGAGAGAGAGAGAGAGAGAGATATCTTATCTATCAGCTGCATGATTTGGGAAGAATGGGGGTGAAATCTCCATTTGGACTCTGTATCTGCTGAAATCTTCCTCAGCTAGCGTGAGCTGAGAACAGGAAATCTCTGGTATATAATGCATGGGCTCAGAGAAGGGTAGAACAGAGCTGAAGATTGTGGGAGAATTTGGCTGGGGCGATGGAAACAGCAGCACACCATTGCCAGCAGCATTAAAACAATTGAGGATCTCATAGGGTCTGACGGCCATGTACAAAGCAGAGATCTTCGTTTTTATTTATTTGCTTTGCACAGATGTTCTGTAAAAGGTAGGGCTCATGACTAGGACATGTTTAAAAACCCACATGTCTTATTTTATCATATCTCTGCGATTTTCAGTTCAAAGTCCAGTTTTAACTGATCTCTGGAGGAGGAGAGTACACTCAGGAAAAATAATAGAGAGCAGCTTTTCCAAGCCATATTCACAGCAATTAGCTCTTGGGTGTTGTGTCTCGTTCTGTGATTTTGGCTTCTCCAGTGCTGAAATGTTAGAGTTCAGCCAACACAATTGTTTCTTTCAGTGTCCACGTTGCAGGCTGAAGACTCTTTTGCCATATGTTTGAAACCTGCATGAATTACAACTGATTTGACGGGGGCTTGCTGAATGTAGCTTTCTGCTTTTGAAGGCACAGATTTTATGAAGTGATGGGAAATGGATTTTTAGTGAAAATCTCTAGCATCATAAACATGGCAGCTTTTAGCCAATTACGTGGAAGCTAGGCCTCTTCACAGCTGTGACATTTCTCTTCCACTCTTCCCCACAAAGGAGGACAGGCATAGACTATCCAGAGGTCACCAAACTTTGGGGGCCCATGAGTACATCTGCTAACCAGAGACACTGTTCTAAGAAACATGCACACACTGAAACCCTCTACACAAATGATGCACAGCACAACCACACACATGCTCCCCCCACCCTCAACAACCAGGCTTGGGGAAAGCCTCCTATTATCCCAGAATACACATTTTATGTCTAATTTCAGTGGTGGTGGTGGTGGTGGTTGTGAACTACAACTCCCATCATCCATGAGCATGGGCCTGTTAGAATTCCTGCTCCATGATTGCAGTCATGGGTTTTTTGTCTGTCACATGACAATATATGTTTTGACTCCACAGAGTGGGAAGTGACTGAGACAGAATGTTTGTGTTACTGTGCTCCGTGAAGTGGGACTATTGTCCTTTGTTCTTTTTCTCTTTGCTGTCTGATGCTAGAGAGAGAGGGAGCCATGTTGCAGTGCTCCGTGTGTGTTTATATGTAAATAAAGTAGATTAGCCAAAATGCTGAGTTGCTGAGGTCTGTCACACATATGCTGCAAAGACTCTGCGGATCCCTAAGTGTGCCAGTGTCAGTTGGCATCGGTTGCTGTGATGTTCAGGCTGAAGAAAGCTTATGAAGCTCCCGAAAGATCGACCAGAAGGGAGAGAACATGCCAGTCAGGCATGTGTCTCTGCCAGGGTCCTACTCGAGTGTAGGCTGAACTCCTGACAGGGCCTTGCTGCCTGGTGCTGATGGAAGTTGTAGTCCAAAACATATGGCGGGTACCAGATTGGGAGAGGCTAATATTTATATGCCTTTGACTGTGTATCTTGAGGATCATTGTGTCATTTTCATCTAAGGTACACTGCGAAGATGGTTTTAGCCCCCTTTCTGAATGTGTGAATATGCTTGATGCCGTTTGTGATACGGGCAGCAGCCATTTTTAATTTGGATAATAGTTCCTGGTAATGTGCTGTTTCATATGAGTTATCTTCTGAGCACATTTTCCTGCTGCTGTGAACTAAGGCGTGCTTGAAGATGAACAATGTCGCTCGCTAATTGCCATTTACCCCCAGAGAGAGACAGAAGCATATGGACTATTTTTCTTGTGGCATGACCTCTCCAGTGCTGAGACAGTGCAAAATGAGTTCAAAAGAAGTATGAAAACTTTAACATTAAATAGAACATGAATAGTGCAGGCCGATAAGAGGTTGCTGCAGAAGCTCTAGAAACTTAATGGAGTGATTTTAGCACTTCCCACAAAAGTGCTCCCGGCACCTAATCTGCTGTAGGCGGGTTAACCACACAAAAAATGTTCAAATGTGGTGTGTGACCCATTGAGTTCTCTAAATGGTAAGAGCAACAAAAGGTTTCAGCACAGAATGTTCTTGCTCAGGGTTCCAGCCACTCCTTTCAGGAGACCCCATCCCATCTCCAAAACAGGTTTTCTATTTTCTTTTCCTCTCTTCCAACTCTTTGTACAGTGGTGCCTCGCAAGACGAAAAGAATCCGTTCCGCGAATCTCTTCGTCTAGCGGTTTTTTCGTCTTGTGAAGCAACCCTATTAGCGGCTTAGCGCTATTAGCGGCTTAGCGGCTATTAGCGGCTTAGCGGCTAAGTGGCTAAGCGGCTATTAGCGGCTTAGCGGCTTAGAAAAAGGGGGGGGAGTGAAAAAAATCGCAAGACTCGCAAGACGTTTTCGTCTTGCGAAGCAAGCCCATAGGGGAATTCGTCTTGCGAAGCGCCTCGAAAACGGAAAACCCTTTCGTCTAGCGGGTTTTTCGTCTTGCGAGGCATTCGTCTTGCGGGGCACCACTGTAGTTTATATTATTTTTATCCTGTTGGCTTCAAATTATAAGGCAGTTTAGAAATTTGTAAAGTAAATAGGTTAAAGAAGAATTGCAGACTGGTGTGGAAATGTGGTAAACTGAAGACTAGAAAAATAAGGAACAGAGAGAACCCCAAATTTGTCTATTCTTAGAAGGAGATAGAGAAATAGTACAAGGGAAAGGGAAAGAAGGGGAAAGCATGTATTGCTTTTGCTTAGGTGATGTAAATTCATGAATGAACCTGACATAAAATTGAATGCATGCTGCTATTTCACTAGCATTATCCAAGGTAACCTAGCAGATACTCCCACTTTTTAAGTACAAAGGAAAGTTTTTGTTCCTTGTGTTACTTTTCTGCCTGGTATTTCCAGGAAAACAAGTGATCATGCTTTCCTAGGAACGAGACTGAAATGTCAGCTACAAAGTAATAGCACTTACTAGCTGGCTCCCTCCAAGAATGACCCACATTTGCTTTTGAGGACTTTGGGTGGACTCCAAAATGCTTGAAGAGGAAGCAACAGCAACAACAAACTCATATCAGCACAGTGTTTGACTCTGTCAAGTGCTGGCTGTACCAAACTTATCCAGCTTGTTTCGGAAGGTAAAAAGTACAGATTTTCATTTAACAATTAGCATACTTTATGGACCTCAAATCTAAGCATCTCACCAGGCTACCGTTGACATTTACAGCAGTCAGAACTGCTTGGGGGATATAATGGGAATAAGCTCTTAGTTACAGACTGTTTTTCCAGCTAATTATTTATATTACGGTAGCAACCAGATACTGCAGCAGTCATTTGAGTGTCTGGCATATTTAGGCAGCCTCTTTGTACATGCCACACATCCTCTCAGACTAATTTCTTATACTGAGCCTGGGTGGGATTTTGGTTTTAAGCTAGAGATGTTTAGAGGTCAGGGTCACTGGTGCTCAATCCAAGACCTGCAGTCTTGTGGCGAATTAATACCTGCATTGGCAGAAAAATGCAGGGGCCCTGTTTGGGCTGCTCATCTTTTTTCTTGTTGCTTTTAAGCATTTTTATACCCTCCAACATTTCTCTGATGAAAATAGACATGTCCTATTCCATACCCTTCCACATTTCTCCAGTGGAAATAGGGATGTCCTAAGGAAAAGTAGGGGACGTGGGTGGCACTGTGGGTTAAACCACAGAGCCTAGGACTTGTCGATCAGAAGGTCGGCGGTTCGAATCCCAGCGATGGGGTGAGCTCTCGTTGTTCGGTCCCTGCTCCTGCCAACCTAGCAGTTCAAAAGCACGTCAAAGTGCAAGGAAATAAATAGGTACCGCTCCAGCGGGAAGGTAAACGGCGTTTCTATGTGCTGCTCTGGTTTGCCAGAAGAGGCTTAGTCATGCTGGCCACATGACCCGGAAGCTGTACGCCGGCTCCCTTGGCCAATAAAGCGAGATGAGCGCCGCAACCCCAGAGTCGGTCACGATGACCTAATAGTCAGGGGTCCCTTTACCTTTAAGGAAAAGTGGGACATTCTGGGATCAAATCAGAAACTGGCTTCTGTAAATACAGGACTGTCTCTGGAAAACAGGGACACTTGGAAGGTCTGGCTTTTTAATTGAGGGAAGCCTGCAGGGGGCAGCTTTCCCAGGTTTGAGAAAGACACCTGTTGAAACTCTTGGGATCTACTGCCAGTTGGTGTAGATAAGACATTTCTGAACTAGATGGATCAGTGGTCTGGTTTGGTATAAAGCAGTTTTCCAAGTTCCAATGTGAAGTGCATTTAGCACAATAGGACTGCTGCCTCCCAGGTATACAAGAAGCCACGTGCATTCATGTTCTAAGTAGTGATAAGCTGCAGAGCTGCAGGGGCCGCTTCTTTTGACGCCCCCATTACAACCCGCTTGTCAGACTCCCCCTGCGATCGGCAGTCGGAAGCATGACCTCTGGAAAGTGTATTGCCGTGCCTGATAATTAAAGCTTTCAGTGCTCCCACATTGTTCCCAGGAGTGAGGTTTTGCCAGGGGCAGCACTCGTCGTGAGGATGACACTAATTTGGTGCTTAATGCAGGCAACAACCATCGCATTTCCTTCCCTCCCCAGCAGCCAAAAGTCTCACAGAGCCTGTTTCTTTTTTTTCTCTTTCTTTTTCTTTTTGGTTCGTATCAGGTTTTCTGCCTCATGACAGTGAGCTCATTTCTCCCTCTCCCTTGTTTTAAATAGGAAAATAAACGCATTTATCTATCCTCTGGGATCTTTAAAAAGCAGTAGCTCCAATTAGCTTTCGTTATTGGCAATGGTAGAGGAGAGAGGGTCAAGCAGTGTCAGGTCAAGATCGCACCTGCTTTCCTTTTCTTTTCCTAATGCATAACATCAGTGAGGGAGGCACTGCAGGGAGGCAGAAAGAAAAGGCAGCTCTCTGCCCCTAGGAACTTACAATCTGAACGGATGTCAATAAATCTGGATGGCTTTAGGAGAGGATTGGACACATTTATGGAGGACAAAGCTATCAGTGGCTACTGGTCATGATGGCTCTGTTCTGCCTCCAATTTCTGGGGGCAATATGCTTTTGAATGGCAGTTGCTTGGAATCACAGGTAGGGAGAGCACTGTTGCACTCAGGTGCTGCTTGCCGGCTTGCCATGGCCATCTTTTTGGCCACTTTGGGAAGATGATGCTGGACCAGGTGGGCCATTGGCCTTGATCCATCAAGCTCTTCTTAAGTTTGCAGACAGGGTGGAGAGAAGTGAAGAGAAGGAGGAAAGGTAGCAAAGGATGGGTGGAAGGAAATGCAGGTACGTGCAAGCTCTTTAAAGTGGTCCTGACTGCAGATCATCAAGTATATAGCACATAGCTGTCAACGTTTTCCCCTTTTTAAAGGAAATTCCCTTATTCCGAATAGGATTCCTCGCAAGAAAAGGGAAAAGTTGACAGCTATGATATAGCAGTGAAGGGCAGGGTCAGAGGAGCAGCCAATGTGATATTTGTGCCTTTGTGAACTTAGCAAACATATCTATAAGTGTAGCCTCATTTCAGATATGGCGACAAATTTGTGATGGTTGGCGTGGAGACTGCTGCCATGATGGTTGTTCAAAGGATCTCTCCAAACTAGGTGAATGGGCATTAAAATGGCAAATGAGGAGTTTGTTTGTTTGTTTGCTCTTTTTGTTTCATTCCTTGCTTTGTTTCACTCTATTTTTCTTTTCTTGTTTGGCTATACATCTTATTAGAATGTATACATGTCCTATAAGGAAACTGGTTTTCTAAATTTGATTCTGGAAATTGGCAGAATCTGAGCTTTCCATAGATGTTTTGCTAAGTTTTTGCCCTGTTTCCTTCTGTTGGAAACATCTGTGACACAGCTCTGGCAGAAGCTGAATCTAAATTGTTCTGTTTCAGCAAGACTTTGATGTCTTGGAAACATTATTTTGATCCTGCCTATGGACCTTTCCCCCAAAGCCAATAAAAGTCAATAAATAGATGTCTTTCCATGGTGACATATTTCCCCCTTTATTGAACTAGTTCCAAAGTATTACGGCTCCATACAGAAGTGAATAAATACAGACCTTAGAAGTCACTTTGTGTGCATTTAAAACCCTTTCATTCCAGAAGCAAAGCAACTACCCATTCCATGATGAAAAGATAGCTTTTGTTTGAGTCAAGCTGTATAGACAATTGGCTACTATGTACAGAAGTGCTTTCAGTATTCCTTTATTGCTTTTAAGGGAATGTAATTGGTTTGGATTGAAAGAAATCTGATGCAATCAAATGCTTGGAGGAGCAGAAAATTCTTCTAGCAAAGTGGTAGCATAGACACTGTGGTACCCTGCAGATGATGTTGGACTCCAGTTCCCATAAGCCCCAGACAACATGGCCAGTGGACAGGGATGACAGGAGCTGTAGTCCAAGAACATATGGAGGACTGCAGGTTTCCCCCTGGGACAGGAGCAAGCTACCAGTAAACCACACCGAGCAAGTTGAAGTTAAGTCTTTATTAGCAAAAACAGGGTCTGCACAGGAGTATCGGGCCTAATGAGCACAGCAACTCATCCTTGGTAGGTCTTGCCCCCATAAAGCAGTTGCTGAGACTGGAGGTCTCCTCATCTCCACAGCTGCATACGTCCCCTCCTCTGCAGGGTTTTCCCCAAGCAATTGGAGACTGTGCCTGCATGAAGCTGACTTCTCCACTGCTCTCTTCATACCTCTCCTGGTTCTGGGACACCAAGGGGAGAGGAGCTTGCAGCAGGAGGGAGAGACACCCATGACTCTTCACCAGCCAGACTCATCTCTGCCCCTGGGCCTGCTTGCTCTCCTGCTTCAGCTTCTTACTCTGAGTCTGGACTTTTCTCTGCCACAGACTCTCCCCTCTCACTAAGCCCTGTTACCTCTTCAGCTTCCAACACCTCTTCCCAATCTTCTCCCTCTGACCACTCATCATTGTCCCACCACCATTCCCCTGGCTGTGAGTCTTCTACCCTTAGGGCTTCCCCAGCTGGTTCCTCCCACTATTCCTCTGTGTCCAGCCAGTCTGTGACACCCAGGGCTGCTCTAGCACATGCTTATGCACAAGGGGAAGAACATCTTCAGAATTAGTTTCACTGCTCTCATGCAGCACTCAAACCTGAAGTATAAAACAGCCTTTGCAATCGAATATGTTTAAATCAGGAGCTTAACTTGTATTAGGACATTATTTATTGTGGAAGCCGATACTAGGGTGTGGGTGGGTGTGGAGGTTTTATATAGTTTTGAAGACTGCCTTCACCAGTCTCATTAGAAAGAATATCTGATGGCTTATCCTTTAGAAGATATAATGAAATTAAAGTTCTTGGAACAAGCAGGTCTTCGCCGTGCTTTATTGGGGCCCAAACTTTCAATACTGCCTTGCAGTGCATCAAAGTAATTGCCAGTTGCTTCTGCTCAGGTTTGTGAAACATTTGGTTTGGTTTAGGAAATGTTTTCAAAAGTAATAGATAACTTGGCCATGGTGAAGATGATGAAATCAGATAAACCAGGCACAAGACTAGTGGGGGGAAATAAATAGTGGCTGCTAACACTATATAGAGGTACTTAACTGGACTAAATAATGTTGAACAGCTGTACATGTTTTTGAATGCAGTGTCAGCATTGCCCTTGAGCCAGTGCCACCGACTGGACTCATCCACTTCAGCCCCACTGGGCTAGGCGAGCTGGGTAGCACTTCCAGAGACCACCTTCTGCACAGGAACAGGTCAAAGTGCTGTGGACTCACAGCTTAGAGTTGTGAGCACCGGATTCACTTCCACAAGACAGTCGTCGCACAGCAGAGTACAGCAGAGTATAGCAGAGCATAAACGACTTGGAGAGCAGCTCTGTAGAATATCTTCTTTATTCTATCTACAGCTATAATACACAACTATATACAGAGCTAAATGAGGTCTAAGCATAATGAATGCTGAACTGCACTGAGTGCCTGCAGCTGCTCTTAGCAGCAACCTTATCTATACACACGATCTCGAACACTCAGTCTCTCTCTCTCTCCGATACACTGACTGACTGACTGACTGATGTTAGGCTGGAGCGGAATAAGTAGAGAGCAGAAAACCGCCCCTCCTCTCTGGAGAATCAGCAGAGAACATCAGGAGATTCTTGGATATGGGAGGGGTGAAATCTCCTCACGCAGAACATTAGTTAGCATATTTTTCGCTCTATAGGACGCACCCGATCATAGGACGCACCTTGTTTTAGAGGGGGAGAACAAGAGAAAAAAATTCTCCCCGTCTCTGCTCAGCGCCCCTTCAGCGAAGTGGCAGGAGAAACGGAGCCCCTTCCATTTCTCCTCCATCTTCACGCGAGTTCCCACTGCGCTCTAAAGGCTTCAGGGATAGCTGCCTGAAGCACCGACCCCTCTCGCTCTCCAGGCTTCAGCGAAAGCAACGCGAAGCCTCAGGAGTGCGGAGGGAGCGTTCCCTCTGCGCTTCGGAGGCTTCGCATTGCTATCGCTGAAGCCTAGGAGCCTGCCTTCGCTCCACAGGACGCACACACATTTCCCCTTAATTTTTGGAGAGGAAAAAGTGTGTCCTATAGAGCAAAAAATACGGTAAGTATTAGGCTGTTGAAAGAATTTTGCAGTTTATTACATTTCACTTTCACAAAATTCCCTAACCAAGGACAGGGAACCTATGGCCCTCCAGATTCCCATCATCCTTGACAATCAGTCATGATGACTGATGGGAGTTGGAGTCCAGGAACGTCTGTAGAACCACAGGTTCTGCATCCCTGGTATTAAGCCTTATCCCCAAACCTGCAGTTAAGTTTTCTGCCTAGATAAGATTTCTAACTGAGGAAACAACATCCACCCATAAGTCACTGAACAACTTAATTTCCTGCCTTGAAACCTATTTCTTGCTGCTTCCCAGCTTAAATAAATATACATGTATTTTGCAAGTATAAATGGATGCCCTTAATTTTAACAATTCACAGCTACGAAATACGTGAATTATTAAAGTGAAGGGCATTCAACTTTTTTTTGCCAGGCTTGCTTTCCCTAAGCTTTTGCAGCAGTCAAAACCTTTATTAAGGCAAAGAGACTAGACAATGTAGCATCTTAGCATAGTCACAAATGGGACGGGGAGTTTAAATATGTACTGTCTTCTGCTGCTCCTACAAGGGTCAGTTTCTGGAACTTTTGGGGACACCGCTTCTGCATCTTGATTTCTTTTCAGGTCCGTGCAAGCTAAAATCGAAATCAAAGCCAAATCTTTTGTTGTTGTTCTGCTTCTTAAGCAGCAATGAAGTATTTGTCCTTGATATGTGTCCAGGTGATCATAGGCCAAAGATGCGAAGGCAGCTGTGGCGTTTGCCCTCCTAGGTGTGTGACATCATACTGGGTTCATAAGAAAAGGGTTAACTAATTGTAAAATGACTAACCAAGGGGAGGAGTTAGAGTTAGAGTTAGGGTGGTTGAGAAGTCAGTCTGGAGTTAGAGATGAGACAGAGAGGATAAGTCTGTGGGTTGGGCTAGTCTGATGTGAGAGAGTGAGAGAATCTGTTAAGAGGAGTCAGTCAAACAGTTGATATACTCAGAAGGTATTAGGAAGGTATAGGCTGGTAAAGAAACTAAAGTTAAGAAACTGACAGGAATATTATCTGAGAAACCATAAACTTGTTAATGCTTACAAAATAAACTTGTTTATTTGGTTCAATTTTAACAACTGTCTGGACTCAGTGTTTTACCCGAGAGTAACGGGTTGGTGGCAGCGGGGAAGCAAGCACAGTGGTGGCACAGGGATCACTAGACCGTTAAACGTCAGGGGGCCCTGTGTGATCGCCACAACAGCCAAGAAGATTCATGCCCTATCTGGAGACTTTGAATTTTGACACACACAAAAAAAGTCCATTACACACCTGAATTGTGTCTGGTTTTATTTCCACCCTCAGCCCCTTAATTTAGTCTGGCTTCCTGAACTAAAAGTATTTCACATGTTTGCTGCGTGCTCCCAGGCATCCCAGCATTTGTTTCCGCCCTCAGTGAAAGCTTCCCTCAACATACACAGGAGTCTATTGTGCATAGACCTGCCAAGGCTACTGTGTTGTCCCCTCCATTTCCATGGCTATGGAGGGTCTCTCTCTCTCTCTCTCTCTCTCTCTCTCTTATGTCACAAGACCTTCCAGCTTGGGTGCCAAGCAATCCTCAAAATGGACCATGGGCTTTGCTGAAAAATAAACACATTTTAAACTAACCATTGCCTCCCGTTTAACCTTTTTTTAAAAAAAGAAGAAAGAATCAGCCTTAGCCATCTGTTTCATAGTACCTTTGAAGGTGCACTTGAGTCTCCTTCCCCAATTTTAAATAAAATAATTATATGATCTGGACAGGCCTAAGGAAATGTTGACCTCTCGTCTTCATTTGATTTCTTTATTTCTTTTTTGTTTGCTTTGAGCTTTTTATTAATTTTCCAATAAAAACATGCAATTCATATATCAAATCACAATCCAATAAAAATAAAAAACCAAAATAAAAAAAATCAAATTGTCTTCCAAATTATAATCTTAAATTTATGGCTTCCCACAGTCTGAATTTCGAAGTGTATCCAAATCTCATTCCTGCCTCTCATCTCTCATCAATGTTTTCATATTTCCGTATCTCGGTTTTATCTTTCCAAGCTTGTCTCTGGCTCTGCGATCCTCTTGATTCATTTATTTCTAATTTGTAAATAAACGTTGTTCTGTGGCTTTCATTGTTTTTTTTTTGCAAGCTGCCTTGTGGTATCCAGTGGTGCCTTGCAAGACGGAAAGAATCCGTTCCGCGAGTCTCTTTGTCTAGCGGTTTTTTCGTCTTGCGAAGCAAGCCCGACGGCTTAGCGGATTAGCGCTATTAGCGGCTTTTAGCGGCTTATCGGCTTAGCAGATAAGCAGATAAGCGGCTTAGCGGCTTAGAAAAAGGGGGGAAGGGAAAAAACCCCGCAGGAACTCGCAAGACATTTTCATCTTGCGAAGCAAGCCCATAGGAAATTCGTTCTGCGAAGCACCTCCAAAACGGAAAACTCTTTCGTCTAGCGAGTTTTCCGTCTTGCGAGGCATTCGTCTTGCAGGGCACCACTGTACTTTCTTTTATCTTTCCTGAATCTTCCAACAAGATGTGTTGTTGTTGTTTGTTAACAAGTGATGGAAGATGAGCTAATAAAGCTTCCTTCCCACCTCCCCTCCTTCTTCCCTAACTAGGAGAGTCTGCCAGCCTCATTATGGAAGAGCACAATGGCTCTGCAGAGAGTCCCCAGCTGAACCAAGGACGGCATGTTGCCATTAAGTGTGGGTGGCTGAGGAAGCAAGGAGGCTTTGTGAAGACTTGGCACACGCGCTGGTTCGTTCTTAAAGGGGAGCAGCTCTATTACTTCAAAGATGAGGACGAAACCAAACCCTTGGTAAGTACAAAGCAAGAGGGTGCAAGGTGAGGTAGAGGGGTGGGTAATAAGGGACCGATGGGAAAGGGGCAGAAACTTGTTTGAGCTCTTATATGCTCCAGGCACAAGAATGGCTACCAACCTGATTGTGATGTGAAAGCATTTGGCTTTGTAAGAGAGAGGGAGCTGAACCACCCTCTCCTTTGGTCCAGCTCACCCAGAACGTTTTGGTATGGAATTCCATCAGAGAAGGATGTTGGGAGTCTGTCACAGACAGCTTCTGTGCCAATGTCCAGCATAAGATTTATCATTTTACAGTCATACCTCTTGTTACGTTTGCTTCAGGTTAAATCTTTTCAGGTTGCATCTCGCGGCGACCCGGAAGTACCGGAAAGGGTTACTTCTGGGTTTTGTCGCTTGCGCATGCACAGACGCTCAAAATGATGTTGCGCGCATGCGCAGAAGCGGCAAATCGCGACCCGCGCATGCCCAGATGCGGGTTGCGTTCTGCTCATGTTGCAAATGGGGCTCCGGAACGGAACGGATCCCTTTCACAACCAGAGGTACCACTGTACATCTTAATCATAAAACTCCAAAATCTTCTACCACTGTGGGCAGTGGTCTCAAGTCAAAGAAGCAAGAAAGGAAAAAGAAAATGTAGAAATTTCTTATGAGTGGGGGTGGTGTGGTTATGTGTTGCTTCCTAAATAATAGTGAGAAGGAAGTTGGGCATTTATTTTGTTAGTGCAAAGTATAGATTTCAGAGAAGTTCAAGAAGGAGCTGAAGGAGTCCTGATTCTTTGCTAACTGGTCTGGAAGGTTGGATGTTTTCCCCATTCTCCAGCAACCATTGCCTTAATGCAGGGACAGATTTTGGTCTAACATTACATCTCTATGTCTCCAGGGAGATCAGACGTCTGCAATGTGTTTTGATGACCAAAAAACCAGATAAAGATATTTAGCCACTAACTTGGTGAGCTCCTGATTATTCCCCAATAATAGAAAATGTATGACCTTGAACTCTGGTTTCCATTTGGGGATGCAGAGTTGATCTAGGTGCTGGTTTTAACCCTTAAAGCCCTATACGGCCTAGGGTGTATAGGATGTATAGGCTGTATAGGCCGTATGATGTATGGAAGTGAGAGCTGGACCATAAAGAAGGCTGATCGCCGAAGAATTGATGCTTTTGAATTATGGTATTGGAGGAGACTCTTGAGAATCCCATGGACTGCAAGAAGATCAAACCTCTCCATTCTGAAGGAAATCAGCCCTGAGTGCTCACTGGAAGGACAAATCCTGAAGCTGAGGCTCCAATACTTTGGCCACCTCATGAGAAGAGAAGACTCCCTGGAAAAGACCCTGATGTTGGGAAAGATGGAGGGCACAAGGAGAAGGGGACGACAGAGGATGATATGGTTGGACAGTGTTCTCAAAGCTACCAGCATGAGTTTGGCTAAACTGTGGGAGGCAGTGGAAGACAGGAGTGCCTGGCGTGCTCTGGTCCATGGGGTCACAAAGAGTTGGACAACGACTAAACAGCTAAACAACAAGAACAACTTTGAGTAGGTACCTGTATAAATATAGATTTTATCATCATCATCATCTTCATTATTATTTGTGTCCCCTTGGCTCACTACCTCTGTGCTGTGGAGCCACCTGTATTGCCCTAAATCCCCGGGGCTGCTTAATGCTTTACAAGCTGTTTTTTACTATGATGAAAAAGCCAGGCATCAGTGTTCTTAAATCAAGTACAGGGGACCTATGGCCCTCCACATGCTGGACTCCACCTTCAGTCAGCCCCAGCCAGCATAACCAATAACCAGGGGTGATGGGAATTGTCATCCAGCAGCATCTGGGAGGCCACAGCTTCTACATCCCTATCTTGAATGAAATTCAGAATTTGGTACCAGACCCTCCACTGTGAAACATACTGACATACAAGAGGAGTGTGCACAGCTCTGGGAGGGTTGCACTGTGCCAACCCTTCCCCCTCCTTGCATAACGAAGAATGATAATGCTTTAATATTACTAAACACAAGAGACTCCCCACAGCTCATGTACTGTTTATTGGTCAGAGAGGAGCTCTCTCTTTCCACCTGTCCTTGAAGTCTCTTGAGGACTGCTAAGCAAAATAAAAGTGTGATCTATTGAAGAAGCAGGTAAGGTTATAAATAGTGTTTGCTTTCTTGCTCCAGAGAAAGTGGTAAAAATCTACTAATATAAAAGAGCAAATGAATGCAAGTCAACTCTAGAATGAATGCTGTGATAAGAATGGGTTCCAATTCATTTTTCTTTATCCACATGGGAAACGATCCATTCTTAGCATCCTGGGTTGTCTTATAGTTGTGTATCCCTCCCTGAGGTTGTTTGCATTTTGTCTATGTGCCAGCTTTGAAGGTCAAGCATCCAGCCAAAGAGATCGACCAACATTCAGCGCCCTAAAAGTTTCATAATGCAACCGTTGTTTGACTGTTGTTGACTTGCAGGCGTTTCGCACTTGCGGCTTTGTTGTTGACTGAAACGGGCAGCTTCCCAATGTGTCTGGGTGGGCAGTGTCTCAATTTTAGAGCTAGGAGGAGGAGACGGGCAGTGGTGCCACCACCACGCAACGATGCATTCTTGTGGCCATTTCTAAAATACTTCCAGGATGAATGTTCACACAGAGAGTTTTTGCAGTTGGTTAAGAAAAGAGCTGCACAAGAACGAACGCTGCTGGCGTGAAGGAGGAATGTAGGTGTGGCTCACACACATGTTAGCAACCATTTTACTTCTCTGCTCTCTAATTAGTAGTGGATTGTGGGGTGGGCAGTAGTGCTCACTTGCCCATGCCATCACTGCGTACTGTTTGTAAGTAATTTTTATGTGATTTTACAAGTGTAAAATTATAACAATATCAAATACATACCCAGGTTTAGAGATTCTTCTTCCCTCCATCCCTTCCATGGGTCCTATTGTCATCTTTTTCAACTGCATATTATTTCATCATCCATATTTTAAATCTCTCCATAGTATCCGATGTATTTGTTACCTTACAAGTGTTGTTAAAATCCTGCTAATGTTTTCATTTGCTTACAGTGGCCTCTTAAATAAATTATAAATCTTTCCCATTCTTTCTTAAAACTTTGGTCTTCTTGGTTCCTGAGCCTTCCGGTCAGTTTTGCCATTTTGGTGTAGTCCAACAGCTTAGTTTGCCATTCTTCTCTGGTAGGGACTTTATCTTCTTTCCATCTCTGGGCTAGTAGCATCCGTACAACCGTCATTGCATACATAAAAAGTCTTTTCTGTTCCTTTGGAATCTCGGTATCTACAATTCCTAATTAAAAAAATGCTTCTGGTTTCTTTATAAAGGTTATTTTAAACATTTTTTTCAATTCGTTAATTATCAGTTCCCAGAATGCTTTTGTTACCTTACACATCCACCACATATGATAAAAGGTACCTTCTTTTTCTTTACATTTCCAACAAATATTTGTACTTGTCTTATACATTTTTGCTAATTTAGTCGGAGTCAGATACCACTTATACATCATTTTCATATAATTCTCTTTCAATGTACAACATGCCAAAGAATTCAAATCTGTTTTCCATAACCTTTCCCAATCAGAAAGTTGCTCCTCCACATGCAGCTGCTGGGTGACCTTGGGCTAGTCACATTTCTCTGAAGTCTCTCAGCCTCACTCACCTCACAGAGTCTTTGTTTGAGGAAGGGAAAGGAGAATGTTAGCCACTTTGAGACTCCTTCGGGTAGTGATAAAGCAGGATATCAAATCCAAACTCTTCTTCTTCTCTTCTACTGCGTCAGAGAGGGGAGGTGCTCAAGCTGGTGTGGTGCAAAGAGACCATTGGGAGCCCTGGGTCAGCTCTTCCAGTGTTTTTGCACTGCGCTGACCATCACTGCCTCTTGTAGGCATGAATTCAAACTATGCATCATATGTGTGATGGACATATGTGAACCAGGCCTTGGTCTAATAATTCCCACTTTTGAAGAATCATCCATTTTCTATTACAATGTGTAATGGCCCTATTCTTTCCAAAATCTTGTCGTGCAAAGTTTACTTACTAGCTTCAGCTTCCATCTATGATTCCTTGCAGTTCTTACCTATGTAGGTTTCTAAGAGCTCCCCTGAAATGGTTAAAAATCCAAACCCCGGGAAGCAGAGTAATCTTGGACTTGGTACAATTCACATTCAGTTTACAGTAGCATTAAGAAGCCCCACAGGCTTAAATTTGGATGGGTGCATAAAAATTGTGCGACAAAGCCTCTGAAGGGATGTTCAGTTCCAAAGTGCTGTGATTGTTATGGTACTTAAATGCCACATCCGAATGTTGCATTGCTGACTTGAGCCCACTGTTGATTAAAAGTGCATAATCTGCTCCTAAAATTAATCTGCAGTTCACCAGATGTCCTTATGCGAGGAGCCTGCCTTTTAGGTACAAAGCAGGTTTTTGGCAAAACATGCACTTTCCATCTAATCTAATTTGCGTAAAAAATTCATTAGCAGACAAGTCCATTTAAGACATCTGTTAGTAGTTAATGGGGAACAACCACCAGAGTTCAGCTGAGTTTTAATTAAAATAATTTAAAACTTCTAATGGATCTGTAAAATAGAAATTAATGTGATAATTACATTAATTACATGAATCAAAATGGAGCTGGATAGATGGGGAAATCCCTAGCAGCCCTAATTATAGGAGAAAATAAGCTTTCTTGCAGTCATATATATATGAAAGTTCCACTGTGTACTGTTGGACTTACTGACAGGCAAATGTACATCAGATTGCATTCTCAGGGTTCAATGAAGCATGATGCAAGAGACCTGTAATTTGCATCTTCTGCCTCCTGGTGGATGGGGTGTGTGTTCAGGAAAGGGGTTTAAGCATCTCCCCTCTGTACCATTTTCCTCAATTGACCCCCCCCCCAAAAAAAAGCTGCTACTTTTTTCGTGGCAGGAAGGTGAAACTTACTTGTACCCATAAGATAATTATACTTTTTTGTCGACTGAGCAAAACTTCAGGTGAAAGTTTTAGGCAACATCCGCACAATACATTTTAAAGTAGTATCACACCACCTTAGACAGTCATGGCTTTCCCCCAAATAATCTTGGGAGCTCTCATTTGTTAAGGGTGCTAAGAATTCTTGGGAAAGCCCTAGTCTCCCCACAGAGAGTGGTCTATCAAGCAATCCTTCCTCCCAAGGAATTCTGGAAATTGTAGTTCTGGAAGGGGGAAAGTGTGGGATAACGCATGATTTGACACAACATCACCTAACCTCTCTGCAAACGTATCAGAATGGATGCTCATTAAGTAGCCAACCTCATCTTATCTCCCCTGCAAACAAATTGGAATGAATGTCCAATAAACAGGCCATCTGGAAATGCATTAAAGTTCACAGGTTCAAGTCTTGCTCGTATTCAACAGAGGGGTGAGGCTAGAAGAACCAGCTGCCTACTTCGCTGTTTAGGAGCTCAGATGAAGTCTAAGTATTATCAAACCAACGTCTGCTGTTTCTGGGAGCTTTCCTTGGTCCTGAACAGCCAAGCTTAAGCCTTGATACCTTCCTTATGTCACTGGGCAGCTTCTCCTGCAGATCAGTCCCCTTCAGCCTTGCACTGGCCCCCATGGACTTTCAGCTTGGCATGAACAGGTCAGTGGAACCCTCTTCCCATGTTGCAAACAATCAATATTCCTACTGACCCACCTGACAGCCTTGTTGGTGTATTGTGCAGAATACTTGGTTGGGACATGAGGGGTTTCTGGTCTGAATTCTTGCTTAGGCATGAAGAAGATAATGGTTAGCCTAACCTACTTCACATAGCAATTCCAAGTATGTCTACTTGGAGATAAGCCCCAATGTGTTCTATGGAGCTTACTCTTAGGTTAGCATGTATGGGATTGCCTCCAAATGATACACAAATTATGAATTTGTTTAATAATAATATTCTCAATAAGTACTACTGAATAATGCTGTAGTTCAGCAAGTTTCCTTGAAAGATCTGTTGCCTCCTTGACTCTGGTGAAAAAATATAATTGAACCCTCTCCCCCCCCCCCAAATCACTGTGATAAATGAAGCAACAGTTTGGATATATGAATAGTAGAGCTCAGAACATTTGCCGAAGGTCACAAATGGAGCTGATTGCCTGCAATTGCAAACCTGCTGGTTCTTTTTCTTATTCTAGTCACTTCTCCTCTTTGAATGTTTATCTTGTAATCTATTTCCCCCCATGGCTTTTGACTCTGTGCATAAAAGCAGTTGAAGGAAGACATTGCTCTCCAAGAAATGCAAGGTCAAGTTCAACATACAGCACACAAGCCAGAGACCCGTTTCAGATTTAGATCATCTATCTGCTATTGAAAGTGAATTCCTATTTCTGGAAACATTCTGAATCAAAAGATAGGGGTGGAGTGGGACATTCAGCTTCTAACATGCCATTTATTTTTATTTTTAAAGAAGAAGCACGTTTCTCAAAAGAGAATTTTGCTCCCACTTCCACTCCATTTGTACTTGGAATGAAACCACGTGTGGCTGAAGGCCAGGTTATATCACTAAACACAAACGTCAGGAAGTGGATGCACATGTTGCAGCTGGTCACATGTTGAAAGAGATGTGTGGCTGCTTCACCATGCACCTGGCTTCAAGGTCAAGCTCTTCTCTACCCAGGTGTGCCACGATTCTGAAAGCTCCAAACACAATCAGGAAGGGCAAGGTCACTTCAGGTGAGAGAGCTGACCAGAATGAGCATGTGGCGCCTTTGGAAATTCGGGTGCATCGCCTGCATGATTCAGGGTTAGGGATTTGTCAATTTCATTTTCTTGCTTTTTGAATTTCCATTTCTCCACATTTCCACACTAGCTTCTGATTATTATTATTATTATTATTATTTTAAAAAAAGCAAGTCCCCAGGAAACTTTGCCAGTATTTCAGTGGGAATCGATCTTAATATATATACATGCAATTTTGCCTAATACATACTGTTATGTACTGAGTTGAATAGGATCCAAACTGCAGCAGTCTGATTGGTCCTAGAACAATAGGCTCCAAAAGGCAGCAGTCTGATTGGTCCTAGAACAATAGGATTCAGAATGCAGCAGTCTGATTGGTCCTAGAACAATGCAGCAGTATGATTGGTTAGCAGGAACCACCCAATCATGCTCCAGATAGAAGTGAATCCACAACCTGATTGGCGTACAGTAGAATCCTGGAATTAGCCAATCGTGTGCAGCCCATTGTGTAAATAATGTATATAAAGCAGATACTTTGAGGGGACATTCATTCATTCCTCCTCACCACTATGAGCTGAATAAAGAGCATGAAATCACTTTGCGACTCTGAGTATATTTCACTGGCGACGAAGGTGGGATCCCGCTGAGCTGACTGCCACACACAGCACCGCAGCACCGCCACCTGCCGCACCGCTGCCTCGCACCGTGTATCCAGGCTTCAGCTCCGGGACACAAGGAACTCAGAATGGCAACTGACAGCAGCTTCTCGCCATTCAACCCAGCATCTGGAGACTGGGAAGCGTACGCCTCCCGTTTCACCTTCCTCCTAGAAGCCAAAGGGGTCACCGATGAAGAAGACGCCAAGAAGAGGGCAATATTCTTCAGCGTCTGCGGAGAGG
Source organism: Podarcis erhardii (assembly GCF_964252035.2). Taxonomy (NCBI): domain Eukaryota; kingdom Metazoa; phylum Chordata; class Lepidosauria; order Squamata; family Lacertidae; genus Podarcis; species Podarcis erhardii. The sequence continues at coordinate 66,290,625 of NC_138512.1, read as the reverse complement.
AGACATTTGAAATCGCCCGGGCTCTCCTTGCGCCTGAAGACGTCGCTACTGTTCCATACAAAACAATAATGGAACAGCTGAAGGGGCACTTTTCGCCACAGCCCTCAGTGGTGGCTCGTCGAAATGCCTTCTACGCAAAGCGGCAAGCCCCTGGGGAAACCATAACTGGGTTTGTGACCTCTCTCCGCCAAGCTGCCCGGTTCTGCAACTTCTCAGAGCTGGAGAACATGCTTCGTGACCGCCTCGTCGGTGGCCTGAAGGATGAGAAGCTGCAACGACGCCTCTACGCTAAGAAGAACCTAACGTTCCAGGTCGCTCTGGAGGAGGCCCTGGCAACGGAAGCTGCTGAGAGGTCGACGCAAGAGGCACGGCTGAGCCAGCCGTCCCAACCGAGGGTCCACCACGAAGACCTCACCAACGACTCGGGATCCGACAGGGAGGAGGTGCACCGAGTACAGCAGCGCACTCAAGCAGCCCACATACCACAGCTGCCTCGACGAGAAGGAGGGAACTGCGCAAGCTGTGGAGAAAGTCACGAGAGGAGGACCTGCCGTTTCCGCAACGCAGAGTGCAGGCAGTGCAGAAAATTGGGACACATCGCCCGGGTGTGTCGGGCTCGGCCCACCCGAAGCCAGGCATCAGATGACCAATCCAAGAGCCCCAGGTCCCGGGGCCCAACGCACCAAGGCAACTCGACGGAGCTCACAGACTTCCAGGTATACCAGTTGCCCCACCCCAACGTAGAGAAAATTTATGTAGAGGTACAGATAGAGGGGGCCCCATGCCGCATGGAGCTTGACACGGGTTCAACTCTATCCATAATCTCGGCAAGGACCTTAAGGAAACTGTGTCCTACTGGGGGTCCCAAACTCAGGCCGGCCCCATTCACCCTCCGGGACTTCCAGAAACGTAAGGTCCCCACAATGGGGGTGGGGACCTTCAGGGTGCAATACCGAGGGCGGACGCGACAACTGGACTTGCTTGTGGTCAAGGGCCCCTACATTAGCTTACTGGGGTTGGCATGGTTTGGACCACTGGGACTAGCCATCACCGGGGTGAACCACATGAGCTTACAAGTGGACGTGGACGCCATATGCAAGGAGTTTCCGGGGGTTTTCGATGGGAAATTGGGACAGTATACGGGCCCCCCCATTGCTCTACAGCTTGACCCCGCAGTACGACCAGTCAGGCTCAAGGCCCGCCGGGTCCCATTCGCCCTGAAACCCCGTATAGACGAGGAATTGGACCGACTCGTGGAGCAAGGAGTGCTGGAGCCGGTGCCTAATGCCCCCTGGGAAACCCCAATCGTCACACCCGTCAAGCCTAATGGTTCGGTCCGCATCTGCGCAGACTACAAATGTACCATAAACAAGGCCCTCATGGCCCATGCATACCCAGTGCCAGTGGTCAGCCATGTCCTTGCCACCCTGGCTGGGTCGAAAATTTTTGGCAAGCTGGACTTGGCCCAAGCATATCAACAGCTGCCAGTAGATGAGGCCACAGCAGAGGCACAGACGATTGTGACGCACAGAGGAGCGTTCAGGGTAAAGCGGCTGCAATTCGGGGTCAGCGTGGCACCAGGCATATTCCAGAATCTAATGGACTCTCTCCTTAAAGGGATTCCTGGTGTCACCCCCTTCTTTGATGATGTGTTGATTGCCGGGCCCACACCAGAGGAGTTTGAGGACCGCCTCCGCACTGTTCTGCACCGTTTCCAGATGGCGGGTCTCAAGGTGAAGCGGGAAAAATGTCTACTAGGAGTGCCTCAAGTGGACTTTCTGGGATTTATGGTGGATGCAGAAGGGGTTCACCCGACTGGGGACAAGGTACGGGCCATTTGTGATGCCCCAGCGCCCAAGAACAAGACTGAACTTCAGGCCTTCTTGGGATTATTGAACTTTTACCATTCCTTCCTTCCCCACAAGGCGGCGGTAGCGGAGCCCCTACACAGACTCCTGGACAAGCGGGCCCCTTGGGTGTGGGGCCAGCGCCAGGAGGCCGCATTCCAGGCAGTCAAGGACTTGCTTGTCTCAAACTCGGTCTTGGCACACTTCGACGAGAGGCTGCCGGTGGTGCTAGCATGCGACGCCTCGCCCTATGGCATCGGCGCTGTCCTGGGACACCAACTCCCGGATGGAAGAGAGGTACCGGTAGCATACTTTTCCCAGACACTCAACGAAACCGAGCGGAACTACTCGCAAATCGACAAGGAGGGTCTGGCAATCGTGAAGGGAGTAAAAAAATTCCATGATTTCTTGTACGGGCGGCCCTTCACCGTGGTGACTGACCACAAGCCGTTGCTTGGCTTGTTTGCCCCCGAAAAGCAGACCCCCCAAGTGCTGTCTCCTCGCGTCCTCAGGTGGTCAATTTTCCTTGCCAGCTACCAGTATGCACTGATTCACCGCCCTGGAAAGGCGATGGGCCATGCAGACGCCCTCAGCAGGCTACCACTACCGGAAACAGGCCCCGACCCAGCACCTGCACAAGAGGTTATGAGCCTGGAGCTGCTTCCTGACCGCCCCATTCAGGCACAAGAAGTTGCACACCATTCCAAGAAAGATAGGGTCATCTCCCGGGTCCTGGACTGGGTGTGGAGGGGATGGCCCAGCCGCAGCCCCGGGCCAGAATTCGCCGGCTACACAACCCGCAAACATGAACTGTCAGCCCACAAGGGGTGCCTGTTATGGGGAAGCAGGGTCGTTGTTCCCCAGCCCCTCCGCAAAAGGGTCCTCACAGCCCTACACGAGACACACCCAGGGGTAGTAAGAATGAAGGCCCTTGCCAGGAGTTATGTGTGGTGGCCAGGGATCGACGGAGAGATAGAGGCCTGGGTCAAACACTGCCAGGCCTGCCAGGAATCCCGCCCAGATCCCCCAAGGGCCCCAGTCCAGTCCTGGGAGTCCGCCTGAGCACCATGGTCACGCCTGCATGTGGACTTCGCTGGCCCCTTTCAGGGGAAAACATTCTTCATAGTGGTGGACTCCTACACCAAATGGCTGGAAGTCGCACTGGTACCGTCCACTTCTACGTCCGCAGCCATCCGGGTACTACGCAGGCTGTTTGCAACCCACAGGCTCCCTGACACTCTCGTCTCAGACAACGGGACTGCATTTACATCAGGAGAATTTCAAACCTTCACAGTGCAGAACGCCATCCGCCACATCCGTTCGGCGCCATTCCACCCTGCCACCAATGGCCAAGCAGAACGCATGGTGCGGACCACCAAGGACACCCTTCGCCGCATGACGCAAGGGGATTGGGAGTACCGCCTTGCCACATTCCTTCTAGCACAGCACAGCACCCCCAGCTCAACGACTGGCCGGAGCCCCGCTGAACTACTAATGGGTCGGCGCCTTGCAATCAGATTGGACCGCCTTCACCCCGATAGAGCTCAGGATGAGGTAGTGGTGGGGGAAGGCAGGAACCCCCGGACCTTCGAGGCCCAGGACCCAGTGTACGCAAAGAATTTTGGGGCAGGCCCTGCATGGGTACCTGCCACAGTCACCAGGGTCACGGGCCCCGTGTCGTACGAGGTGCTAACAGATGGGGGGCAATGCTGGCGCCGCCACTGCGACCAGATACGGCGACGATTCCCGGGAGAAAACCAGGAGGAGGAGGACAGGTCAGAGGAGTCCCAAGGGAACAGTGGGGCAGTGAGGCCCATAGAGCAGCAGGGGCAAGCAGGAGAGGCAGAATCAGTAAATACAGAGAGGACCCGCGAGGCCGAAAGGACACCGGAACCAGAACCACGACTGAGCGAGCCGGTTGCGCCAGACCAAACAGCCCCATCCTTGGAACACGAGCCAGAACCTGAACCCCGGACCAGGGAACACCCCAGGCCGCAACGCACACGTAGGCCACCGGCGTACCTTGAGGACTATGAATGCGACCTTCCGGGCAGGACTGGAACTTAGAGGGGAGGGGTGTTATGTACTGAGTTGAATAGGATCCAAACTGCAGCAGTCTGATTGGTCCTAGAACAATAGGCTCCAAAAGGCAGCAGTCTGATTGGTCCTAGAACAATAGGATTCAGAATGCAGCAGTCTGATTGGTCCTAGAACAATGCAGCAGTATGATTGGTTAGCAGGAACCACCCAATCATGCTCCAGATAGAAGTGAATCCACAACCTGATTGGCGTACAGTAGAATCCTGGAATTAGCCAATCGTGTGCAGCCCATTGTGTAAATAATGTATATAAAGCAGATACTTTGAGGGGACATTCATTCATTCCTCCTCACCACTATGAGCTGAATAAAGAGCATGAAATCACTTTGCGACTCTGAGTATATTTCACATACATTATTGCAAACAATCCCCCCCCCATATTATGAATTTTGGATGCTATTTTCACTTAAATGTGCATTTTATGCACTTTCCCTAGCATATGCTTTTCTGTACACATTACTTCGTTGGAAAAATGCATTCCAAAAGTCAGAGTACAAATTTTGAAGGATGACACTTTTTCAGTTCTTGTTTTGTTTCAGAAACTGTGAAATTCAGTCAGTTTGTTTTTAAATGTTAACTGAATCAAATACCTCTCCTGTCACTATTCAGGGTGCTAAATGTCACCTATAAAGTCCTACATATCTTATGGCCAGAAAGAAATATCAGAGCAATACCTTCTCCCAATTTAGTAAGCATAGAATGAGAGGTTTGGTTCTGTCTCTTGTCTCCTAAGGACTGAAGGCACGATGCTGGGCCTTTGCCATTTGCTTTCTAAATCGCTTCTAGTTGAGACCCACTGGAATCTCTGTCTCTGCTTGCTGTTTAGAAATGAGTGAAGATATTTCTCGTTTGGCAGCTTTAGGATGGAGAAAGCACAATTGAAATCTGGGCTCAGGTACAATCTCAAATGGCTCCTCTATGACCTGATGGGGCCACAGCCAAATATGGTGCAAGTGAACAAGACTGGAATGGGGAATCTGTTAGCCTCCAGATGTTATTAAATTCCCATCATCCCTGTCTATTGACCATGGTTGTTGTGGGTGATGGAGAGTTGTGCTCTTCCAGAAGTTGTTGGACTACCAAGTTCCTGAACCCTTACCTAACCTGTAGAGAACAGTACATGCCCTGCTTTACTTTGAAGGGGAAAAAATGAAGTCATAGAATTCCAGTTAGCAAGGAGAATGGGAATCTTGATTGACAGCTCTTAAGAGCCACATAATGTGCAGAGTAAATTAGCTTTGGAATAAAAGAAATAAAGGCAAAAACCTCTTCATGCCTTTTGGTGTTCGGTCATAGAGAGAGAGGATGTTGCATATTAATGTCATCGCTCCTGAAGCAATCTTTTTCATTCATGGAAGGCAAAGAGAATGTAGTCATAATAAATCTTCTCCGGGGCATTTTGTCGGGATTAGCTTATCCCCTTTTAATATCGGAAAGAGTACAGTGCTTAAAGGGACAAGGTGGTGGGAAAGATGATTTGCTTTCTGAGAGAGAGAGAAAGAGAGTGAGAGAGCTTGAAATGAGCAATTGCCTGAGAGGCCTGCTAGAAGAAAATGACATTTCTGAACAAAGTATGAAAATTGAGTTAGCCTTTCTGGAGCATCAAGCCAGGTCTTCCGCACTTGGTGTTGATGTTAAATGTTTACCTACACCAGACAGGCCAAATAAATGAATTGCTGCAGCCATGGCAATCCCTAATGTTCAATTTATAGCTGCTTGGAATGAGGGCACATTTTTTCCCCTTTGCATGTTGACTGCAGCTGCGAGGGATTATGGATGTATTTGATCTCTCCATGGTCGGCTACACTGTAAATGGAAACTGCTACATCATGGTCTCCTGTAGTTTGGCTGCCTTGCTGCTGCTACAGGCAGAAACCAGGACTGCTGAATTTCCCTTCTGTTCTAATTAAACTTTAATGCTATATTTGTATTCCAAAACCAGCACCCAGGAGCATCAGCCTTCCTGTTTGTACTGCTATCAAGTTATTTCCTTCGATTATTATCCTAGCCTAGTAAACAGTTGTCTTGACAGCTGATTCGTATTAGAGGCTGTTATGTTACTGGGCAATGCAAGCTGAAAGTGAGGCCCCCTGTCGTTTGCCCTGGCAGGTGAGAAGGTGATGGCCAGCTATGTCTGAAATCAGTCTGGAAAAATGTATTTACAACACATCAACAGGAGACCGGTGAATGCATTTCTATTTACAAAAGATGCAAGCCTGATAATACAAAACACAAGCTCTCTTCTCACCATCAGATTGCACCTGCCCCCTCCAGCTTCCATGCATTCAGAAGAACAGGGCCAGGGATCTCAGGTCTGTCTAGTGCCCTAGAGACTCTCAGACCACACACCCCTCCTCAGCCATATCTCCCCTCTCCTCAGGCCCAGCTCCACACCAGCCTCATTTCACAATGTCTTTGAATGCTTTTGCCTGCCTGAAATATATCCTTGGATTTCGATAATGTTTCTTGCTGGCTTGGATGAAGCATAAGAGAGAGGTCTCTGAGCATGTGCAGAAACGAGCCCACTGATGCCGCTTGTGATGTCAGCTGATGAGCAGGGTTCAATCCTGTGTTGGCTGCGGATGCCAGATCCCAGGAGGGAACAAGTGCCTGCAGCTAAAGCAGCAGGATTTAACTTAGCAGCTGAGAAGCGGGGTTGAAATCCTGATCAGCTTTGCTGTGCATTCTGGTATACAACCAAGGAAGCAGGGGCAATTGGCAGGCCCCCGGCTGGCTCCATCCCACCGGCCGGTGTGCCAGGCGAACTCCAGTCCTTGGTGCAGCATGAATCAGCAAACCCGAACTTCAAAAGTTAGGGCACGCTCTAATCAGCAGAGAAAATGCTATGCCACAGAAGTGGCAGGAGAGGCTGTGTGAGCATATTTACAAGAAGTTTAATCAGCGTTGTTGTTTAGTAATTTAGTCATGTCCAACTCTTCATGACCCCATGGACCAGAGCATGCCTGGCACTCCTGTCTTCCACTGCCTCCCGCAGTTTGGTCAAATTCACATTAGTAGCTTCGAGAACACTGTCCAACCATGTCTTCCTCTGTCGTCCCCTTCTCCTTGTGCCCTCCATCTTTCCCAGCATCAGGGTCTTTTCCAGGGAGTCTTCTCTTCTCATGAGGTAGCTAAAGTATTGGAGCCTCAGCTTCAGGATCTGTCCTTCCAGTGAGCACTCAGGGCTGATTTCCTTAAGAAGGGAGAGGTTTGATCTTCTTGCAGTCCATGGGACTCTCAAGAGTCTCCTCCAGCACCATAATTCAAAAGCAGGAAGCAGGATATCAGGATAATCAGCACACATCAGGACAAAAGGAAAACTTGTCCAATCTCCTTTGTGTCCAAAGCAAGACAGCATAAGCAAAAGCTATACACAAAGGGAAGTTCCCATCAAGCTGTGCTGGAGTGTAAACTGGCGTGTGACATATAACAATTCCACACGTTTGTTCTTAAGGTGGAATGGAATATCCCAACAGTGCACACCTGATTGCTGCTGGTAACAGGCATCCTCAGTCTTACAGGGGGTGGGTAGGCATTGCTGCATAAGGGAGGGGAGAAAGAAATGTTTTGCCAGCCTCTTTGCCAGCCTTGGGAAGCACCAAGTACAAATGCCCCTTGCACATCAGTCCCCAAGTGCTTTACAGACAGCTGACTATTGGGCACCTGCGCAACAAATTTTGATGAGGGGGACAAGCCACCTGTCAATCGTGTGACATCATGGTGGTGTCACGTGATTGAGAGGTGGTTTGCCCCACCCCCTGCCAAAGGTGGGCCACAGGATGGGAACAGATGAAGATCTGGCTCTTGGAACCAAAAATGTCCCTTGCCCCTGCTTAACACCAACTGGCTGTGGCTCTCCATGATTTCAAAGGGGAGTTTCCCCCCAGCCCTACCTGGAGATTTGTGACGTTCTGCATGCATAGTCAATGCTCTACCCCTGAACTACCAACTCCTGGTTCAAAGCACTGAAGCCTTCCTCCCAGTCACTGGCAGTAATAACGTTTTTTGTGCCTGGCGAGTTGCTTCCTTAGCTTGCCCATTGGTCGGCCCTAAAACTAAGCATTATCCGCTTTGATTTCCTCTCGAAATGCATAATTGGTTCTAAGGTGCTTATTGAGTCCTTCTTAATCAGCGGCGAGCATTTTATGCAGCCCTCGCTCTGACAGTGATGTTCTGTCAACCTAAAGGCGCGACAGCCCTTTGTTTGTCGTTGTTTAGACATGTGCCCTATATCAACTCATTTCATTTTGTCATTCCAGACAGACTGGCTCAGGATTTGAAGGCGAAGGCTTGTTGCAAATCCATCTCTGAACTGGTCTTCAAGAAAACCCAGTGTTTTCCTATATAGAAAAACCATTAGCATGCCCTCGCCCCACAAATTCTTGATCAAATTAGGGTGGAATTGACTATACGCTGAGTCAATCTCCAAAAAGCAGGGGTGGGAGACATGTTCAGCTTGAGGACCACGTTCCTTTCTGAAGGCCAAATGCTAGTTGTGGAGGGAACATAAGCAAAGGTAGTTTACACACACACACACACACACACTCTCCTTTCTATCCTACAACAAGGCAAGCAAGAGTTCAAGGATAAATTCTAGGCAGGCGAAAACATTTAAAAGGGGGTGAAGTAACAGCTCTGAGGAGTGTCTGAGGGTAATGATCAAATCATATCCTCAATTTTATTTCCTCATTGGTGTATGTAGAACCCCTACTTGTCCCCTAGTTCCTCCATAATTTTCTGTGTATGTACATGTCATGGACTGGCTGGACACAGAGGAATGGTGGGAGGAAGTAGCTGGGGAACCCAAAAGGAAGAAGGCTCAGAGCCTGGGGGTTGGCAGTGGGATGATGATGATGCGTAGTCAGATGGAGAAGAAGGAGCAGACTGGGAGGAAGAGGTGTCAGAAGCTGAAGAGGTAATGGTTTAGTGAGCAGGAAGAGTCTGTGGCAGAGAGCAGTACAGAACCAGAGGTAGAAGCTGAAGCAGGGGAGGAGGGAGGCCAAGAGGCAGAGGTCAGTCAGGCTGGTGAAGAAGCCAGGGGGTCTCTCCCTCCTGCTGCAATAAGCTCCCCTCGTCCCTGGTCTCCTAGGACCAGGAGAGGTATGAAGTGCAAAGACAGCCATGCCAGCGTAGTTTCAGATTGCTTGGGAAGCACCCAAGGGGAGAAAGAAGTTTAGGTAGCTGCGATGAGGGCCAAGTTCTGCCCCATAGGGGCAAGTTCTACCAGGAAGAGTTGTTGTGCTCTCTAGGCCTGGCCTCCTGAGCTGCCTTGTTTCTTTTAATAAAAGAGTTAACTTCACTTATTCCATGTGATTTTCTCCTGACAGCATGTAACCTTTCACTTAACACTTCAGGGATGGAGATGTGTGTGTGTACATTGCTTTAGCTCTGCTACTAAATCTTTATTGTGATGTTATGATGGTTCTTCTGGAAATTAAAATTGAATTAGGCTCAACATAATAATACTCTATTCTTTCTCCAAGCTCAGGTAATATGGGGGGTGGGGTGGGGAATAGGTTGACTTGTATCATTTCATTCTCTCTATGATGCAAGTTTCCATGGAGAATTTGAGCCCCTGTTCTGCAAAGGGCACCCTTTCAGAACTTCTTTATTTAACACAATCTTCTCCCTCCACTTACATTCTCATAAGTACCATGCGCTGAATTACTTTGTATGCCAACATCTGAGCATTATACAATAGAATGCTTGGTGTTATATAAGCTTCCATTACAGGTGTAGTAACTGGCATAATTTTTTCCTATGTTTTCTGGCTTCTGAAAGCTAACGGGCCATTGTTTCAACTTGGCTTGTTGAGTGGGAGGTGAGGACTGAATACTGCGCTGCAGAGAACACCCATGGATTGTGAAGAACGATCATGCTGAGGTCCTTGTCACATTTGTTTTGGAAACAAAAGATTTAAAATGTGGAGCACTTGGGAGTATTGAACATAATAGCTCACTGCAGAATATGGAGCTACAGTTGGTGTGATGTAACAGCAGAGCTGATGGTGCTGGGGCATGTATGGGTGCTGGCAAGATTGGGACTGCACAGGCGCATTGACAGCAGCACCATCTTGGCAATAATAATAATAATAATAATAATAATAATAATAATAATAAATTTCTATTTATACCCCACCCTCCCCGGCCAGAACCAGGCTCAGGGCAGCTAACACCAATAAAATTACAAGAAAACGTACAAGAAAAAGAAAAACAGTTAATTAAAATGCGGGTTCAAATACAATTTAAAATGCAGCCTCATTTTAGTAAAGGTAAAGGTAAAGTGACCCCTGACCATTAGGTCCAGTTGCGGATGACTCTGGGGTTGCGGCGCTCATCTCGCTTTATTGGCCAAGGGAGCCGGCGTACAGCTTCCGGGTCATGTGGCCAGCATGACTAAGCTGCTTCTGGCGAACCAGAGCAGCACATGGAAACGTTGTTTACCTTCCCGCAAGAGTGGTGCCTATTTATCTACTTGCACTTTGACATGTTTTCGAACTGCTAGGTTGGCAGGAGCAGGGACCGAGCAACGGGAGCTCACCCTGTCACGGGAATTTGAACCGCCAACCTTCTGATCGGCAAGTCCTAGGCTCTGTGGTTTAACCCACACCACCACCTGCGTAAATCGAAACCATAAGGGGAGGAAAACATAAGGGTCAGACTGAGTCCAAACCAAAGGCCACTTCTTTGGTTTGGGACTCCACTCCAGATATATGTAGGTTTTACTCTGTAGCTTTATTCTCCTGAAAATAACCCACCAGGCAGCAGAGGTTTAGAATTAGAGTTCCTTCTCTTAGATGGACAACTTTCCCAGGTTGGTGAGACCCATGTGCCCCTCACTTCCAACTACAGCCAGGGCCAGATTTAGGTTTGATGAGACGCTAAGCTACTGAAGGTAATGGGGCCCTTTATATGTCCAGCTGTCCTTTGTCAACAACAAATTGCCACTGTTTTTTTGTGTTGAATATATGTTATATGGACCTAATAGGTATCTAAAGCCATTTGCACATAACAAAATATGTATTTTATCAAAGTAATTGTTGAACTGAAATACAATTAAGAAGTCTATTAATAGTGAAATACAATGTTTTAGGTGTTATTTTTAATCCATTTTGCATTACTTTCTATGGAAAAGTGCACCTTGGTTTTGGAACGCTTTGGTTTTGGAACAGACTTCTGGAACGGATTACGTTTGAGAACCAAGGTACCACTGTATAGAGAAATGAGCAAACCAGTGATATTTTAGGGAGCAGGCTAGCAAGCAGGAGCCTACACAACACAAAACACTGTTGCTGTATGTAGGTTTTATTTTATTTGTTTTTTATCTTCTATTTAGAAAATGTACATCCAGTTGTCTTTTTCTTTAAATTTTTTAGGGGGCCCCAAGAGAGTAGGGCCCTAAGCTATAGCTTGTTTAGCTTATACATAAATCCGGCATTGTCTACAGTGCATAAATTTTGTATGGCTTGAACGTGGCTTGCTATACGAAAGCAAGAGTCCTGTCCATCGCTCAGCTCACTCTTGGCCTCTAGCCATGCAACTCCTGGAAAGATTCCCAGTGTGGTGTAGTGGTTAAGAGCAGTGGACTTGTAATCTGGTGAACCGGGTTCGCTTCCCCGCTCCTCCACATGCAGCTGCTGGGTGACCTTGGGCTAGTCACACTTCTCTGACGTCTCTCAGCCTCACTTTCCTCACAGAATGTTTGTTCTGGGGGAGGAAGGGAAAGGAGAATGTTAGCCGCTTTGAGACTCCTTAGGGTAGTGATAAAGCGGGATATCAAATCCAAACTCCTCCTCCTCCTCCTCCTCCTCTTCTTCTTCTTCTTCTTCTTCTTCTTCTTCTTCTTCTTCTTCTTCGTCTTAGAGGAACACGGTGGCCACTTCAAACAATGGTCATGATCCACTTATGCTTCAACAGAGCCCTGGTCTCCTCTTGCATGTGCACATGGTCATGCGCACATGTAGCCTTATGGAATATTAACTTGTTTCACTGACAGAAAAAATATTCTTGTTACACCAGCAGGCATTGCTCACTGCGAGATGGCAGAGGAACCATCTCTGACCTGACTGTAGTATTTCCTCCCCCTGGAGGTGTGGAGGGCGTCAACCTTGTGTAGGTTTCAAAACCAAATTAAATCACATTAAGCCAGTGTGGTGTAGTGGTTAAGACCGGTAGACTCATAATCTGGTGAACCCGGTTCGATTCCCCGCTCCTCCACATGCAGCTGCTGGGTGACCTTGGGCCAGTGACACTTCTCTGACGTCTCTCAGCCTCTGGTGGCTGTGGGCTAGTCACACTTCTCTGACGTCTCTCAGCCTCACTCTCCTCACAGAGTGTTTGTTGTGGGGGAGGAAGGGAAAGGAGATTGTTAGCCGCTTTGAGACTCCATAGGGTAGTGATAAAGCGGGATATCAAATCCAAACTCCTCCTCCTCCCTCCTCCTCCTCCTCCTCCTCCTCCTCTTCTTCTTCTTCTTCTTCTTCTTGTTAACTTAGGCATTTGGCTGAGATGGCTAGACCATTTAAGGTTTACGATGCAGGATTTAAAAAAAAAAAAAAATTGCCAGCTGCTGGTTTTAATCCTAGTTATTACAATGTTGAGCTCATACAGTCAATGTTTGGTTTTGAAATCTTCTGTAAACTACCCTGGGATCCTCCAGATGAAGGTTGGTTTAAAAGTTTAACAAACAAAATATTCCACCCTTCTGATGCACATGCAAAGATTCAGGGCAGCTTTCAGCAATTAGCAGGCTGAACTTCATGCTAAAATAGCACCATACAGAAATGTGAAATATGGAATATAACATCTTCTGTCTGTTAAAGCTTCTGAACAATCATCAGGGATGTTTATAAATAGAAATATTTATGGAGAAAGAAACAGCAATCACTTTCGTTTATATCATGAAATAATTTCACGAACCTTTCAGAGATAATTTCCCTTCTAAGACTGTGCTCAAACGGAATAGTAAAGTGTGCATGCACACGAAAGCTCATACCTAGAACTAACTCAGTTGGTCTTTAAGGTGCTACTGGAAGGAATTTTTTTATTTTGTTTTGACCATGGCAGACCAACACGGCTACCTATCTGTATTTAAGAACTTTGTTAAAGAACTTTGGGAGAATTAGAACGTGATCAATGTAGGCTCTAATACAGGGGGCAGCAACCTTTTCCAGCCATGGGCTGGTCCACCGTCCCTCAGACCATGTGGTGGGCCAGACTATATTTTGGGAAAAAATAATGAACGGATTCCTATGCCCCACAAATAACCCAGACATGCATTTTAAATAAAAGGACACATTCTACTCATGTAAAAACATTCTAATTCCTGGACCATCCGTGGACCAGAAGGTGATTGGGCCACATCCAGCCCCCAGGCCTTAGGTTGCCTACCCCTGCTCTAATATAAACACATTTGTATGCATTTTTAACTATATTAATTAAAATTAAAAATAATAATGTTAATAAGTTATTTATTAGAGTTATACCCCAAATCTTCCTTCAAATAAATTCAAAGTAGCAAACGTATCAATACAAATACTATTAAAACTTCTAAATCTGATTTAAAAGATCTTCTAAAAACAGTTTAAAAACTCCTAAAGGCAATCGGTGACCCTCAAACTAATACTTTTAGGGTTACCAGGGGCAGAATTTTCAGACATGCAATGCCTGGGTAAACAGGAATATTAAAAAAAATTATCCTAAATCCTAATATTGAGGTAGACAGATAAACCTCTCCTGGGAATGCATTCCACAAATGGAAGACTACTGCTGAGAAGGCCCCGTCACCATCATAGCTGTCAACTTTTCCCTTTTCTTGTGAGGAATCCTATTCAGAATAAGGGAATTTCCCTTAAACAAAGGGAAATGTTGACAGCTATGGTCACCACCCTATGGCGGTATCCCCAACAGGACCTCCCCTGCTGGTCATAAGGCCTGAGATGGTTGATATTGCAAAAACATATGCTTTTTGCAAACGATTTCCCCCATGTAATTCATTTCTGCATGTTATTTTCCACCAACATTTGAACTTCTATGCACACTGGTTGCTTAGAGAAGTGCATTGCAAAATTCAGAGATGCACAAATTTTGATGGTTAATTGTGTGCTTGGTTTGCTTTTTGGTTTGAGATGTGTGGCTAATAATAATAATAATAATAATAATACCCTGCCCATCTGGCTGAGTTTCCCCAGCCACTCTGGGTGGCTCCCAATCAAGTGTTAAAAACAATACAGCATTAAACATTAAAAGCTTCCCTAAACAGGGCTGCCTTCAGATGTCTTTTAAAGGTAGGATAGCTGCTTATTTCCTTCACATCTGAAGGGAGGGCTTAGGTAATAAAAACACAAAAAAGATTCCCTGGTATTGCAGGGGGCTTATCCTCTGAGTTGTTGGCAGGGCCGTGTCCTAACGTCAGGGGGTCCCTGTATAAGATGCCAGTGTTGCAGAGAAGGTTTCTGTCTCACCAGAGGAAGGAAGGCATGGCTGTAAACTTCAAATGGGATATTTTACACAACATCATCAAACATTACTGGTTACAACAAAAGGAAGCAGGAAAAGTGAAAAGAGAAACTGAAAAAGATATCTTAGGAACACCACACAGCTTTCTTCCCCCTTTAACCCTCTAACGGCTTTCTAAGTGCAGTGGGCATTAATTAAAGACCCTTGCTTATTCCCCAAAACTGGAAGAAATAGCTTGCATTTTGTCCTTGTATGTCCTGGTCCTGAATGGGATAACTGCGCCCCTGAAGGACCAGGTGCGCAGCCTGGGAGTCATTCTGGACTCACACCTGTCCATGGAGGCGCAGGTCAATTCTGTGTCCAGGACAGCTGTTTATCAGCTCCATCTGGTACGCAGGCTGAGACCCTACCTGCCCGCAGACTGTATCTCCAGAGTGGTGCATGCTCTAGTTATCTCTCACTTAGACTACTGCAATGCGCTCTATGTGGGGCTACCTTTGAAGGTGACCCGGAAACTACAACTAATCCAGAATGCGGCAGCTAGACTGGTGACTGGGAGCGGCCGCCGAGACCATATAACACCGGTCTTGAAAGACCTACACTGGCTCCCAGTACGTTTCCGAGCACAATTCAAAGTGTTGGTGCTGACCTTGAAAGCCCTAAACGGCCTTGGTCCAGTATACCTGAAGGAGCGTCTTCACCTCCATCGTTCTGCCCGGACACTGAGGTCCAGTGTGGAGTGCCTTCTGGTGGTTCCCTCACTGCGAGAAGCCAAGTTACAGGAAACCAGGCAGGGGGCCTTCTCGGTAGTGGCGCCCACCCTGTGGAACGCCCTCCCACCAGATGTCAAAGAGAAAAATAACTACCAAACTTTTAGAAGACATCTGAAGGCAGCCCTGTTTAGGGAAGCTTTTAATGTTTAATAGGTTATTGTATTTTAGTGTTCTGTTGGAAGCTGTCCAGAGTGGCTGGGGAAACCCAGCCAGATGGGCGGGGTATAAATAATAAATCATATTATTATTATTATTATTATTATTATTATTATTATTATTATTATCTTCTGCTGCACACTGCAAGATCCTTGGACCATAGGTCATGACAGGGAAGGAAGCAGGTTGCTAAGAGGTAGGAAAGGTATGGAGAGGGGTTGAGGAGAATTGGACCCAGTGACATCATTGGGAGCACAGTATAGGTTTATCTTTGAGATGTGGGGGAAAGCAGCAGGGTAATCAGAACCCAATTTGGAGCCTGATCAGGAGGAGTCTCCCAACTTAATCAATAATGGGCTCATGTTTGATAGCAAAGGTAGCAAGAGAGCACAAGCAATCTAAACTTGCATATGCAACAGCAGATGAAGGCTGTCAGGTTTTTTAAAAAGGGTGATAGGTGAGTGCTTTTTGGAGCTATTAAGGCCATAAATATCTGGCTCACTAATTAGGGCTCATGCCAGGAACAGGGCAGCTGGCAGCTGAAGAATAAAACTGCTTAAAGAGTGTTCGTGTGCCGTGATGTAGGGGAGAATGCAGATTTATTCTGCTGCAAGATTTGTATTTGGTGAGCCCCCAGCGTCTTGCAAATCTTTGAGGAAGGTTATTTTATATTGCACAGCGCTCTGACAAACTACTTGTATACCCAGAAAGGAGTCCTGGAACACGCTGGAGTTCATTAATGCACATCTAGTCATTGAGAACATTAAGAAGATGCTCCTCTTAACTGCCTATTGCCGGGTGCTTAAGGTTTTTATGAGTTCCCTTGGTTCCCTTGGGAGGAGAAGGTTGGTTGGGGAGTCCGATACATCTTGCCAGGCTTCGGTTCATTTGAGGGAGGAAGTGATAACAGCATGCGTGCATGTCAGAGAGGATTGCTTGCTCTCTGGCCAAGATACTGTAAGAAAGGGAAAGGTGCTCTGTTAAGGATGCATTTGAGAAGGGATTCACACACTAGGTTCCACAAGAGAGAAAAGGGCATATAGCAGTTTGAATGACCAGTCTGGTGTTCATTATTTTTTTGTACAGAGCACTATCAAAAGTAGACACATCTCTCTGTGGTGCACACATTCCCATTTGGGATGAAAGAAAACAGATCAGGAAGCTGGAGTGGACTAGTGTGTCCACTTTTGAACTCAACTTCTGCACATCCAAGTTGGTAAGCAGGAAGGTTAATGTTTGGATGATTGGAAGCTAAGCAAGGTGGTTAGCAGATACAGAAAGTTCA
This sequence comes from Podarcis erhardii, assembly GCF_964252035.2. NCBI lineage: Eukaryota > Metazoa > Chordata > Lepidosauria > Squamata > Lacertidae > Podarcis > Podarcis erhardii. Next base: position 66,274,008 of record NC_138512.1, on the reverse strand, counting down.
ATAGCAATTTATTAATTATTATTTTATTTATTTATTATACCCTGCCCATCTGGCCGGGCCTCCCCAGCCACTCTGGGCAGCTCCCAACAAAATATTATAAACATGATAAAACATCAAACATTAAAAACTTCCCTAAACAAGGTTTATTTCTTTGACATCTGGTGGGAGGGTTTCCACAGGGTGGGTGCCACTACCAAGAAGGCCCTCTGCCTGGTTCCCTGTAACCTCGCTTCTCTCAGTGAAGGAACCACCAGAAGGCTCTCGGAGCTGGACCTCAGTGTGAATGGCCAATACTGACCAATTTCTTTTTGCTCCGTTTCTTTTTCTCCTAATCTTACATTCAGTTTTCTACAGTTCCACCTCAGTTTGCAGGGTTGCAGTTGTTGCTTTAACCTCATGAAAATTTATAAGCATTTGAGTGCAAATTTCTCTTACTATAAATTTGTTTGAATTCAGTTTTGCCTAATGTGCACATTTTGTCAGTTCTTAGGCACCAGGCTAAGACCTTTCCAGGCCTTGGGTTAATTAATGTTGCCGCCTTTGTATGATAGGAAAATGCTGCTTAAGCATTTAATATAATTTTCGTTTTAATCGTTTTCTGGTTTTAAGTTGTCTCTGTGTGTGTCGTACTTTATTTTCCCCAGGTGGCTTTAAGAATTCTTGTAAAAAGTCAGTGGTAGAGTGTTTTGTATACAGAAGGTGGCATCTCCAGTTGTTGTTTTTTTTTTTAAAAGGGTCCAGTGATGTGAAAGACCATCTGCATGAGACCATGGAGAGCTACTGTCAGTCAGTGTAGACAATACTGCTGGAGATGGACAGTCAGTCTCACCTGGTATAAGGCAGCTGTTCCCCAGTTAGACATTGCTCAGAGAACTAGGGAACAGTGGGGTGGGGAGCAGAATACTCAACTGCAGGCATGTTGCCGTGAAGCTGTAAAAGAACGGAGGGGTATTTCTCATGTTTTATTTTTCTTTTAACTTTTGTCAATACAGATGCAGCCTGAATGTCTGCTAGCCCATTAATTAATATAAAAGCATGTCTCGCCGCTATCTCCAGTGAAATCTTCCCATCTCTCAGCTCCAGTTAGTTTTGCTATTTCGATTACTAGGGGCCCACATACCTTTCTCCATCTCCTTCGGTACCACGAGGGTGCCATTAGGGGGTTTATGAGTGTTTTAGAACCCCAGGAGTTAGAATTAGATTTTGTTTCCTCCTGCAAGGCGGCAGATGTTATGGCACTTTAATTACCCCAGGTACATAGGATTTTATTACTTTAGAATATATTACACTCATTTTTAGGTTATTTTCTTCTCTGTGTGTGTGTGTACACACACACACACACACACAGAGAGAGAGAGAGAGAGAGAGAGAGAGAAAGAGAACTGTGCCCATGCCCACAAACTCCACCTACCACCTCACCTATCAAACTCCCCCCCCCCAAGACACTGGTAAATCCCTCAGCCTCTCCCCCCAAAGTTCTTAGACCAAGGGTGTCAACACTTTTGGCTTTGCCCTTCCACTGTTGACTCTCTTAAACCATTGTCTGTCTCCAGCTCCCGGGAATGTCTGTAGCCCACTGAACTTTTCAGACAGTTCCCCATTTCCACTTAGAAGCATCTTAAGAATTGATTGTTAATGGCTTTGTTTACCCACTGTCTGCAGAAAACACCCTCTGGAGATAGCACATGTAGTTTTCAGGGCGCAACATTCATTTTAAACGTCTTGACATGCCACTTATCTGTAATTATGCTATTGATGTTTTTCGAACACAGGTTGCGAGCTGCTCCTGAGAAAGGAGGTCATTGCCAGTATGCTCTTTTAGTTATTTTCATTCAAACCACTTTGGATTCTGTCTGTACGCACCTATCCAGGCTGTGGGAGGGGGTTGTTCTGTTTTAGGTGTGAAGAAGAGCTGGTTCTTAGGAAGAATTCACAAGTGGGGTGTGCAGTGACATATTGCCGTGTGGAGTGCTCCTCTTCAGGAGTTTCAGCCAGCCAGCCAGCCATGCCTTCCTCTAGGAAATTTCCATTCCATCCCCTCTCTCACCCAGTTTTCTATTCCGCCCCCTTTCAGTTCCATGCCCACTGAGCATGTTCAGTGATATCTCTGTGTTCTTTTGGGTTTTTTTTTTTTTTTTACTTCTGCAATTTTTGAAGTTTCCCAAAACCAATGGCTCTCTCTTGCACAAGAGTCTTGCCCTTTTGGCTAAGTAGAGATCTGTATGTCTAGAATTGAGTTCACTATTTTAGCGGGAGAAAGCACTGGCTTCTTTTCTGTTGGTAATTTGATATTTAGCAATTGCAGCTGGCAGTACTTGCATCCTGGGAATTGAGCTAGGGGTAGTAACCTAGGTAAGGGGAGTGGAGGACAAAGGTTGAGGAGGTTGGTTAGTTTGACAACACAAAACAAAGAGATGGCTTATCAACAAACATTTCCATTGTGTTGGGCCCAAGCTGATGTCTCTTTGCTGTCCCCCCCGCCCAGGGATGGATATAGTACAATTTTGCAGTCACTCTTAGTCCCGACTCGTCCCGTCAATTTGGGTTCTAAACGTTTCTCATTCTTCAAATTTTAAATTCAGTTCTCTGCATTTCAGTAGCAATTTATTATTATGACTTCTTAGATCCTCACCAATAATTGTCGGCATTTTAGGGCAGTCCCCCCCCCAATAAACACATCTTTGCTAGCAATTTCCCCAACATATCACCTTTTCATAGGTTATTTTAAGTAACGTATGCATTTTAACAAACAGTTCTCTCTTATATATGCATCGTTGCACATATTGTTGGGCTGAATTGCAAAATTCAGACAAGTGCAAGTTTCACAGGATAGCTGTGTTTCAGTTCGTGTATTAGTTCAGGAAGTGTGAACTAGCTAGTTTCTCAATAAAATGCAAATGAAATCAAGTTTCTCCTCCATCCTTAATCCTGGCTGGGGAACGATGTCAGAGTGACCTTCCCCTTACTTCTGCAGTTCCAAGGCAACTGACCATGGCAGAACAATTCTTGCAGATTCAGTGTCACCGCAGCTGCTTAGCTGAGCTTGGAAGGCAAGAGGGAGCCAGTTCAAGGCATTTGAGTGCAGGTATAATATACTCCCAATTAACCTGACCACTTGTCTTTAACTGGAGTGCAGCCATTTGCTTTTGTTAATGAAACTCCAGATGCACTGCAACCTTTGGTGTGAGGCCATGGCATGTCAGGGGAGGTGAGCCTGGGCAGTTGCTCATATATATTCCCTGGCCCTGCATGTAATCTAATTCACAGTGCTTGATTATCAAGGAGAAACGGTGAGCAGGACTGTGACTTTAATGCCTTACGACAGCTACACCAGATCTCACGGAAAATGTTATTTGCAGCAGGCAACTACTGACGCTCGGTGCATTTGTTAGGCTAGAGAGGAGAAAGATCTCCTGGTTCTTGATGAGCAGGGTGCCCAGTTTGTAGTATGTTATTTCCACATCTCATCATTTCCCCAACTCCTGCCCATTGTGCAGTGATGATAACCTGGAAATATAGGTGACCCCAAAAGAGTCTGCACAGAAGCCCAACCTTCCGGGAATTGGTCAGGTGTTGCAGGCGACAGCTGCTATTTATTATTTGCCATTCCCGAAATAATTATTCTGACAGCTAATTTTCTTTTGCCGTCTGCCACCAGTTTCCTAGCCTTTACCTGGGTGAGTAATGCGACACAGCTGTCACGCGTGATCTCTGATTGATCGGCTTCTTAAGCAGTTTTTTTTTGTCACTTGGGCAGGCTCTATTTTGGATACTTTTCTGCATTGATCCAATCTGTTGCAGCTGTTGTTACAATATGGGCATTGGGTCATTTTGAGGTTGTTCAGAAGGGCTAAAGTGAACAGATAACAGCTGATTGAAAAGACCAGGATGGTGGCCATTAGTTAAAGCTCATCGCTGAAAGCTGCTTGGAACTCTAGACCAGTGTTTCCCAAACTTGGGTCTCCAGCTGCTTTTGGACCATGACTCCCATCATCCCTGACCACTGGTCCTGCTAGCTAGGGATGATGGGAGTTGTAGTCCAAAAGCAGCTAGAGACCCAACTTTGGGAAACACTGGTCTACACAATACTTTTTGCTTAACACAGCCTTTCTCAACCTGTGGGTCCCCAGATGTTGTTGAACTACAACTCCCATCACCCCTAGCTAGCAAGACAAGAGCTCAGGAATGATGGGAGTTGTAGTCCAACAACATCTGGGGACCCACAAGTTGAGAACCACTGGCTTAACAGGACAGAGGTGAAGACAGGGGTGGAAGTCTGTATGGAAAGTAACCTAATCCACAAAGGTAACATCCCTGCTCTCTATGTTCTGGCAAAGGAAAGGGAGGTGAAGAAAGGTATAATTTTTTTTTAAAGGGAGTAGGAATAATCTCTTATTTGTCAATATTCCAAAAGGGCAAGTATTGATATGGGATCAGGTGATATGTCTTGTTCAATAACTGTCAAGCTTTTAACCTCAACCTTTTGGTGTATCTCTCCCCCGCCCCGGGTTGCCATAGTTTGAAGAGCAAAAAAGAGGATGCTATGACTATTCTCATTTTAAATACCCCTACTTTATGTATATTTTCTTGGGAGAAAAGCAATGACAAACCTAGACAGCATCTTAAAAAGCAGAGACATCACCTTGCCAACAAAGGTCCGTATAGTTAAAGCTATGGTTTTCCCAGTAATGATGTATGGAAGTGAGAGCTGGACCATAAAGAAGGCTGATTGCCGAAGAATAAAAAAACAAATGTCTTAAAATATACAGGGTTTCGTTTCGTGTCGGACTGGCTGTTTAATCTTGAGCATATCTACGTGTAGCTTTGTAGACCTTTCTGAAACTCTCCCCTCTTTTCAACTGAACTCTGGAAAAGGCTGGCCAAGACTTGGGTAAATCAAAGGGTTGATAAGGTTCATTACTGAGTTATTTGAAGTTTGACAGCTTGCTCTCCTTCCCAGGCTGAGAGAAAGATGGCGAAAACAGGAAATTCATTGGAACAGTGTGACTTTTGTAGCTGCAAAACAATGAACCATGGAGCAATGGAGAACTTCTGAAACAACAATGGGACACTAGTGCCACCCAAGGCATGCTGGAGAACAGCAACAACTGACAAAAGATAGACATACAGTGGTACCTCAGGTTAAGTACTTAATTCGTTCCGGAGGTCCGTTCTTAACCTGAAACTGTTCTTAACCTGAAGCACCACTTTAGCTAATGGGGCCTCCTGCTGCTGCCGCACCACCGGAGCCCGATTTCTGTTCTCATCCTGAAGCAAAGTTCTTAACCTGAAGTACTATTTCTGGGTTAGCGGAGTCTGTAACCTGAAGCGTATGTAACCTGAAGCGTATGTAACCTGAGGTACCACTGTACAGTATTACAAGGACAGGAAGAAACACTATGGACAGAATAATTTCCACACATAGGAAGGAGACAGTTTCAATGCTTCATCCGTAGGTGTATAAATCATTTAATGTGTCAATACGAATGGAAGTCACTAAAGCTGCAGTTGCAATATAAGGGACTGGTATTTTGACTGGACCACAACTGAGGTTTTTAAGATCTTGTAACACAGAAATAAAATAAATAATCAAACCATCAATTCTTGCACATTGAGGGGCACCTAAATTGTATAATTTGGCATCTCAATGATTGGCAAATCAAATATTATGCACCTCAAGCAATAAATAAATAAATGGGGGGGTGTCTCAAATTTGCTGCTTCCAGATGCTGCTCTGCTATAAATCCCATCACCCCTGAACACTGGCTATCCTAGCTGGGGCTGATGGAGCCTAACAACATCTAGCACCACATTGGCTACCTCTGTTGAACATAAGCTAGACTGTAACAGAAGTCCATCTGGTCCAGTATTCTGTATCCCCCAGCAGCCAAGCAGGTGTTCTCTTGAAAGCCCATAAGTAAGGCTTGGAAGCAACAGATGGCTCCTAGAAATGGGCATTAAGTGGAATGATGTGACTCTGAACTTACAGGTTCTATGTAGCCACACAGTAATGATAGATCCAAATTAATATTGCTTGATATAGACCTACTGTTCCCGACACGATTCCAGCAAAATTTACAGTTAGTGCCATACCACTCTTGAACCTGGAGGTACAGCCCCTTCCACAAAAGTGAACAAAAATTACATTTCATCGTTTCCCCTACAGCTCTATAAGGCTTGTAACTGCAGCTGATTAAGAAGATACTGGAGCAGCCTGACTGCCAGAGTGATAAAACAACTACCAGTAACAGCTGGAGGCTCTGCTTGACTCAATTCCGCCTACATCTGATGTTCCTCAGCCTCAGCCAGAGCTGTTGGGGGTATCAGAGTCATGTTAGGCATACTTTCATGTCCTACTGAGAAAACAGCAATACAGTGGTACCTCGGGTTAAGAACTTAATTCGTTCCGGAGGTCCGTTCTTAACCTGAAACTGTTCTTAACCTGAGGTACCACTCTAGCTAATGGGGCCTCCCGCTGCTGCCACTGCTCCGCCGCCATGTGATTTCTGTTCTCATCCTGAAGCAAAGTTCTTAACCCAAGGTACTATTTCTGGGTTAGCAGAGTCTGTAACCTGAAGTGTCTGTAACCCGAGGTACCACTGTGCTGCCTACCAAAGGCAGATCTAGTTGATAATATGCTCAAGCCCACTGTTGATGCTTAGATGAATCTCCAGGAACTGGGAATATTTCAGTTGTTCCTCACGCAGCTGTTTTCAAGATCTAATCTCATTCATGTAGGAAAAGTTCAGCTGTTAACCACATTCGGAACAATGAAAACATATGCTAGAAACTGTGCCCGACCAGGGCCGTCTTAAGCATATCCGGCGCCATGGTGCAAAGATCCCTCTGGCACACCCCCCCCCATTTCCCAGAATTGTCGACCTTTTCCCAAGCCTCTGTGGGGATTGCTCTCCTCCTGTGGGGGCTTGGGAAGGAAGCTGCACATCCACGAGCCACATGGTTGACAGGGCGCAGCTGGCGGATGTACGGGAGGGAAAGGGGAGGCCACTGGCAAAGCCGCACAGCTCCCCCACTCACTGGGGTGCCCCTGAGAGGCCAGCGCCGTGGCGCAACGCGTCAGTAAACCCAATGGGAAGGACGGCTCTGTGCCTGACATCATTATTAGCTGCAGGATTCGGGCAGGGGCGGAAATAGGCTTTTTATGAAAATGCAGCACTGGCCACTGTATGCGCAGACTTTTCACAGCAGACTGACCCAGTCGAATGCTACCAAATTATCAGAATGCAACTCCCCCCAGCCTTGTAACATTGCATTTCCATGGGTTTTGCAATGTGTACGTTAAAGAAAAGACTTTCTAGTGGAAGCATTGAAAAGTGTGTGTGTGTTGTGTAAAAGGGTGTATAATGGGACAAAACAGCATGCAGTGCCACAGAAGAGGCCAGAAAAGACCTATAACTGACTGCTAGCAAGACCAAATGGAACAGAATTAGCTGCTCGGACCATCAACACTAGGAATGATGATTCACTCTTATCCTGCACCCAGACATGAACTGAATGTTTTGAGCTCAGGGCAAACTCTTTGCCTCTGTGAAGATGGAACGAGGCTCAGCAGGACTCAGCATTCCATGTGAATGCAGCAGTAGAAGGGATGGGAAGCAGGACCCCCTCCAGAGACTCTGCTGAAACACCAGCTCCACTTGGCTCTTTTATCACCCTGAACTGTTTTCTTTCCAGCTCACCTTTTTAAGGCCCTTGGAACTTCAAGAACTGGTGTCTGAATTTGCTTGATGAAAACTTTTCTCTCCCACCAATATGGTTGTATTTACAAAGAAGGCTCTGTTTACATTTATGAAACAAGAGCAATTGGATCTCTTTGATTTTCTCTTTGGTGGCCCTCTCTTTCTGGAGCTCCCTTTCCCAGAGAACCTCTTTGCCATTATCAGAAAATTAGCCAAAAGCTTCCTTTGTATTGTTTGCTCTTTAAATTGTTGGTTTGGTAAATGATGCTGTAGGTTTTACATCTGCAACTACTGTTTTAAATTATTTTGTATTGTTTTTCAACATTGTTGTAGGCTACTGTGAGAGCTCTTGGGGTCTAAGCATTTGTAGTTGCAGAATAATGTTCCCCTGAGATACAATTCCTTCCGCAGTATCAGCCATGAGCAGCAAAGGTACTTTGTCAAGCTACTCGGTTTACATGCAGGAAAAAGACAGAAAGGGTGGTTTTGCAGGCAGCATCATGGATGCTTGTTCTGAAGCCATTGTTTTTTTACACAAATAAATATAAAAACTTAGTCTGATATTATTCATTTCAATTTAACCATCCAAATACTAATGGGAGGCGAAGATCCATTGCTGAATGGAAGACATCAATGGCCCGTAACAGAGAGGATTATTAGTTCGTTAGGGAACACATTGCATCTCATTTGCATATCAAAGCACAGGTTAGAACATCTTTCCCCTGCATGTCCGTGTTCTGGCAATGTTAATGGGAGCAGTGAATTTATTCAAAGTGGAGTATAATTCATAATAATCACCTCTAATTAGATTTCATTTTCACTCTAAAGAAATGGAGGCTACCAGGTTTATTTTACTGAATGAATTCTTTATTTAAGTAATAAGAATCAAACCTGTAGCATTTCCTAGGGATTCATTGCCAGTTGCAAAATATGATGGGCAGGTTGTGCTTTGTCAGACTAAGACCATGATAGTCTGCCATTGCTGATATGTTTGTATGGTGGGTCTAAAAGGCTGGTTCCCTTTTCCGTCCTTCTCCTTGGCTCCCTCAAAAAGTATATTTCATGTGTTTTAGCTTTCTGTGTTATGGCCATGCTTATTTTGATTTTTGTAAGCTGCATTGTTTCCTGGTTCTGGGGGGAAGGGCAGGGTATAAATAAAGAAAATAAGAAAAAAGAAGGCCTCGCTTAGAAGTAGAAGTTGCAGCTGGGAGATGTTGCTAAAACTCCTCCACTGACTTACCCACCACACAGAATTATCAGATTGCAACATGGAGGTTTATAGCTCTATTGACAAATTAATGGAAAATAGGCTGTAGAGCTCAAGTTACCAGGCTGTGATTTGGAGGTCTGTACTATAGGTGGCGGTGTGGGTTAAACCACAGAGCCTAGGACTTGCCAATTAGAAGGTCGGCGGTTCGAATCCCTGTGACGGGGTGAGCTCCCGCTGCTTGGTCCCTGCTCCTGCCAACCTAGCAGTTCGAAAGCACGTAGATAAATAGGTACCGCTCTGGCGGGAAGGTAAACAGCATTTCCATGTGCTGCTCTGGTTTGCCAGAAGCGGCTTAGTCATGCTGGCCACATGACCCGAAAGCTGTATGCCGGCTCCCTCAGCCAATAAAGCGAGATGAGCGCCACAACCCAAGAGTCGGTCACGACTGGATCTAATGGTCAGGGGTCCCTTTACCTTTACCTTACTATATCTTTAAATCCCCCCAGGCCATGGGAGGTGAGATAGGTCAGGAGAAACATCAGCTTTTTCCTCTGTGTCCCATCAATCCCCCTTACCTGCCATGTTGTTCGCTAAAGCAAGTGAAGGTGAGACTGGAAAATAGGACCAAGACAGGAGACAACCACAAAAGTTGTAACTTCCCCACTGCAGTGGAGAATATATATATCTCAGTCACACACTCTCATACATACGCTTATTATCCTTGCTGCCAAGATCCCAATTACGGGAGTTCAGATCAAAGTCAGAAGGGAGACACAGAGAGAGGGGGACAGAGTGGGTTGTCCTCTTTTTCGGGGTTAAATTTCTGTCCCGGTGGATTTTTTAAATTTGCCAAAATATCTCTGGCTATACTTTCTGGATGAGAAAAAGACATAACTGGTGTCTACTATAAAAAGACATAACCTTTTTATAGTATGGGGAACCTTAAAGGCAATCTCCTTCCTCATGCAGTTGGTGACTAGCGAGGGGCAGGGAGGAAGGTTTTTTCAGTTGTGACCCTCCTGGCCAGGGAATGTTCTTGGCATTCTTACCTAGTCCAGAATCACATGATCATTGGGGGTATCATTTAAGATACCTTTGGGGGTACCTTCTAAAGCAGGCATGGCCAAACTTGGCCCTCCAGCTGATTTGGGACTACAACTCCCATCATCCCTGGTTAACAGGACCAGTGGTCAGGGATGATGGGAATTGTAGTCCCAAGACAGCTGGAGGGCCAGGTTTGGCCATGCCTGCTTTAGAAGCTACCCCCAAAGGTGTAATCTAGTTCAACAGCCTACTGATGCAGGAGATGCACTGTTGCCTCTTCCCTGAAAGGTGGTTCCTTAGCATGGCCAGCTCACTTTACTTTTTATTAAATTCCACAATGGAGTGGATATGTACAATAAATACACATCCTAGTGCAAAGTGTGCATAGGAGTGCATATGCAAATAGCATGTGAAAATGAGTTATATAAGGAGAAATTGCTTTGCAAAAAAAGAAGTGTGTATTAGGATAAATTTGCACTAAGCATTTTTTTTTTAAAAAAAATATATAAATCACAAATTGCTGTGGAAATGGGAAGAACTGAATTTAAAGGCTGGAAAAAAATGAGAGACTGATAGAAACCAAAACTGACAGATTTATTCGTCCCTTGTTACGATGTAATGATTTTTGCTGCCGTTGACTGACATTTTGAGATAAAGAAAATAGATGATAGCAAAGGTGACTACGAATGGATTTTGTTTCCTGCTTATCTAAAAACATGGATTTTGTCCTGTTCTTTTAAAAGCAAGGTTTATAGTCTCTCCCTGCCCGCAAAGCAACAGCTGTATTCCTTACAAGCCTTGCATTGCTGATTCAAGTAGCAAAGCAAAATATCTGGGAAAGTTTTCAGTAATCTGTGTCTGGAGGTGGGGAATCAAATTCTTTTAGCCTATAACCACTCAAGAGAATCCTCCTTTGCCCATTACATCTGAGATAAAAGCAGTATTTTCAGCTGAATAAGCAGCCAGAAGAACAACATGACTTGTTGCTATGGGTAGAGATTTTTATTAGTTGTTTCCTTGCCAAATGCATTGGCTTGTGAGGAAAGAAAAATTGAATGAACTCAAAACTAGACTAAAAGAAAAAAAAATCCACTAGCATTTAATCTGGAAGCCTTAACACACTTGTCTGAACTGGATACAGTTTGGTGGGTGCTATTTATTTCTCTCGGGGTCCCTTTCACTGCCACCCCCCCCCCGAGGTTTATAGGCATGTATCAAGGAATTTTAAAGGAATATAAACACAAACATCTTGGATTATTATTTTTTTGCTAGCTTGGTGCTTTCAAACTAGAGAGCTCAGGGCTTACTGACAAAAATGGAAACAGGTGTGGAAATTGCTGGTGTTCTATTATTCGCCCCAAGCCTGGAACAGAAATCAATCCAGTGGATATGATCAATATTAAACATTGTTGCTTTCCATCCACAAGTGATATTTTGTTGTTGTTTAGTCATTTAGTCGTGTCCGAGTTTTCGTGACCCCGTGGACCAGAGCATGCCAGGCACTCCTGTCTTCCATTGCCTCCCGCAGTTTGGTCAAATTCATGCTGGTAGCTTCGAGAACACTGTCCAACCATTTGTCCATGGGGTTTTCTTGGCAGGGATACTGGAGTGGCTTGCCGGTTCCTGCTCCAGGTGGATCACGTTTGGTCAAAACTCTCCACTATGACGTGTCCATCTTGGGTGGCCCTGTATGACATAGCTCATAGCTTCTCTGAGTTATTCAAGCCTCTTCGACACGGCAAGGCAGTGATCCATGAAGGATTCATGAAGTGATATGCAACAGATTGCATCTCCCTCAGTTGCACCGAGTTTCCTTTGCTTTGAAATGAAAGGAAGAACATAATGTCAGTGTAATTTAATCAATTTACATAAATAGTTATGCAAATTATGTAAGTTGCATAGTTTTGACACAGTTTTGACAAATAGGATGATCTGCAGTGGAACAGCCACGGTGCTGCATGAGACAAATAAGGAGGGAGCAGTACTGGAAAAGGATGCCTTCTTACATCGCTGCCTCTGACACGGTGGCAGATGCTGCCCCATTGCCAATGTTGATGCCAGATTCACCTGAAAGTCAAGTTGTGAAGGTTTGTGTATGCTCTTCGCAATAAGCACCCTCTGCTCACCCAGAGAGATATTTACAGTTCTTTATTTTACATATGTGAAAAGCAATGACAAACATAGACAGCAACTTAAAAAGCAGAGACATTACCTTGCCAACAAAAGTCCATATAGTTAAAGCTATGGTTTTCCCAGTAGTGATGTACGGAAGTGAGAGCTGGACTATAAAGAAGGTTGATTGCTGTAGAATTGATGCTTTTGAATTATGGTGCTAGAGGAGACTCTTGAGAGTCCCATGGACTGCAAGAAGAGCAAACCTCTCCATTCTGAAGGAAATCAGCCCTGAGTGCTCACTGGAAGGACAGATCCTGAAGCTGAGGCTCCAATACTTTGGCCACCTCATGAGAAGAGAAGACTCCCTGGAAAAGACCCTGATGCTGGGAAAGATGGAGGGCACAAGGAGAAGGGGACGACAGAGGAAGAGATGGTTGGACAGTGTTCTCGAAGCTACCAGCATGAGTTTGACCAAACTGCGGGAGGCAGCGGAAGACAGGAGTGCCTGGCGTGCTCTGGTCCATGGGGTTACGAAGAGTCGGACACGACTAACTGACTAAACAGCAACAAAAATTTTACATATGTACAAGCAGCACAGGACAACTTAGGCATCCGAATCATCCGGTTCAGATTCAGGGAGTGGTCTTCTCCTGATTCTCCTCCAACAGAAGAGGCGGGGAAGCCTCATGGGATGTCTCTGATCCCTGCGCTTTAACCCTCTCCTTTCCCGAGCTCCCTGTGCAGTGCTAGGGCTCTGCTTCAGCATCAGACAGCCTTGACACCTCCTGGCTGCCTCCTGCTCTCTCCCCCTTCTGTCATTTCCTGACCGTCTCTTTCTGACTGTTCCCGTTCTGACACTTCTTCTCCCCCCAACTCAAAGGTGTTCTTTGGCAGTCCCGTGACACAAGTTGACTTCTCTACTATATTTATTGGCTTCCTTTATCCATCCTTCACCATAAGGACAGGTTGTAACAATATCAAAATGCAGTATAAAAATCAGCGAAAGCAATTTACAATCAGAAGAATAATGTGGGTGTGTTAACAATCTCTCTCTCTCTCTCAGGTGTCAGAGGCAAAGAGATGCATCTTAAGTATATGGTAAAGCTTTTACACAGGGACATATCTGTGGGGAGGGGTTTTGGGACTGCCACAGAGAATGCCCCAAACACTTGAAGCAGGGCAGGGCACACAGAATCTTGTCCTTTGCCTCAGGCTGCAAAATGACTTGGGCCAGCCCTGGTATCATGTCTTCTTAAAGCCACTTTACTGAAATTGCAGGATGGTTCTGACTATATTTTAGATCTTGAGAAGCGTAAAGGAAGAGTCCTAATATCAAGTGAATGTACTGAGAAGCACAGACGTAGGCTGAATGTCAACTAGAATCCATGTGGCAAGGCAGAAAGTCAGGCTCCAGGGAACTTTGAAATGCCAGCTTGCTTTGGTTCTCAGGCCTGATTAATGTTTTAAGCTCCTGAAAGTTTCCCGTTTTACTTCTGCATTTGTCTAAGCAGCTGATGCTTGTTGGAATAGTCATAGACATGTGAACCTTTATCTTTATACCTCACCAAATTACAGCATCACATTGATTGATTTCCACGTATTTATTTATTTTACACAACTATCTGGAGATCTTTCCTCAAACAGAATAAGAATTGATTCTGCTAGCCTCCCCTCCTGGGTGAGCTTGCCAAGGGATAACAGAGGTAGTACCTTACTTTGCGTAGAACTGTGAAGAAGAACATGTTCCTCAGAGGTTTTCTGTATCCACAGTGGTGAGTTGCCCATAGTGGTTAGTTTTACTTTCCCAAGGCAGGAGGGTGAAAGCAATTAACTTAAAAATAAATAAATAACCACGAGCCTTTGAGCAGATTCTTCAACTTGGCTTATTACTATTATCCTATATAGCCTAGCTTCCACGCACAGGAGAGTGGTATTAGCAGGTTTGGGGGAACTCCAAGATTTGATGAAGCACAAAAAGACTTTGGAGGGGAGCCAAAGAAAGGCGGGGAGAAACTCCAAACATTCCTGTGAGGGCTGAAAATGTTCAGGGGCCACAGAATGCTGAGTATTTATCAAAGGGGCTAAACCTGAAAATTTGTTAGCAGGGAATGGAATGGATTGAGTGGGTTGGGGAGCATTGCTGGCTGGCTGAAACCCTGAACACAAATGCTCCACGCTGCAGTAGTATGCTCTACCTTTTACAGTGGTACCTCGGGTTACATACGCTTCAGGTTACAGACGCTTCAGGTTACAGACTCTGCTAAACCAGAAATAGTACCTTGGGTTAAGAACTTTGCTTCAGGGTGAGAACAGAAATCGTGGGGCGGCGGGGCGGCAGCAGCGGGAGGCCCCATTAGCTAAAGTGGTCTTCAGGTTAAGAACAGTTTCAGGTTAAGAACAGACCTCTGGAATGAATTCAGTTCTTAGCCCGAGGTACCACTGTATATTATTGATGAAATGCATGCTTCAGCTTTTCCAAAAAAGCTCTGTGCCCAACTGACTTACAAACAAAACGAAACAAAAAAACTAGATAAAACAACGAGGCCGCAGTATCAGGTTAAAACTTTATATGGCAGATCTGCAGTGATTGAATATCTGACCAAACCAGTAGGTTTTCAAGATAAAGAGCAGGAAAGGAAGGGCAAGTGGGGGGATATTGCAAAATAGTTGCAGTGCTATTACAAAGTTCCTGTTCTGTACACCTGCCCAGGACAGAGAGCAAGACCTCTGAAGGTGCATATTGAAGAAGGTGGCTGTTGAGGCAATATAGTGCTTTACAAATCAAGTGAAGCCTTTCCTTATCACGCTCCCTATCACTTACCTGTGTGTCTAATGACTACGATGCAGCCTGTTTTGAACTAATAGATGTTCTGCACGTCATCGTATCAGCTTTCCTCCGTATCTCAAGGGAACCTCTTTATAGTCAGTTAATTCAAATTGCTATGCTAGTTACTTGCCCTCCTTTTATGGGATCTCCCCTCTCTATCAATGCCAAATGGCTGGGCTTGTTTCGGAAGTGAAATAAGATAACGGCCCCTCAAAAAGAGAGCGTTTCCAAAGTTTGTGCTTAATTGATGATAATTAGAAAATGGACGATAACATCTTTATGGCCCTCTTTGATTGATGCGACGGTTTTCACAGCCGTCTCTTAACAGGATGCTCTGACAAGGAAGGTATTTTATCTCACCGTCTCCATTGGTGCATAAATATTTAAAAAATGAAAGGCATAATAAATCTGTCTGCTGCATATACACAGTTGGGCTGCCAAACATGCCACCTGTTTAGGATTTTAATGAACTGCTCTGGAATCAAGGGGTGGGGGGAGAATTCTAGTCAAATTAATGCTGTCATTGTCCTTTGCTGCAGACCTTTTTGTTGTTGTTTTTTTAAATCAGAAGTATATAAGAAATCATTTTACTCTAAACTTGCTCAGTGAGGCGACTCTGACCTTGTTATAAGAATTAGGGGAGGGGGTGCTGCGATGCAGCTCACTAGTTACAAGGGATGCAGTTGGCGCTGTGGTCTAAACCACTGAGCCACTTGGGCTTGCCGATCAGAAGGTCGGTGGTTTGAGTCCTCTCAACGGGGTCACAGCTCCTGCCAACCTAGCAGTTCGAAAGCACACCAATGCAAGTAGATAAATAGGTACCACTGCAGCGGGAAGGTAAACAGCATTTCCATGCACTCTGGTTTCCGTCACAGTGTTCCATTGCTCCAGAAACGGTTTAGTCATGCTGGCACCATGACCTGGAAAGCTGTCTGTGGACAAACTCTGGCTCCTTCAGCCTGAAAAGCGAGATGAGTGCCGCACCGCATAGTCGCCTTTGACTGGACTTAACTGTCCAGGGGTCCTTTACCTTTACTTTACATGGTGAACTTCTCATGGTGCTCACAGGGGATTTTCACCTACATACTAGAATGTCCTCATGAGAGCTCTGTTGGGATACTAACAAGTTCAGAGGTCACATCAGTAATCCAGCAGGATTCCAGAGTCTCGGGCTTGAAATGGATCAGGTAGCCTTGTGTTC
The DNA here is from genome assembly GCF_964252035.2 of Podarcis erhardii. Taxonomy (NCBI): domain Eukaryota; kingdom Metazoa; phylum Chordata; class Lepidosauria; order Squamata; family Lacertidae; genus Podarcis; species Podarcis erhardii. Next base: position 66,257,911 of record NC_138512.1, on the reverse strand, counting down.
CAATGTTTCCAAGTTCTCTTGGTGGATCCTGGCCATAACTCCCTAAGAAGCATGCCACTAGATCAGGCGAAAGATGCATCTAGTTCCAGCATCTGATTTTCCTAAATGGCCAGCCTGTTCGTTTTCATAATGCAAGCAGAGGAAAGAACACTGTTACGACAAGTTCAGGGTCTCTTTTCCTTTTGAGCTCCTGCACGAAAAGCTTGTCTGACTTAGTTGCATTGATTCCTTTACTGGATTTGGCCTGCTTGAATGTTTTCTTTGGCAGTGGGCAGCAAAATGTTAGGTGATGGTGGACGAAGACACAACTGTATTCATTGTAATGGAAATGTTAGGAGTTTCTGGAGAGATAAGCAAGGCGGATTTCAGCAGCTGTGCCTTCCTTCATTGCTACTGAACAAGTAAGCTGGCTGGCATCCTAATTCATTTTTTTTTTTACCATCTCCAGTTTATTTGTCTTTTCAGTTTTCTTTGTGTGTGCTAGAAGATCACCAGAGTATGCTGTTGCTCAGAAAAATACACACTGTGCTGGCATCTATCTTTCAATTCAGTGGCTTAATCTGGAACACTGTGTCAATTACACAGAGCAGCCTCTACCAACCTGCTCAACTGATGTTTTTCATTCCAGAGAAGTTAAATCATTGCTTTTTAATTGTGTATAGAATTGAAAATTATTAGGCAGGTGCAAGAATAATTCCCATGTCCTTCCCACTTGACATGTTGTTCTTACTCCAAAATTACTTTTCTCCTTAGTGTGCCTGCTCTGCAAAGTATTTCGGGCTGCCTTCTCCAGCTAGGCCCCCCACCCCAAGGTATCTAGGACTACATCTCCTATCATCCTGGACCATTGGCCACGCTGCCTGAGGTTGATAGGAGTTGTAGTCCAGCAAAATTCTGAAGGACACCAGATTGGGGGAAGGCTGGTGTAGAGACATTTTGGTTTTGTATAGCCAAGCATGAGGAGAAAAAAGAAGAAATCCCAGTTCTAACCATCAGCTCTGATTGATGGTTTCTAGAGGCCTAGTTTTTACAGAGGTGGTAGACCTGTGTCTAAACTTTGAGTTTAAAGTTCTGGTTTCAACTTCTCTCCCACAGGGTAGGCTTTTGTTTTTTGTTTTAGAAGAAACGGCAATACACAAATGGTATCACAATATGGTATCACAATACCATATCACCAAAAGTGTCAGAAGAAATATCAGCCTAAAGAAAACGGTTTTGGAATGTCAGTTAGAACAATACAAGGGAATTCCTTTCTGAGAGAGGACACCGTAGAAAAAGGCCCATTGCAATGGTTGACCAAAATCTTACATTAGAAAATAAAGGGAGTGTCTGTGGGTTTTTCTATATCTTTCACTTGTTATATTAAATAGCTGCTGCCTTGCCTCTTCCTCTTCTTGTTGTTATTGATTCAATTTACTGCATATCCCACCCTTACTCCCAAAGGAGCCCAGGGAGGCAAACACAAAGTGCTGATTCCAATGTAGAAGAAAGCTGTATAGATATAGAGAAAAGACCACTTCGTTCCACATATTCTGTCTCTGATATCAATCATTCATGTTCTCTCTGTTGCATGCTTCCCCCATTTGGGAAAGTTCAGCAAATTCTGTCTTTGGGAATTCTGTGATGAACTGATCTCACCCACACCTTCCAGATTAACATGCAGGTCACAATTTTGTTATCCATCACCTGTTTTCACACTTCTCAAATCTTATGACAGTTCTCAGCTCAAAATATGAATTGAAACAGGTCTACACAAACGTATAGGATGGGATGGATTTGCAGATAAGCACATACAACAGTGGCAAAGTCAGGAAACAGACTGATTTGTCCATCCCTAAGCCCGTTCACCAAATTCAAACTGTATTTGGCATGTGGAATATCATATGATTCAGATGTGGACTTAGGCTGTACTTAAAGCTGGGTTTTTAGTGTTGCAGCTCCAGCCCCCTGGAATCAATTGCCAGTCAAAGTTAGGGTGGCATAATGATGTTTAGGTGCCTGCTGAAATGTTTGGTTAAGAAGGTATGACCCAGTCATTTATAAAATAGCAATTGTAATTGTATATAAAATGGTCATTTATAAAATAGTAATTGTATTTCCATAATTTTGTTTTAGAGCTTATCAAAATACTTTTCATGGTTTTCAACATTTACATTTTTTGCATTTTGTTTTATTTTTTTTAGCCTGTACACTGCCTTGATGACCATAGGTTGTGAATATGTTTATAAATTTGAAGAATACAAAACAAACACGTGATTTGCTCACCTCTTTTCTCAAGTGGTTTAGTTCTGAGAGGACTGTACCACATGTCCTTTTTTCAAAATGTAGATTGGCTCTCAGTGGCTGAAACAAGGATTCAAAATAACAGTGCATGTTTTATATAACCCCTTTAATCTTGTTTAATTGATGCAGTTTCTCTCAGCCCAAGCCCTTGGGAATTGGTCTAGTTATAAATCCAGATAAATTATAAATAATCTGCGTATGGAGCAGCCTGCTATCAAGTTAGTTGTGTCTCTAGCCAAGTCTTTTCTTTCAGTAGAGCTTTTCAAGTGATTTCCTCCATAGTTGGCACAGTCTGTATTTAATAAGTAAGTTAATTTACCCTGCAATTGATTATCGTCTCAAATCCCTGCTTCCAAAAGCCAAACACTTGTTTCCCCCACCACCATAATTTACAATAATCTTTCCCATGAAGCTAGACTATTTCAGATGCTAACTATGCGTGAAATACATCAACGGCATTATCTTAAATATGAAGAGAATGAAGAGGGAGAGGCTTTTGTGGTGGGGTGAGAGGTTTAATACAACAGCTGTCATTTCTGTTGCAGCACAACCCTAAACATGTTAATTCAGAAATGCCCTGCTAAGTTCAATGGGGTTACTCCTGGTCTGTTAGGGCAAAAGGGGGCATGGCCTGTCATGAACTGGCTGGGTGCAGAGGAATGGTGGGAGGAGCCAGCTGGGGAACCACCAATGGAAGAAGGCTCAGAGCCAAGGGATTGGTGGTGGGACGACAATGAGTGGTCAGAGGGAGAAGGTTGAGAGGTGAGGTGTCAAAAGCTGAAGAGATAACAGGGCTTAGGGAGCAGGGGGAGTGAGGGGTTACCACAGATTGCTGGTGAGGTATCCCATACAACAAAACAACACCACCACAAACTGGCTTATAAGTATAAAACCAAATTTACTAGAATAATAGCTAGAATAGAGATAGACTTGTAACCATTCAAACATCAAACATACTAAGGTGCCATGTGCAAGACAAAGCCTTGAGATACTGTAAACATGGGGTGGAAAAATGTACAACTCCATCTTAACAAGTTACATGTGCAGTAAACGTTATACAGACTGGATAAATGAGGAGGAGATTTCACCCCTCCCATACCCAAGAATCTCCTGAGAATCTCCTGAGGTCTCTGCTGACTCTACAGAGAGGAGGAGCAATGTACTGCTCTCTACTTAATTAGTCAAGTGAGTGAGTCAGTCTCTGTGTGAGAGAGAGTCAGTCAGTCAGTGTGTCGGAGAGAGAGTGCAAGAGATCGTGTTTATAGATAAGATTGCTGCTAAGAGCAGCTGCAGGCACTCAGAGTATAGCATTGATTTATGCTTAGAATTTGTAGCTCTGTATATAGTTTTGTATTATAGCTGTAGCAATGGAATAAAAGGAAGATATTCTACAGAGCTGCTCTCCGAGTGGTTTATACTCTGCAAGACTCTGCAAAACGCTGCTGCGCAACGACTGTATCATTGAGACAGTGAATCCGGTGCTCTCAGCTCCAAGCTGTGAGTCCACAGCACTGTGACCTGTTCCTGTGGGAAAGGAGGTCTCTGGCAGTGCTACCCAGCTCGCCTAGCCCAGTCGGGGCTGTGGTGCATGAGTCCAGTTGGTACACTGGCTCAAGGGCGATGCTGGCAAAATGAACCGTTCAACAAGTAGCATAAGTCCAATCACAGAATGGCAACCCCGTGCTGCCACAACGGCAAGGGCAGCACACTGGAGAATATGCAAAAATACGCTACTTGTTGAACGGTTCATTTATCTAGTCTGTATAACATTTTCTGCACATGTAACTTGTTAAGATAGAATTGTACATTTATCCATTCCATGTTTATAGTATCTCCAGGCTTTGTCTTGCACATGGCACCTTAGTATGTTTATTGTTTGAATGGTTATAGTCGATCTCTATTCTAGCTATTATTCTAGTAAATTTGGTTTTATACTTATAAGCCAGTTTGTGGTGTTGTTGTTTTGTTGTATTATTATTACTGTCACCACATTTGAGACTTTAGGTATCCCATACAGTCTGTCTTATCGTCTCTCAAGCTAGCCTTCTGCCTTTACTTGTGTGGAGGATGCTGTCCTGCCATCAGTGTTGACATCCAGCCAGCTTCTGTACTTGGAACAGGGAGGCTGGATGAGGCACCATCTTGGCCTTCACCCCAGGCGGCAAAATGCCTTGGGCTGGCTGTGCTACCAGTTTCTTTCTAGAAGGAGTTATTCTGAAGAAAGAAGCACACACACACACACACACACAGAGAGAGAGAGAGAGAGAGAGAGAGAGAGAGATCCAAACCCTCCCAGACGCATTGACCTTTTGCAGGTAATTCTAGTTTGGGTATGAGAGGCTGTTTGTTTGGTGCAGTTTATGTAGCATGCAAGAGCTTCCTGAAGTGATAATAGGGGATTATTAAATTTAATGCCTTGTCAATCTGAAGCCTAACAGAAATGGGAGGTGGAGGTTATGCCGTAACTCCAACTGCAAAACTGTGTAAAGCAGGAAGTATTCTGTTAATCTGCTGCAGCACAACAGCCTCAGCTTTGGACTTCGCAGTCTCCAGGAAGTGGATCAGCAGTGTTACAGAAGCCCCCTTTGGCCCCAGCCTCCATTCCCCCTGCTCACACCTAACGTCCTCTATGATGTCTGGTGATTGGCCAAAGCAGGGTGTGGCTTTGCCAAAATGGGGAACCATGGTCAGCCTAATAATTTATACTGGTTTTAATAAGAACATAAGAAGAGTCTGCTGGATCAGGGCATGGCCCATCAAGCCCAGAATCCCGTTCTCACAGTAGTCAGTTGGATGCTTGGGTGAAACCTACAAGGTGGATTTGGGGCACAAGAGCCCTTTCCCCTCTTGCAGTTTCCATCAACTGTTATTCAGAAGAATGGCTCACTCCAACTGTGTAGGCGGAATGCAGCCATCACAGCTATTAGCCTTCGATACACATAATGTACAGTCATACCTCATGTTACGTTTGCCTCAGGTTGAGCGTTTTCAGGTTGCATACTGCGGCGACCCAGAAGTACCTGAAAGGGATACTTTCGGGTTTTGCGGCTTGCGCATGCGCAGACGCACAAAATGACATGCGCGCATGCGCAGAAGCGGCAAATCGTGACCCGCACATGTGCAGACATGCAGACACGGCTTGCGTTCCTTTCAGGTTGCAAACGGGCCTCCAGAATGGATCCTGTTCACAACCAGAGGTACCACTGTACTTGTAATGTATTTATTGTTTCTTTGAGTTACTTTCTCTAAAGAGAAAGAGTGTGACTAATTTAATAATAATAGTAACAAGGATGATAATAGTAACAATTATAGTAGCAATAGTAACAAGGATGTTCTCGAAGCTATCAGCATGAGTTTGACCAAACTGTGGGAGGCAGTGGAAGACAGGAGTGCCTGGCGTGCTCTGGTCCATGGGGTCAGGAAGAGTCGGACACGGCTAAGCGACTAAACAACAACAACAAAACAAGGATGATATCCACAGGCCAGAGATTCACCACCCATGTCCTGGAGCAGGGAAAGAGGGGCATGCCATAGCACAAAGTTAACTGAGGCTGCCTAAACGCTGTACCTTAAAGCATACTTGAAATACATTTCCCTCCTCAAAGAATTCTGGGCACTGTAGTTTGTGAAGGGCTGCCAGGAACTGTAACTCTCTGAATGGTAAACTACGGTGCCCAGAAGTCTTTGAGGGAAAGAATTTGATTCAATGGCATAATGTGTACACACCCTGTTTATGGCTGTTTAGTCCATTTTTATGAGTTTTCCCCAATATGTTATGTTCCGCATTATATTTGTGCTTCCGTGTGGTGTAAAAGCCACTGCTGGAACTATAGTGCAAGAGAGTTCCAGAAGGAAAATCCAAACCCTTGCAAGTAATATGGAAATGAGTGCTAAACTTATGCTATATTCAGCTATAGATCCAGAAGTGGCATTTGCACCATGTGAAAGCTCAAATATAATGTGAAAATGTAACAATGAGGGAAGCGTTGTGGAAATGTAATAAACTTACTACACCCACTGGTATTCTCTCTTTCAAAAAGTGTTGTTCAGACTGTCAATGCACACATTTTGCCACCTGCTAACTTGGCTATGGGATGCGGGTGGTGCTGTGGATTAAACCACAGAGCCTAGGACTTGCTGATCAGAAGGTCGGCGGTTCGAATCCCTGCAACGGGGTGAGCTCCCGTTGCTCGGTCCCTGCTCCAACCTACCAACCTAGTAGTTCGAAAGCACGTCAAAGTGCAAGTAGATAAATAGGTACCGCTGTGGCAGGAAGGTAAACGGCGTTTCCGTGCGCTGCTCTGGTATGCCAGAAGCGGCTTAGTCATGCTGGCCACATGACCTGCAAGCTGTACGCCGGCTTCCTCGGCCAATAAAGCAAGATGAGCGCTGCAACCCCAGAGTTGGTCACGACTGGACCTAATGGTCAGGGATCCCCTTACCTTTACCTAACTTTGCTACTTGAAGGAAATGTAACCTCCTCTCCCACCCCACCCACTGTGGATGTGCCTGGTTTCTGGCTCAACTGTGGCCATGTTGGAAAGAATTTCCCAGGCTACTCCCTAAAAGGCAGGAGTACCTTATTTGGGAAACCTCCTCTCATTCACCTTCCAGAACAGCTCTAGAGGGCCAGGTGACCCCTTTTAAGAAGCTGCTCATTAAGATGTGCTTTAAAGGTAGGAAGAGAGTGAAATTGTAGAGCAGAACCTCGCAAAAATCTGAAATTGAAAGCAACTTCTGATTACAGGGGAGGCTAAAGTAATCCGATATGATGTGGCAATAAAGGATAATGGACTTTGGAAAGGCTTGTGGAAATGGTACCATTTAAGCACAATTAAATAATGACAATGATGGAGAATATATTTGCAGTATTGCTGTGGGCTGTACAGGAGGCTGGCTTTAATAAACTAGAGGCTGACTGCCCAGTGTGTTAAGTTAATTTCAGTGACTGCCTCCATGTGGATAAATATGAGGTCCTCACTCCTTTACTCACCTTTCTGAGGCTCAGTGGAACAAACTCTGGGAAAGTCATCATCATCATCATTTTTAATTTCTATACCGTCTTTCTATCTTATAATACTCAAGGCGGTATACAAGCTGAAGAAACAAAAAATGTACATCTTATAACAATCTAATGCAATACAAAAATGTAATACTAAAACAAAACTTTAAAATAAGCAACCTACATCAAAAAAGTAACATTCAACAATCTCTCTCTCTCTGTGTAGATAGTGTGTGTGTGTGTGTGTGTGTGTGTGTGTGTGTGTGTGTATGTATGTGTGTGCTGTGAAAGAAATTCTGGAAGAACGATTTGTTGTTGTTTAGTCGTTTAGTCGTGTCCGACTCTTTGTGACCCCATGGACCAGAGCACGCCAGGCACTCCTGTCTTCCACTGCCTCCCGCATTTTGGTCAAACTCATGTTCGTAGCTTCGAGAACACTGTCCAACCATCTCGTCCTCTGTTGTCCCCTTCTCCTTGTGCCCTCAATCTTTCCCAACATCAGGGTCTTTTCCAGGGAGTCTTCTCTTCTCATGAGGTGGCCAAAGTATTGGAGCCTCAGCTTCAGGATCTGTCCTTCCAGTGAGCACTCAGGGCTGATTTCCTTCAGAATGGATAGGTTTGATCTTTTTGCAGTCCATGGGACTCTCAAGAGTCTCCTCCAGCACCAGAATTCAAAAGCATCAATTCTTTGGTGATCAGCCTTCTTTATGGTCCATCTCTCATTTCCATACATCACTACTGGGAAAACCATAGCACGAACGATAGAAAGAAGAACGATAGAACTAGATTTGAGCAATTAAGAGTTTTAGATACCCAGAACAGAGAACTAACTATTTCGTTCCAGCCCTTTATATGCATCTTCTGAAATCAGAAATGTTGTCAGATTGCTCAGTGTTCAATGGAATGATGAAGCTATTAATGATGTCAAAATGAGATTCTGTATTCTGCATGTGGCAGAGAAAATAGAAGCTTCAAATCAATCTGTTGGGGACAAGATGGATTGTCGGCTTCCATCTCAGCTGTGTTTACCGAGAAGCATAACTACTCTATAGATGTACTGTAACTGTGTGTTGACCTATAAAGTTGGAAACTTCAGCCTGAAGAGTCTCTCCCACTGTGTTCCACTGCAGGGAAACTTAAGTGCAGTTATAATGCTTTAATCACATTTTGCTTTCCTTAATGATAGTTAAATGCTATGCTTGACCTGAATACCAAAACCATGGTTACGGGCCAGGCCATTAACCAGGATATGAAACTGTGGTTCGAAATGGGTTTGAACATCACAAATTGTGTTAATGTTGTAACAGTATTATACCTGCACTAAACAAGCCATGGTGAATAAGAGTTCTGTCCTAAACAAATGTGATTTTTGCACAACCTTGCTTGCAAGACAGCACACAGGCCTCACCAAAGTCTCCCTTTATTCACACTCTGGCAACTGGCTTTAGATCAGCACTTCATTTCACTGTGCCCATGGGGTGTTTGAAAATCAGGGTTCATTCAGTTGGCCATGGTTAGCACAGTGTACAATCATGCACGATGCTTTCATCTGGTTTGAGAGTGGCCATGAATGCTCTACTGAGTGTGCCAAGCATATTTGAGATGCATAGATGCTTTATAAATGAGATGCTTTATAAATGTGAAGCCCCTCTTCACCTGGAGAGCCATCCAAACAAGAACATCTTCCAGGACAAGTCATTTGGGAAGGTTTGGGTAGCCAGATGTGATATTCGGCATGATTTATGAGCTTTAATCTTGAGTTTTAATATTCTTATTCCCTTGATCTCAAGGGCTCATCCCGTCTTCTTTTTCAAAATTTTATTTTTTAAGGGTACCATATTCTTGCCTGGAAATCGGGTGACTGAGCATCCTTGCAATGATGAAAGTCCAGGGAAGTTCCTCTTTGAAGTGATTCCAGGTAGGATATTTTATTCACTGTAAATCTGTTGTTATGTTGTACTGACTGACTAATGACCAACTTTATTCAGCCTTAACAGATGCTGGAAATGATTAATGATTCAATTTAAGGAGAAAGGGGAGGATCTCATATATATATATATATATATATATATATATATATATATATATATATTTGCTTTCGTAGATTTTCACGGGTACAGGAATGCAGGTTTTGGTGTCCTCGGGTGTCTTCCCGTGTAAAAGTTGGGGTGTCTAGGCGACGTTTCGACGAGGTCTCACTCGTCATCTTCAGGCTGGTGCTTTCGGCTTCAAGAAGCCGAAAGCACCAGCCTGAAGATGACGAGTGAGACCTCGTCGAAACGTCGCCTAGACACCCCAACTTTTACACGGGAAGACACCCGAGGACACCAAAACCTGCATATATATATATATATATATACATACACACACACATACATATATGCATATGTGTTAGTGGTAAAGCTTATTTACAATTTTTCCTATTTTCTTTGTTATATATATAAATGATTATAGTTCATGTCCATTTGGCACATTAGAAGTTGCTTTAAGTTTCTTGGCTTTGAAAGAAATTGAACCCTTAAAGGATTTGATCTGTTAACATTAGGTAATAATTAGTTAAAGCGAGCACTCCAATAACAGCAGATCTAGGAAAAGGAAAACTCTGATCTTAAACCTCTGCTGCCTTGTGGGATATTTTTGGGAGAAGAAAAGGCTAAGGAGTAAACCCTACACAAATCTAGAGTAAAAAGGTAAAGGACACCTGGACGGTTAAGTCCAGTCAAAAGTGACTATGGGGTTGCGACGCTCATCTCGCTTTCAGGCTGAGGGAGCCTGCGTTTGTCCACAGCTTTCCGGGTCATGGGGCCAGCATGACTAAACGGCTTTCTGGCACAACAGGACACCATGACGGAAATCAGAGCGCATGGAAATGCCGTTTACCTTCCTGCCACAGCAGTACTTATTTATCTACTTTCACTGGCATGCTTTCGAACTGCTAGGTTGGCAGGAGCTGGGACCGAGCAACGGGAGCTCATCCTGTTGCAGGGATTTGAACTGCTGACCTTCTGATCGGCAAGTTCAAGAGGCTCAGTGGTTTAGACCACAGCGCCACCCATGTCCCTACAAATCTAGAGTGGAGTCCCTAAGGCAGTTGGATGGCGTCTTATATGCCTCCTTCCAGCAACTCCTGCTGCCAAGCTGATGCAAAACATGTAGCTCTGCTTTCCTTTGGACCATATCAGTGAAGCCAAGGGGGGGGGCATGTCTTGTCATCTGGGTAGTCTAAGACCACCATATACATTACCCAGGCTTGCACACCAGGGCAGTCATTTCATTGCTGCTAACACAGTAGTTGGACTTCACCCCCTTGCCTCTCGAGACAGATGGTTGCCAACAACCCTGACCCATATGACTGAACCCTGATTTATGTGTGTGAATCCCCAGAATCTCTGTTTTATTTGCTTTTATATCATTTTATTAATTTCAGGCTGTATTTTTGTCCTAATGGATATTGGTTTTTATATTGCACATAGTTTCTCCCACTTGGAAGAGTTTAAAAATATCAAGCATTTTGGAAATGATTTTAAATATGTAAATGAGCAGGGCTCATTTCCTGTCCATTCTTAAGACTTTGGAATGAAATACTGTAATAGGTCATCCTGGACAGAGAATTATTTTCTGTGCAAGCTTCCTCATTTTTGGTACACCCCTCCCCCACCTTATCTGATGCAGAAGTCAATGTGTGTCTTACAGTTTCATGGGAAACCAAAGTTCTAATGGACTCCAGCTTGGAGCCAATGACACAGTGAGGGAAGCTGTGCTGTGCTGGTGGCCATTCCCCACAGGCTTAGCATAATGGACAGATGTTCCATTTGTCCAATGGCAGCATTGGCTGTGGCAAGGAATATCGGAGATAGGGAAAATAGATTGGATTCCTGCTAAGGATATTGCTGGAAGATGGCGCTAGAGATATGTATTAGTTCAGGATCTTCATCACATCATCACTGTGTTCAGGGGTCTTCCAGAATGAAGGATGAGAGAGAGAGTGTGTGTGAAAAACATTCTATTGAATTAATAGTCTCTTCACAGCATTGCTGCCTGGGTTCCTTCAGGACTGGTAGGATATAAATGACATGAAGAAACAGCTAGTGGAAGAAAATTCAGACATCTATAGCATTTATGCTGCCCCACCAACACTTATCTGGCTGTTGAATTGTTTTCGCGTAAAGTTGCTATTGTAATTTTGTTTTTTCTTTAAATTAAAAAACCCGTTGAAGACACGCATACATCCTTCTCAGTTTAAAAGGCATGAAATTCCAGGCTTGAAAATATTTATGCAGAACAATACAGGCAAATGTAGGCTGGCCAAGAGTGGAATCCATGGCTAAATGTTAATTGATGCAGCTGAAGGCCAGAGAGGTTAGTCAGATGCATTTGATTATTATTTCCCTGGAGAAAATATGGGGGGGGGGCTCTAAACCATATCCAGTTTTCCTTATTCAACTTCCTCCACCCTCATCTATTTTGTCATATGATTACAGAAGTTTCTGTGTGGGAACTATGTTCCAGATTAGGCTGCTTTGAACCAGCAATGGGGGCAGGATCTTTGTGGCTTGAATACTGATATATATATGTGTGTGTGCGCGCGCGAGCAGTATTTACCGTATTTTTTGCTCTATAAAACTCAGTTTTTCCCTCCTAAAAAGTAAGGGGAAATGTGTCTGCGTCTTATGGAGCAAATGCAGGCTGCGCAGCTATCCCAGAAGCCAGAACAGCAAGAGGGATTGCTGCTTTCACTGTGCAGCGATCCCTCTTGCTGTTCTGGCTTCTAAGATTCAGAATATTTTTTTTCTTGTTCTCCTCCTCCAAAAACTAGGTGCGTCTTGTGGTCTGGTACATCTTATGGAGTGAAAAATACAGTAACTGAGTGTTGATGTGTATCATTTTCCTTCTCACTTTTTGCTGTAGAAGGCCAGTGTATTCTAAGGCCTAGTATGACCCAGTTTAGTTGTGGATTCTGTTATCATGGGTGCTGCTATTCAAGTAGGTTTTACTCCAAGACAACCCATTGAAATCAAGTGACCTAACTCAGTCATGTTTATTCATTTGAATGGGTCTACTGTGGGTCTACTGGAAAAAGGATGACCAAACTGGGTTGTGTCATCGGGGTTAAAAGTGCATTGCTTGTTGCTGAACTTTCAGACCAATCCAGAAAAGATATTAAAAAAGGATAATGTCCAATCCATAAAAGATATTTAAAAAGGAAAACATAATGCAACATTGGTTGAAACATGATTGGGATTTTATTCTATTAGCATTTTATTTTATTTTCTGGCAACTCCAGTTCAGTGTTTGATAACATTGCACATTAGTATGTTTTTAATGTTGTTGTTTTTAGACCGAGTTGAAATTTCTCACAATTTTTTCTGTGATTTTTCTTTTTCCCTCACTCCCCTAAAATAAATACAGTGGTACCTCGCAAGACGAATGCCTCATAAGACGAAAAACTCGCAAGACGAAAGAGTTTTTCATTTTTTGAGTTGCTTCGCAAGACGAATTTCCCTATGGGCTTGCTTCGCAAGACGAAAACATCTTGCAAGTTTGTTTCCTTTGTCTTGCAAGTTTGTTTCCTTTTTCTTAAAACCGTGCATTCAGGGGGTGCAGTTGCGACTTGACTTCGAGGAGCAACTCATAGCACGCAGTGTGGTAGCCTTTTTTGAGGTTTTTGAAGACTTTGGTGATTTTTGAAGCTTTTCCAAAATCTGTGCTTCACAAGACGAAAAAATCGCAAGACGAAAAAACTCGCAGAACGAATTAATTTCGTCTTGCGAGGTACCACTGTATATAAATGCCACTTTGAACACTTTCCCCCAAATATTCTCCACCAGATGGCCACTATTTCCTTCCCAAAATGTGCTGGCATGATGTCTGGGAAACTCAGCTTTCTGAATACAGAAAGGATAGCCAGATTGCCATCGCAGTTGCAGCAAAACAGCGACTGGAGAAATTCAGGGAAATTGTCCTCCCGGTTTCTCTACTCATAAACAGTGTAAGGAACATCAAGAGGCCATTTGTACAGAGCTCTGCATAAAACTTGATAGAAGTTGGGTGTACATCACCCCTGGCTCTTGCAAACCTTCTGTACTGACTCAGCTGCTGCATTCGTTCTTCGATTCAGCCCAAAGATCTCACCATGTAACTCTTTCTCTATCTTAAGAGTAGCGTAGATGTTTGAATAAGGCTTGAGATCCACTTAGAGAGAATCTAATCTTCACACTTAAGAGCAATAATTTCCATACCTTTCTTGATTAAAAAGAACTGCCTGTGGAATGCTGCCTTTGTTAAGCTTCCATCTCACAGAGGCTCCAATCCTTTTGCCCAGAATTAGAAATGCACTTTCAGTCGCTGCACCATCGCTCTCGCACACTTCGTCATGTTTTGCAGTCTCAGGTTGGTGCATCAATCAGTATCAACCCATTTCTGTTTGTGCAAAACCCCTTGGGCCTCTAGGCCATAAATAAATCTGGGTTCTTTGTTTTGTGTAGCTACAGCAGCTGAGCTGATTTCAGGTACTATTGACAAATATAAAGTACTCACGTGGCTAGCCCGAATGCTCGGGTTTTGCCTAGCATGCATGTAGCATGGCTTCTTATACAGTTCTGAGTATCGGCAGCATTTTGTATGCAGGAACTGCTGATGCAGAAAACAACATGCATCACAATGTCCCAAACCTCTGTCCAGATTTACTTCCTTTTTTCTTTTACTGCCAATTTGACAGGAAAACAAATGGGCCAATCTTCCTAAATCTCTGAAAGCAGGCATAATTGCCCAACTACTCTTAGCTTGGGAAATGTAGATGAAAACATTTCAGAGTAAGTCTGCGTTTAGAGGTTTGAAAACAGATAGCCAAATATTCAGCCACGGTCTGATTCAGGAATACCCTTTATTCTGTTAGCCATACACAGAAGGTATCTCTTCTGTTTCCATCTTTCTGTGCTCTGAAAAGTTCAGAACACTTAACCATGATTTTCACAATGCAGTTCTGGACAATTGTTGCGTATCACACGTGCAGCTGGCTATATTGTCAAACAAGTTTTTGCATCCAGTTGCCCTCTGCTTGCTGCTTGCTTGGGGACACTTACATCTGGCGCCACAAAAAATCACTGATTCACAGCATCCCTGCCTACTTCGGGAGCCACTGATGGAAGCACAAATCAAATTAATGCAAAGATGGGCATTCTCTCACTACCCCTGTGTATGGTATATTGTTTGCAAGCCCCCTATTGATCCCAATGGTGTAGTAACAAGAGAATGTTTCTCCATGACCTATCTAGGCCAGCAATTTGTTGCTAACAGTAGCACTGGGAAGTAGCAGAAGATTATTGCTTCCCAGATTTTGGTACTCGAATCCGGATGAACATCTCGCAGTGTTATCCTTCCAACAATAACATTGCCCATCTTCTTCCATTGGCTTTATGTTTCACCAATAAAAAACCTACAACAAATACTGTTCTATACAACAGATTTCCCTGCATCAGCCAGGACAGCATAAGATGACTTTGAAGTCCCTTTCAATTTTATGATCAGTGGCTTTATTCTATGTATACAAAGACACCCATCGATCCTTGCGGCATCTAGCTTCATTTCTACCTTGCAAGCATCTTGAATGGTGGCAGCGTAGGTGTTCAGAGGTGGCTGGTGTGTTAGGATATTTCCGTTCCACCTTAAAAGAGAGCAGGCTTTGTGAGTCACAGAGTCTGCGTATTTCCTGTTCACAGGATGTTTCTGTTTTGATAGAGCTGTTGTCTCTCTCTCTCTGTGCCTGAGCAGACCGAAGCAGGCAGCCATGTTTTTATTTGTTCTGACCAACGCTGAATAAACTTCTAAATAATACTCTCCTGAGTGCGTCTTTCGCTGTGCGAACTCTGCCATACAGCGTGCATCAGCTCTGGAATGTGGAAAGCTATTTTCTGGAGCTCGTGTCGCTAATTGCTGATACTGTATCTACGGGAGATCAATGGATGTCCGGAGTCGACGTGGAGGCAGTGATGGCCTTTGTCTCTCTGGCAGTATCCCAACATGGTGTCCATTGGAGCTAGAAGGGCAGAAGACAAGGAACTAAGCATTAGGTGGAGGCAGAGCCAATGAGAGGCAGAGCCAATTAATTCTACTTTTGCCACCACCCCTTGCTGAGTTCTATGACACTGAAATTAAGGAAGAGGAGGAAGCTGACAGCCAGGGATTGGTTAAAAGCAAGAAGGCAAGCAAGTGTGGGCAGATTGAATTTGGTGGGGTACTGCCCCACACCCCCCAAATGGACCAGCCTTCATTGTGTTTTGATTTTTCACCCTCCGTGGGCCGGATTTAGAAGGCAATTGGGCCGGATCCGGCCCCCGGGCCTTAGTTTGCCTACCCATGCTCTTAAACAACAACAACCCTTGAGTCAAGACAAATTATACTTAAGCTAGAGAAGGACTAGACTCTTCTTTACTTGCTCCTTCCACCCACCAATCCCAGGCAACCACTTACTTTCCTAGTGGCCGTGGTACCACAAGGGAGGGAGGAATTTCTCCCTCACCCTTCTGTTTGTTGTTGTTTCTGCTTCTTCTAAAGCAGCAACTCCTGGTGTGAGGAATCCTAAGGAAATCACCATTTCTCTGTGATCTCTGTGCCTGCCTTGCTGACATATTGCACCACTTGTGGGGGAGACCACCCTTGTTACACCAGTTACAGATAGGTAGCCGTGTTGGTCTGCCATAGTCAAAACAAAACAAATTCCTTCCAGTAGCACCTTAAAGACCAACTAAGTCAGTTCTTGGTATGAGCTTTCGTGTGCATGCACACTTCTTCAGATACACTGAAACAGAAGTTTCCAGACCCTTCTATATAGTGAGAAGGTGGGGAGGGGTATTACTCAGAAGGGTGGTGGGAATGGGTGATTGGCCGATAGCTGTGATGAGCCTGTTGACGACTCTTAACGACTGCAATAGGTCTATAGGCTTTTTCCTGTAAGACCTATTGCAGTCGTTAAGAGTCATCAACAGGCTCATCACAGCTATCTGCCAATCACCCATTCCCACCACCCTTCTGAGTAATACCCCTCCCCACCTTCTCACTATATAGAAGGGTCTGGAAACTTCTGTTTCAGTGTATCTGAAGAAGTGTGCATGCACACGAAAGCTCATACCAAGAACTGACTTAGTTGGTCTTTAAGGTGCTACTGGAAGGAATTTGTTTTGTCTTGTTACACCACTTATGGAAGTGGGGGGGGGGTGCACATTCGGAAGTAATTTGTAATATGGCTCAAAATGAGAGGGGGGAACCAAAATCCTAGTTGCAGTGGTGGGGGTCTTAGTTGTAAGTGCTCAATCGTACCATGGCTTTATTTTACAAAAACGCAGAACTCAAACTGAGTGTATTTTATTGCGGCGACAGAGCACCGAAACTTGTTTTTCTTAGCCTGATAATTCCTCACTGTGCATAGAACAAAGGTTGAGGTTTCCCTTACCATTCCAAAGGCAACTGGGGACAATCTGGCATCTGTATGTTAAATCTGTAGGCAGCTTCAAAAACATTTTCCCCTCATTCTTGCTTCTTTGTTGGCAATGCATGTAAATTATTCTGAAAATGCGAGGGGGAGTAAGATTGTGACATGATATTTGAATTCTGTGTCTGGGGATACAAGAGAGAGAAATACGTTGATGGCCATTCTGTGCAATTAACTATGTGTGTACAATTGTATTTACATTTTTAAATAGCCAGTTAAATTAAAAAAGAAAACTCGTGTCCTTTCCCCACCTCATCTAATAAAATATATTAACTTTCTAGGTGGTTTACATAATACGAATTCATTTGGATTTCAACATATTCAAAACACTTTCAAAAACTGACTTCTTGATTTATCAGTCGCTTATTGTAAAAAAAAAAAAGTATGACTTTTCAGTTTGACAGTGCAATCCTATTCATGTTGCACTGTGTTCAATGCGGCTTAATGTAGGAATGCAGTTTAAGTTTGCACATGATTGCCTGATTACTGTGCAATCCTATGCATTGTAACAGTTTCATTGGTTTTATAATTGTATATTTTTACTACTGTAACCTTCTCTGGGACCTTATGGTGAGAAATCTCATAAATACATGAATAAAATTTCTACTCAAATTCTGTGCTGTCAAATTCAATAGGAATCTTGGGAAAGTGTGTCTTGGATTGTACATAGAAAGTTCCCTTATACTAGATCAGACTATTTAATGGCAGCTGCTCTTTAGCTCAGACAGAGCTCTTCCTCATCACCTGCTTCTCATAGAATCATAGAATCATAGAGTTGGAAGAGACCACAAGGGCCATTGAGTCCAACCCCCTGTCAAGCAGGAAACACCATCAGAGCACTCCTGACATATGGTTGTCAAGCCTCTGCTTAAAGACCTCCAAAGAAGGAGACTCCACCACACTCCTTGGCAGCAAATTCCACTGCCGAACAGCTCTTACTGTCAGGAAGTTCTTCCTAATGTTTAGGTGGAATCTTCTTTCTTGTAGTTTGGATCCATTGCTCCGTGTCCGCTTCTCTGGAGCAGCAGAAAACAACCTTTCTCCCTCCTCTATGTGACATCCTTTTATATATTTGAACATGGCTATCATATCACCCCTTAACCTCCCCTTCTCCAGGCTAAACATGCCCAGCTCCCTTAGCCGTTCCTCATAAGGCATCGTTTCCAGGCCTTTGACCATTTTGGTTGCCCTCCTCTGGACACGTTCCAGTTTGTCAGTGTCCTTCTTGAACTGTGGTGCCCAGAACTGGACACAGTACTCCAGGTGAGGTTTGACCAGAGCAGAATACAGTGGCACTATTACTTCCCTTGATCTAGATGCTATACTCCCATTGGTGCAGCCCAGAATTGCATTGGCTTTTTTAGCTGCCGCATCACACTGTTGGCTCATGTCAAGTTTGTGGTCAACCAAGACTCCTAGATCCTTTTCACATGTACTGCTCTCAAGCCAGGTGTCACCCATCTTGTATTTGTGCCTCTCATTTTTTTTTGCCCAAGTGCAATACTTTACATTTCTCCCTGTTAAAATTCATCTTGTTTGTTTTGGCCCAGTTCTCTAATCTGTCAAGGTCGTTTTGAAGTGTGATCCTGTCCTCTGGGGTGTTAGCCACCCCTCCCAGTTTGGTGTCATCTGCAAATTTGATCAGGATGCCCTTGAGTCCATCATCCAAGTCGTTGATAAAGATGTTGAATAAGACTGGGCCCAAGACAGAACCCTGTGGCACCCCACTAGTCACTCTTCTCCAGAATGAAGAGGAACCATTGATGAGCACCCTTTGGGTTCGGTCAGTCAGCCAGTTACAAATCCACTGAGTGGTAGCATAGTCAAGTTTCCTAACTGGTTGGGTAAAGGAGAGGAAGAAAGGATGCCAAGAGAAGCCCACATTGCCATGTATTATGACTGAGTGAGAGATTCACTCCCTGATATAATGCTAGAGGCCAGCAGCAATCATGACACAGAGTTGGAGGCTGCAGAGACTCCAGCTAAGGAGCTGGATCAGGTTCAGGACTCTGAACCTACTTCTGGACATCAGCAATCCACTGAACCTAAGGCTGGCAGATAGAAGTTGACACCTGCCATAGCTTTAAGAAATATAGAACCAAAAGCCTGGACACTAAGGGGCACCTTCCCATGAGCCTTTGGAACCAGTTGCTCCAGTGGTTCAAAGAGTGCATAGGAATATGCTGTTGACTTGGAGCTCTCTGTGGTCCTGACCAGCCTTGCTGCTCCAGCATGAGACCCAAACATCTCTGTCTTTGAATGCTGTGCAGCTTCTAGTCTAATATTCTACCTGTGCTTCATCAATGTGATGGTGTATTAGTGTTTCAGGTTTTACATATTTGTTACTGTTTTATTATTGTAACAAAATTCTGGATCAGTTTGTTAAGTAGCCACAGAATCAAAAGCTTGTTTTAAAACATGGGTAGGCAAACTAAGGCCTGGGGGCTGGATCTGGCCCAATTGCCTTCTAAATCTGGCCCATGGACAGTCTGGGAATCAGCATGTTTTTACATGAGTAGAATGTGTGCTTTTATTTAAAATGCATCTCTGGGTTGTTTGTGAGGCATAGGAATTCGTTCTCTATTTTTTTCAAAATATAGTCCAGCCCCCCACAAGGTTTGAGGGACAGTGGACTGCCCCCCTGCTGAAAAAGTTTGCTGACCCCTGTTTTAAAGGGAGTGTCTTCAGTTGCTAGTAATGCACACACAAAAAGGAGGGCAACCTAATCTCTTGGGGCAGGGACCAACACATGCCCTTTTGCATGTCACCACCAGTTTTGACCTAGAAGGCCATGACATAGACAAGGTGAATGCAGCAGCTGGTGGGCCAATTCACATAAAAGCAAGGTGTGCTTCAAGTAGAAACATAGGCAGCTGCCTTATACTGAGTCAGACCACTGGTCTATGAAGTTCAGTATTATCTACACTGACTACCAGTGGCTGTCCGGGGCTTCAGTCTGAAGCCTTTCCCAGCCCTGTAGGGAAATGCTAGGGAAGACGATGATGATTACATTTTTTGCCCGTCCTTCCCCGGCAGGTCCTAGAGCAGGTTACGAAAAATTTAAATGGAAATTTAAAGTTACAGATAGGTAGCCGTGTTGGTCTGCCATAGTCAAGACAAAATAAAAAGATTCCTTCCAGTAGCACCTTAAAGACCAACTAAGTTAGTTCTTGGTATGAGCTTTCGTGTGCATGCACACTTCTTCAGATACACAGTGTGCATGCACACGAAAGCTCATACCTAGAACTAACTTAGTTGGTCTTTAAGGTGCTACTGGAAGGAATTTTTTTATTTTGTCTGGAAATTTTAAAAAACTGTTAAATCAGAGTACAACCACAGGAATAGGGTGGGCTTTGCAAACACACATCTCAGGTGTCAAAGGCCAGGATAAAGAGATGAATCTTCATCATTTGCCAAATGCTGTACAGTGGTACCTTGGTACTTGAATGGCTTGGCTCCTGAATGTTGCAAACACAGAATTCCGGTTTGCAAATGTTTTTCAGAAGCCGAACGTCTGACGTGGCTTCCGCTTGAGTGCAGGAAGCTCCTGCAGCCATTTGGAAGCCGTGCATTCCACCCCCCCCAAATGGTTTCGGGAGTCGGACAGACTCCCAGAACGGATTAAGTTTGAGAACCAAGGTACCACTGTATAGTGAAGAAGCCAGATGCACCTCCCTGGGGAGGGAATTCCACAACTTCCACAGAGAAGAATGTCTTCTGAGGGCCTGCTCTGTTGATCTTAACACCCAGGGTGGCCTGCAGGGAAGGAGGTGGTCTTGCATATGTTTGGGGCCTACATTGCTTAAGGCTTTAAACACTAATGGGAGCACCTTGAATCGGGCCTGGGAATGATCAGCAAGCCAATGTTTTAGGACGAGAGTTCTGTGCATTCTGAATGGAAACCCTGCTGCCTTTTGGACCAGCTGAGACCATCTTCAAGGGAAGCCCCATGTAGAGTGCACTGCAGTAATCCAAGCTGGAAGTTAGCAGTACATGAAGTACTGTGGACAAGTAATATTTGTGCAAAAGGGGCTGCAGCTGGCAAACCAGCCCATAGGCCATGGGATTGATTCTGGGACCTTCTGCAAGCAAAGAAGATGTTCTAGCACTGAGCCACAGCCCTTCCCCAAGTAGCTGCACCCTTAGCTGTTTCGGGCTTGAAAGGTCTTGCTGCATGGAGTCACTTTCCTCCTAAAGAAGAGAACTCGCTTATCATCAGATCAGTATTCATTACTTTCCCTGGGCTACTTGGAAAGTTCCATAGCGAAGGAATAAAAATGGCACAGGCTCCCTCCCTTGGCTTGCATCCAACCTTCACAGCCTGCTGCTAAATCACCTCCGCTGTAAAAACGAGCAATTCAAAGCATTGTGAGATCTATCAAAATGCTTTTTTCATTAGGCAGGATGGATAGAAGAGAGGGGGGAGGGGGGGTAGCACACTTTAAAAAACATTTGACACCACCCGGCTCCCGAGAGCTCTCGCGAGCGATTGCCAGGTGGGCTTTAGATAGTGTTTTTCTTCTTAATCTTTCTACTGCTCTGGCTCTTGTAGTCACAGACTGATATCAAATTGTGTTGTTCCCACTGGTGCGGCGTGTTTTCATTTCCTCATCCTAGCAACGTCTCTCTCCCAAGACGCCGCATTCACTTTTGAAATTTCAATTTCACTGGGAAGAATCGGCGAGCTTCTTGAGGCTCTAATCTGGGGGGGGGGGGGGCGGCAGAGGGGAAAGGAAACCAGCGGGATGTTTTCGCTTGTGTATATTCTCTGAGTAGTCTGTGAAATGGTGAACACCTGGGGCCTTTTCTAGTTGCAGCACAGTTGTAACATGAAGCAGAAGCAGTTTGCTGTTGGTGTCATGACGGCGCCTTGATGGTTTAGTTAAAATGTTAAGCTAAGGAGCCTTAACAAATTAATGCAGGCTTCATTTCACGAGCTGGAGATATCGTAATGTCTTCCGCATGGCAACCTATCACTGGTGAGGGTAAACTGGGGCCTTCCTAGATGTTGATGGACATCAACTCCTATCATCCCTGACCAGTGGCTGTGCTCTCTGGGCCTGATGGGGTCCAACAACATCTGGAGGGCCACAGGTTCCTCACCCATGCTCTGTGACCACAATGAAGCCCCAGTCAGTATGGCCAATAGGGTGGAGGCAGTTGTGGCAACATATGGAAGGCTTCAATTTCCCCATCCCTACTTTGTAATTAACTCAGTCCAGTGAAGGTGATGAATATTTAGGTCCCATTTGAACCAGCGGGATGTTAAAAAGCCCAGTTTGCAATTTAAGTTTTCAGTCCTATATATGCACATACTTTGGAGTTACCCCCACTGAAGTTATTGGGCTTTCCCCCCCATGAGGAGACATGCCTGAGATTTGACTGCAAGATCCATTCGTATAATTTCAGGGAGACTTACAGTAAGTAAGCCTAACTTTGTCTGGGTTGCATCCAATGTGTTTAGGAACTGGATGCCAGGATAGTATCAGAGCAGAAGGTTATGTGATTGAGAAGACATATGTTTCTAAAATGATGGTTAATTGCAGGATATGCAAAATGCAGCAATCTGGCCTGCGGAGTATGGGTACGATGTGCTTAATTATTTTTGAGAGGCTTTCCAGACATCATTTCTCAAGACACAAACCCTCTTCATTTCTGCTGAGCTCAAAATGTGAGAAAGGGGGAAATGGGGCGGTTTTTGGCACAAAGGTTTTAATGAGTAATTACCATGTCAGATGTGATGGTCTGTTAGTTTTTAAACTAAAATCCTCCTCAGAGAGTTTCGACATATCCAAGCAAAGCAAGATGGTTTTCTTTTGGCTCATGATGGAGATCTTATTTCATAAAACGAACAGTCTCCCCTACTGTTCAGAAACAACCCACCTTTAAAATAGCAGCATGTGATATATAGGTAAAGGACCCCTGGATGATTAAGTCCAGTCAAAGGCGGCTATGGGGTTGCGGCGCTCATCTCGCTTTGAAGCCGAGGGAGCCAGCGTTTGTCCACAGACCGCTTTCCAGGTCATGTGGCCAGCATGACTAAACACCTTCTGGCACAATGGAACACCATGACAAGTGCCAGAGTGCACGGAAATGCCATTTACCTTCCCAACGCAGCGGTACCTATTTATCTGCTTGCACTGGTGTGCTTTCAAACTGCTAGGTTGGCAGGAGCTGGGACAGAGCAATGGGAGCTCACTCTGCCCTGGGGATTCGAGCCACCGACCTTCTGATCAGCAAGCCCAAGAGACTCAGTGGTTTAGACCACAGCACCACCCGTGCCCTGCATTTAATGTGATACATATGCATTCACATTATATTGAGTGGCATCTAAGTCTTACTCAGAGCAGACTTATTGAAATCAATGCATTTAAGTTAGCCATGACTGCTGCAGAGCTCGTGTAGGAGCTCTGCCCCACCAAGAAAGCCACTTCTGATCACTGCACATTAATGTACCTGGGGAGTTCCCAGTGTGGTGTAGTGGTTAAGAGCGGTAGTCTCGTAATCTGGTGAACCGGGTTCGCTTCCCTGCTTCTCCACATGCAGCTGCTGGGTGACCTTGGGCCAGTCACACTTCTTTGAAGTCTCTTAACCCCACTCACCTCAAAGAGTGTTTGTTGTGGGGGAGGAAGGGAAAGGAGAATGTTAGCCACTTTGAGACTCCATAGGGTAGTGTTAAAGTGGGATATCAAATCCAAACTCTTCTTCTTCTAATACAGCAGTTTGACTTCACCCCCAGAGACACAATCCGTTGTCTCTCGAGACAGACGGATGCCAGCGACCCAACAGTATCATTATACAAATATGTGGGTCCCTACTGCTCTACCCTTTCAAGGAACTATCAAGGGGTGCCTGTGCATTTTGGGCACATCATAGATGCGTATCCTCACATGTTGCCAACTTTTGCAGGTCAGCAAAGGCTGAGGCTTTAACTCCTTCCATGCGCATCGTGCTCAGAGAACCTGGTGGATTTAATTGCTTCTGCCACAAAGATGAATGCCTCCCACACCACTCCCTGACAGTCAGCAGTGCCTCTTCATTAGTTGTCAAGAGCAGGAAACCTCAAGGGCATTGGTGTTACTTCAGTTGAACTAATTTTGCCTGTGATGTCTCATACGGTGAGCAGGGAGGTTCTTATTGCGTGGCCATAGGACATTTTGTTGTATTACGGTCTCCATTTCCCATTATCAGAAATGGCCATAATTATGCCACCAGGTCCTTCTGTCATGAGCTATCGTTCTTTTTGCTGTTCTTCCTCCAGAAGTTCAAGGAAATCTGTGACTTCCAGACTGATGGCTCTATTTCTAAACCATGTCACTTTCATATGTGTCCATTCACAATTCTGTTACTTCCTTCCTCTGCATTAACTTGGGAAATAGATATGCATGAATCATAGAATCGTAGAATTATAGAGTTTGGAAGAGAACCCAAGGGTTATCCAGTCCAACCTTCTGCAATCCAGGAATCTCAACTAAAGCATCCATTACATATGGCCATCAAACCTCTGCTTGGCTGGAGATCTGTACTGCAAAGTTTGGAGAAGTGAGAATTTCAAAGGATAGCTGTGTTTCAGTTGGCATATTGTTTCCGAAAGTGTGAATAGGTTCACTTTTAAATGGAAAATTAATTTAATTTCCCTCCCCATCCCTTATGAATTTGTATCATCACCACCATCATCATTGCTCCTGATCAGGGTTCTAGCTAACCAGCCATGCTATTTTCCAGGATAACCTAGAACAGTGGTTCTCAAGCTGTGGGTCCCCAGATATTGTTGGACTACAACTCCCATCATCCCTGAGCTCTGGCCTTGCTAGCTGGGGGTGATGGGAGTTGTAGTTCAACAACATCTGGGGACCCACAGGCTGAGAAAGGCTGCCCTAGAATCATAGACTCTTAGAACTGGAAGAGACCTCAAGGTTCATCTAGGCCAACCCTTTGCAATGCAGGAATCTCAGCTAAAGCATCCATGACAGATCCAACCTCTGTTTGAAAACCTCCAAGGTAGAAGAGTCCACAAACTCCTGAGGAAGACTGTTCCACTGTCAAACAGCTCTTACCGTCAGACAGTTTTTCCTGATGTTTAGTTGGAATCTCCTTCCTTGCAACTTGAAGCCATTGGTTCAAGTCATACCCTGGAGAAGACAGGCTTGTTCCCTCTTCCACGTGACAGCCCTTGAGATATTTGAAGATGGCCACCATATCTTCTCTTTTTGAGGCAAAACATACTCAGCTCCTTCAACCGTTCCTCATAAGGGTTCCAAATCCTTGATCTTCTTGAAGAACCACATGGACCTTCATATTCAAATATCTATGTATTTTTTGGATATGTTCATGAATGTTGCTTTGCTCCTGCCTCACATCATTGACTTTCTACAATGGGGTGAGACAATGCACTGTGCACTGATTCTGCACCACATGCCATGGCAAAATAGAGATAAGAAAGATGGTAACAGCTCCATGTCTCTTGTAAGAGTGGCTCACTGGTAGAGTTAAACTAGGCTTCCTCCAACGTAAGTAGGTGGTAGGATTGCATCCTGAAACCATGAATGGAAGTCATATTCTCACTTCCTACAAGTTTTCACAATGCTGTGGACTATAAGGTCTTCTCACAACTAATGAGGTGAGCAAGCTTTTACTTGCATCTTGGAGCAGCACAGATTAAAACTCTGCATGTGAAGAGGTGGTTGGTGCTTTGCTTTTGGAAAAGAAAAGGCATGAATAATCTAGGCAGGTGTTCATCTGAGAGAAGCAGAAGAAAGGATAGCAGGGGCAAAAATTCTGTTAAGGATTCTGAAAAAGCATTCACAACAATAATTCTCGTTTTTTGTAACAAGAGCAGGCCAGACTGATAAAAATCCATATTGAGATATTCCCCGATTTCTGTCCTCTCTGAGTGTGGATGGGGAAGAGATTTGAATCAGTTCACATTTAAAGAGGAACCTACCAAACACTGCGAAACAATGCAAAAACCAAAACACAGCAATCTTTCAGAATTCTCCAAATTTTACCAATATTTACAAAAATGCATACGTTAGGGGAAAGTGTGCATAAAAATGAATAGATTCGTGAAAATGTCATCAAAAATGCATTATGTTATGGAAAATGCTTCCAAAAATGTGTGCATTAGTCAAAGAGTGCAAACAAAAATGTGTTTATTGGGAGAAATTCGTACTAAAATGCAGGAAAAATTTCATGTGGATTATTATTATTATTACTATTATTACTATTACTATTCAGTTTGCTGCTGAAATGTGGAGACCCAAATTTAAGACTGAAAAAATGAGAAACTGAGACAGTTTAAATCAGGTATCCCCAACCTTTGGCCCTCCAGATGCTTTGGACTACAATTCCCATCATCCCTGACCGCTGGTCCTGTTAGCTAGGGATCATGGGAGTTGTAGGTCAAAACATCTGGAGGGCCGCAGGTTGGGGATGCCTGATTTAAATCCACAGATTTGTCAATCCCTATCTCCTAGTGAAATAAATGGAAACTTTTTTTTTTGCTAAAGGATGGGTTTGGAGAGGAAAATGTTGTTGTGATTGTCACTGTCATCATCAATTCTTTTTATTATATTATGGATTAGGCAGCTGGTGCTAGCAGGAGTGCTGCTAACACTCATACCTCTTGGTCATTCATTGATATGCAAGCACACTGTTTACTTTCCTCTGTCTTTCCCTTTTTTAAACAACAAGGAATGGATCTGTGATGCTGTGCCTGGGCTCTCTTCACTGCATGGAGCCACTAATGTTCAGCTACCTGCTGAGCAAAGGCATGCAGATCAGCTGGTTTTCCCTGTATGTTGCCTACAGTCTTGAAGTCCTAAACTGGGATATTTCAGCCGCCATTAACCTTCCCTGCAATCTGCTCAGCCCACACACGGCTCATCTGATCAGAGATTACAAAGGGGGCCAAAGAGAAGACATGAAACCTGGAGATATGCCAGTGAACTAGATGGTGAGCTGCATCCAGCCCAACATCTGGAGGTTCCTCACCAATGGTACAGCTGGAATCCAACAAACCTGCCTTCAGAAAACACGAAAGACCAAACCTCAGCCATGGACAACAAAGAATGGTCTTTTCTTCACCAGTCAGAGTCTGGATTCCCATCTCTTTCCTAGGTTTAAGGTTTAGCCTTCACATTATCTCATGTAGGTGAGATCTAAGGGTGAGCTAAGCATTGCCTCACAAGCAGGCTGTGAGAAAGACCTCGTGTCCTTTTCATTCCTTGAAAACTGCAATGGCTAAAAATGCTTCTTGCAGAGTATGCAAGCTTATTTACAAGAACACAGCATATACTTGTGGTGGCAGTGCTGACAGGCAAACATTGCACAGCCTTGAGGTTGCATAGACCAGGGTTCGGCAAATTCTTTTGGCAACGGGCTGTCCCTTAGACCTTGTGGCAGGCCAGAGAAGCAGCACTGAGGGGGAGGGGCTGGAAGAAGAGGCAAGGGGGGCTAGTAGTCCTACTCCCCAGCACCCAGCCCCAGCCGCTGTGCTTACCTTCCAAGGGGCTGCCGCCGCCACCGCTGCTGCTTCTCGTGAGTAGGCAGAGTGAGCTCATCCGCTCCACTCTCTGGCTCACAGGAGCACTAGGGTGGCAATGGAGGGTAGATGGGCTGCATGAAATGGCTGGCTCCGGAGAGGGGCTGCTTAAAATGACGCTCAGCCCACTCAGCCCAGCCCCCTTCCTCCTCTAGGCAGGGCGGGGAGAAGCCAGGAGGAGGGAGGAAGGAGGCACCGCCGCAGTGTGTATGTGTGTGTGGGGGGGGACAGAATGGTGCGGGGGGGGGGAATGGTGCAGCCCAGCCCGAACGAACAGAATCCCCACACTGATCCACAGACTGTCCGCAGGCCAGATCCTGAAGGCAATTGGGCCTGATCCGGCTTGTGGGCCTTAGTTTGCCGACCCATGGCATAGACAGTTAGGAACATAGTGTTAGAATTCCTGCTCCATGATTGCAGTCATGGGATTTTTGTCTATCACATGACAGTTTATGTTTTGACTCCACAGAGTGGGAAGTGACGGAGACAGGATGTTTGTGTTACTGTGTTCTGTGAAGTGGGACTATTGTCCTTTGTTCTTTCTCTTTGCTGTCTGATGCTAGAGAAAGAGGGAGCCATGTTGCAGTGCTCCGTGTGTGTTTGTATGTAAATAAAGTAGATTAGCCAAAATGCTGAATTGCTGAGGTCTGTTACGCAAGCTGCGAAGACTCTGCAGATCCCTAAGTGTGCTGATGTCTGTTGGAAGTCTGTTGCTGTGATGTTTGGGCAGAAGAAAGCTTTTGAAGCTCCTTAACGATCAACCAGGAGGGAGTGAACATGCCAGTTGGGCATGTGTCTCTGCCGGGGTCCTACTCGAGTGTAGGATGAACTCCTGACACATAGGAGGTGCCTTATACCAAGCCAGATGGCTGGTTCATCTAGCTCAGTATTGCCAACACTAATTGACAGAGTCTTTCCCAGCCATATATAGAAATCTCAGGGATTGAAGCAAGAATCTTCTGCAAGTGAAACATGTACTCTACCGCTGAACTATGATCCTTCCTCTTGAAACGCTACCTAGCCCACAGGTAACATTGACATTCAAGTGACCTTTGCATGGGCCCAATGATGCCACAACTGGATCTGCCCAAACAGGGCATGCTTAGCTTTCAGTGGCACATGCCAGACCTTATCAACTGAAAAAGATGTGGTAAAGCTATCTTGTAGGCTCTTACGTTTTTAAAAAGTTATATAGATATAATATATATGCATTAAAAAGGGATGGATGCATACACACATTGTTGCTGGCATCCATCTGACTCGGGAGACGATGGAGGAGCACACCTTTGGGCTGAAGTCAAACTGTTGGGAGGTTCCAGTTACAGATAGGTAGCCGTGTTGGTCTGCCATAGTCAAAACAAAACAAATTCCTTCCAGTAGCACCTTAAAGACCAACTAAGTCAGTTCTTGGTATGAGCTTTCGTGTGCATGCACACTTCTTCAGATACACAGTGCTCATAGTGCTCACAGGAGCACTAGGGTGGCAATGGAGGGTAGATGGGCTGCATGAAATGGCTGGCTCCGGAGAGGGGCTGCTTAAAATGATGCTCAGCCCACTCAGCCCAGCCCTGTATCTGAAGAAGTGTGCATGCACACGAAAGCTCATACCAAGAACTGACTTAGTTGGTCTTTAAGGTGCTACTGGAAGGAATTTGTTTTGTTGGGAGGTTGCAGCGCCTGCTGTGGCTGTAGAGACTGATACAGGAGATACATGTTTTATTGCAACTTGGGCAGATGAAGGCTTCTGGTTCTGCTGCTGCAGATACACCATGATGTTTCTTCTCTCTGTGGTCCTCCTAGTGGTCACTCCTCCTCTGGTCACTCCTGTGGATATACAACCTGTCTACATCCAGGCACTGCAGTCATCTGCAAGGCACATGGCAGGGTTAATGTTGCCAATCTTCATGTTGCATCTTGTGATGGCCTGGGACTTGGAGCCAGAGGAGTCTCAGTCTGTACTGGATCCTTTGCCTCAGGTGACAGCTGAACCTAGTCTGGGGCCTGATCCTGAAGAGCCCCAGTCTGTACAGGTTCCCCTGCAACAAGCACCAGCTGGGCCGAGTCAGGGGCTTGAGCCTGCCCTAGCTCCAGATGCAGGGATTACCTTGTTGCCTCCAGCTGGGCCATCACTTACAGCTGCTCCACTACCAGTTGGGTCAGGAGAGGCTGAGGCAGCCTCTGGGTCTAGTAACCCACCAACGTCTCCCGAGCTGCAGAGACTAAGGTCTGAGAGAAGGAAAGACCTGAGTACTCGCAGGAGGAGTGCTCGTTTTCAGGTGAGACAGGGAGGTAAGTCACCGGGGGATCAGAACTGGCCGTTACCCCAACAGAGATAAAAGGCTGCTGGACCCCACCCCAGGTTGCAGGAGCAACACTGATGTTTGCCAGAACCTGCCTGTGATCCTGTGCCTGATCTTGCCTGGTTTCCTGCCTCGTGTCCTACCGGACTGACTCCTCGTGGAACCCTTGGATTCGGGACCAGACCTGGACCACGTTGCTTGGGTTACCCCCGGGCCCAGCACACATCTGCAGACATCTTTGTAACACAGAGTTGGTCTGCCAATGGGCCCAGTGCCTGAAGCCAGCTCCCCTTGAACAGGTCCTTGGGGATCCTGCCATTTTCCATTCTGTGTACAGTGCATACCCAGTTAATCCAGGCAACCTTTTCTTCTGTTGAAAGCTTTAAGAGATCAATTTATCAGTTAAGCACTGCAGTCCCAATTGATTCAGGAATTTCATCTATAAGGGATGTGAAAGGAGGAATGGAGAGTGATTTTATTTAAGACTGCTCTTGTGTGCAGCAAGGCTGGTTACCATGCTCTCTTATTGCCATGTCGTTGTCCTGATTAATCTGGAAAGTTGTTAGGAACACATAAATTCAGAACTCAGCACACGCACTTAGGCCACAGTCCAACATGTTCTTTAGTGCGCTCTGGGGCCCACGGCAATCCACTCTGCATTGCCTTGTCGTCTCTGTCTAGTCTTAACAATTCAGTAGTACCTGCCGCCTTTGAAAATGAAAATGTGAGGGCAACTTTTAAAACCAAAAGCATAGAATGGGAGACATTTGCTGGAAGCATTTAAAGGTAATTGGAGCCCTACCAACCGCAGAGGGCCTGCGAAACTGGCGACTCTTCCTTTAAAAGGAACGATTTACTCCCTGGGAATAGGGAAGGAGCTATTGATTTTAGGCAGATGTCTGCTGCTCCCATGATCTGTAATTGTAAGTGCTACATACTTACTGAAGCAGCTTTCTCGCCGGCCCATACTCCATTTGTGGCCAAGGAGAGAGTCTGCTCTTGAAAACCTTCTCTCTGGGGGTAATTATGAAAAATGCCACAGACCCTTCAGCCCAGGTTCTGGCAGCTTAAGTGCAGAGACTGGAGGGAGGAAATTAACCAGGGAGGTCGATCTTTCCAGCTTGCCAACTGTGGTGCAATGACTACAGTACTGGACCCTGCCATCTGCCGCTATTTGGCACGACTGCTCCACAGGAGGACAGAGCCTGCTATTGTCTTCGACCTTGGCAGAAGGACCTGGCACAGAGCCGGCGAGTCTGCTGCCTTCGAGGAGAGATAGGAAGGGATGGAGGGAGGTTGCGTCAAACTGACAGGAGTCCCCTCTCTCTGTTCTTTGATCTGACAGAACCACTCCGAAAGAAGCGACGGAGAATTTCTAAGGCGTGCGGTACCTATAACCGGTTGGTTTAAAAACAACGGCACCAGATTTGGGCTGCTGGAGTAATTTGATTCTGTTTGCATTGAAAGATATGCCTGTCTCGTCCACACTTTCTGAACAAGATTTGAACTGAAACAACCATCCCTTGAAATGTGGACTTCTTCGAATTTTGCGATGCAGTTCAAGTAATGGGTACAAAGGTGCACATAGTGTGGTAGTGAAATACCAAGGTATTTTATCAAGGTGAACTAAGCCTGGCAGGACAGCTTACTCTATGGCATTAACCCCTTCATGCATTAATTAGACTTAAGCATGTTGGCTTTATGAGGCAGGTTATCCCACATTTATTTGCTAGTGTTGTGATTCTTCACGTCCCTCCCAAAGTAGGAGGTTGAATGAGTGAGGGGACATGCCCTTCCTCTCCATGCATATGTGAATGAGGAAATCCGTGTTCACGTACACGGAAACATCACATGTTGCACAGCCTCTCATTTGGCATACTGCAGCTGCTGTGATAAATCTTAATCCCCCCCAATATAACTTTAATTAAAAGATCTTGTTACCCTCTTGGCTTTGACACTAGCAGAGCACATGGCTGTCACTGAGTAAATAAATACAGCAGGCAGCAGGAGGTTAAGAGCCTCTGGCAAAGTTTAATAGTGGAGAGGGTGGAGCTCGCTATGATTTGAAATTAGGGATGGCTACAAGCATGTTATTTATTTGCGCGCACCCCCCCCCCTCCCTGGTAGCTTGTTTGCCTGAGCTTTGCCCTTGCTCCCCATTTTCGCTGTATGCCTGTAGCTTTCATTCACAAATGTCTGTACCACTAGACAAGTTGGGTCATGCCATTTTCCCTTTGCAATATTACGCAAGGCATTTTAAAGTCATGCGTATTAGGTCAAACAAATAGGCTGTTCACTTCCATCCTCCCCCAGCCCTCACTCAAGAGGTGCCAGAATATTTACCTTATGCCAAATACTTTTCTGTCCATACATGCAGACCTCAGGGGGCGGGGGGAGAACGGGGAAGTCATTTTCCACTTGAAAGTGCCTTGCATCTCTTGAGACTCCTGTCTCTCCACAGCGATAAAAACCACAGTTCAAATATTTTTGGCAGTAAATTTCAATACTTTATGCTCACAGAATGTCATTATTGGTTTAACCTTAAGGACTGTTTTACTTAGAGCATAAAAAGGCGGGGGGGGGGGGAGGAAAGGAATACATTTTTAACTCCTGCCCCATCATTCAAAGCCTACATTTCAGTGTATGGAATCCCAATGGAGAGACTTGTGCTACAATCCTATATGCATGAGTACAATGGGATTTACTTCCATTCCAGGCAAATGTTTCTATAACTGGTGCCCTGAGAATGCCTCTGAAATCACAGTGTAATGTTGAATGGTGTTTTTGAAATTAGGACTGAGGTTTATGAAGGCACAAGGAGCAGAATTAACCACTATTAAGACAGGTAAGGTAAAGGTAAAGGGACCCCTGGCCATTAGATCCAGTCGTGACCGACTCTGGGGTTGCGGCGCTCATCTCACTTTATCGGCCGAGGGAGCCGGCGTACAGCTTGCAGGTCATGTGGCCAGCATGACTAAGCCGCTTCTGGCGAACCAGAGCAGTGCACTGAAACGCCATTTACCTTCCCATCGAAGTGGTACCTATTTATCTACTTGCACTCTGACGTGCTTTCGAACTGTTGGCAGGAGCAGGAATTAAGCAACGGGAGCTCACCCCGTCGCGGGGATTCGAACCGCCGACCTTCTGATCAGCAAGCCCCAGTCTCTGTGGTTTAACCCACAGCACCACCCATGTCAGGAATTGCAGAAAGCCCATTCAGGAGCAGAGGAAGGGGTGTGTGGTAGGTGTGGGCTGCCCTGGGTGTCACCATTGAGGGGGGTGACAAAATGCCAGGCAGCACTCACCACGGGGCCTGCAGCCTGCCCGAACCATGTGTCTCTCCTGGAGATGACGCGGTGGCTTGGGCGCCCACAGGCTCTGTGCTACGCCAAACAGTCCTCCCGTTGCCTCCCCCTCAGCTGTAGGGCCGCTGAGTAGGAGGAGGCAGGCAGACTCTGGAGGCCCCGTGGTGCACCCTGCCCCTATGGGCAGCTCACCCCACCCCTGGGTGCACCGCC
This sequence comes from Podarcis erhardii, assembly GCF_964252035.2. Lineage (NCBI taxonomy): Eukaryota > Metazoa > Chordata > Lepidosauria > Squamata > Lacertidae > Podarcis > Podarcis erhardii. Next base: position 66,224,778 of record NC_138512.1, on the reverse strand, counting down.
CCGGACCCTGAGCAGCTTCCTCCACCACTGAGCCCATCCTCAGGAGTTTAGATTTTGCACCCACTTCCTCAATGCGAAATACTTTACTTTTTTCCATTGGAGTCAAAATCTGTATGAGGGCCTGCTTATAGATCCTTCTTCATGGCTAGCATTTCAGCTGCGTAACCCCAGTCCCATTTGAGTTCCACTCTCTCATTTATAAAAGGCTTTGGCCCATGCTAGAAGTGTGCGCTTCAGTAAATGTCTTAATTTTTCACAGCAAAAGCTGCAGAATTTTTCAGCACCGCTAAAGACTCTGCCCATCTGAAATGCGTCTCTTTTTATGGACTTATTTTTGTTTATTCTATCTGCCTCCTTCTAGGGAGCTTAATGCCTTACTAAAAGCTAACAGTAAAGCACTAAAAGCTAACAGTAAAGTTTGAGAACTGGAAATAATTCCAATTGTCTTGTCTTTGCTTTTGTTTCACAACTGCACTGCAGACCTAAATGATCAGTTCCTCTTTCCCAAGAAATCTTGGGAACCTTAACCCTGCAGGAAATCTGTAGGAGAATAGCAAGGGAGAGGTTTGGGAGTGATCAAGGAGAGGTTTTTGGTGCAATCAAGCTCACATTCATGAATGAGGAGTAGCTTTAGCATTCCTGGTTACTTTGGAGGGGTTCTGCAACTGGAAGAAAACAATTATGTTTGTTGTCCTATAGATACGCCCTAAATTCTGGTTTTACACATCTTACTCACTCTGACTTCCTTCTTGTATCTGAGATGTGGGAGGGTTTGTTGGCTACATTTGGATATTGCTGAAGCTGTGAAACAGATCCCAACACTGAGAGTACGAAAAGAATAGAAACAGCATATGGAATATTGAAAATCTCCCCTTGCATGGGAGGAAAAGAAACCCTAGTTTGGTTAAGTGCTCATAAAGATGTTTCCTTGCTCCATGTGGCTGCCCTGTACAATTACATACACTGAGGAAAGTGGGTGTCATTCTGAACAAATACAACCTATCACTACAGAAGGCTTTGTTGCTGATCATGCAAAAGAGGGCGCATTGAGAAAGGGCACTTAATAAGTGTGCCTATATCATATACTCTTTCCTCGTCTATAAAAGTAACATACCCAACACTGCCCCCTGCAGCTTTTTCAGCATCCAGCAATGGAGGGTTTTGCTTTCATAAGTGATTATTTTCTCTCTCAACATCTTAGGCACTCCTTCCCTTAACTGACATCTCTCATACACATTCCTTTTGTCCAACACCCTGTCATCATGAGAATATGTTCCTAGCAACCTTGGCTGCGGCAGGGAAAGGAGGGTTGTCTACTGTAAGCTCCTTAATAAATTTTATGTCGTAGGGTCAAACAAGCTTCAGCCTGAACTGATCAAGATCTCTAGGTATTCATGGAAGCAGTTTTCCTTGTACATGAAACCTTTGGTTTTGGACTGCCCCATTCACTTCGATGGAATGGACGGGGCTGTGTGTGCGATGATTCTGCACCTGTGCAGCTTAGCCCCACTGTTTGAAGCACAATGTTGAAGCCCTTGCTGACGAGGGAGCCCTGTGGCTACAGCATCACTGAGAGCTGGTGTGTTGTAGCAGACAAAACTGTGTGCAGGAAAGTCCCCAGTTCACTTTAGCTATAAAATCACTTGGCAGCAAGGCACTATCCCCATATGCAACAGATGGAGATTTCCTATGACTTCATCTTCATGCTGGCCAAACTCCCACCTGTTGAATTTCAGCCTGCCATTCAGCTCTCTGTAGGGAGGAGGGAGGAAATGGATTCAGTTTGCATTTCGTAGAATCATAACACTGTGGAGTTGGAAGGTAAAGAAGGGGTCATCTAGTCCAACCCCCTGCAATGCAGGAATTGCAGCTAAAGAACCCCCGACAGGTGTCCATCCAGCTTCTGTTTCAACAGAAGTGAAGGAGAGTCCACCAGCTCCCGAGGTGCTGGATCTATCAAAATTGCAGTTTGCAAAATGAAATGTGTAATTGCCTTGAGACAATTCTTTAGGTAAAGGTAAAGGGACCCCTGACCATTAGGTCCAGTCACGGACGATTCTGGGGTTGCGGCGCTCATCTTGCTTTATTGGCTGAGGGAGCTGGCATACAGCTTCCAGGTCATGTGGCCAGCATGACTAAGTCGCTTCTGGCAAATCAGAGTAGCGCATGGAAACGCCATTAACCTTCCCGCTGGAGCGGTACCTATTTATCTACTTGCACTTTGATGTGCTTTTGAACTGCTAGGTAGGCAGGAGCAGGGACCGAGCAACGGGAGCTCACCCCGTCGCAGGGATTCAAACCGGCGACCTTCTGATCGGCAAGTCCTAGGCTCTGTGGTTTAACCCACAGCACCACCTGCGTTCCTGACAGTTCTTTAGAAGGCAATAAATAAACCAGTGGTGATGATTATAACCTCAGTTCCTTTCCTGGTCAGTCTCTGCCTGCTCAGAACTCATCTGTATATAACAGCAAAGCATCACTTTGCTGTTGTATTTATACTGCAGTTCATGTGCTATTTGATTTCATGGCTGCCCGTTCACCCATTTGAGAGAGAACTTTCCTTCTGAACGTTCAGCACCCTGCTCCCCTGCTGTAATGGAAATTGACTGAAAACATGCATGATGCTGACGTTTTTATTTTTATCTTCACTCTGTATCCTAATTTCAAAACTGCTGTGTGCTTTTTATTCTGATTGGTGTCTTTAGTCTGAGGTCAGCTCTCTTGTTTTGCATTAAAAGATACGACGAGAGAGCCAGCCGGTAGGCTCCCAAGTTAATAAAAAGGACGAAAATGAAGTCATTGATAAACACATTGTTCACGACACATAGATGCTCTCCTGTGAATTGCATCGAGGTCATGAACAGCCTTAATACAAGCTGGCAGAATCAGGATCTTGAAGAAGGCAAGACAATGTGAAGTCACAAGCAGTTCAGGAAAAGGACAAAGGCACAGACTTGGCTAGAAACCAAGCCCACCAATCGGAGGCTAGATAATCTCTTTCTAGGGGAACATGGAGCAGGCAAGAAACAGGGAGAAGGGAACTTGGCAGCAACTGATGTTGGCAGGCTGAATTAGAAGGTGAGCAAAGATAAATTGCAGAGAAGCATGACTGGCTGCTGGAACTCTCGGCCTCCCTTTTTTTAGAGAACCTGGCTTAGCTATGTATCTATGGGAATGTGATGCACCACCCAAGGCTGGATGCGACTCCCGTAGAACAAAGGAGACTAGACTGATAAGCAGCTCTGAGCTTCAGATGCTGAACTGAGAAGCTTATGCTAAGGTGAGGGTGTCATGGGGCAGGTGGGACCTGCAAATCTGGGAAGGGAGCCCATCCTGGAGAAGGAAAACTCTGATCCGAAACCTCCACTGCCTTGCAGGACATCTTCAGGAGAAGAAAGGGCTAAGGAGTAAACCCTACACAAATCTGGAGTGGACTCTCTAAGATGGTTGGATGGTGCCTTGTATGCCTCCTTCCGGTAATTCCTGAAGCTAAGCTGATGCCCAACATATTGCTCTGCTTTCCTTTGGACCACATCTGTGAGGCCAAGAGGGGGTTCTTGTTGTCTGGTCATCCTAGGACCTCCATACACACTGCCCAGGCTTGTGCCCCAGGGAGGTCACTTCGGTGCTGTTTGACTTCATCCCTAGAGGTGCACTCCATTGTCTCTTGAGACCAGACCTGCCTAGAGTCAGCAAGACGGGACCCTCATGTGTCTTCCGACCCTGGTATGATGTTAACAAGGCACCATCCGATGATACATTGAGTTTTCTTTCTTGCACCTTCCCCTTTTCCTTTTGGCATGACACTGAGCTGCCATATCAGGAGCATCAGGAGTTCCCACGTAGGAAATCATGCCAGTTGTTTTCTTGAAAACCATTTTTGCCTGGAGGAGCCACAGAATTTTAGATATCTGTGCCTCCTACGTGTGCCAGCTACAAACTGTGATGTGACTAGCTCACCCTAAGCATAGTACACAGGCCACCAGGAAGGAATAGTGTTTAATTTTGCTATTTGTTATTGTTTGTTTCTCATATAACGCATGCCCAAGGAGACCTGTCTGCATCTAATAGTGAACTCTGCCTCTAAAAATATGCCTTGTTGATCACCACTTTATAAACCTTACATCTGCTTGACCTTTCTTCTTAGCCTGATGCTTCCTTTAACAAATCAGTTTTGTTTATTTCCCACTTGTCTGTCTGTGTGTTTCTGGACCCAGTCCTATTTGGCCTAGTTGCTATCTTGGCCTCATACCAGGCTAGACCATTGGTCAATTAACTCAGTACTGACTACTCCGACTTGCATTAGCTTTCTGTGTTTCTAGCAGAAGACTTTTCCAGCTTCTTGGAGTTGGGCTTGGCCTCTTCTGAATACAAACACATGCTTTGCCACTAACCTATAGTCCTTCCCACATCTTTTTTGTGTGTGGGATGGGTGAACTTCATCCATATTGTTGTTCAGGGACATAGGAAGCTGCCTTGTACCAGGTCCGATTACCTGCTCTTCTAGCCTAATATTCTCCGGCAACAGTTCACAATAATCTCAAGTGTCTTTCCTCACACTTGCTTACCTGATCTAGAGATGCCAGGATTGAACCTGGGACCTCCGGGTATAGGGCGGCATATAAATTACATAAATCGGGTCCTCCCTTAACGAGGGCACGTGTTGCGGTGAGACCTGGCAACCAAACTCTGTGTTGTGGGTGGGTAAGACTGGATAGCCACAACACCCAAACGGTAGGTCCCTTGATGCAGGGTTTAATCAGGCCAATGGGATGCAGGCTAAACGGATCAAGGGACCTATATATACCTATGCATGTGACCCAGAGCTTCCTCTTTTGGTGCATGCATCGGAACATCCACCCACCTCTCCCTACTTTTAGGACTTGTGCGCTTGAACCTTGCTATGCCATTGTGTGTCATCTGTCACTGGGACAGGGGCAGGGCAGGAATTTTCCCCACTTGGCTGATTGGCTGGTGCCATTTGGGTTTTGACTGCCACATAGCAAATCGTCACAACTTGTAGGGTTGTGGATAGGCTCTGGTTCAGGTGTTAGGGATGGGAGAATGCTCTCGCCATCCCTATGTGAAGGGTATTCCATTAAAGGAATCCAGGGACTCAATGGTTTGGTCAACCCCTGAGAGGGGGTTGTGCCCGTGCCTGAGTCCAGGGGGGCATTTGGGTGGTGGAGATAGCCTGTTCCTGGCTTTCCACTTATCCAGGTGTTCACCCTAGGCTGACCTATGTTGGTGCCCTGGGTCAGCGCTACCTGCAACGGTGCAGGGAGCTAGTTGAACCAGAGCCTATGTAACCACTCACTTGCTGTAATCAATAAAGTTGTGGTCTAAATTCTGCCCAAAACCAAACCAAAATTTGAGTATTGTTTGAATTTATTTAAGGGGGAGGTTTAAAAGTCTGAACACGAAAATAAAAAACCCCTTGATTCCTTGGTCGCTCCCTAACAGTAGTTGTCAAGTAGAAAAGTTCCAGCCTGTACTTTCCCCTGACATCACAGTACAGAGGTTTTCATTGTATTTTTGAGAATCCAGTTATCTGAGGTCCCCCAGCACTGCAGTCTAGAGTCTTCTCACCAGGTCTGCGCCTGACCCTGTTGCTATGTATCTTACATGATAGATGCTCACATAAAACTCAGCCTCTGAAGCAAAACTGAATGCAGTAGACCCTGCGGCAAAAAATGTTCTAAGTATGCTAAAGGTTGGTACCATGTCCAGAGCATGACAGTTCATGTTTATTTAGATAACCTAGTGAGTCTCATGAGGATTCAGTAAAACAATGAAGACCAAGACAGTGAAGGTAGGATCTCGCCAGTCCATGAGTTTCCACTAATTGTGGCAAAGGCCTGATGCATTCCAGATAGAGTGGAAGGAGGAAGTGCAAAATGGCATTGTTGTGCCATGTTCTTTTTAAAGATTAATCTTGGGTGGCTGAGTTTCTTGCTTGTTTGTTTTGATTGCCAGCAGCTATAAAGCACAGAAATGTTTTCTCCTGCCAACTCAGGCTGTTTGTGTATTTTCTACTCTTAACTAGCAGTGACTATCCAGGGTCTTGTCCAAATGCAGTCACCATCACCTGATCCCTTTCACCAGAGTTGCCCAGAATTGAGCCTGAGACCTTTTGGTATACAAAGGAGTTTCTCTGTTGCTGAGTCAGTTGGTGGCTTCAGTGCACTTGTATTCCAGGGGTACCCTTAAGGGGGATCATAGGCACCCAGATTTTATGGCAGTTTAAGTTAAACCCTGCCTGTAAAACTGACTGCTTGAGGAAGAGAAAGGAATCCCAGTGGGTCAGAGAGGTAAATAGTCACTGCCATTTGCATTTAAATTAAAAGCCTTGTTTTGAAATCAAGAACTACAGATCTGTGCAGGCAGAGGGATATTATTAAAATGTCATTGCTTAAAATTAGGTCTCATTACGGCGATGACTTTTCCCAATTTAACTTGCTTACAAAAATATTTCCTATTAGTTTGTAGGTGTCCATTAAAACCCTCTTATTTGCAACATTTGCCACGCATCCTTTCTGAAAGCCAAAAAGAGTGGTGGTGATATTTCAGGCCCATTATAGCCTGAGGAAGCGTCTTCCTCAGAGTGTCAAGCAGGCTGCTGTAATCAGTCTCTCTGGAGAATAAGTCAAGCGAAGCTTCTTAGCAATTATATAATTTAAGTAGTCAAGCGAGGGCTCGGGGAGATTGCATTGCACTGAAACATTTCAGCAAACTTCAGGGCAGCCATTGTGTCCAAAGGAAACATTATTTCAGAAGGCTTTTTTTCATTCTCACCATCCCATTCAAACATAGCAACAGAGAGAGGACTTCTTTTGAGAACCAGGCACATCAGTGTTCAGAGTCCAGGAGCTATGATGAGCCAGAGACAAGACTGTGGGGTTAAAGAGAGCCACAGCTTTCATGGTAGCAACATCTCTCTTGTTTGATGTGGGATAGGGCATGGAACCATCCCACCTGCTGGCCGATATCAGTGCCCAGTCCTCCTGTTGAGATAACCAGAGGAGTTGACAAGCAGGTAGGTCCCACAGCGACCCTGGCTGAGCATGTGGGAAGCTTTGTGTGGTCAATAGTCAATGACCAAAGGGTTGTTGATTTGCTTTTCGTTCTTGTTTTTATAGTGCATCTGGTGCTTCAAATATTGCATTTTTATGTTGTGAACCACCCTGAGATCTGCAAATGAAGGGCGGCATACAAATTTAATAAAAAAGAAGTAGTACAGTGGTACCTTGGTTCTCAAACACCTTGGTACTCAAACAAATTGGAACCCGGAAGTAAGTGTTCCGGTTTGCGAACTTTTTTTGGAACTTAACGTGCTCCGTTTTGAGTCTTACACTTCTGATCTGAGTGTTATACTTCCGATTTGAGTGTTATACTTCCGATTTAAGTGTTATACTTCCAATTTGAGTGTTACGCTTGTGTTTTGAGTGCCACACTTCTGTTTTCAGTGTTACGCTGAGATCTGTCTGTTTTTGCTATTTATTTTGCATTTTTGTTTTTTGCAGTGCTTTTTTGTTTAGTGACTATGACTGTGTGGAACCCAGTTCAGCTACTGATTGATTGACGGCAGTGCATTGTTTATTGCTTTCATTTTATGGATCAATGGTCTCGTTAGATAGTACAATTCACATTAAACTGCTGTTTTAGGGGTTGTATTTAAAAGTCTGGAATGGATTAATCCATTTTGCATTACTTTCTATGGTGCGCCTTGGTTTTGGAACGCTTTGGTTTTGGAACGGACTTCTGGAACAGATTAAGTTTGAGAACCAACGTACCAATGTGGTAATAATTATGGGAATGGTAGTCCAACAACATCTGGATGGCTACATGTTCCCCCGCCCCTGTGTCACAAGGGCCACACTTGTTCCCCCATTCATAAGCTTTTTGGCACCATTGCAAGGCCCCTTATGTGGGTCTTCTTATAAGCCATGGATCATGCCCAATTCCCTCACCCACCACAAGAGATGGGGAATGTTGCTGCACATCTCACTGTTCGGTGTGATGTCCTAACTGAGCCACAAGAGAACTAATTTTATAACTTCTTATAAATTATTACATTGGTTTTCATTCCTATAGATATCTCAAACCACATGTTTGTTTTCATCAGTGAACTGCAGGAAACAGAGGTCCTACTAGCTTCTCATAACCATTCGTAGGTCACAACTGTGTAACCCCCACAAGCTGGATTCGACATGAGTGTAGAAAAGTCTTGAGACTTGGAGCCATCTGATTAGCATCACATCAACACCTTTTAATTTCTGATCTCTCCATTTTATAGACTATTGGCATAATGTGGGGCTGTTAAATGAAGCTCTCTCTCTCTCTCTCTCTCTCTCTCTGTGTGTGTGTGTGTGTGTGTCTTCAGAGGTCATCTCAGATGGTTGCTCTCTTTTAAAAGTGGGGAAAGAAAAGGGTAACAATTCTTGGAGGTATTTATGTCTTTGATTTTAAAGTCTTTAGTTTTTAAAATAATGACATCTCATCTGGGAATGCTGGCCTGCTTGGTGGTTTGTGCTGATGAAAAGCACAGCTGCGAGCAATGAATGGGATGTGAGGGTGCTTTTAAGGATAATGAATTTGTCTTATTACCATGATGGTTGGAACTCTGTAATAAGACCCATATTGGAGCAGTGCATGTCTGTAACGAAAGCCTTAGGGGTAAGGTTGGTTGGAAATGCAACCACATCAATACGTAGGAAAATGTTGATGGTCCCCAGTGCTGGGTCTTCTGCTACAGGCTCAACAAGCATTCCCTAAATTATACGTCCATCTGTAGGTATATTAGCCCATTTTAATTAAAAGTACATTAGCCTATTTGCAGGGTGGGCAGCATGTTCAGCAATGAGGGACACACTGGAAATAGATATTTGGCTGGACAGCTGCAACTAGATTTGCATATGTAGTTGCAAATAATTGATCTTGTGTACAGGCCATTTGCATAAGCAAAGCTGATGCCAGACGTGTTGTACTAAAATATTCGTCTTCTGAAACTGCTGTTGTCAAGGGTGAAAAAACTTCTATAGCCCTTGGGGGAGAGAAAATGGCGGGGGGGGGGAGGGAGAGAGACACCTTGATATATGGACTTGCAAGTAATGAGCATGGAGAAATGTAATTAATTGGGCTCCCTTTTACATTCTTGTTTCTCAGCTTTCAGTATTTGTGATATTATGTTTTCCAACTGAACTTTGCTGCTGTGTTGGCTATGGATTACCATTTAAAAAGCAACAACTCCAAAACCCGAGGCTCTCAGAATTTTAAAATGTGCCCATTAGCTATCCAGACAACATGAAGCCTACCTTTCTCTCTGTTTTTCTGCATGGGTCCAGGTTCCATCGTGATTGAGAGAGATGCACAAACCAAAGCAGAGATGTGGGCATACCCACGGAGCAGCAGGCTAAAATCTCAGTGACCTCCATTGAATTGTATGGGATAAAGTTAACAAAATGTAGCCCAGCTGCTTGACAGATACAGGGATATGTGGGATCACACAAATACCATATCTAAGCCCCTTGCAAATTTGTTCACTAAGACAGATTGCCACGAGTAGAGAATATGCCACCCATCTTTTTGCCACACCTCTGTCCTCTGCCACTACCACCATAACTAAAGATAGAAGCTTATTCTATGGTGCTGCTAACCTCAACAAATGCCGAATAAATATTTTGTAATCTTTCCCCATAAGAGAATTGATCCTTTGTTTCCCAATTTGACCCTTTTACCTGGTTTTGTATGTTTTATGGTATATTATGCTTTGTGATTTGCTGTTACTTTTACTGATTATAGATTGGTAATTCTTTATTGTGGTTGAACTGTTTAATTATTATTTGCTGATGTTTAATTCTACTGTTTGCTATTAGATTCTGATGGATTGTTGAATGCTTCTTTGTTTGATATAAGTTGTTTATTTTAAAGTTATTGTGCCTTTTATGTTGGATCAGATTATTACTATTAATGTTTGATGTTTCATTATGTGTTTATGTTTTGGAAGCTTCCCAGAGTGGCTTGGGCAACCCAACCAGATGGGCATGGTATAAATGAATTATTATTATTATTATTATTATTATTATTATTATTATTATTATTATTTTAACCATACTGACTAAAGGACTGGAGGAGCAATTCCCCTGCATGAAACGGTTATAATGTTTGGGACATTTTAGCTTAGGGGAAAAAGACGGATTGGGGAAATGGCATGATACTCTCCAACTGTACTATACATTTAAAGCAATATTTAAATCACTGTAAACAGCTATGCTTTCCCCAAAGAATCATGGCAACTTCAGTTTGTTACGAGTTCTGAGATTTGTTAGGAGAGCCCTATTTCCCTCATAGAGCTACAGTTTCCTGGGAAGAGGTGTTTACTGTTTAAAACACTCTGAGAAATGTAGCTCTTTGAGGAGGGCATGGGGGTTTCCTAACCACTCTCAGAACCCTTAGCAGACTTCAGTTCCCAGGATTCTTTGTGGGGGAAACACAACAGTACCATGCTATTTTAAACGTATAGTTCAGATGGTGTCGAAAAAGTGGACATAGAGATATTTCCTCCCCCCCATAAAACTAGAAGTGGGTGCCAACCAATTAAGCTGACCAAAGGAGATGTTTCTTCACAATGTGCATAGTCTTTTTCTTCTTCTCTTCTTCTTTGGTGATCACTCGTAGTCGAGTAAGATTGTCTTCCATAAACACGGTTTTAACAATGAGTCTGTAAGTGACTGTGGAGGCCAATTCTGGATCCACACGTCCTTCCACAGTGGGGACATTGGTTTCCAGGCGGGAGTTAATCACGGTGTGGATTTGCCAAGCGTGCCTTCCTCTTAGCATGTTTCTCCCTTGTGTTCTGAGTTCAAGTGTCTTCAAAGTCCATGACACCTTTGGTAAAGGCTGTTCTCCAACTGGAGCACTCGAAGGCAAGTGTTTCCCAGTTGTCGGTGTTTATACTACATTTTTAAAGATTTGCCTTGAGACAGTCTTTAAACCTCTTTAGTTGACCACCAGCATTATGCTTTCCATTTTTAAGTTTGGAATAGAGTAGTTGCTTTAGAAGACGACCTTCAGGCATCCGCACAACATGACCAGTCCAGCGAAGTTGATGTTGAAGAATCATTGCTTCAATACTGGTGATCTTTGCTTCTTGATAAAACTATGGGATTCACGGTCACAAGTTGTGGCAATGGCCAGTAGCTTGCATGACTTTTTAAGTGGCTTAGACACATCCACAGAGGTCCAAGCTATCAGCAACTACTAGCTAATATTGCTATTAGTCATGCCTCTGAATATGAGTTGCTGGGAGACATCAGTGTGAGCGAGCAGTTGCCTTCATGCCCTGATTTTGGACTTTTTATAGGCATCTGATTGGCTGCTACAGGAATTAGGGCACTGGACTAGACAGGCCCTTTGACCTGATCCAGCCGACATTTAAAATGGATGAAATGTAAATGCAAAAACATCTGACGAAGTTCCATTTGATGAAGTGGGCTCTAGTTTGCAAAGGGCGATACTCGGAATAACAAGTTTGTTAGTCTCTCAAGGTGCCGCGTGACTCTGGGTTGTTTTTGCTGTGACAGAATAACCCAGCTAAGCCTCTGAAAATTGCTAAAGGGTGTTTTTTTGCAGTTCTGGGAAGGAAAACATTGATCAATTCTTATCCACCCAGTAAGGCCACAAATTACCGGGGCCTCTGCATGTGCTAAAATGACTGGCCTGCCACTAAGCACATTCACTGATTGAATTAGAACTTCTTCCTAATGGCAGGAAACTGCCTGAAAGCAAGTGAGCAATTTCTGCACACCACATTTCCCACACCTAAAGGGTTCTACCTTTTTACCATTTTTTAAGCAAAATGATTAAGTAGTAGCTGTTTAATGACTTCAAATACCACTAAAATAAACAGCTGTTCCCGGTGCATCCTAGATGATAAAGCCTATTAGCTCAACGACTCATGGCAAAGTGATTAGATTCACTTGAGTACTAATGGAATAACTGGGGAACCACAGACAGGCAGGGCTGTGCACCAATCCAGGCAGGAGGAAACCAATATAAGGGATGGCTTTTCCATTGCAGCAGACTCTGCTCAAAACCCATTAGGAGTTGTTGTCGTACCACTGGTAAGCTGCAGACGTGGGCATGTGACCCATTTGCTGCTTGACGCAGCTACCCCTGATCTTGGAGATTGTCATGCCTATAGCCCATGGCAGCCCTATCCTCCATGAATTTGCTAGTCCTCTTTTAAAGCTATCTAAGCAAGCTATTGGGACGCGGGTGGCATTGTGGGTTAAACCACAGAGCCTAGGACTTGCCGATCAGAAGGTCGGCGGTTCGAATCCCCACGACGGGGTGAGCTTCCATTGATCTGTCCCTGCTCCTGCCAACCTAGCAGTTTGAAAGCACGTCAAAGTGCAAGTAGATAAATAGGTACCACTCTGGCGGGAAGGTAAATGGCGTTTCCATGCGCCCCTCTGGTTCACCAGAAGCGGCTTAGTCATGCTGGCCACATGACCCAGAAGCTGTATGCCGGCTCCCTCGGCCAATAAAGTGAGATGAGCGTCGCAACCCCAGAGTCGGTCATGACTGGACCTAATGGACAGGGGTCCCTGTACCCTTTACCTTTACTAAGCAGCTATTGTCACGTCTTGTGGAATGAGTTTCACAGTTCAAGCTATGTGATTTTTGAAAAAGTACTTTTGTCACCACTGAATCTCCTACTCTTCAGTTTAATTAGATGACCCTGGATTCTAACATCATGAGAAATGTGGGGAGGGTCTTCTCTCTATCCATCATATAAACACCACGTCTAATTCTTGTTTTTCCTGTATTTTGTTGGAAGCTACCCAGAGTGGCTGGGGCAACCCAGTCAGATGGGCAGGTTGTAAGTATGTGTGTGTGTGTGTGTGTGTGTGTGTGTGTGTGTGTGAGAGAGAGAGAGAGAGAGAGAGAGAGAGAGAGAGAGAGATATTAGGGGTGGAGAGGAGTCTGCATTATAAAGCAAATTTATCTTAATTTGCCAACAACTGGCATATATGTAGATTGGAACCCAGCTAGCAGTAAGATTATATTACATATCCAAATTTTGCGATGCAGTTTTGACTCAAAATTTTTACATAAAAATGTGTATATCGCAGGGAAATGCAAACAGAATTGGACGTTTAGCAGCATAGTCCTAACCACATCTACTGAAAAATAGGTTTGACTGAATTAAATGGTCCTTACTGTCAGGTAAATGGGGTTAGGATAGGAGACTATGGAGAAATGCATGCCCAAAATGTGTATTTTAGGGGGGAAATGAGTACAAAATGTGTGTGCACAGTAATTTTGATACATTAAAAAAGAAAAAAAGAAGCCAGGATGGAAAATACATTTAATTAAGTATCTGTGAAACCAACACAGAATGAAAATAGGCTTATCTAGTCATCCCTTTATAATGCCTTTAACTTTTCTGAACATATATTACGTGGTTTTCTGTCTTTTTCCATTCTCTCTCACACAGCCAGTGTTGTGTTTTGTTTTAAAATCAAAGCTCTGGGATATTGCTTGCCCTCTGCAAACCTTGCTTAACAACTTCATTTCTAAGCACTGCCGAAGAAGACTTCCACTGTTGTTGCATTACATGATGAGCCGGTGGTATTAAAAGATACACAGAAGCTCATAAAAGGAAAATGTACACAATCGATGGAGTGCTTTCCCAGGCTGTGATGTTGCGATTGATCCAAAGTAATTTGATTTTGACCTTTTTCATCCTGCACTGAGATCAACCTTTCTGATACCATTAACCAGAGGCAGCAGTGGTTTGAGCCCAGCCCTTTTAGCAGTGGGCATGCTATTGATTCAGAGCAGAGAGCAAAGCTGCTGGCATCAAACTCTTTTTGCACTCAAAAGTTGTGAGTTTTTAAATATATGTTCTTCTGTCGCTCATGAGATTCTTTCAGTTCTAGTCTGATTTCTGTTTTTAATACTAAGTGGACTCTTTGGTTCCTACCCCACTTCAGCACCTCAGGCCGCCACAAGTCATCACCCAAACAAGCTAAGCGTGGACCGCTTGTGGGATGTAATTCACTGGGAGCAGTCAAATACAACATTCCTTGTTTTCGTAGAGTGGGCATGCAACATAGCTGTCAACCGTCCCTTATTTGGCGGGAAACTCCCTTATCCCAACGCCGTGTCCTGCTGCTGCCCCTTACTGATGATGTCCCTTAAATTTCCCGGGTTTCAAAGGAAGCAGCTCCTCTCCCTCCCTCCCTGCCAGCCAGGGAGGAGGGAGGCTCCAACTGTGTTGCTTGGCTGCGTTGCTCACCCAATAAGTCTAAGGAGTCTAAGAACGACTGGGGGGTGGAGCTTGCATGCCTTGTGCCGATCAAATTGGCTGCATTGCCTGGGGACTCGCATTTGCTCAGCGCTTCCCAGCGGAGAGGTGATGATGGTTTTCTTTGCTGCATCCCCTTTGCCGGGTTGCTGCGCTGTGGGAACCACCACTTGAGGCTTCATTTGGCTGCTGGCTGGGCTTTTGCCTTTGGCTTGGAGGGGCTCAGAAGTTGAACATACCTGTGCCCGGAAAACCCCATATTTTGGCTGCTGGTCCCTTATTTTCGAGGCTGCTGGTCCCCTATTTTCAAATCTGTAAGTTGACAGCTATGGCATGCAAGGAAATGTTTGATCCAGCCTGGCGAAACTTCCTGTTCCTCCTGGCCTGGAGTATCCTTCCTTGCATGTGACTAGTGGGTGGGCGTGACCTTTCCAGACCTGGTAAAAGGCCAACTCTCCCCTCTCTTTTCCATTTTCCTTTTGTCCTGTGAACTACTGGACTGCTAGCCTGAAGTCACTAGGTAAATCTCCCTTATGGGGTATACCTGTTTGTTGATGTTTGAAACTTTAAGCCTGAAGCCTGCCTTCAGGCATCACACTGTGCTCTGCCTGATCGTGAGTAAACTTTCTTTTTGTTAGTTATGAATAAGACTGCGGTGTCTTTATTCTTTTAGGAAGGATTCAAGGGGTCTTACCAGGAAAATATTAGAACACACTTCAATCTGGACAAGCCAGATTGAATTGCGTATTGTCTTAAGAAACTCACACACGAGTTTGCAACTAGTTTTCTGCCGTGTAAAAGGGAATGCAGTCTGCTAAGTACAATCATACCTTGGGTTAAAGTAGCTTCAGGTTGAGCATTTTCAGGTTGCGTTCTGTGGCGACCCGGAAGTAATGGAATGGGCTACTTCCGGGTTTCGACACTTGCACATGCTTAGACGCTCAAAATGGCGTAATGAGCAGAAGCGGCGAATCGCGACCCGCGCACGCGCAGATGCGGGTTGCGTTCTGCTCAGGATGTGAACGGATCCTGTTCGCATCCAGAGGTACCACTGTAAAGGAACTTGCTAGTGCAAGTTAGGAAGGATATTAATAGACAATATATCCTCTCCTGCCACCCTGAACATTCCCACACTGCTGACCCTGTAAGGCAACTTATTGGAGGTTCCTAGCTTTGTTGCTTTTCTGGGGCTGAAGAGCAGAGACTTGCAAAGCACCTCATCCGCAAATTACCGGCTGACCTATGAGGCAAGGGAGGCACACTGTACATCTTTGAGGAAAGGAATGGTGCTGGGATGGTTTCTGTCTGTGTCATTGTCTGTGTTTATATGGTTCTTTCTTATATCAAATCGATATATAATATGGCTTCTGATATGGGCCTTTTAAATATCATTTTAATTCTCATAGTGTTTTGTTACATTTTAAAGATGGTCTTTTCTGTGTTGTTAGCTTTTTCGATTTTATCTTTGTACGCCACACTGAGTCCTGGACTGGGAAAAAGGTGTGTGTGGGGAAATAATAATAATAATAATAATAATAATAATAATAATACAGTGGTACCTTAGGTTACAGACGCTTCAGGTTACAGACTCTGCTAACCCAGATATAGTACCTCAGGTTAAGAACTTTGCTTCAGGATGAGAACAGAAATTGCGCGGTGGCAGCAGGAGGCCCCATTAGCTAAAGTGGTGCTTCAGGTTAAGAACAGTTTCAGGTTAAGAATGGACCTCCAGAACAAATTAAGTTCTTAACCTGAGGTACCACTGTAATAATAATAATAATAATACACACCCATGTCCTTCATTTTTGAGCCTCATAGTCCCTAATTAAACTTTTTGCACTTTATCTCATAAACTGATTTTCCACCCCGAAGACATTTCAGCTCCTTTTTGACACCCAGGTCTGTGTCCACTTCCTGCAGAGTCCCTCTGACCCCAACTGGGTCAACAGCAACCATTCTGGGAAACTCTGGCATGGGCAATACTGAGCTTGATAGACCCATGGACTGCCTTGGTAGAAGCCAGCTCCTTGTGTTCCTATGAATTCAGCTGAGTGTTTCTCTTTCCCTCCCTCCCTTTCTCTCTTGCAGACACACATTGCTCTGAGCTGCTGAGAGCACCAGCAGTCATTAAGACCAACAGAAAATGACAAATTGAGGTTGTCTGTGCCAAGTCACTTGAGTTGTGACAAGCCAAATAAACATTAGGAAGCTTTCCAAGAAATGAAAAACCAACACAACTGATTTTTATTTTTCTTCTAAGGAAAAGAGGAAAAATAAACTCTGTGCTGTGTTCTAGAATGCTTTCACACTTTGGAAAATTTCATTCTGGTGTTAAATCACGCGCACAGAACATTTCAGATGGGTTGGTTTAGTTTAAGGGAAAGGAGATGGGGAAGGTGGGGGGAGGTTATAAATATTTTAAGGGTGAGGATTTTGGTTCCATAGGCAAGATTTGTTTACAAAAGCCTTGAAGAAAATCATTGCACCACTGTCACCCCCATTTCACATTTCCCTTAATTAACTCTGGCTATGATAAGCAGCTGTGGTTGTGGGCAGTCACAACATCTTTCGCAGCAGTTGCTGACAAAGATAATTCAGGTTTTGATGGCGTTAGCCATTAGCTAAAATATTGCCGCCCATCCCCTGCACTACACCTCATAACAGGAAGACGATAAAGATTGTCTCCATGTCATCTTAAAGATTGATCATCTTACAAGTAAACAGTTCAGTCTGCGGGGATGTCAAGCATCGCCAGTTTCTGTGGCTGTCTGATCAGCATCCCAATTTGACAAGGGAGTGCACTGTTTGAATCCCCAAGAATTAGGGAATTAGTATTGTCACTTTCATGGGAAGTGTCTGGAGACGTGTGTGGTGGTGCAAATTTGCAGCAGCTCAGATGCTAGCAGGAGACCATTTTGGCTGACATGTTGGGAGGGAGGAGGGTTAGACAATCCTCAACACACATTGAAAG
This sequence comes from Podarcis erhardii, assembly GCF_964252035.2. Taxonomy (NCBI): domain Eukaryota; kingdom Metazoa; phylum Chordata; class Lepidosauria; order Squamata; family Lacertidae; genus Podarcis; species Podarcis erhardii. The sequence goes on along the minus strand of NC_138512.1, from coordinate 66,207,493 downwards.
AATGCTTGAATGGGTGTTGTGGGACTTCACAGGCTAGCCATGTCTTTTCCCTTAACTTGTGACACACACAGTGGCTGCACTGAGATCTCTTTCTGTCACACACACACACACACACACACACACACGGCCGTCTTACCCATAGGCACTAGGGGTGCAGGGCACTCGGGTGCTGGGCTCTCAGGGGTGCCAGGCTGAGAGTCCGGGGCCCAAGAGTTTAGTCCGCAGAAGAGCCTGTCTGTCGGTTGGAGCGCTGCGGTGGGCTCTTCTGCTGTGGGCAGCTCTGCGCCACGAGTTCAGGGGTGACCAAGCCATTGAGACGCTGAGGTGGGCGGGCGGCTCTGACCTCCTGCATGCCTGGGACTGGGCAACAGGGGGGCGCTGGGTGGATCTTTGCACCCTGGCGCCACATATTCTTAAGCACACACACACACACACAAACACAAACAACCACTTTGCAGACTTTTCTCTGAATATTCTCTACCAATTTCTTGTGGCAACTGCCATTCTACTGACATCTGCAATATCCCAGAGTCCTGTTGGGTCCTGGGCATTTTGGAGGATGCAAAATGCTGGTCAGGCTGCCAGCACAGTTGCTATTGACTGTGTTCTACTGTTGGAGGCACTGCGCCTCTGTAGCTGGGAATCTGAAGTTGCGAGAGTGCTGTTGTACTCAGGTCCTGTTTTCAGGCTTCCTGTATGCATCTGGGTGGCCATTATGTGTCGTGGCCTGGCTGGATGCTGAGGAGTGGTGGGAGGCACTAGCTGGTGGCTGGAGAGGAGGGAGACCAAGAGGCAGAGATGAGGCCGGCTGCCGAAGAATCCAGGGAGTCTTCCCATCCTGCTGCGGCCAGCTCCCCTCCTCCCCCGGTCTCCAAGGGAGGAATGAAGAGTGTGGAGCAATGAGAGACAAGACGAAGGAGCCTCAGGTTGCTGAGGGAGGACCTGGGGAAAGAGCCCTAGAGAGTGATGGGAAAGCGGGGACCTTCAGTCCTCACAGCCACCTCACTGGGGCAAGACCTACTGGGAAGAGTTGTTGTGATCACTAGGCCTGTACTGTTACCTTGAATAAAGTACTTCTCTGACACTGGGTGTTTTATTGCTGTCCTGCTCCTGACACTATGAGAACAGGATGCTAGATTAGATGGGCCATTGGCCTTGATCCAGCAGGTACGCTTCTTATATTCTTGAACACAACCCCAGATGTGGTATGATAGCCATCTTCAAGTATTCCATGCAGCGACGTAGTGTGGGTTGTCAGCACCGGGGGCAAGGGAAGTAATTTGCACCCCCTAACCCGGGGCAAGGCAAGTAATTTGCGCCCCCCTAACCCGGGGCAACGCAAGTAATTTGCGCCCCCTAACCCGGGGCAAGGCAAGTAATTTGCGCCCCTAACCCCTAACCTGCTGCCGCTGCCAGCTTCTTCTTGCTGCTGCCTGGGCTGGGGTATTTACGGTAAGGTAGCCACGGCGGCGGCGGCGGGTCCATGTCAGGTGATCTGAGGCGAGTTGCCGCTGGCGCTGCCGCCCAAACGACGCCGCTTGCCTGGAGGAGGAGGGCAGAGAGGCGAGGAAAATGCAACATGGCCCAGCAGCTGCAGCAGCAGCAGCGGCGGCGCTGTGAGGAGGGGCTGCCTGGTGCGCCCTCCGCGGCCCTGATGCGCGGGGACCGTGGCGACTGCTGAGAGCCGCTGCCTGCCGGACGTCTTCAGCCCGGACGCGCGCACAGCTCGTCGGTTCCGCGAGACATGGGGCTCTGCTACAGCCTGCGCCCGAGGCTCTTCGGCGACTCTGGAGGCGGCGAGTGCACCCCCCCCAGATGTTGTGCCCGGTGCGGCCGGCCCCCCTGCACCCGCCACGCTACGCCACTGATTCCATGGAAGATGGAGCAAGCTTGTTTTGTCCTGCACTGGAGGCTAGGACCTGAACCAATGGCTTCAAGTTACAAGAAAGGAGATTCTGCCTAAAGATCAGGCAGAACTTTCTGACCTTGAGAGCTGTTTGACAGTGGAATGGTCTCCCTTGGAAGGTTCTGGACGCTCCTTCCTTGGAGGTTTTTGAGCAGAAGTTGGATGGCCATCTGTCAGGAATGCTTTAGCTGAGATTGCAGGAGGTTGGACTAGATCAGGCTTGAGGTCCCTTCCAATTCTACAGTTCTGTGATTCTGTGAAACCTTGGGAGTAATTGTGACGAACAGATTACGCTAGTAGGACTGCAAGAGGTTTTGTAAGGTGGATTATTTGCAATAATGCAAGAAAGACTAGGAAGAGATTTATTAGTTAAGGACAATTAAATGTAATATAAAATTAAGAAATGCAGACTAAGTGATAAAGAACGGAAAATCATCAGAGGTGTTGACAGAAGTCTAAAATATTGTATAAGATGAAAAAGTGTGTTGTATGACTGTTGGAACTTATTTTGTAAAAACCAATAAAAATACTAAAAAGAAAAGAAAAAAGAAACAGTTGTGGAGTTTATCCTCCTCCTGGAAATGTTTGGTGAAATGACCCTCCCAGTTTCTTTGCCGACAAATAAGAGTGGTCAATTTTGAGAGAACCTTGGGAGTGGGTTACAGCTACAGCCACAGCTAATGGTGAGCCTCACCCTTAAGAAACAGTTGTGGAAACCTTCGAAACCTGCGAGATCCAAGATTCTTAGAAGACTGGAGTAAATATATGAACTATTTGAAAAGTAATTGTGACCAACAGATTACGCTAGTAGGACTGCAAGAAGTTTTGTAAAGTGGATTATTTGAAACAATGCAAGAAAGACTAGGAAGAGATTTATTAGTTAAGGACAATTAAATGTAATATAAAATTAAGAAATGCAGAATAAGTGATAAAGAACGGAAAATCATCAGAGGTGTTGACAGAAGTCTAAAATATTGTATACGATGAAAAATTATGTTGTACTTAAAAAAGAAAAATTATGTTGTACTTAAAATTATGTTGTACTTTAAAAAGAAACAGTATAAAAATTATGTTGTACTTAAAAAAGAAACAGTTGTGGAGTTTATCCTCCTCCTGGAAATGTTTGGTGAAATGAGCCTCCCAGTTTCTTTGCCCACAAATAAGAGTGGTCAATTTTGAGAGGTTATTTTGCACTTTAAAAGTGCTGTACGAATGGTGCTGAGAATGAAAAAGCCTGCAAACCTTCTCCCCGGCTGTCATATAAATCATAACATCATGTCTGTGTTTATTTTAAATTGTTATACATATTGTGATGGGATAGTGAGCTGCTTGTGCGTAAAAGCTTGATCCCTCTGGGGTTTGGCTGGTCATCCAAACCGATGCACTAACGGAGCCCCCAAAGCATGACTCCGTCAGTCGCTGGTAGTATCTGACAGTGGGCGTCTACGGAATTTACGCCAACATAAAAGCTCTTTGACAGACATGCGCTTTCGAGACTCTCTGCGTGACAGTTTCCGGCGAAGGGTGGGCGTTCCCAACGGGGGTCCCGTTACCTCTCCACTACTCTCACTGGAAGCATCCCAGAGCCTCCCCTCCGCTGTGACTCCTGCACTCCCCCTGCTGGTTCCCTCTTCTACTGCAGATTCTCTCCTATTCTCCTGTAGCCTGTCCACCACCTGTCTCTCCGATGGCAGTTCCCTGACATCCACCTCCCCCCCAGGGCCCCCTTCACCCCCTCCCGCCTCCTCTCCCACTGGCGGTGAGGGCGGAAAGCCCCTGAAGGAACTCTCCTCGTCGTCCGAGGATTCTAACACTTCCAGCCACGGCGTACCGTCTCTCTCCCCGTCTTCCTCTTCTTCGTCGGAGTCGGCTTCTTCACCCACCCCTGACTCTGGGAACCCTTCAAACTCTCCTTCCTCATCAGTGGTCCCAAAGTGTTCCCTTCTAAATCGAGCCACGGGTTGCGGTTTTCTTGGGAAACGCTGATGAAATGTTTCTATTAAAACCTCGTCATTGACTACCTCTGCTGGTACCCAAGTGTTTTCCGACTCTGCTTCCCCCTCCCATTCTACCAGATATTCCACCTGATTCCCCTTCCACCTGGAATCAATGATTCCTGCCACGTTCATGTCGCGCTCTCTCTCTTCTATCACGGGCGTTTGGGTGGCCTCTCTCTCACGCTCCCCCCACTCGCGTCCCTCTCGGTACGGCGACAGTAATGACCTGTGAAATACTGGGTGTAATTTCATGTGACTGGGCAGCCTGAGTTTGAATGCCACTGGGTTGACCTGCTGTATGACCTCAAAGGGTCCCAATCTTTTGGGCCTCAATTTCTTACTCCCGCCCTTGAACGGTAGCCCTTGGGTGGACAACCACACCCGGTCCCCCACCCTTATAGTTTCACCTTCCCTCCTATTTCTGTCTGCTTGCTTCTTATATTCTTCCTTGGCTTTCTCTAAGTTAAGTTGAAGCTGACGGTGGATCGCCTCCATCTCTTCAAAAAAATATTCCGCCGCCGGCACGCTCCACCTCTCCCCTCCCTCTCCTGGGAATGCCCGGGGGTGACACCCATAATTTGCCAGGAAGGGACTCATCCCTGTGGACACGTTCTCCGCGTTGTTGTAGGCAAATTCTGCTAGAGGTAACTTATCCACCCAATCATTTTCTCTGTCTTTTACATAACACCTCAGGTATTGTTGTAAAACCCCATTTGCCCTTTCCGCTTGCCCATTGGTTTCTGGGTGCCGGGCAGTTGAGAAATTGAGTTCTACGTGCAGTAAGCTCATAAGTTTCCTCCAGAACCTGGAAGTAAATTGTTTCCCTCTGTCGCTGACCACCCTCAAGGGGGCGCCATGCAACTTGAAAATATGTTCTACAAACAACTTGGCGGTTTCCTCCGCTGTGACTGCATGTGAACAAGCTATAAAATGACACATCTTGGTTAATTGATCTACCACCACCATGACAGCTGTTTTGCCTTTGGATTTTGGCAGGTCCGTCATAAAATCTATGGATACTGCCTCCCATGGCCTTTCGGGCGTGGGTAAGGGTTGTAATAGCCCCGCTGGCGCCACTCTCTCTCCTTTCGCTCGCTGGCACCTGTCGCAACCCCTGACATATTCCCGTACGTCCTCCCTCACCTTGGGCCACCAAAACTCCCTGGTAACCAACCACATGGTTTTGTGCTGTCCAAAATGTCCCGCTGTGGGGCTGTCATGCAACTGCTTGAGTACTCTGCCCCTCAGTTCCCCGTCGGGTATGTACAGTGCCCCTTTGTAATACAACGCCCCGTTCTTTTCTTCGAACCCCCCTGTGTTCTCCTCTGTCCTCCGGAGCTCTCTGAGTTTCTCTTGGGCGTATTCATCTTTCTCCGTACCCTCTATCAGTTCCCTCTGCCCCACCAATGCCGCCCCACACACCCAGCGGTCTTCAGAGATTACATGCCTTGCCTCAGGCGCTCCCTCCCCCTCTAAGTACTCAGGTTTCCTGGAAAGAGCGTCCGCCCTCACGTTCTCGGAGCCGGGCACGTAACGAATCTCAAAGTGGAATTTGGAGAACTCCTGGGCCCATCTCACTTGTCTCTGGTTCAGCACTCGGGCTGTTCTCCAGTATTCCAGATTTTTGTGGTCAGTTCGGACTTGAACCTTGTGCTGCGCCCCAATCAGCAAGTGCCGCCATTTCCGGAATGCTTCATGAATGGCAAGCAGTTCTCGGTCGTACACTGTGTAGTTCCTCTCTGATTTGTTCAACTTCCGCGAGAAGAATGCACACGGTCTCCATTCAGACGTATCTTTTCCCGGCTGGAGAAGAACGGCCCCCACCGCTCGGTCTGACGCGTCAGTCTCCACTCTCATTGGTTGTTGTAGATCCACGTGCAAGAGTTGCTCTTCCGACGCAAACGCCTGCTTTAAGCGTTCGAACGCTTGTTGCGCTTCTCCCGTCCAAACAAATTTCTTTTTGCTACTAAGACAATCCGTGATGGGCGCTGTTAAATGGGCAAAGTTTTTGATGAACTTCCTATAGAAGTTTCCGAAGCCCAGGAACCTTTGCACGTCCTTCTTGGTCTTTGGTGTTTTCCATTCCAGTACCGCTTGAACCTTGCTGGGATCCATGGCCAATCCCTTGTCAGACAACCGGTACCCCAGGAATTCCACCTCCTTGGTATGAAACTGACACTTCTCCAGTTTCACCCACAGCCGGTTTTCTCGCAGCTTGCTCAGTACCTCTCTTACATCTCGCACATGCTGCTCCTCATTGTCTGAGTACACCAGAACGTCATCTAAGAACGCTACGCAGTTCTTGTAGAGCAGTGGCCCCAGGACGTGATTCATGAATGATTGAAAACAGGCGGAGCCCCCTTGTAATCCGAAAGGCATAACGGTGTACTCAAAGGCCCCCAAGGGGGTGAACATAGTGGTCTTCCACTCATCCCCCTTTCTCACACGTATCAAGTTATATGCCCCCCTAAGGTCCAGCTTGGTAAAAATTTTCCCTTTTCTCACCCGTGTTAGAATGTCATCAATTCTGGGCATAGGGAAAGTTACTGGTTCTGACACTGCATTTAGGGCCCTGAAATCACATACAAGCCTGGGCTTGCCTGTGTTTTTTTTGTCCACAAAGAACACTGGGCTGCCCCCCACCGCTCGTGACTCTCTGATGAAACCTCGCTTGAGATTCTTGTCAATGAACTCCCTTAACTCCTGCATCTCACTGTCTGACATTGCATACAGCTTGCCCACTGGCAATTGTGCTCCTGGGAGTAAGGTAATTTGACAATCAAAGGGTCTGTGCGGGGGCAGTTTATCTGCTTCTTTTTCGCTGAATACGTCAAGCAAGTCAGCGTATTGTGGTGGCACCCTCCCTTTGTCCATCACTTCCATCACTGCTAGAGTGCCCCTGGCGCCTGCCTGAGCCTCTCCCTCCTTGCAGTGTTCTAGGCAATGTGCTGATCCAAAGGAAACCACTCTCTGATGCCAGCCTACTAGCGGATCGTGTAGCGCCAGCCCGCTCATACCCAAGATAATAGGAGCTCCTCCCAAGGTGGCTACGTTAAACGCTATCAGTTCGGTGTGTCGTGCCACCCTCATTATCATTGGTACAGTCTGTTGGCTCACTTCTCCTCCCAACAGCTCCCTCCCATCAATCGTGGTAACCTGCAAAGGCTTACTCAATGGGATAGTCTGTATTTGGTGTGCAGCTGCAAACTCTTTGCTCATGAAATTACATGAGCTACCTGAATCCAATAGCGCCTTTATCTTCAGTGGGTGTCCGTTTGCCAGTTCCAGCAACACCTCTATCACAAGCGCTGGTCTTGGAGGTTCCGGCGTGGGCACATTCATTACTCCCTGGCCTGGCTGCTGTGCCCTGATGTTGGCAACCAGGCGTTGGCTTTTACTGGCTCCGTGATTTCTTCTTCCTCCTTCCCCCCAACAGTTCCCGCCATCCCTTGCCATTCCTTCCTTTGCGGACAGACTCTGGCAAAGTGACCTGGCTGTTGGCAGAGATAGCATCTCTTGCCGCTCTTTCCCTCCTTCTTCCGCCCTTCACTGGTGTTTGAAACTGCGCGCGCGCGCGCGGTTCCAAGTTCCATCGGCTCTGCTGGCGGGAAAGGCTGCTCCGGAATCTCTGGAATGCGGAAGTCCTTCCAACGTTCCCCCTTTCCTTCCCGCTTTTCCATAGCTCTAGCTTCCTGGCGTGCCCCAATGGACAGCGCTGATTTAGTCAGCTGATCCATAGACTCCGCCCTAGGCGCCCGGGAAAGTTCATCTTTCACTGCCGGAGAGAGACCTTCTTCAAACAGCATTTGAATAGGTTCACTAGCAAGGTCCCACCCAAGTCTATGAATCAGCATGGTGAACTCAGTCCAGTACTCACGTACAGATCGGCTCCCCTGTTTACACGCCATTAACTGCCTGCGCACCACTCCCTGCTCGATCTCGCTGGAAAACATCAAGTCCATGGCGCGGAAAAACTTCATTGTGTCCTTTAAGATTTCATTATTGGCTGCCATCAGGGGCCGAACCCAGTCCCTCGCCCCTCCCTCTAGATGGCCAATCACGTACGCCACTCTAGAGTTCTCGTCGGGGAAGTCATCAAACAGTAGATTGAGAGCATATTGCATCTCTGTCCTAAAGGCTTGATAGTTCCGGGGATCCCCCCCAAATTTCTGCACCAGTCCAGGCACCCGTCTGGCAAGTGGGGTGGTCTTCCCCTTATCTGCATCTTGAGCCCTCCTCTCCTCGAGCCTCGCCGTTTGCAGTGCCAGCTGGACCTCCAACGCCCTGTACCTTTGTTCCAGGCTTGGATCTGCGCCAGCTCCCGCTCCTGCTCCTCCGGTTCCGGATGGTTCGCTCATGATGCCTTCTGCTTGCACAAGCTGCTTTCAAAGACTGTCAGATTGCTGTGATGGGATAGTGAGCTGCTTGTGCGTAAAAGCTTGATCCCTCTGGGGTTTGGCTGGTCATCCAAACCGATGCACTAACGGAGCCCCCAAAGCATGACTCCGTCAGTCGCTGGTAGTATCTGACAGTGGGCGTCTACGGAATTTACGCCAACATAAAAGCTCTTTGACAGACATGCGCTTTCGAGACTCTCTGCGTGACAGTTTCCGGCGAAGGGTGGGCGTTCCCAACGGGGGTCCCGTTACCTCTCCACTACTCTCACTGGAAGCATCCCAGAGCCTCCCCTCCGCTGTGACTCCTGCACTCCCCCTGCTGGTTCCCTCTTCTACTGCAGATTCTCTCCTATTCTCCTGTAGCCTGTCCACCACCTGTCTCTCCGATGGCAGTTCCCTGACACATATATACTGTGACTTTTTGTTGTGCATTGGGAAGCAGGGCCAAGCTCCACATTTTGAGCCAATGCTTCCCCTACTTCCCTCTGGAGAATTCAGGTTCCCCTTCCATCCTCCAGCTACCACAGATGCTGATCAACTGCAGGAGTGCAGGTGTGTCCATGGAGTTGAATGCAGGGACACTTCACATGTTCTGGCTTAGCACGGGTCTCCAGAGTGCTCTCTTTTCTCTAAAAAGCAGGTTCTAGCTATATGTGAACTACAGATGTTTGGACTGGGTTCTGGTTATGAAAGTGTGTGGGAATCAGCTAGATTTCTTTTATGGCTGAGAACTTGGATACATTCACCACTGTGTTTGGCAGGAATTGGGGAGAGGAAGTTCCAGTAGATGAAGGAGAAAGGGCTGTTTCCCATTATGAAGAATAATTAACACATCAGTAAAGGTACACTGGGATGCAAAAACAACTTGTATATGAAGAAGCACTTGCTTTCCATCCAGCTACTTGGCAGACAAAATTAATAGCTAGGAGATACAAATGACATAAGCAAGGAAAGGTCCATAGTGGCAGAGCACATAATATGCATAGACATAACAGTGTGATGTAGTGGTTAAGAGCAGTGGACTCGTAATCTGGTGAACCGGGTTCGCTTCTCTGCTCCTCCACATGCAGCTGCTGGGTGACCTTAGGCTAGTCACACTTCTCTGAAGTCTCTCAGCCCCACTCACCTCACAGAGTGTTTGTTGTGGGGGAGGAAGGGAAAGGAGATTGTGAGCCACTTTGAGCCTCCTTAAAGGTAAAGGGACCCCTGACCATTAGGTCCAGTCGTGACCAACTCTGGGGTTGCGGCGCTCATCTCGCTTTATTGGCTGAGGGAGCTGGCATTTGTCCGCAGATAGCTTCCGGGTCATGTGGCCAGCATGACTCTGCTGCTTCTGGCAAACCAGAACAGCGCACGGAAACGCCGTTTACCTTCCCGCCGGAGCGGTACCTATTTATCTACTTGCATTTTGACGTGCTTTTGAACTGCTAGGTTGGCAGGAGCAGGGACCGAACAATGGAAGCTAACCCTGTCACGGGGATTCGAACCACCAGCCTTCTGATCGGCAAGTCCTAGGCTCTGTGGTTTAACCCCTTGAGACTCCTTAGGGTAGTGATAAAGTGGGATATCAAATCCAAACTCCTCCTCCTCCTTCTCCTCCTCCTCCTCCTCCTCCTCCTCTTCTTCAACTGTAACTTTAAGAACTTCTGCTTAAGCTTGCATTTCCCTTGTTTGCTCCATTCCTTTTTCCTTGTGTGTCATGCATTCTTAGATTTGTGAGACAGGGACAATCTTAGTGTTGATTTTTTTGTGATCCACTCAAGAGAGCCTTCTTGGCAGAAGGACAGGGTACGACTGCCTTCACCTGCACACGAGCCTAACATTGGAATGTGGCATGCACATGTAATATCCAATATTTGTAAGCAGGAACTACACAATAAAATTCCCTAATACAAGCTAAGCATCAAATTGGGCCTCCACTTGTTTGGGGTTTAGTGTCTCCTGTGCCCCACTCCAGCAATGGGGAATCTGTGGTTCTCAATCTTGTAGGGTAGGCTCTGCGCCCTCAGAGCCAGCATATAAATGCTTTTATAAATAAGAACATAAGACGAGCCATGCTGAATCAGGCCAAAGTCTTATCCAGCCCAGCATTATTTTGCAGCAGTAGCTAACCATGCATGTTGTCAGGGATCAGACTCAAGAGGGCAAGATGGAGGAAGAGGAATGGTAGAGATCACACCCCCTTCTCCTGCCGCTGCAGGAGAAGAGGGAGGCAGCCTTATTTTGCAGCAGGGCTTTGAGGGGTTTGAGGAAAGTCACAGCTCAGAGAGAGACAAACAGAACAGCTGGGAAGTGTTAGAAGAAGGGGGGGGGGGACTGTGGCAGGGCAGCCAGATGACACGTTGTCACTGGAGAGTATTTCTGAACCCCCTTCTCCCAGAATGCGACGTTCGTTAAGAGTGCAGAAACAACAGAATTGGAGACATTTGACCATGAGTGGCCACCGTAAGGGAAGATGCTGTTGCTAGGCAGGAGGGAGGAGGAGCCCAGTTTGGAGCAACACCATTTTTAAGGCTTGTTGCGTTCTTTTGTCTCTTGCTATTCGGATTGAATAAAAGTCATTAACAAGGACTCTACCTCGTTTTCTCTGCTCTTGCTGAAACCACAGAAAGAATAGCTTTCCCGGAGCCTTGACACACATAAGACCCAAACAGTGAGGACCGAAACAGCGGTCCTCAGCAACTAACATTGAAAGGTATTCTGCCTCTGGTGGTATGAGAAGTAAAGTGACCATCACGACTGATACTGCTATCCTCCAGGAATTTTTTAAAAACCACCTTCTGCACCTTATGGTAGAAGATTCCATAATTAAATTATGCACTATGTGAAGAAATGCAACCTTTTGTCTGCCCACATTCCCAACAATAACAAAAACTAAAAGACTCTTAACCTCAGTGTTGTGGGTTCAAATCCCATGTTGGGTGAAAGATTCCTGCATTTCAGGGGGTTGAACTAGATGACCCTCATGGTCCCTTCCGACTTTACAAGTCTGTTATTCTGTAATAAATGTTGCCAGGCTACAGCTCCCATCATCCCTAACCGCTAGCCATGCTACCTTGGACTGGTGGGAATGTTCCCCACCCATGCCCCTTTCATGTATTATGTCTGTGCCTAGATGTCCACAGATGCTCAGTGGCCACAGCAAGAAGATTTGATTTCACTTACCTATTGTCAGAAAACCATGTTGGTGATGGACATACAAGCAGATTTTTCTACAGGGGAAGGTAAAACAATGTGTTTTCCAGAAGACAGGCCAAGAAATGTTATAATTTAGAATCCCACCAGCTAAGATGTCAGAGTAATAGCTGAACATGAGAAGTGGTTTGATTTACAGCTCACTCGAGAACTCTGAATCAATGAAAATAATGGGCAAGTTGGATAATATAATTATCTACCATGCCGTCTATGCCAAAAAGAGAGAGTGGGTTGGTTTCACCTCCCATTTTATTTAGAAAACATATGTTCCAGATTCAAGCATATGATGACGAACTGGCAACTGAAATCAGTCTTTGAAAAACCTGCTGGACTGGACAGAACAAACGACAGTGAGTCTGCCTTTGAAACAAATATAACCTCTGTCGTTCAGTAAAAGCCAAAAAAGCTTGGACAAGTGCGATAAAACCAAGCGTCATTTAGTCTCTCTTAGAAGTCATTAAATTTTATGTAAATTCTGCAAAAGGCCCCAACTGTGCCTTTGCCATGTGAGCAGATTGCTGATTGGTCTCATTACGAAGTCCTAGGGAGCACTTGGAGATCATCTCAGGCAGAGCTGCTTATGCCATAGATGTGGCTGGTCCACCGTTAGTGGAATGTGGTTTGGGACACCTGATTCAGGGCATCTGCCAGGTTCTTTAGCATCTCGTATTCTTAAAAGAGCATCTTTCTCATCTTTGCGGCAGCAGGGAGAAGCTTAAAAAGGCAAAGACCATTTTCATTCCCACTTGCACACCCGTGTGAAGCGTAAGGTACTTTAGAAATTGTAACAAGCCCATTTTAAAAAAACAAAAACCAACAACCAAAAAAATCAATCCACTTAAGTTCTATGAATGAGCACTGAAAGATGATTGGGACTGACAACAGCTCCATTAAATTATACTAGCAAGATGGCCATCAAATAGGTGGAATTTGTGGGGTGTGGGGGGAGGAAACCAGTGATGTGCAAACTCCCTGCGGCCCAAATAGCATCATCATCACCAAACAATCTGGGGGGGAAGTGTGTGCATTGTTTTGACAGTTCTAAACTGGCTCGTAATGCTTTCGCACACATGTGTCTTTGCCCTGCTTCTTGGGAATTGTTGCCTGCAGAGGTAGGCAACCTTGCAATCTTCCCTTTCTTTCTTTCCGTGGATGCTGAGAGTCGCCGTACCAGGCTCCACGCCTGGCTGCTTGCATATGCTCCATATTTACAAACATGGAGCCCCATGTGGAGAAGGAGAAAGTGGAGCTAGCATGTCCCCTGACAGCAGGCAGAGCCATCTGCCAGATGGGTGACGACTGCCGCTTTTGAGGAGGCCCCTGTTGCTGCAGTTCGGCACTTTATTCCTAATCCTCCCTCCAAGAGGGGAAGCACTCGTTTAAAAGTTGCAGTTAGCCAGCTTCCACTGCATCCTCCACGTCACAATACCTTAGGGACAATAATGAACCAAAGATTGAGAACTCACCAAGAAGACTGTGAATGTTCAGTTTCCACCCTCCTTCATCAGGACTTGGATTCATCTAAACAAAGGTCAATTAAAGATTTGGAGTAGGGGTAGCTCTAAGGGCCTGTTTTCCAGCCCATGAGCATTATATTTCCTGACCAAAAATTGTCTGGAGAGTTTGTCATTCATGAGGATCCTACCCCATATAGTTGGGTTTGGGGTTGTTGTCTCCGCTCCCCACCCCCCAATGTGTGTTTTCTTTTAGCAAGGTCACATTACCATGATTCATGCACCCTGCTATTTAAAGGTAAAGGACCCCTGGATGGTCAAGTCCAGTCAAAGGCGACTATGGGGTTGCACGCTCATCTCGCTTTCAGGCCAAGGGAGCCGGCGTTTGTCCACAGACAGCTTTTCAGGTCATGTGGCCAGCTTCTGGCGCAATGGAACACTGTGATGTAAGCCAGAGCGCACAGAAACACTGTTTACCTTCCCGACACATTTATCTACCTGCACTGGCATGCTTTCAAACTGCTAGGTTGGCAGGAGCTGGGACAGAGCTCACCCCATCCCGGGGATTCGAGCCACCAACCTTCTGATTGGCAAGCCGAAGAGACTCAGTGGTTTAGACCACAGCACCACTATTTGCTCTAACGGTTGTGGGTAAGGGCACTCCATTCTTTTATGTAACTTACATTCCTGCTTACAAGAATATCAAGTCACTTACTGCCATTGGGAGAAATCCATGGAGACCAAGTCATCAACTTCTTCGCTTGTGCCGACAATGGCAGCTGCCTGGTCTGAGTGTTGACCAGGCAGGTGCAAAGGCAAAAAAATGGGAAAAGGTCTTGTTTTAAATTGTGAGTACAGTGGTACCTCGGGTTAAGTACTTAATTTGTTCCGGAGTTCCGTTCTTAACCTGAACCTGTTCTTAACCTGAAGCCCCACTTTAGCTAATGGGGCCTCCTGCTGCCGCTGCGCCGCTGGAGCACAATTTCTGTTCTCATCCTGAAGCAAAGTTCTTAACCCGAAGCACTATTTCTGGGTTAGCGGAGTCTGTAACCTGAAGCATATGTAACCTGAAGCGTATGTAACCCAAGGTACCACTGTAATAATTTCAGGGCAAATAGCTCACCTCATGGTGTTGTATCGCGAGTAGGGAAAATTCTTACCTTGTGTGTTGTGGTGGTCAGAGTGTCCCAGGGTGATACTAGGTCTGTCTCTCTCTCTCTCTGCTTGGTCTACCTCACAGGGGTTTTGTGAGGGTGAAACTAGGATAGGATGTTGCAAAACTATTCATGTCACCATAACCTCCTTGGAAGAATGGTGGGATATAAACGTAATTTAGAAAAGTTAAAATGTTAATGTTACAAACCAGTTAAATTCATAGGAATACATAAGGGAACATGGGAAACCAGATACTGAGCATATCCAGTGGAAATATAGCTAGAATGATAGGCAGGGAAATTCACTATTTTGTGCTATCAGTCCATGCACTAAGTGCTGCTAGACATCATGCCTGGAGGTCATGTTTTCTTTCTTAAGAAGTTGCCGTTAGCCAAGGATGGAGAACCTGTGGCCCTCCAGATGTTGGACTCAAAATACTATCCACTTCCCACCAATATTCAGAGATTCTGGGAGTTGTAGTCCAACATCTAGAAGCCACAAGTTTCCCATCCCTGCCCTAGGCTGTCAATCCCTGTGGCTGCTGTAATGTAACCTGAGCATAAGGGAAGGGGCTTCTGCAAAGGTTTCCTAGGCCAAGAAGGTCTGCAACCTGCAAGCAAGAGCCTATTTTCTGCTCAGAAGAACTGGGTTTGTCTGCAGCTGGAGCTCCAGTAAAAGCCCTATAAAGTGCATTACTAAATTAGCAATATTTACAACTTTTATGCATTCCTCTAATTTATTTATAGCACAAAATTCCTTCTGGTTCTTTCCCCCTTAAAGTCATGGGAGAGTAGATGTTGGCTCAGCCATAAGAGGAGGAAGAAATGGGTTATTTCCCCAACGGCCCCTCAGTGTTTAAAATAAATAGTAACTATAGTGGCTTAGATCCAACTACATTTTTTTAAGGAGGGAAAAACACACACACAGAGGGAGAGAGCGAGAGAGAGAAATTGCTGTGCCCCAGCTTGTCAGTTCAGCAAATCAAGGCATTTCATTTGAGCTGAATGGCGATGTTTAGGTAAGCAAGACTCTGTGCTGGAGAAATATCTATGAAGAGACTGTCAGACCCATTAACACCAAGGTACCTTTATTTTATGTTTTTATTGCCACTTAATCATATCAGGGGAGCCGTGATCAGGTTGAATTCTCGTGCTGTTTTTCACCATCTCTGCTCGGTTTTATGAACGGCTATTCATGTTAGCTTCCGTATAGGCAGAAGACTTTTCTGTAGAATTGTGTGTGTGTGTTTGAAAAAGAGACAGAGTTGTGTGCGTGTGTGTTAAAGGAGTGCTGGCTGGGTTTGGTTTTCATACTGGATAAGGCTTGGGTCTGTGCAGAAATTACACTCATCTGCAGGTGGTGAAAAAATGGACTTGAGAGTCTGGTTGTTGCAAGACTTCTTTTTCTATCCTGCAGCATGCTTGAATCTGGGCAGGCATGCAAAGTTCATCTCTGTTAAGCCTGGATGCCTGGATGAACAACTGTGGACGCAGAATGGCTAAGCAGATGTATGAACTACTTGCTATGTTAATTCCTTAACAGTATGCATTACAGCTGCCCTTTATGTCATGCGTACCCTGTTAAGGAGCTGTGCTTGAGAGACGATGATATGGGAATTCTAATTTGGCACAAAGCTTCTGGCACTCACTGCAGCTTTGCAACACCTTGGTGTTGCCTTGCCTTTGCTGTGTTTCCCCCAGCCCAGGCATGGTGTTCAAAGAAGTTTTTAAAATTGGCATAAAGGTAAAGGTACCACTGACCATTAGGTCCAGTCGTGACCGACTCTGGGGTTGTGGCGCTCATCTCGCTTTATTGGCCTAGGGAGCCAGTGTACAGCTTCCGAGTCATGTGGCCAGCATGACTAAGCCGCTTCTGGTGAACCAGAGCAGCGCACAGAAACGCCGTTTACCTTCCCGCCGGAGCGGTACCTATTTATCTACTTGCACTGGTGTGCTTTTGAACAGCTAGGTTGGCAGGAGCTGGGACCGAGCAACGGGAGCTCACCCTGTCGCGGGGATTTGAACCACCGACCTTCTGATCGGCAAATCCTAGGCTCTGTGGTTTAACCCACAGTGCCACCTGTGTCCCAAAATTGGCATAGATCTCCATAAATTAGAACCATAGTTACATAGGGGAAGAAGAACCACCAGAGATGGCAATCCTGTAGAGCTAAATTGGCTGGTTCCATCTATCCCTCTTGCTGCCTACAGCTGCCATTTGCTCAGCTACCACAAGAATTGATTATGTGCTCATTGCAAGGCTGTGTTTGTTTAGCCAGCGACGGAAATGTACAGAGCACTTTTGGCTGCAGTCATAACTTATATTGCACATATCACCTACTTGCTCTTACACTTATTTTACAAAGATCACACTGCCCAGAACACTGCTTTGTATTTCTGGGGGTGCATTTACAAATCGATTTCTAAAAGTGTTTTAATCCTCGCTTGCTTCATTTTCTCCAATTAAGTGCCATTTGAATTCAGTGCACTGAGTCAGAGAAAACTCTCTTTCCTCCTTTTTCTCATCTCTTTCTTTGCCCTTTGGAATTTATCTAATCATCTTAAATCCCAGAAGATACAGCTCAGTGCAGAATTCATCCAAATTTAACTGAACGTTGCCACTAAGTACATGGTGTGTTTCTTTAGACCTAAAGGTGTGCCATCTGATGCCATGATTTATTTGTTTTTTATGGGGTTGCAATGTGAACTTCCCAGCATCTGAATGCAAATTTGGCCACTGAGCTGTTGCCCACCTGTAACTCCATCCTACTCTATCATGCATGCTTCCTGAGCTTGTCAACAAGACTCCTGCTGGCAACTCACCTTGTTGCATATTGCAATAAATTTGCCCAAATAAACAATTCCCACTGGATTGCACACACACAATATTTTCTCATTTAAAGCAGCAATGGAGGGAGGAGAACTTTTCATTTATTTTAAACATGCACGCCTGGCAGTAGGTAACCTAAGGGGATGCTTGGTGCAGCCTGCACACTCTCAGTGAATAGCACATGAATCATTAGGCCTTCTTCTTTGGCCTGAGACATCCATTGATGATATTGTTTCATTAACTTGCCTGTAAGGCATTACAGGAAAAATCAACAAGTAAGCTAGTGGACCGCAAAAAGGATGCTCATAAAATAGATACTGCAGGTACGCCAGACAAGTAGAATATTTTCTTTCCAGTGTACAGCACAGTATTCTTTGGATTCCAGTATTTCCCAGAGGCACCTTCTGCAATCAGGGATGTGTCCCACAAAGCAATGATGCAAAATATTTCTTTCTTTTTAAATATACATTTTTATTAGTTTTTACATATATTTTCCAAACAGAACATATCATATCATCTCATCTTATACAACATTTTGGCTATTTTAGTCTGAGACTTCCATCAACCTCATCTCTTAACCTTTTCAAACCTCATCTCTTAACCTTACCTTTGTTATCCTAAGTACTACTTTTAACAATCCATAACTTAAAACCCATTCTCATAAATCTTTTCTGCAATATTTCATATAGTTCTCCTTACAAAACATATTGCAGTCCTACAAGCGTAGTCAGTTGGTTGCAATTGTCTTTCAGATAACTCATATATTTACTCCAATCTTTCAAGAATTTCTGGCCCTGCTGGTTTTGAATTCTCCCTGTCATCTTATCCAATTCTGCATATTCCATCAATTTCATCTGCCGTTCCTCTTTCGTCGGTAGTTCTTCCTGCTTCCATTTCTGTGCCATGATGCAAAATATTTCATTTGGCATCCTTTTTTTATGGTAGCCCTAATGTTGTTCAGCTCTCAAGGAACTGCTATCCACATTATGCATCAGCCCTGTATACCTGAAGGAGCGTCTCCACCCCCATTGTTCAGCTCGGACACTGAGGTCCAGCTCTGAGGGTCTTCTGGCGGTTCCCTCACTGCAAGAAGTGAGGTTACAGGGAAACAGGCAGAGGGCCTTCTTGGTAGTGGCACCAGTAGTGTTCTCAAAGCTACCAACATGAGTTTGACCAAATTGCGGGAGGCAGTGGAAAACAGGAGTGCCTGGCGTGCTCTGGTCCATGGGATCACGAAGAGTTGGACATGACTAACCTACTAAACAACAACAACAATTGAGGTGAGGTTACAGGGAAACAGGCAGAGGGCCTTCTTGGTAGTGGCACCAGTAGTGTTCTCAAAGCTACCAAAGCTTTCCTGGGAGGAAAGGCAGGATTTAAGTTTATTAAGAATAATCATCATAAATGCATGTGCCTTTAAGCATACTTCTGTAATCACAGCCCATTAGGGATCATCCAAACTTACCTTTTACCTTTTGCCCTGCACTTTTAAGCACTGATCTGTGCTTTTTAAAAAATAAAAATAACAATTAGAGTTTATATAGAGATATACAAAACTTAATACCAAATATTTATCTTATTCAAAATTAATCTAAAAAAAAATAGGAGGAAAGGAGGAAAGGTTAAGAGAAAAAAGAAAAGAAGAGAGAAAAACAAGGAAAAAAGAGAGAAAATGATTTTTGTTGAGGGAGGCAGAACCTCAGTTTGCTTTGTATTTTTATTATTATTGATTTAAGGGGGGCAGTTGCCCCCCTGTCCTCCCTCTTGGCTATGCCTATGGAAAACTATAAGAAGTAAAGAGCAGGTTTTCACAGTGAAAATACTAGGGCAAAAAAAGATTAAAAAGTGCAGGCCTGTACCTAGAAACAAATCACAAAAGGATGGCTGGATGAGGCCTTAGAGTACCCAGGTGTCTGCAAGCACAAATTTACCAAACACAGCACACATGCAAGCATAATGTGAACGGCTGCCCTAATTTTGTGGTTTGTTTTTATGGTTTGTGAAGGAAATTCATTTCCTCTGCCTGCCTTCCCTGTTCCCTGACTCAAAGGACCATCAATAAAGATCAACTTGCCTTATTATGACCAATCTTCTTCAGCACCCCGATCCCCCCCCCCCCCCGCATGAAAAGTAGCACTTGGCTGTCCATTTTCACCTGTTTATCTTTCAGCACCATCAGAGCTGAAAAACGGAGGGAAACCAGGTGCTTTTATAGCAACTGGAGAGCAATGGAACATGCATTTATGGCACCCACACTTCACTGAGCCAGAGGCTAAGCAGTCATTAGCAACAATGTTTTTTTCCCAGTGCCATCCTTCTATCGCGGAAGTGGAAATGTTGAAGGTGAAGGTTTGCTCATCGGGATTTGGCAGCATTGCTTCTGCTCATTTCAAAATAGTCCTGTGGCTTTGCATGATTACAGTTGCACAAAAATGAAGCTTTGCACACCCTTTTCATGAAAGAAAGGGGCCTGAACAACCAATAGCAGAGTCAACTGGAAGCTCCAGTTGCTACATAAAAGCCAATGGGGAGGAGAGACCATTATTCCCCCACCCCCAATTTCTTTTTTTTTTATTTCAAGATTCAAAGTTACAGGTTATCTCTCAACAGTTATAATCCTCATTCTGCAATACTAATGACTTCTGGCTCACCCATCCTCAATGTTTATAATCACAATTGCATCTTACAATTCCATCATATACAGTTTCATCCTCTTTAACAGGTTTCTCAATATATTCAGCTGTATTTTTCTTAAACTTCAAACCCCACTGTGGACTATGCATACGGACAATTATTTTTTAAATAGACCAGCAAAGGTTTCCAGTCCTCCTTGAAAAATTCTAGATTTGTGTCAGAGCTGTCAGTTTTGCCATCTCTGTATATCCCATGATTCATTTTTTAAAAAATGCCAAATAAGAGCCCAAACTGCATGATTGCAGTTAATGTGCATGGTGGGTTTTTTCTTATATAAATAGCAGTCATAGGGGATCCTGAGTAGAACTGGGACTACAGGGAGCGGAGAGGGAAAGTTTAAGCCTTCTTTTTCTTTATTTTAACTGATCCTGGATAGCTCAGTTGGTTAGACCATGGTGCTGATAACGCCAAGGTTGCAGGTTCAATCCCTGTATGGACCAGCTGCATATTCCTGCATTGCAGGGGGTTGGACTAGATGATCCTCAGGGTCCCTTCCAACTCTACAGTTCTATGATTCTATGATCTGCATGCAGTGATCCCAGTGAAAACCATCTTCCTAAGCTGCTGTTTGTATTTTCTCCTAATAAATATAAGCAGCTGGCAGAAGAGGGTTTTTTGTTGGGGCTGTAGCAGGGGAGAAAGGGTTAAGCTCTTCTTCTCAATCTCCTGAGGTCCCGAAGTTGCTCAGGATCCTTTTGTTACTGCTAGTTGCATAACAAAAGCCATATATTAATATCAAATCTAGTCTGGCACAGATATGCATTTCAAAGTAAAAAGGGAAAAGAAGCCAGACCATAGCTCCATCTGGTACGCAGGCTGAGACCCTACCTGCCCGCGGTCTGTCTCGCCAGAGTGGTGCATGCTCTAGTTATCTCTCGCTTGGACTACTGCAATGCACTCTACGTGGGGCTACCTTTGAAGGAGACCCGGAAACTGCAATTAATCCAGAATGCGGCAGCTAGACTGGTGACTGGGAGCGGCCGCCAAGACCACATAACACCGGTCTTGAAAGACCTACATTGGCTCCCAGTACGTTTTCGAGCACAATTCAAAGTGTTGATGCTGACCTTTAAAGCCCTTAATGGCTTTGGCCCAGTATACTTGAAGGAGCGTCTCCACCCCCATCGTTCTGCCCGGACACTGAGGTCCAATGCCGAGGGCCTTCTGGCAGTTCCCTCGCTGAGAGAAGTTACAGGGAACCAGGCAGAGGGCCTTCTCGGTAGTGGCACATGCCCTGTGGAATGCCCTCCCACCAGATATTAAAAAGAAAAACAACTACCAGTATTAGAAGACATCTGAAGGCAGCTCTGTTTAGGGAAGCTTTTAATGTTTAATAGACTATTGTATTTTAATATTCTGTTGGAAGCCACCCAGAGTGGCCGTGGAAGCCCAGCCAGATGGGCGGGTATAAATAATAAATTATTATTATTATTATTATTATTATTATTATTATTATTAAACCGAATCAGTCAGATCCATGCAGGATCCTTGCTTCTGTGGGACATAGAAAAGCAGGTGCGTTGGGCTCTGTCTGTCTGTTCCACACTGTGTTTCGCCTTGCAAGTATTTACCTACAAACAGATTCATAGAAATCATAGAAACATAAAGTTGGAAGGGTCACCTACACCAATCCTCTGCATTACAGGAATCTCAACACACAATCTCCCATCCAATTTGAAACCATACCAGACCCTGCTTAGCTTTGCAAATGTGCTAGTAGTTTTCATGCTTCACCACTAGGATTCCTGTATGCTTGATGTCTAGATTTGGGTTATAAACTGGGATGGTGGTGGAAGGGGTTAGATGACGTGGGAAACATTTTCCTTTGTCTTGGGAAATGCTAAATATAAATTAATGGAAATTACAACCAGTGTGTAAATAACGTTCATGTAATGCAATTAGGACCAGTATTTGGACAGTTATATTTTTCACTTGAACAAGCAACCTGTGTCCATCTGGAGCCTGGCACTAATTCAGAGTTTCTTGCACGTAAGCCACTTCTCCACTGGCTCAAAATTCATTGGCTATCCTTCCATTCATGTTCCGTTTTGGAGAGATTTGCACACAGAAAGACAGCTGCAGAGCTTTAGTAATAGTTAAAAGGGAACGTTGGTTTTTTGGGGGTTTTTTTGTGAGCGCTGTTAGCAGTGTCCGAGTTTGCAGACTGGCAAGCAGCAGGCACCCCAGATGGCGGGAATTGAAATCGTTTGAGCACTAAAAGTACTGTAAAGTGGAATTTTCACACACTGCAGTAATTCCCATATTTTTCATGGCTGGAAGCTGTTGCTTTTGCTGAAAAATAAACAGAATCGTTCAGGGGTTGAGGAGCTTTATGCCGTGTATCAAGGCTGGCCTGAGAATTTTTGCTCCCTGAAGTGAAGAACAAGATGGCCCCTCCCTTGCTCCAGGTACAAAACCCAAGCAGCCTGCCAACTGAATCTTACTTCAGTCAGCACTGGTAACAGAACTGTGGCCTACACAGCATTAGTGTTTTGTTTTTTAATAATTTTTAGCAAGTTTTACATTTTTGTATTCAACACAATCATCATTATCACAAGAAAAGAGAAAACATATCCAAATCCCAATCTCCCCTGACTTCCCTCAACTTCCTCTTCTGGTTCTTTAAATATTGTTTCTTCTGCTTATTTTATTCTACCTTAATTTGTAGTCTTTTAACTATATCTTATTACACTCATATCATTCATATTTTCCATATTACTTAACTTTTATATTTGTTTTCTTAATTGTAAGTGTTTAGTCAAACCCTGCTAGTGAATCTATTCTTTATAGTGTCTCTGTAGATACATCATAAACGATTCCCGATAGTTTTTTTGAAATCTCTATTGTCTTTGTCTCTAAGTTTTCCAGTGAGCTTCACCATTTCAGCATACTGTATTCCATCAGTTTTCCTTGCCATTCCTCTTTCGTTGGTATCTTGTCATCTTTCCATTTTGGGGCTAGTAATATCCTAGCCACTGTTGTAGCATACATGAATAGTTTCTTCCACGCTTTTGGCAGGTCTTGGCCTGTACAGTGGTACCTCAGGTTACAGATGCTTCAGGTTACAGATGCTTCAGGTTACAGACTCCGCTAACCCAGAAATAGTACCTCGGGTTAAGAACTTTGCTTCAGGATGAGAACAGAAATTGCATGGTGGCAACAGGAGGCCCCATTAGCTAAAGTAGTACCTCAGGTTAAGAACAGTTTCAGGTTAAGAACGGACCTCCGGAATGAGTTAAGTTCTTAACCCGAGAGACCACTGTAATGCCTAGCAAAACAGCTTCTGGTCTTTTTTCATTTAATTGTAAATCATTTCCCAATAGCTTTTAATTACAATTCCACCACATGTGATAAAACATGCCTTCTTTCTCTTTACACTTCCAACACTTACTGGAGCGGCCTACACAGCGTTTGAGGGCAGCAGGATAGCTTAGGAAGTGCACACCCAGCTTTTTCTACTCACAGCCCCTCAGAATCTGCTGCCTGAGGCAGGGGTGTCTTACCCATAGAGGCTAGTGGCGTGGGGCGCCAGGGCGCCAAGTTCTGAAGGGCACCAGGGAAGAGGCAGAGGCTGGATGTGGTGCCTCCTGGCATCAGCTTGCCGCCCTCGCCTGCCTCTGCCATACCATGCCAAAGCAGCGCCATGCCCAGGGCCTCTATCTGCCATGGCCACCACGGCATAAAGCGGTACCAGCTGAGCCAGGAGGTGCTGCGTCCCGCGTCTGCCTCTTCCCCACCAGAGGAGCTGCCCTCCAGCTGCTGCCTGCCTTCCCCAGCCCCGCTGGCAGCGCTGTCCTCCCTAAAAAACTCTGGGAAACGGGGGCCACCAGAGGGAGCTTTGTACTACGGTGCCGGATATGCTTAAGACGGCCCTGGCATGAGGCAGCTACCTCACTCTGGCTAGTGACTGAATGTGAGTGTAAATTTGTACAACAGTGCTTCAGACATAATGACCACTTTCTAGCTACCTGATACTGTGGTACCTCTGGTTGCGAACGGGATCCATTCCAGAGGCCCGTTCGCAACATGAAAAGAATGCAGCCTGCAGTAGCATGTATGCGCATGTGCTGGTTGCGATTCATCACTTCTGCGCATGCACATGAGGTCATTTTGTGCATGCACGAGCGGTGAAACCCGGAAGTAACCCTTTCCGGTACTTCCGGGTTGTCGCGGGACATAACCTAAAAGAACGTAACATGAAGCGGACATAACATGAGGTATGACCAGCCAGATGGCGGGGTACAAATAATAATAATAATAATAATAATAATAATAATAATAATAATAATAATAATAATAATTTCTCACTTACCAAGCCTATTTTGATACCTCCCCAGTTATTTTTGAATACTGTCTTTCAATCCAAAGGGCTCTATCGTGGTGAAGAGCTTCATGCCAAATGAACACTTGCTAACCAAGCTCACACCCACACTATTCGTTTAAAGAACATGACTTCCCTCAAAGAATGCTGGGAACTGCAGTTTACCCATCACAGCAAGTTCCATCTGTAAGGGAATGGGCAAATGCAATCTGGCAATTGTATGCTAATGTGCAAGGTATCTTTATTACAAAAGGTAATAAGGTACTGGAAACATGAATAAAGATTCACAAATACATTTCATATTTGAATGGAAAACCCTCTGGAATAATTTAGCATGAGTTTGTATTTTGATTTTAAAAAATATTATAATTATTACAAATACTCTTCAATTGAATTGTAACCTGGTTTCTGCATTTCTGTCTTATTTTTGTAAAATAAGACAGTAAAAAGAGTGTTCTCACTGATCCCCATCCCACACATGTAAGAGCTTTTTTTTAAAAAAGGGAGAATTTTAAAAGTGGATATGTAACTGTATGAAATAGACTTCAGTGCCAAAACAAGGCCATTTCTTTCTTTAAAAACACAAAGAAATAAACCTATGAAATACACCCAGCTATACACAGTGGCAAATATGTTTTCTATATCAGCTTTGAAGGCATTGTTTGATATCTGCTCAGCAAAAGGGATCAATTAATTTGAGCTGCTGTGAGCAGTTACAGAAGTCATCATATAGCCTTTATATCTTGAAAGGCTAAATGAAGATGCCATTGATGTGAGAACTCGAAAGCCTGGATTTCATGCTGAACATGAAGAAAAGGGCTTTTAAAACTAACTGTTAAATATACGCCAAATAGAAGTGACATATTCAATTCTTAGCTTTGAATTTCATATGGAGATTATAAGCCCTACAGAAAACGCTACATGGCCTGTTATTTGAATGTCTTAATTCACAATCTCACATTTTTCAAATCCCGCCTTCCTCTTCTTGGTCTGTTTCCCAGTTTCCAGATCTTGTAATTTCCCCTACATTGAGCCTTCGTATATCACAATAATCATAACAGAAACAGGGTGCTCTGTGTTTGCAGAGTGGGTAGCAGGCTTCTAAAAGCAGAAAATAACAGGTAAGGGAAGAATCTATCTTCCCACTACTCGTTCTCCAGCTTGCTTGTTTATTGCTGTAACCATGTGATCAAGTGGACACCAAAATCCCTTTGAGTCTGATTACAGAGCAAATGAAAGTCTTGTATGGCAAAGGACACCAGCACTGACTTTAAAAGCAAATGTTCAACTCTCTTGTGCACATAAATGTGATGGCCTAGGGTTCAAAACTATCAATCAAAACAAAGACCTGAGGACCTGAGACACGAAACAAGGTAATAATTTGCTGATATGTTTTATTGTAAAGAATGCAGGGTGAGGGAGGTGTGGGGAAGTCCAGCTAACAATTTAAAAATGTATTTTGAAAGTTGGAGTATTATTTATTTTTCTTCTTTTTTTCTTCTTCTGTAAACTGAAAATGCAATAAAAACGTTTAAAAAAAAAAACAAAGACCTGAAGACACTGAAGAGGGGAAGTCTATGCACAGGAATTGCCTCTAAATGAACCATGGAGAGGCAGAGGAATCCATGTGAGGAGAACCCTAGGAGCAACCACTGTGTCCACATACATGGCTTGGTCACTCTGCCCTCCTCTTCTGACCATCTCCAGACTTTTGACCAAACACTTTAAGCACCACGAATTTCCCCCTTGATATGCCTGCAGCCTGCATGAAGCCCCAGTTGGTTCCTGACTTCTGCTGCAGCAACATCTAAGTCTGCTGCTCTTCGGTGCTTGTATCCAGCCTGAATTCTCTCAGTGCCATGGAGAGCTGTCCATGGTCCTGTAGACACCCCATGGAACAGCACAATAGAAATAGAAATCTTTTGAAGTCTGTGAAGGCAACATAACTGTTTGACCATTCTCTATTTCTCATAATTTTACAGATTATTTATTCCCCCCCCCACCATTTTATATATCACATAGCACCATGATTACTAAGCAGCGTACAATGAGGTTACCAAAGAGATGCAAACATAAAATCAGTTAAAATTAAGCATAAAATGACTGGTTATTATTTTTAAGTCATCACCAATTGCCTGAAGTTCAACAGAGAGGGGGGCTTGTCGGATCTCAGCTGGAAAGGAGTTGCACAGGTTTGAACCCACAATACTGAGCACAGGTCCTGATGGATGCAAGGTGTGAAATCGGACCCATTGGAGAACACTAACAGCAACACCCCCCCCCAAGAACCCCCTTTGATTGGGCTGGGATATAATGAATTAAGTGGACCTTAGTATCTGGACCCAAGTTGCTAAGGGTCTTGTAAATTAACGCAATAGCCTTGAATTTGGCCAAGCACTAAATGGACATTAAGGATGTCTTCTTTAAACAACAGTTCACAATGAGAAGAACTCTACTAAAGATAATATTTCAAAAGTCACAAAACAATACTGAGCAGGGAAAGAGATTGACAAAGAAATAACTCCCCTCCGCCCTGCTTCCAACAGATCTCATTCCCTCCTGTGAAGGTACGGAAGTAGCCATTCCATTCTCAGAAGGTGCCTTCTGGCTCTAGCACATAAAGTCCTAGAACATTCATGGTTGAAGCTTCCAGATCTAGAACATAAGAAGAACCTGCTAGATCAAGCCAATGGCACTTTTAGTTCAGCATCCTGTTCTCACTGTGGCCAATCAGATGTCTATGAGAAACCAGGGAGCATCACCTACACACAAGAGCCCTCTTCCTTCCTGTGGTTCTCAGCAACTGGTATTCAGAAGCATTGCTTGCTTCATTGTGGGGGCAGAGCAGAGCCATCATGGCTGGTAGCAATTGATATAGCCTTCTCCTCCATGAATCTGTCCAAACCTCTTTTAAAGCCTTCCAAGTTGGTGGCCATCACTGTCACCTGGGGGAACGAGTTCCATTGTTCAGCTATTTGCTGCAGAATGATAGGCATGAATCTGAATGTGTTCGGTGACTTTCAGCCAGTTACGCTGTATACTTGTTCAGACTGGAATTCACACGGGATCAGAGGGACCATTGCTAGGAAGTTGTACGCCATCCATTTGAAGGTGTACCCATGCGGATGCCTACACAGAAAGCTCTGATGGCATGGAAGGATTTAGTGCCTTCGAGTGATCCAGCCATTTTTCAAGCTATTGTTTGAAAAACAGTAAATCAGCAATGGAGAATTATCAGCTCAGTGGCCCATATTTCTCCAGAAGACAGGAGGGTGTTGTGCTTTTAATGCCAATAATTTGAAACAAATAGTTTGTAGTCTGACCTGAAAATTGTGTTGGGGGTTGTTGTCCTTTTTTACTGTGGGAAGAGGAAACTTTCTCTTTCTATCCTCTTTCGATGCTGCATATTAACCTAATCTCATTTCCTGGTTGGCCAGATCCATTGTCTGCAAGCAGCAGCTATGGAAATCTAAATGTATGTGTGTTTCTAATCTCCCCCCACCCTCACCCTCCACCGCCTCTCCCCACTATGGATGTTTTGTTAGCCTTTGTACTTGTTTGTAGTCTGCTTAAATTGGGTGTCAGATTCCAGCTGGAAGCCAGGCTGCTTGTTGCCATTATGGCTAATTGGGCATTCATAAGCAGGGAAAAGATACACCCCATTTGCATCTAAATTTTATTAGTATCCTACTGTTTGGCTCCTCTTTTGGGGGAGGTGATGGCTATTTGTCAATGTCTGCTTCCTTACATTTGGCGCTTCCCCAATATATATTTTTTCCTTGGAAGAGTCACAATTGGATAGCTCTGTCGCTGCTGTTGTTTTTCCCCCAAGTGCTTTTACATAGTTTAAAAATTTATGTCCGGGAAAAGAGCCAAAGACCTTTTACAATTAATGCTACACTGGTGCAAATTTTAATCAGAGGGAAGACACGTCAGAAAGACGGGCAGTCAAGGGACACTCTTTGTTCCTTCCCAGGCTTTATGTAGTCCATTGGCCTTATAAAAACAAGCAATCAGGAAAATCGAGATTTTCCTGATTGCTTATGATTTAAATGGCAATCCTTCAACTATAAGGTCCACCCTTGCCCAACGAAAAAGGAATGTCGAATAAAGGTAAGATGAGGACTTTGGGCATGGGTTCTTGGTGATTGAAGCCTGGGCAATTTTAGAGACCAGAACAAATTGTAGGGCGATGGGCTGGGGTCAAATAATAAATCAAAGGAGCAGCTGTAGAAATATAATTTAGGAGTTGCTCCAAGGTCAAAGCTGAAGAGGGCAGTTCATAGGAGAAGGCAGTTTCTATCAGGGTTTGTTGGATATTTATCAGAATAACTCTTCTGCAGAAGATTCCTTCATTGCAGGGCGTTGGAATGGATGACTCTCATGGTCTCTTCCAATTCTACAATTCCATGATATTCATCCATTCATTGTTTTACATTTTCAATAAGACCGAAATACTGAGTTGGGATGAGCATTTTTAAATGACTCCCCAGTGCTCCGGAGCTGCTGCTTACCACCCCGGCAATCTCAAAAGAAACCTTATTTAGATGGTGTTATTACCTCCTACCTTCCAAAGGCCATCTTCTTTTGTTTTGTTTTGTTTCCCCATTGATTTCTATAAAGGCTCAGATAGACTTCTGCTGCGTGTGAATTTCCATCCCAAATGACATGACATTTGCAGATATTCTGCTATCTCCAGGGCATCACACCTGCCAGATTTCGCATAGGCAGAGCAAAAGGGTCCCTGTTTTATACGCAATTAAAATAGGCATCCAGACGCAACCTAACTGCTGTTGAAACTAAAGAGCGCTTTCTTGCATTTCATGTTCGCTGCTCTGCAGTTTCTCTTCCCATGTTTGAAGTGCTGCATATAGTAAATGTGAAGAGGTTTTTGGGGTGCAGGTGTTTGTGATGGTAGTGGCAGTAGTTATCATGTTATCATGATAATAAAATATTTCAGAATGTCATTTTCTGGCACTCTTTGGGAGAAGTGTTATTTGATATGGACATTTCTTATCTCCCTTTGCATACATCCTGATTGCTTGGTTGTGAAATTGAATCTTCTTTGTGATGATTTTTTACAGATGCAAATGTTGTTTCCATCTTAAAAAAAAAGGGGGGGGGAGAAGACCCAGGTCTGACATTGACACCAGGAAAGATTCTAGATCATATAATTAAACAACCAGTTTGGGAGTGCTTAGAAAAGGATCTTAATGATTACTAAGACCTGGCATAGGTTTCTCAAAAACAAGTCATGCCAGATGAATCTCATTTCTTTCTTTCTTTTTGACGGAGTTACAAGCTTGGAGGATCGGGGGGGATGCTGTGGAGATGGTATATCTTGATTTCAGTAAGGCTTTTGACAAAGTCCCCTATGGTGTTCTTGTGGAGTAGCTGGTAAAATGTAGGCTTGACTATGTTACAGTTAGGTGCATTTGTAGCTGGTTGACTGACTGAGTGCTCTCTTATGGTTCCTCACCATCCTGGAAAAAGAATGGCAAGTGGAATGTTGCAGGGTTCTGTTGTGGTGCCATTGTTGTTCAACATCTTTATAAATGACTTAGGTAAAGGAACCCTGACCATTAGGTCCAGTCGTGTCCGACTCTGGGGTTGCTGCGCTCATCTCGCTTTACCGGCCAAGGGAGCCAGCGTACAGCTTCCGGGTCATTTGGCCAGCATGACTAAGCCACTTCTGGCGAACCAGAGCAACACACAGAAACACCGTTTACCTTCCCTCCAGACTGGTACCTATTTATCTGCTTGCACTTTGACATGCTTTCGAACTGCTAGGTTGGCAGGAGCAGGGACCGAGCAATGGAAGCTCACCCCGTCATGGGGATTTGAACCGCCGACCTTCTGATCAGCAAGTCCTAGGCTCTGTGGTTTAACCCACAGCGCCACCCACATCCCATAAATGACTTGAATGAAAAATCAGATTTGCAGATGACACCAAACTGGGGTAGCTAATATTTCAGAATAGAGAATTCAGATTCAGGACAACCCTAATAGATAGGGGAACTGGGCCAAAACTGACAATATGAATTTCATATTAAAAATGTAGGGTTCTACACTTAGGTCAGAAAAACCAGATGAACAAACATAGGATGGGAGACACCTGGCTTGCTAGTACTACAATAGTTTTATCTAGGAGTTTTAGGAGACCACAAGCCCCACAAGCTTAACTTGAGACAACAGTCTGATGCAGCCACAAAAAAGCTAATGCAATTCTAGGCTGCATCAGCAGAAATATAGTATCCAGATCAAGGAAGGTAACAGTACCACTCAATTCTGCCTTGGTCAGATCATATTTGGAGTAGCGGGTTCAGTTCTGGGTACCAGAATTGAAGAAGGATATTGCTAAGCTGGAACATGGGCAGAGGGGGGGTAGGGCAACCCATATGATCAAGGGTCTGGAAACCAAGACTTGTGAGGAATGGTTGAGGGAGCTGGGTACATTTGCGTGTTGAGGTCCCCAGGTCCACCCCAATAACTCACACATCACACAGAAATTTTTGTTTAAGATTTTTGGCATTATTTTGGCCACAAATTTATTAAAATACAAATTTGTGAGTGGTTGCGTAGGCATTGGTTGTGACTATCTGCCCCCACCATGGGGGACAGATTGACATTCCACACGATGCGAAAGTCAGAATGGGGGAATACACTTGGGGGTTACGCGGAGCAGGGAACCTGCCCTCACCCCAAATGCAACCAGGAGCTCATTGCTATGGCCCGGGCCCCCTTGTCAGAGTGGACAAGCAATAGTTAGCTCCCAATTCCTTTAATGGAATCCCTTGCAGCAGCATTAGAGGGGCAGGCACAGCCAATCCATGCCCCTCAACCAACCAAACCATAAACCAATGCCTAACCGCGAACCTTACAAGTTGTGACGATTTGCTACGCAGTAGGCAAAAACCAAATGGCCCCAGCCAATCAGCCAATCAGCCAATCAGCCAGATGGACAAAATTCCTACCAGGCTCCCGCTCCAAAGCAGACGACCCCATGACAGGCATAGCAAGGTCAAAGCGAACAACCCTATTCTAGGGAGGGAGGGACGGGCAATCCAATGCACGGGCGAAAAGAGGAAGCCCTAGCCTCGTGCAAGGAGTTTTACTATTTCTGGCTGTCAATCAATAAATGGCAACATTAACTTCTTCCCAACAACAAGGGAAACCCCAATCGCATCAGTGGCCAACGATCAATTAGCCTGCCCCCCAAATTTGGAGTGTCCTGGTGGCCCCCACCGCAACACGTGCTCTCCATGAAGGAGAACACGCTTTAGCATGGGAAAGAGAAGTCTGAGAGAAGATGTGATAGCCATTTTCAAATATCGAAAGAGTTGGCACATGGAAGATGGAACATGCATGTTTTCTCCTGCTCTGGAGGATAGGACCTGAACCAATGGCTTCAACTTACAAAAAAGGAGATTCCGACTAAACATCTGAAGAACTTTCTGACAGTAAGAGCTTAAGAGCTGTTTGACAGTGGAACGGCAGTTGTGGACTCTGCTTCCTTGAAGGTTGGTTGCTTCCAACTCTACAATTCTATGATTCTAGATAGAAAAATGATGTGGTTGCAAAATGGCACAGTTAATGAGCGACAACACTATGTATGAATTATGCTAACTATATTGCTGGCCGTTTTGTGTACGAAATTGGCATCATTACTGCGATGGGCGGCGGCAGTGGAGCTTTGTGTATCAAGATCAAACTGTCTTTCTTTCCCAAAGATACCGAAATAGGAACATTGATAAATTTAACCCCCATGATGAAAAACTTCAGCATTACAAAATATGCAGTTAAAATCACAATCAAGGGCAGTACATCCTGCCTAATGTTCAGCTCTAACCTATTGTTTTATTTTTAGGTTAGTTTATGGGTTCTAATAATGAGAAATAAGTGTGCTTTTCATATATATGAAGTACTAAATCTGAGACTGAAATCCTTAGTTGCAGATAAATCAGAAATATCTCATACATAGCCCTTTCCCCACTGGAAAGAAATTGTCTTTCTTCTTCCTCTTCTTCCAGAAGTGTTAGTTTGCCAGAAGCCATGTAGGAAAAAAACTGCATACTTCCCTACCAATCTGTAAAATAAATTCTGGGATTTATTTGACTGTGTCTTCTGTTTATCACTGTGAATTATCACCACCCAAAACTCTAGTCCTGGAAATAACACTTTAATACATATTAATACGTTGTAAATCTATGTCACCCACCAGAAGATGCTTCCTAAAATTTATTTTCATTTTAAAATAGTAGTTCGATTTGTCAGATGTATGGATAATTTGACCGTGTCATTTCTGCCCTAGCAAGAAGAGTCTAGGTACCAAATACTTTTATGCAAGACTGGGACTGGAGAAATCTGGGAAGTGTAATACTGGTTTTTATTATTTAAAAGCATATATAATATCATATTTTTAATACAGCTTTACACTTTTTTAGCTGCAATCCTGTACACAGTTACCTGAGAGTAAGTCCCATTGACATCAATATGATTGATTTCTGAGTATACGGGTATAGTATTAGATTCACATTCTATCACATTAATTACATGAGATATCTCAGGCAAAGTAATAAACTCAAGTGAATATTGTCAGTTAAAACGTTACCTATGATGTATTTCTTCCTCGCTATCTTACTAAGCTTTTCTAGGTAAATTCTAGAAAAGGTAAGATGGATGGTTTAGCAATTGTTTGTAGTGTTGCATCCTTAAGCTGGCTTTCTTTCTTAAGCGCAGAAGTTCCATTTTAGTGTGATTTTGCTTGCGTTACAAAATGGCTGCTGTGGGGGCATGGCATGACACAAAATGACCGCCGTATCTAAAGGGCAGAAAAAGAGACAGAACTACAAAATGGTGCCAGCATGCCCACATTCAGTGGAATAAAGGCCACCACCATACTTGCATATAAAGCACAACTCTTTGCACCTCTCCTCTGTTCAGAATCGAAAGGAGGGTAGGTGATCAGTCCTGACATTTCATCCAATGAAATGTGGACACATTTAGTAGGAGGCAGGCATGATAATTGTAGACAAGGCCAAACCAGTGTAAGCAGGAACTGAGCAGAAAGAGCAAAGAATCTCTTTTACACTGCAATCTTTTTAGGGGATATTTTCTGAGGTCCTTTGCAGGCACTACAGGAGATAATGATGGACACACTGGTACACATGGGTGCCACACTGGCCATCCTCCAAGGCAGTGGGGAGCTTGTAAGGAGCTGAACCATACTGTCCATCCCTCCCAACTGAATGTCAACTGTGACATGACCACTGAGCATGCTCAGTCCTCAGTCTTGTTTGTCCTCAATCCAGTTCTGCTGGTACTCTGTGTTTGCCATTAGAGGAAGTGATATGAGATGCAGGCCTGTGTTTAGATTGCTGTGTATATATGTGAAAGGAGAAGTGTATTACCAATAACTTCATAAGCAACTTCTTTCCATTAGTTTTCTTTTTTTTCTGTTTTAAAGTTTATTTCATGAAACAAGATAAAATGGATGAGGTGATTATCACAGCAGGGGGACAAAAACTGGCTGTAGTCAAGGAACCCACAGAAACATATGGTACTTTTAATTCACATCAGCTTTAATTACTTCTTGATTATATCACATACATTACCCAAAGAAATTGCTGTATAATACTGCCCAGCGAGTGGATTTTCTCCACAAAAGGAACTGTGATCTCTGAATCAAAAGT
The DNA here is from genome assembly GCF_964252035.2 of Podarcis erhardii. Classification (NCBI taxonomy): domain Eukaryota; kingdom Metazoa; phylum Chordata; class Lepidosauria; order Squamata; family Lacertidae; genus Podarcis; species Podarcis erhardii. The sequence continues at coordinate 66,173,853 of NC_138512.1, read as the reverse complement.
GGTGTAGCTGAGAAAATGATACACCAACTCCACAACTTTTCACTTTGATGATTAAATTATAAGCAAGAGTGCTAGACAGTTCTCATATCAAGTGCCGTATGTTTGGGCCAGAGCCTAGAATACCAGATATTGTTTGGGCTATCAATTGGGAACACTGTTTCAGACCAGCCACCCAACTTGAATGCTAATAAAAAAAATTAGTAATGAAATGGCACATCCATTCATCTTTGTAGTGTCTTTTCTATTCACAGCAGCACTTAACTGCCAAATGTATGAAAATATGTAAACTTAATAAGGCATATGGTCAAGATTTGTACTATTACACTGTTCAGCACACTGTGTTTCTTTAATGTGCATTCTTTGGCATACATTGAAAGCATACATTTCTGTGTTCAGCCTCTATGAAACGAATAGACAAACTGTGGCACTCCAGATCTTTATGGACTTCATAAGAAGAGCTCTTCTGCACATGCCCAGTGACCCATTGAGTCCAGCATCCTATTGTCACAGTAGCCAACCAGATGCTCAAGGGAAACTCAGTACAGGACATGAGCTGCAACAGCACCCTCCCACTTACGTTTCCTTTCAGCTGGTACTCAGAAGCACAGTTCCCCCAATATTGGTTGCAATAAATAGCAACCTTGACTAGCAGCCATTGATATCCTTACTGTATATGAATTTGGCTAATCTCCTCTGAAAGCTGTCCAACCTGGTGGCCATTGCACATTCTTGTTGGTACTAAAGGGTTAAGAGGTAACAAGTCGCTCTAATCACTGAGCAGCTGAAAGTCATTAAGCATCTAGGAATGTGAGTTGGTTTGTATAAATAGTCAGTTCACCCGTGTTTCTCCCTCTTCCCCCCTTGATCTGACTCGCAGACTCAGTTTGTGGCCATGGGCGTGTTTGCTGATATGAGTTAAGTTTAGAATAAAGTTTTTTCCCTGAGTTCCAAAGTGCTTGCTCCAGGATTCTTCATTTATAAAAGGTACTGACTCTCCTGCCTCCTTCAGCCGCTGCATGAAATTCTCTGCTGAGATAAAACTTATGGCGTTGGAAGCGCACTGGACGTTTACTTAACATTAAATTAATCAAAGTTTAATGGACAATTCTGCAGTGACAAATTCCATAAATTAACTATGTACTGTTAATATATTTTATTGTACGTCCTCAGTCTTTCAACATTCAGTTTTGTTGGCTGATCTGGGATACAAGCTGCTTGGTATTGCTCCACACCATACCATAGGCTACAATATATCTAGGCAAAAAACAACAACAGGCCACATGTTTCTGGGCCGTGCTCCCAGGCAAGTCATGTGACTCGTGTGAGAGTATGAAGCCTAAAACCTGAATTTTGAGGGGCTCTGTGTTCTTGCAGGGCCAAGAAACATGTGTCCTTGGGGGCCACAGCACCCTAAAATGCATGTTTTGGGTTGTCATGCTCTCAAGAGCACACCTCCTAAAAAACAGGATACCCCAGTTTTTATCAGGACAGTCAAGGGGTATGCCATACAGCTCTATCCCGTTCCCCTTGCTTTCCCTTTCCCACCCTTAACTAATAAGTCCCAAACACTTTTCCTCATATGAGGAGTTGCTCCTGTCCCTTGATCAGTTGGGTTGCCCTTTTCTGCCCCCTTTCCAAATCCACAATATCCTTTTTGACTTGTGGTGACCAGAACGGTACACACTATTCCAAGTGTGGGTTTGTATGAGAGTCCTATGCTATTGGCAGTTTTGATTTCCTACCCCTTTCCTAATGATCTCCAACATGGATTTCACCTTTTTCACAATTACCACACACCTGTCCTGGTCAGTCACCACCAATTCTGACCCCATTAGTGTATGTGTCCACCTAAATATTTTTTTGCCCCATTGCAGATCTTTGAGGGACACCATTTCTCCATTGTGAGAGCTTTCCCTTCCTACTCTCTGCTTCCTGTTCTTTAACCAGTTATTGGTTCACAAGAAGACCTCTCCTCTTATCCAATGCCTTCTAAGCTTCCTGAGGAGTCCTTGGTGAGGGACTTTAGAAGATTTTTTTTGAAAGTCCAAGCACAGAGTATCTACCAGAACACCCCCATCCATATACTTATTGACACACTAAAAGACCTCTAAAGCGTTAGATAGGACTTAACTTTGCAAAAGCGTATTGAATCTATGCTTGGTAATTTTCTCTTTAACGATGCTTTCTGTCAGTTTTCCTAAAGCAGATATTATGCTAACTAGCCAATGATTTCTTGGTTCCCCTGGATTCCTTTTTAAAAATGGTTTTACATTGGCCACTTGCAAGTCCTCAGGTAAGGAGAGACAAATTACTTATTTTTTTTGTCAGAAGATCATAATTCAACTATGGTAGCTCTTGTCGGCATGATTGGTCACCAGAGTTAATGACAGCTGTAGTCTAGGAACACCTGGAAGGCCATAAGTTCCCCACCTCAGAGTTATGGAGTAATGATTTTAATACTTTTCTTTGAAGCCAGACTTCTGGTTGAGGTTAGTTAACTGAAAAGAGCCCTATGCCTAGAAAAATAAGTTAGCAAATATTTTACAGGGATGCAGGGAAATTCTCTAGCTATAAAGCAAGCTGATGGGATATAATTCGTAAATAATGTATGGTTCAATATATGGAATTCAACAAGCTTAATCTAAAAAGTTTCCAGGGTACATATCTCCTCAAGTAAGACAGGTTTCATATTAAGACTTTTCCAGATTGCTTAATGGCTTTTATTGCAACAATTTGCAGAGAATCATAAACAGCCAGAAGATAAAGTTACTTTGGAAAAAAACAAGCCAGTGCCTAATGTTTTAAAATCCTGGTTCCTAGAACTGTGGCCCATGTGGAAAAAATTGGTTGTGGGCCACTGCATCCTCCTATCTAACTAATAAAGTTAACTGCAAAGCGACTAAAAATACCAAATGTTTCTCCTCCACATTAACAATTTACTGTTGCTGCTGCAACAATCATAAATCATCGCAGGCATTGAAGGAATGGGCCTGGTAGGCATGGCTGTGTGAAAATATGTCCTGTGAGCAATTTAATCATTTCACTCTCAAACATTCCATGAAAGATGAAGATGGCTCACAGAAGGATCACTATGGTCTCCAGTCTAGACTGAAGATATACCCTCCAACATTTCTCCGGTGAAAATAGGGACATCCTATTACATAATAATAACAGTTATTCACTGGTACCTCTGGTTACAAACTTAATTCGTCCTGGAGGTCTGCTCTTAACCTGAAACCATTCTTAACCTGAGGTACCACTTTAGCTAATGGGGCCTCCTGCTACCGCCGCCACGCGATTTCCATTCTCATCCTGAGGTAAAGTTCTTAACCCTGGGTACTACTTCTGGGTTAGTGGGGTCTGTATCCCGAGGTGTTTATAACCCGAGGTACCACTGTAATTTTATTATTTATACCTCACCCATCTGACTGGGTTGCCCCAACCACTCTGGGCGGCTACCAATATATACGTATAAAAGCATAATAAAACACTAAACATTAAAAAACTTCCCTAAACAGGGCTGCCTTCAGATGTCTTCTAAAGGTTGTATAGTTACTTATCTCCTTGGCTCAGGTATGGGTGTGTGTCACATAACTCCACATTCTCCAACATTTCTCTGATGAAAATAGGGACATCCTAAGGAAAAGCAGGATGTTCTGGGATCATAGCAGAAACCAGATGGCTTCTGTAAATCCGGACCTGTTCCTGGACAATAGGGACACTTGGAGGGTCTGCAAGCACAAGAACAGCAACTGCACAGCAGAACAGCTGGCACTTCTTTGGCAGCAAGATTAGGACCTTATGCTGCTGCTTGTTGAATGTTGTCTAAAAACTTTGACCATTCAGCATTATTGGGATGATCCCAGATTCTGGTTTTATGAGAAAGAGGGGGGGAAACAAACTTCTTTTTGACCACTTTCAGCACGCATATTTTTAAAAATAAATATATCATGTGCCCTCCCCTTACTCACTATTCCCCTGAACTAAAAAGTGCAGCACGTTTTAAACTTTCCTCATGGATAAGTTGTTCCAGCCCCTCGATCAATTTGTTTGTTCCTTTCTGCACCCTCTTTCAGCTCTACATTATTCCCCTTTTAAGGTTGGCTGGCCAGAATTGTTCACAGTATTTCAAGATCCTACAATATTAGCAATTTTAGTTTTGACTCCTTTCCTAATGATCCGTAACGCAGAATTTGCCTTTGACACAGCAGCTGCGTATCGGGTCATCACTGAACTATCCACCACAATTCCAAAATTCCTTTCCTGCTCAGTCAGTGCCAGCTCAGTGTATAAATCGGGAAATTGAGATTTTAAGTCTCACTTGTTCACATTGAACCACATTTGCTGATTTAATGTCCATCCCTCCACTGGCGAAAGATCCCTTTGAAGCTCTTCATTCCCTTTTTTCTTTTTACTACCCCCAATAATGTGGTGTTATCTTCCAGCTTGATCAGTTTGCTGCTCAGTCCTAACTCCCGATCATTTATGATCAACTTTAAAAGCACTGGTTGCAGTTACATACGTTCATTTCAGAAATAGTCTGCTTTGAAGGTGACTCGGAAACTACAACTAATCCAGAATGCGGCAGATAGACTGGTGACTGGGAGCGGCCACTGAGACCACATAACACCCGTCTTGAAAGACCTACATTGGCTCCCAGTATGTTTCCGAACACAATTCAAAGTGTTGGTGCTGAGCTTTAAAGCCCTAAATGGCCTCGGTCCAGTATACTCGAATGAGCGTCTCCACCCCCATTGTTCTGCCCGGACACTGAGGTCCAGCGCTGAGGGTTCCCTCACTGTGAGAAGCCAAGTTACAGGGAACCAGGCAGAGGGCCTTCTCAGTAGTGGCACCCACCCTGTGGAATGCCCTCCCACCAGATGTCAAAGAGAAAAACAACTACCAGACTTTTAGAAGACATCTGAAGGCAGCCCTGTTTAGGGAAGCTTCTAATGTTTAACAGACTATTGTATTTTAATATTTTGTTGGAAGCCACCCAGAGTGGCTGGGGAAACCCAACCAGATGGGTGGGGTATAAATTATTATTATTATTATTATTCTCATCTTCCAAAAAATATAAGGAGAGCCCTCCTACATCAGGCCAGAGACCATTTAGTCCAACATGTTGGTTAATTTGATAAAAGAATAAATAAGTGTGGTAAAATAGAAAGGAGGATTCCCTGGATGGATAGATCCTAGTTTGGGACAAGCCCCAGCACAGCTTTAAAATCACAAAATATGTAGCAATGGAAATATAGGCTATTAGAACTTTAAAATAGCCCCCTTTAAGTTGCTTCCAAAGGTCCCCACATCCCTTAGCATAAAAAGACCACACATCAGGTGAGTTAAAAATGGTTTACTTAAAACGCCTCAAAGGTCAGGTTCATGTGCTTTTCCATACAGCATTCAAAAAAAAAGACATGCAGTATAACACAGGCTCAAAAGTGGTAATTGTTTTTAAATTATTTGTGCAGAAACACAAAGATGGCTTGCTTAAGCCGCATGATCTAAGTTTGGAGAACCCAGTTTAGACCTCCTTTTGGTAGGATGGAGAACATGGTGGATAACCCTGGATAACCCTCCCTTCCAAGGTGATGAGAAGTCATAGCATCACAGAACTATGGAAGGGACCTTGAGGACCATCTAGTCCAACCCCTGCAATGCAGGAATCTCAGCTTTAAGCAGATGGCCATACAACATCTGCTTCAAAGCCTCCAAGAAAGGAGAGTCCACAACCTCCCAAGGGAGTCTGTTCCACTGTCAAACAGTATTCTAGCTAAGCCTGGCAGGACATCTTACTCTATGGTCTTAACGCATTCATGTATTAGTTAGAACAGTGTTTCCCAACCTTTTTTGGGCAAAGGCACACTTGTTTCATGAAAAAAATCTTGAGGCACACCACCATTAGAAAATGTTTAAAAAATTAACTCTGTGCCTATATTGACTATATATAAAGTAACTCTCTTTAATAGGAATCAAATAAACACAAAGAAAGTATTTTATAATTACTTTATTATGAAATAGTAAGTACCGTATTTTTCGTCCCATAGGACGCTCCGTCCCATAGGACGCACCTACTTTTTTGAGGGGGAAAATAAAGGAAAAATTTTTTTCCTTTATTTCCCCCCCAAAAAACCAGGTCGGGGAAGAGTGGGATGGCGGTGCTGCGCCTCCCCGCTGTCCCCCGAGCTTGTGGGGCTGGCCCATGTCTGCCTGGCGCGAGGGGCGCTCTGCTTCAGGGCGCCCCGCGCGTCCGGCGGCAGGCTACAGTCCGCAGCATGGGGAACCCTCTGTTTCAGGGCGCCCCATGCGCCCCCGGGTGCGCAAGGCTTGCCAACACGAGCGCGGAGCACGGGGCGTCCTCCGAAGGGCGCCCCGTGCTCCGCGCTGCCAGCTGCCGCCCGCAAGCCTTGCGCTCCTGGGGGGAGATCCCCCGGGTGCGCAAGGCTGGCCAACACCAGCGCGGAGCACGGGGCGTCCTCCGAAGGGTGCCCCGTGCTCCGCGCTGCCAGCTGCCGCCCGCAAGCCTTGCGCTCCCGGGGGGAGATCCCCCGTGTGCGCAAGGCTGGCCAACACCAGCGCGGAGCACGGGGCGTCCTCTGGAGGGCGCCCCGTGCTCCGCGCTGCAGGCTGCTGCCCGCAAGCCTTGCGCTCCCGGGGGGAGATCCCCCGGTGCGCAAGACTTGCCAACACTAGCGCGGAGCACGGGGTGGCCTCCGAAGGGCGCCCCGTGCTCCGCGCTGCCAGCTGACGCCCGCAAGCCTTGCGCTCCCGGGGGGAGATCCCCCGGGTGCGCAAGGCTTGCGGACACCTGCGTGGAGCACGGGGCGTCCTCCGGAGGGCGCCCCGTGCTCCGCGCTGCAGGCTGCTTCCCGCAAGCCTTGCGCTCCCGGGGGGAGATCCCCCGGGTGCGCAAGGCTGGCCGACACCAGCGCGGAGCACGGAGCGTCCTCCGAAGGGCGCCCCGTGCTCCACGCTGCCAGCTGACGCCCGCAAGCCTTGCGCTCCCGGGGGGAGATCCCCCGGGTGCGCAAGGCTGGCCGACACCAGCGCGGAGCACGGGGCGTCCTCCGAAGGGCGCCCCGTGCTCCGCGCTGCCAGCTGACGCCCGCAAGCCTTGCGCTCCCGGGGGGAGATCCCCCGGGTGCGCAAGGCTTGCGGACACCTGCGTGGAGCACGGGGCGTCCTCCGAAGGGCGCCCCGTGCTCCGCGCTGCCAGCTGACGCCCGCAAGCCTTGCGCTCTCGGGGTGAGGTCCCCCGGGTGCGCAGGGCTGGCCTACAACAGCGCGGAGCACGGGGCGATGGGATGTGGGAGGGAGCTCGCTCCCCGCCCCGCGTGTGCTCGCCGCCGCCGCCCCGCCTCTTGCCGCCCGACTCGCCCGCCTCCCTCCCACGGCACACCAGGCAACGTCTCGCGGCACACTAGTGTGCCGCGGAACACTGGTTGGGAAACACTGAGTTAGAATTAAGCATGTTGCTTATATGAGGCTGGCCTTCCTGCACAACACTGTGTTCTCACAGTTGCTCATGAGAAACCAGCAAGCACAACAGCACTCTCCCCACATGCAACTACGTCCCACAGAAGAGGCAGAACATAGCAACTATGGCTAGTAGCCATTCTGTTCTTCAACAGTTACTGATCTATACGAGAAGTTCTCCTCTTATCCTATAATTGCTAAGCTTCTTCAGGAGTCTTTGATGAGGGACTTTATCAAAAGCTTTTGGGAAGCCCAAGTACACACTGTCTACAGCAGTGTTTCTCAAACTTGGGTCTCCAGCCATTGTTGGACTGCAACACACTTCATCCCTGACCGCTAGGGATGATAGGAGTTGTAGTCCAATAACATCTGGAAACCCACGTTTGAGAAACACAGGATCATACTCCTTTCCACACACTTATTGACAGTCAAAAGATTCTAAAAGGTTAGGGAGAGATGAGAGAGCAGACCTTGGAGAACCCAAGTTGCATAACTTTCTAATGCTGACACTTCTAATGAAATAGCAACTTCTCATATATATATATTTAGCCTGAGGGTCAACAAAACAATCTTTATTATTGTCTCTTTCTAAATTAGTCCAATTGACTTCCCTCCTAGAGCAGTAATCCAGAAGAATGTATTGATCCTATCAATTTTTGAAGGGTTTTCTTTTTCTCCTCTAAAAATGGCAATGTGGTTTTTTTAAAAAAATAAATAAATCTCATACATTGATCTTATGTACGTAGTACATTAATACAAGACATTTTATCAATCCTCTGCTGGATTAGACCTAGTTGTTTATGACTGAGATACAGGTCTGTAAATAAGCACCTTTAACGGATTCAGAGGAAATCTTTATGCACTTTAATTGCACAGACAGGTTCAAATCCCCGGAAGGCCAAGAGGGAAATCAATGGGTAATTTTAATGCAAAATCAATTGGGATTATCTTTACCAAATGTGCTGATGCAGCTCCTTAAAGCAGCATCTCCTTTTGGAGAAGACGTGATGGGCTGGTACCCTAATGAATTGCATTTCTGCTGGGGGTTTTTTTTCTTCTTCTCCCTTCCCCAATATACATAGTATTCCCTAAGATGAATTATGTCTACTAGGCATTCCTATTACTATGCTGGCAATTATGAAAATGAATCTTTAAAGAAGCATTTAGGATCAGGACACGATTGGGGGCACTTGAAGTTCTGTACATATATTAGATGTCCAGTTCAGCTCAGTTATTATTATATTTTGCTGAGTGTGCGAGCAGAGGGAAGCTTTGGGGGGAAGCTCCCTCCTGACGGAAAAAGCAGGGTACAGGCATACATGCATTTAATATAATCTAGTTTGGCCCCGACATGTCTTGTTTCTGATGCTGGCCAACCCCATCTTATGGTTGTTGTTGTTTAGTCGTTTAGTTGTGTCCAACTATTTGTGACCCCATGGACCAAAGCATGCCAGGCACTTCTGTCTTCCACTGTCTCCCGCAGTTTGGTCAAACTCATGCTGGTAGCTTCAAGAACACTGTCCAACCATCTTGTCCTCTGTCATCCCCTTCTCCTTGTGCCCTCCATCTTTCCCAACATCAGGGTCTTTTCCAGGGAGTCTTCTCTTCTCATGAGGTGGCCAAAGTCTTGGAGCCTCAGCTTCAGGATCTGTCCTTCCAGTGAGCACTGAGGGCTGATTTCCTTCAGAATGGATAGGCAGTGGCGTAGCGTGGGGGGTGCAGGGGGGGCCGGCCGCACCGGGCGCAACATCTGGGGTTAGGGCAAATCCACGGGTTAGGGGGCGCAAATCCACGGGTTGGGGGCGCAAATCCATGGGTTAGGGGGCGCAAATTACTTGCCTTGCCCCGGGTGCTGACAACCCACGCTACGCCACTGTGGATAGGTTTGATCTTCTTGAAGTCCATGGGACTCTCAAGAGTCTCCTCCAGCACCATAATTCAAAAGCATCAATTCTTCGGCGATCAGCCTTCTTTATGGTCCAGCTCTCGCTTCCATACATCACTACTGGGAAAACCATAGCTTTAACTATACGGACCTTTGTTGGCAAGGTGATGTCTCTGCTTTTTAAGATGCTGTCTAGGTTTGTCATTGCTTTTCTTAATTCAAGTTGTTCTCCTTCCCCAACATTCACTTGGAACGCTAACCAGGTGGCCGGTCTCCTGCTCAATCTCTACTGTAATGCATTTGAGCTGTGCAAAGAACACATTCCTTTACTTCAGCAAAAAAAAAAAGGGGGGGTGACTGTTTTGACTTGTGTTGATAATATTGCTATAGTTACCATGAAGGGAGGTATAAAATCAACCACAAAAATGCTCTTAAAATATAGTGCTTTTGGGGGGGAAATTCAGTCTTGAATACATAAAAGAACAGGCCTTTGAACTCATACAAGGCTTACACAGAGGGAGATCATGTTCTTCACACTGCACTGATATCTAAAGCAGTGCTCCTCCTGTATATATTCAGATATTCCTGACTTTGTCTTGTTAACCAAAATCTGGGCAAATGCAAAAGGAAAATAAGATGGGTGTTGTGACCAGTTTTCAGATTCGGGCAAGGCTTTCTAATGCCACCCCCATTTGTACAGTGGAACTTCTACTTAACAGACGTAATCAGTTCCGGAGGTCCATCTGTAAGTCGATCTGGGTTGCTGGTAGAAGTGCCGTTGTGCGGAGGTGCGTTCGGCGGCAGTGTGCTTCTGCACATGTGCAGATGGCGGGAGCCGCTTCTGCACATGCGCAAATCGCAGCAAACCCAATATTTACTTCTGGGTTTGCCGCGGTCGCAACTTGGATAGGGGCCAAGTAGAGGCATTCATAAGTAAAGGTTCTACTGTATATCACAGAGGTCAGCAAACTTTTTTAGCAGGGGGCCGGTCCACTGTCCCTCAGACCTTGTGGGGGGCTGGACTATCTTTTGAAAAAAAAATATGAACGAATTCCTATGCCCCACAAATAACCCAGAGATTCATTTTAAATAAAAGCACACCTTCTACTCATGTAAGAACACCAGGCAGGCCACACAAATAACCCAGAGATGTATTTTAAATAAAAGGACACATTCTACTCATGTAAGAACATGCTGATTCCTGGACTGTCCGCGGGCCGGATTTGGAAGGCGATTGGGCCAGATCTGGCCCCCTGGCCTTAGGTTGCCTACCCATTGTATATCAGTTCAATATAAATCAAGAAAGGCCTATCCTGAAGAGGCCAAAAGAGGCGAGACTTGGTTCAGAGAAAACAAACTACTGTAGATCTAGCAAATTTTTGGTTTTACTGAGCTAGGGAAAAGCACTGTGCCTGCAGACTCGCTCCATGCTTCATTTTTCAAGTGTGTCCTAATTCAGTGCTTTCTGCTGTTTCAATAAACCACAGTTGCCCTATTAGGTCCAACTTAGGAAACTATGGTTTAAGTGATCCCCGCAAACCAAAATATCAAACCAGTTTAATCCTGAGTTGATATCCAGGTTTGCAAGGATCACTGACATCACAATAAGCTGTGATTTATCAAACCAGGAAATATTGAATGAAGACATGTAAGAAGACAAAGGAAGGAGAAGAGGGAGCGACTGGGCACACAGCGCATTACTGTTTTCGTAAAGTACGGTTTATAAGACAAAAATTGTTAAGCAGTGAACCAGTGCAGCAAAAAGGGAGAACTCCAGGCAAGGAAGAGGAAGAAAAGAGGTAGAAAGAAGGAAATTGTCAAAAGGAGGAGAGAGGAGAAAGTGCAGCAAAGACTGAACAGTATTTGAAGCTCTCTGAAGAAGGAACTGAGATGTCTGAAAGGTGTTGGAGGTGAAGATTTTATTTTACTACTTCTTTACTTCCTGCTTTTATCTTCATCTGATTCAGGCCTGTTTTTCATCGATTTCTTTTCTTGTGGGGTTTTCTAATAACATAATACAACATATATTAAAACATTTGACAAAGAAGGAGAAAATGAAATAGGAAGGAGTAGGAGGGGAGGTTAAGAAAGGGACACTCGGATTTTTCACGCTTCCAAATTTGCTTTAACGTAAACAAAGTCAACTCAGCTTATTTTACAAGCCGTCTTTGAATAACATTGCTGAACTGAAATAAACACCACTCTCTTTTAAAATCTGTTCTCCGCTCTCCTCCTTTTGGTCTGTAGCTAAGCCCACTCTCAGAAGCTTTCCCTGAATTTATGAATTCAGGAGTTGTTTGTTTTCCTTTCCCAAAGGAAGAACAGGAGCCATATGTCAAGTGGCCCTTTTCAGGTGTGCAAGAACTAGAGTTTACATGCGGCAGGTGACATTTAAGTGCTATATCACACATTGTGCAGAAAAGCTTTGGCAATGTTAACAGCCCATCGCTCTCACAGAAGCTCTATGTATCTTTCCCTAAGGTCATCTCCTATTCATAACCCACCTTTTTATCCTGTAGGATATTCAAGGCCCCTTATGAAAGGAACTCGGGAAAGCACACACCATACATTTAAAACAACCCCCCTCCACAAAGGCTGCTGGGGGCTGCAGTTTATCCCTAACAGAGATGCACCATTATCCAAGCACAGTTACAGAACACTCCTTCCATGTGATCTATTCTAAACCATTCTGGAATGTGGAATTAAGTACGAAGCAGGTTTTCCAATTAGCTCCCATTGAATGGCCCCTGGTAGACATAACTTCCATCAACGCATGCCTACTCTCCCTCAGAGTATGGACTGGCATAGAAACTGAATCCAACATCTATTGCACCCAAAGTGAAAATCACCTACGTTTGCACTAGATCAGGGGTCCCCAAACTAAGGCCCGCGGGACTCGTTTATCCGGCCTGCGGCAAACCCCTACCGCCTGCTCTTACTGGCGCTGCGCTACACGGCTGCCCACTTCCGGGTTGGAGGAGCACCAGAAATAGCTTGTGCACATGCGCAAGTGTTATTTGAGCATGCACAAGTGTTATTTCCAGTGCACATCTGGGTCAGAGGAGGCCCGTGCACATGCGCACAACCTATTTCCAGTGCTCCTCCAACCCGGGAGTGCACCGGAAATAGCGTGTGCGTGCACGTATGGGCATGCGCTCCCCCACCCTCCAGCTCGCCACGCGATCGGTGCTGGAGACACCGGCCTGAAGCATGTTAAGTTTGCTGACCCCTGCACTAGATGATCTCCAAGGCCTAATATAAATATAAATATAAATATAAATATAAATATAAATATAAATATAAATATAAATATAAATATAAATATAAATATAAATATAAATATAAATATAAATATAAATATAAATATAAATATAAATATAAAATAGTTGTTCCTTTTAGCAATTTGATATATGCATATATTTTATGTATGTTATTGCATTCATAAGTGAAATTAGTATTTCCACCCACACCTAAAATTTGCTTGCTCCAATACAAAACACATTTTGTTAGGTTTTGTAGAGGGATCAGCGTGGTTAAGCCCCGGAGGAGCTCTGCGTAAATGGTTTATTGATTAGAATTGGGTGCTACTTTCATGAGCAAGAGAGAGCTCCTGTCACAGCAGGAAAAGGGATGGGGGTCATCTAAGGAGAGGGTTAAGCAACTACTTTCATCTACCTGTCAAAGATCAACAAAGATAGAATACTACAAGTGTCACTGAACATACAATCTGTCATTCTTCGGACACACATGGTGGTATTCAACTTTTGCTCAGACTCGTTCAGATTAAGAAACCTAATTTAGTCATGTTCATGGGTTTGAGTGATACTTAGTTGAATACCACCCAAAGTACTTACTGATTTGAAATTACAAAATTAATATAAGATCGCTATCATTCACATGAGAATATCAAATTTTGGACATTACTTGTCAAAAAAATACACAAAGCCCAATGCTAATTTTGGGGGGAATATCTTAATCTATTTCAGGTTTTGTATGCTTACTACAGTGAATGTCTCAAGTTCATTCACACATGAATGATAATAATCCCAGAAGAACTTTGTGAATTTCCCTGCCCCAATGGATATATCTAGAGAAATACAAGAGTTTTTCTTTATTCAGGCATGAGCAAGTGAATGAATGTTGTCAGTCTCATTTAAGTACCTGAGGCTGCAGTTCTAAGCACACTTACCTGAGAATAAGTTCCTTGGAATACAGGGAGGGGTGCATTGTGATTGTCAACATTCATGGATATATGAGTTTTGGGTAACTCACAAAATGCACCTAGGATTATTCGTGCATCCAAGCTGCAGTGAAGTTTCTAATTGCTTCCTGTCTCCTGCCTCTACTTCTTTGACTGATTGACCTTGTCTGTGAGGTCTTCTTGAGGCAATGGCACTGTGACTGTAATGCCGTTGGCTCGTCAGACGTGGGTCGCCAAGGGCACCCATCAAGAACAGTTAGCTGACCTGCTGCAGAAGCAACAGTGCAAAGCCTTAGAATCACATATACTCTCTCCTCTTTCCCGCGATTGCAAGGCTGGCATATGACAACCTTGCACCAGCAGATCTTGCAAATCACCCTGTCAGGCTGCTGACACACGTAAAAACAATTCCATCCATTGCTGTTTCAAGCATGACACTCTGCCGGAATATGAAGAAGGCTTGGGACTGTTTTTAAGAGTGCAGAAATTCGGGTATACAGAGGCAGCGCAGAACTTGAGTCTTTTGCACGTGTTTTAAACCTCTGCCACTCTGTGATGTGCCCTGGATCTGTGATAATTCTGTGCACGAGAGACTTAAATTCTTTGCAAAAATGCATAGGTTTGCATCAACTTTCTTTCTTGTGACACCAGCCACAACACAGTGGTACCTTGGGTTAAGAACTTAATTCGTTCTGGAGGTCTGTTCTTAACCTGAAACAGTTCTTAACCTGAAACACCACTTTAGCTAATGGGGCCTCACACTGCCGCCGCACCGCTGCTGTGCAATTTCTGTTCTCGTCCTGAAGCAAAGTTCTTAACCCGAGGTACTATTTCTGGGTTAGCGGAGTCTGTAACCTGAAGCATCTGTAACCTGAAGCATCTGTAACCCGAGGTACCACTGTACCGACTCTTGCCTGCTCACATCAGGGAGGTGAGAAATCATCTGCCACTTATTTCCAGCTCCAAAACGGAAAGCACACCATTGCCCTAGAGGCACGTTTGTGCTTAAATGTGGCTGTGCAGATATTCTGATTTTATTTTATTTTTTAAAAAAACTCATTTCCAACAAAACCAGAGATCGGAAACCTTTTGAAACAAATAGGTCTTCTCCACTCACTGGCAGAAACTAAGCCTGGAGCTTCTCTAGAAGAGTGTTATATTACATAGTCACCGGTGCTGAGAAAGATCTGTTTCATATGCTCATTATTCTTCATATCTGTAAGTGAGGAATGCAGAGCAGGACCTCCTATGAAGATCTTATTGACTAAGGAGGTCTATATGGGACACATAAAAAAGGATATTCAATAGCAGAGCAGGGAAAGATCCCTTCCTGAGACCGCAGAGAGCCGCAGCAAAAGTAGACAGGACTGGGTTTAATGCAACAGTGGTCTTCCCCCATCTAAGATAGTGTCATATCACAGCTACTATGTGAAGTGCGAAGAGCTGAGATTAAAAAGGCCTGTCCCTTTATGAATTCAGTGTACCTTGCACAATGGCCTAGATTAACTACCGTATTTTTCGCTCTATAAGATGCACCAGACCACAAGGCGCACCTAGTTTTTGGAGGAGGAAAACAAGAAAAAAAATATTCTGAATCTCAGAAGCCAGAACAGCAAGAGGGATCGCTGCGCAGTGAAAGCAGCAATCCCTCTTGCTATTCTGGCTTCTGTGATAGCTGTGCAGCCTGCATTCGCTCCATAAGACGCACACACATTTCCCCTTAATTTTTAAGAGGGAAAAAGTGAGTCTTATAGAGCAAAAAATACGGTATTTCAACATTCCTGCTCTGCTGGCCAGGGCTAGTGTCAGGGGGTACTGTCAACTGCTTGCCGAGACCCACACCCTCATAGGGGCCAACTACTGTTCCCTAGAGACTCCTAGTCCTGCAGCTGCTGTGCCTTATGGGACCTGCCTGCTCACCTGCCCTCTTCTGAGCATGCAAGCAATGATAAGAGTGAGAAAATGGAGGAGGAGCATTCTTCTTGTGTCATGGACTGGCCGGAAGCAGAGACGTTGTGGGAGGCACAAGCTGGGAAACCCCCAAGGGAAGAAGGCTCAGACTCCAGGGGCTTGGTGGGAGGCCAGAGGAGCAAAGGAGAGCAGTCTGGGAGGAGGAGATGTCGGAGGCAACAGGGTTTAGTGAGCAGGAAGAGTCTGTGTCAGAGAGAAGTCCAGACTCAAAGGCAGAAGCAGGAGAGGAGGGAGGCCAAGAGGCCGAAATGAATCAGGCTGGTGAAGAGGCATGGGTATCCCCTCCTCCTCCTGCAACAAGCTCCCCTCCCCCACTGGTCTCCCAGAACCCCAAGAGGTTTGAATAGGACAGAGCAAAGACAAGTAAGACGACAAAGACTCAGATTGCTTCAGAGGGAACCGAGTGAGACTTAGGGAATTGTGGGAAGGCAGGGACAACTGCAGTCCCCACAACTGCCTCATAGGGGCAAGATCTACTAGGACAAGTTGCTGTGCTCTCTAGGTCTGGCCTCCTGTGCTGACTTTGTTTGCCTGATACTTCACTGAGGCTGTGATTTATTGCTGACCTGTTTCCAACACCTGCTCCTGACACCTCGTTTCTCACGCTGTGCCTCTGGGCAGTTGTGAGGATCTTTAGTTCAGTTCCCCACATTTCAACCTCAGTTTGCAAATTGTGTTGTTTTTTTTTAAATCCTCAGGGAAATTCATTAGCATTTTAGGGTGAAATTTTCCTAACATACACATTTTTTTGTATGCAATTCTGCCTAATATACACATTTTTGCAAACTGTATTTCCTTTAATACTTATCAGCATAATGCATTTTCTGTATATTATTTTCACAAATATATACAGTTTTATGCACACTTTACCCTAGCATGTGCATTTTTGCACACATTCCTTGGCTGGAGGTTTGGAGAAGTGAGAATTTCAAAGGATAGCTGTGTTTCAGTTGGCATATTGTTTCCAAAAGTGTGCATTAGGTAGGTTCACTTTTAAATGGAAAATTAATTTAATTTCTCTCTCCATTCCTTATGAATTTGTATCCCCACCATCATCACCATTGCTCCTGGTCAGGGTTCCAGCTAACCAGCCATGCTATTTTCCAGGATACCCTAGAATCATAGAATCTTAAAGTTGGAATGTACCTAAGGGTCATCTAGTCCAACCCCCTGCAATGCAGGAATCTCAGCTAAAGCATCCATGACAGATGGCCATCCAACCTCTGTTTAAAAACTTTCAAGGAAGAAGAGTCCACCACCTCTCGTGGGAGTCTGATCCACTGCCGAACAACTCTTACTGTCAGAAAGTTTTTCCAAAACTTTAGTAGGAATCTCTTTTCTTGTAACTTGAAGCCATTGGTTCAAGTCTTGCCCTCCAGAGCAGGAGAAAACAAGCACTCTCCCTCTTCCATGTGACAGCCCTTGAGATATTTGCAGATGGCTATCATATCTCCTCTCAGTCTCCTCTTTTCTAGGCTAAACATACCTAGCTCCTTCAAGTGTTCCTCATAAGGCTTAGTTTCCAGACCCTTGATCATCTTGGCTGCCCTCCTCCGCATACGTTCTAGCTTGTCAACATCCTTCTTAAATTGTGCTGCCCAGAATTGGACACAGTATTCCAAGTGTGGTCTGACCAAGGCAGAATAGAGTTGTACTACTACTTTCCTGATCTGGACGCTATACTTCTCTTGATTCAGCCTAGAGTAGCATTTTTTTTGCTGCTGCATCACACTGTTGACTCATGTTAAGCCTGTGGTCCACCAGGACCCCCTAGATCCTTTTAACATGTACTGTTAATCTTCTGACTTGCTTCCCTGTGACCACTAGGCATGCTCAATCAGCACTTGGCTTTTTTTCTCACCCCATTTTTTATTCTTAAGAAAAATGGGGAAGGGAGTTCTTCTGGAACCCTTGGGTTCCTCCAAGCCTGTTGACATCTTCCTCTTGTGCCAGTTCTTGCTACGTAACAATTGACACTCGTAGAACGAGTTCACTATGAGTGTAGGATAGGCAGCTTTCAAAACAAAAGAAATTGGTTGTTTTAGTCAACACATTAGAAGAGGTGGCCACTGAGGGACCAGTTGCATCACTGCCCGCCCCAATCAATGGTAGCAATCTAATTGACTTCAAAAGAATGAAGATGGAGGCTTCGGGAAAGAGGCAGAAGGTGCAACTGCCTCTTAAAATGTCTTTTCAATGCTCTCTCATTAATAGCAACTAAGGGTCCTCTCACACAGGACAGCAGTAACAGATGGCTTCACGGAGCAAAATAGGGGCTCAGCTACAGTCCTAATAAATTACATAGAAAGAAGTTGGCGGGCTGCTAATATTCTGTCTCTGTTGAGCGAGCCAAACAGCAAGACTGTAAACCATCTCCCAGACATCCTTAAGTATAGATTAGAATGCGTGGCTTTTCACTTCGTTCAGTCATCGAAGACTGGACAGGCTAAGCAGAGGTTGTAGCTCCCAAGGCTACATTTGTGAAAGCATAAAAAAAAGGCGCCCCCACCCTAAAACAAGCCAAGGTTGAAGATCTGTTCTAAGGCGCTATCCTGCTTTTAACAACCCGAATTAATAAATAATGACTTCCTACATTTCTTGGCTCTCTCTGAGGTAAAAGTAAACACAACTGTTATTAAAAATAGTATTTCTTTTCTTCCTGTGTTGCCTGAAAAAAATGAACTATTTTTAAAACTGTCTGCCCCACATTTCATGAAGACTTACAGCCGCTTTCAAAACCCAGATTCAGATTGGTTTTTAAGCCAGCTTATTTCATAGACTTCCATTAGGGTGAAAAAGCATATTTCCCTTGCCCTCCCCACCTACGTCCACTGTTTGAGGCAGGATACTTCTGAATACTGTGGGATAACCCACCTCATATAACCAACATGCTGAAGTTTAATTAATGCATGAAGGGGTTAAAACCATAGAGTAAGCTGCTTGCCAGGATTAGCTAGGTTACACCCCCTCACATTGAGAGGAAGGTAATTAAGCATATTGTTACCCTTCACTCTACCCAAGAAGATCAGGGTGTAAAGAGGTCTGAGCTGGTTGCTCAAAGCTCAGCCTGCATGGCTCTGACAAGCCATTCTTGTGTTCCTACACCAATCACTTAGGAACTTTCACCACTGTAATGAAGCCATTTTTTTTTTTGCCTGTGTTTTCTGACTGATATATGGGAAAGCACATGAACCTGACCTTTGGAGAGTTTGTAAGTAAACCATTTTAAACTTACCAAACGTGAGGTCTTTTCTATGCTAAGGCAAGAGGAAAGTTTTGAAACTCACAAGGGCATATTTTTAAGGGTCTAACAGCTTATATTTCCACACCTAACATTGCTGCATGTTTTGTGATTTTAAATATCTGCTGGGGTTCTCTCATCAAAGAGTACTTGCCCCAAACCTGGATTTTGGCATCCAGGGAATTACCCTTTTAAAACTTACTTTTCCTTGCCACCAACAATTACCAGTTGCTGGAAACTACAGGGGGAATAATGCTGTTGAACCCTGCTTATGGGCTTCACATGAGCATCTGGCTGCCAGTGTAGGAACAAGATGCTGAAGTAGATGGACCACTGGTCTCATCCAACAGGGCTCTTATGTCATTATCATCACCACCAAAGTCCACTCAGGTTTTGGTTGTTGAATATTAGTGTTATTGCCGGCTTGGTTGCTCGAGAGCAAACAGGCAAGACTCCCCGTTGGTCTTTTCAAGGCTTTATTATTTGTCCAAAACGTTCACAGTGCAATTCCATGTCTGCTCAGTCGCTAGCAGAATCTGGGAGTGGGCGGCCCTTAAACTTTCCCTGGCAGAGCAGCTTTTTGACCCCCATCCTACGCCTCCCCTCTCTGCGTGTGGGCAAAGGGGGACCTGCCTCCCCCCACACTTTGCTCAGGTTCGGCGCTGTGGCTCTCCCCTGCATCCCCCGATCCTTGCATCCCTTCCCCGCTGGAGGCATGGCTTCGCTCCTCCCCGGAGGACGAACTGCTTCTCAAGATCTTTGGCGGCTCCCTGTAACCCAATTGCCCTTCCACCTCCCGCCTCTGAGCTGATGGCAGTTCCCTGACTATTAGTATGTATTCAGTACTGTTTAGATGTTGCTGTTTGCTGCTCAGAAATATATATTGCATTTGGTTTCTGCTTTGGACAGCTGCTTCTAATGTTTGATTTCATTTTCAATATTCAATAGTTGAACATTGATATCTGACACCCAATGATATTTTGTTTTTGTTGATTAAGTGGTACATAAATCCTATTTTAAAGAAA
This sequence comes from Podarcis erhardii, assembly GCF_964252035.2. NCBI lineage: Eukaryota > Metazoa > Chordata > Lepidosauria > Squamata > Lacertidae > Podarcis > Podarcis erhardii. The sequence goes on along the minus strand of NC_138512.1, from coordinate 66,154,051 downwards.
TAATTGCTTCACAGAAGGGATGCACAAACTGGCCACTATGCAACAGAGAATAAAGCCCAATGATTTGAAGAGATTTAAGTGTTCCTAACTCTATCACTGATTGCAAGGAAGATTTCAAGCAGGGTTGCCGGTATATCTTTTATAATTTGGATACTTATTTTTAATCACTTTCCAAATTATTTTAAATTTGTGACTCCCTTTCTCTGCCAGATAATAACAGAGTTAACATACCTGTTTATTCCAGCTAAACCCAATAGGACAAAGACTGCAATCCTACATATTCAGAGGTAGCCATAGCTGAACACTGTCTGTCTGCCCTACTTCCAAGTAAATGCACAGAAGACTGGGCTGAAACTAGCTTAAATACAAGCTGCCTGGCATTTCGGTTCTGAATCGTGACTGTGTTTTAACAGTCAGCTTGTGCAGACACTGGAATGGAATCTAGCCCCCATTCCCACTGATTTGTTGGCATTGCAAGGCTAACAGGTGCTAAAACTATAAAAACTTTGTGACTCAACTGAGCACATCTGACACCCCAAAACAAGCAATTGTCCATCCAATGTCACAGGCTAATGAGTGATTGTCAGGATGATGGGAGAGAATGAAAGAGGCAGATATGAGCTGGAGGTTGCTTGTTTTGTTGAGAGTGAACAGGACCTAGATGCCTGCCCCATAGGATGATCTGTTTGCAGCCATGCTACTTACACAGCTACTCTTCATGCTACTCATGCTACTTACACAGCTACTCTTATCCCCATTTTACAAAGAAACAAACAAACACCACTGTGATGCAAGCTAATGAAAATGCTGCTTAGCACACCAACAGTAACAGCAGCTTTCATTCATGGTAAATGGGGAAAAGGTAATGTCATGAACATTTTGCTGCAAAAGCCTGGATACTACACACAAATAATTCTCAAAAAGCTATCAGGACTGTGCTGATAGAGCCAGTGTGGTGTAGTGGTTAAGAGCGGTAGTCTCGTAATCTGGGGAACCGGGTTCACGTCTCTGCTCCTCCACATGCAGCTGCTGGGTGACCTTGGGCCAGTCACACTTCTTTGAAGTCTCTCAGCTCCACTCACCTCACAGAGTGTTTGTTGTGGGGGAGGAAGGGAAAGGAGAATGTTAGCCGCTTTGAGACTCCTGAAGGGGAGTGAAAGACGGGGTATCAAATCCAAACTCCTCCTCCTCCTCTTCTTCTTCTTCTTCTTCTTCTTCTTCTTCTTCTTCTTCTCATATCAGGTATCTTGGATTGTAAGCCATTGTTGTAAAATAGGAACTGCTTGAGTACTTCGGTGGGAAGATGATATAGAAATGTTGCTAGTGAGAGCCAAGTTAGACATAATAATAATAATAATAATAATAATAATAATAATAATAATAATAATTATTATTATTTTATTTATTTATACCCTGCCCTCCCTGGCCAGAGCTGGGCTCAGGGTGGCTAACACCAATAAAATCACAGTAAAAACATAATAGGGGAAGAAAAGAAAAACCAATTTAAAATACAGGTTAAAATGCAATTTAAAATGCAGCCTCATTTTAAAAGTAGCGAATAGATCAAGACCATAAGGGGAGGGCAACATAAGGGTCAGACTGAGTCCAAACCAGAGGCCAGGTGGAACAACTCTGTCTTGCAGGCCCTGCAGAAAGATGTCAAGTCCTGCAGGGTCCTAGTCTCTTGTGACAGAGCGTTCCACCAAGATGGGGCCAGTACTGAAAAGGCCCTGGCCCTAGTTGAGACATGGCATCTTCGATGACTTTCTACCCTCCACAGCAGTGTCTCAATCCAGATTTATGAAGGGCTGTAAATGCATGTTAAATCATCAGTACCAGATTCAATTCCCAGCATCTCCAGATGGAGCTCAGAATCACAGTATCATAGAATTGTAGACTTGGAAGGGAACAAGAGGCATGAACCTGAAGATTAAGAGTCTCATGCTTTACCGATTAAGTTATCTGGGAATGTCCTCTGTCTTAAACTCCGGACAGTCAACGTAAGCAATACTGAGCTAGATAGATCAATGGTCTGACTCAAAATAAAACTTCTGCTTCCTATTTGGCCCACTCTACCTTATATTTACTTCTAAAGAGTCATTCAAACAATTGATAATTGTGAGAACGTTGCCTTGTCTTGTTTTGCCGTAAGTAATTCCTCCACCCACCGTTCAAGATGTAGTAGTGTTCAGCATGGCGAACACAGGGGGAATGTGAGGATGCTCACGCTGTGAACTTGACAATTTCAAAACTACATAACCTTCATGATTCCCAAGTAAAGAACCTAGGGATTTATGGTTGAAGACTGGAATGGGAGACTGGTGGCCCTGAACTATAACTCCTATCATCCCATTGGCCATTCTGGTTGGGGCTGATGGAGACCAGCATTGGAGGACCACAGGTTCCCCCTACCTTGTTTGAGGGTAGGACTGTAGAGTGGTGAAGCACCTGTGTTGCATGCAGAAGGTTTCGAGTTTAATCCCTGCCATGTCTAGCTAGAAGAATGAGGTAGCCAGCAATGGGAAAGGGCTGCTGCTGCCCATAAGTGTAGACATTACTGTACTGGACTGGATGGTAAAGGTAAAGTGACCCCTGACCATTAGGTCCAGTCGTGGCCGACTCTGGGGTTGCGGTGCTCATCTCGCTTTACTGGCCAAGGGAGCTGGCGTACAGCTTCCGGGTCATGTGGCCAGCATGACTAAGCCGCTTCTGGCGAACCAGAGCAGCACACAGAAACGCCGTTTACCTTCCCGCTGGAGCGGTACCTATTTATCTACTTGCACTTTGACGTGCTTTCGAACTGCTAGGTTGGCAGGAGCAGGGACCGAGCAACGGGAGCTCACCCCATCGCGGGGATTTGAACCGCCGACCTTCTGATCGGCAAGTCCTAGGCTTTGTGGTTTAACCCACAGCGCCACCCACGTCCCTTGACTGGATGGACAAATAGTCTATTTCTCTATTTAAGAGGCAACTTCCTATGTTCTGTGAAATGACTCGGGGCCCCCAAAAATCATTCCCATGACCTTCAAGTGATGTATGATTCCCAAGGTCCTTTGGCAGAGCGGTGGGATGGGAAAATCATTCAACTTAATCCAACTAGTTTATTATTATTTTATTAGTGAAGATGGGTCAAAATATGAAAAGATACTCTCAGGGTACTTTTTTTTTGGGGGGGTGAGTTTTAGGATGCAGTCAGTTCACTTCTTTTTTGTGTTAGTCTCCAGTCCATTTCCCCCCTGCACATTTCTGCTGATCCATTTCCACTTACAGATTAGCTTTCAGCCGTGGTCTGAATAGCACTTTTTAGTCTCTCTTGTTGCTCTCTGATAGTTAACTAGCTGCTTGGTCACATGGCATTCAGCCCAAGGGTAACTCCGGCAAGTGCTTGAATAATAATAATAATAATAATAATAGCTATTTTTAGCTCCTGCACAATAAGCCACTTGATTTTGCAGCCTGTGGGAATGAACCGGGGTGGCTGGGAGAGAACTCTTGTACTGAAACTGTAACAGAGGGTCTTTTCAAAGAGATCAGTAAGTTAAGGGCAAACAATGCCCATAAGTAAAACATCTTGACTGCAGAGAATCAATACTAGGTGTTGTTAATGTATGGGGGGGGGGAGTGTATACATTTCTCTGCAGCACTTTCAGTGCACTGTTTTCCTTCTTTAAATCTTACCTTGCTTTGTATAGAAATGCGCGCACACACACACACACACACACACACACACACACTTTTATTGGTCTTTTCTCCAAAGTTGCACTCTTTAAGTCGCTAGGGACACAATCCACTGCTTTGCCTTTCCCATGCAACCCCCCACCCCATTGAAATCAGCTGACCCTGTATCCTGTGTTCTGAGGAGGAGGAGAAAAAGTAGGAGTTAAGTTTAGCACGCCGTCACTCGCAGCTTCCATCTGATTAAGACTTTCAGGGTTTCATTCCACAAATTCCTTTCGCAACCATCAGCTATTAAATCTGGAAAAAAGCAGAGAGAGAGAGAACGAGAGAGCAAGCTTCCTTCCAACATCCTCCTTTGGAATCCTCCTGCAGGAACTGAGTCAAAACATCAAACAAGTATAAAGTCACTTATGTACGTGTCCAAAATAAGTTTTTCACGAAATGGTAGACTTTTTAATAAACAGCTGTATATGGGCATCTTTCATCTGATCTTTCTTTAATAGCCGAAGTGCTTGCTCTCACCTTTCTCTCTCCATTACAACAAGCACCTAACTTCCATCAAAACTCAATGGCTCTGGCCACACAGTACTTGATGACAAATTCTGTAGTCTAAAAGTTTTTCCCCCTCTCCTCTGTTTTGTTTATGACTGGAGTCGGGAGAGGGTTCTTGTGTCTGCAGGCTGGCTCGGAGTCAGTGCCCCTTTTGGACTCTGATTCATTGCTCTCCTGACCTCCCGTTTGTCTCAAGCTGTGATTTATATAGCTCGGCGCTGCTTTCAAAGCCGAGCCTTTCCAAAGGCGTTTAGGGCGGGGGCGGGGGTCCCATTCCCCTCTTTGGGCTCCCACTGTTCACCTTGCAACCGCCCTTGCCTTCTTTCCCCACCTGACTCCCAACAGTTCTCTCTCCCTGTGTGTGTGTTGCCAGTGCCACACCGGTGTTAGTGAGAGAGAAGTTGTTGCCATTCCTGTGCGATGGAGTCATGGGAGAAATTGCAGCGAGCGCACAGATAGTGGGAGTGCAAGAGGCAAAGCTGGCTGAGCTGGGAAGCAGCTCGTAGAATCAGCAGCAGCAGCAGCCTGGGCTGGCAGCGCTGGAGGTGTCCGCATTTGTAGCTGGCTCTTCTTTCACTGGGAATACTTGCTTGAGGAAGGTGAGAGTTCAGTCTTGCTTTTAATTTCTTGCATGTTTCCAGCTCCAGCTGCTTTGGAGCGGGTGTGTTTGTATGTGTGGAGATGCTTGTTGTCTTAGCTCTAGCAACATCTCATATATTCCAAACCCTGCCAAAATCTAGAAGACTTTTGTGTGTGGCTTTACTCTGCAATCTGGCTGTGCCCTAATCCTTCCTAACACACTGTGGATGCTGAGGATTGGGAGAGTCAAAGTGGGGAGGTGATGGGGCTTTGCTTCTTGATTTGTTTTCAAGCAAATTATATTTTGCAACAACTCTCTTTGCACGTTCAAAACAGATGCACTGCTCACCTGTGACTGCATCCCTGTGTTCATTTTGAGGGCATGTTGTGTTTAGGATTGTGCAATGTTTATTATTGACCCAAACTTTAGAGGGAAACATGTGGGATTCCCAACCCCCTTTTACTGCATTCAGGGTTTATTATTGTCGTTTCCCATTAGTAAAATTGAACTCTGTAAACCAGCAGTAACTTTGACACACACAGGTGAAGAATGTTTGAGTAGCCCCAGTAACCATTACCTTTTGTTTGAGATAATGTACCTGTGTAAACATAGCCACTTGCTGCAGTGTTATATGCCTACATGAAAAAAGTCATCTGATATATCTCTGCTTACATGTGCATTACCTTTACTAATAAGGCTGGTATGGCATATGCAAACTCTCTGTTTCGAAATTATGGCACAATGACCTAACTCAGTGTTTCCCAACCTTGGGCCTCCAGCTGTTTTTGAACTACAATTCCCATCATCCCTGACCACTGGTCTTGCTACCTAGGGATGATGGGAGTTGTAGTCCAAAAACAGCTGGAGGCCCAAGGTTGGGAAACACTGACTAACTAACAGCACTTGAGATGTGTGTGAAATAGGATTCTAGCAAAGGCGATGAGGCCTGGGACTCCCTAGTCCTTGAATCCTGCTAACAGGAAATCCAAACTTTGTAACTGGAATAAATCATGCAACTTTAGGAAAATAGCACCCAGTTTTATTGCAACGTAATTTTATTTCTCTTACTGCTTTGGAATCTCCTCCCAAATTAGGGATTTCCCCCAAGTGTTATTATTCATGGCATAAGTGAGGATGGTGTAGGCTCAAATATCAGCAGATGCTCTCAACAGGTGTACTGTATAAAGGCACAGAGATGAAGCGCTGGGCAGTATGAAAGGAAACTTATCTTTATGAAGAAGACCCATACCAGAACCCACATTCAGATAGCAACAACTTTCCACACATCTTCATGTGCCCTCCCTCCCTACAACCACAAGGGTTACTGATCTGCTCTTACATTTTAAACTAGCATAAATACTTGGAAGCAAGATAGGGAAGGGATTTGCACAGAGAGAGTTTGCATATCACAAGACCTCTTAGCACAGAGTACATCTTTGTGTGTGCTCGGTAAATAAAGGTATGTTGCACTCCACTCTAATATTTTCCCTAAGTGTAGTGTACGTTACCTTTTCACATTGGAATGAATGGAGAAGCGCATTCAGGAACACCACTGACATGTGAGCTAAACCTACCCACTGAATCTTGGCTGCACTAGCAGCATGGCAGAATATTGGGAGGCTGTCAGGGAACAATTGGCCATTACACACACACACACACACACACACACATTCACACACACGTTATGTAGATGACTGAATATTGCCATACTGGGTATACGCCAAAGCTGATTGGTCCCAGCCTTCCTGAAGACTCCTGCAAAAGGAATCGGAAATAGACTGCAAGCATGGTGGTTAATAGCTGATTTGTTTGCCATTTGACTATGCATCTTGTGATGACAGGCGCTTAGGGTAGGTATAATTTGAAACTGCAAAATGAATAATTAAGGTACCCATCCTAGGGGCATCCCAGGTGCCTGAGATGTTTCCAGCTATAATTGCAGGTGTTTTGGAGCATGGCTGAAATGACATCATCCCTACTATCCTCTTTTCTTAACTCTGAGAGTCATGGTAAACAAAACCTGACTTTCTCTTGTTCTGTTCAGTGTGCGAATTAGCAGACAGGTGATCCCTTAATGCAGGTGTGGGGAATCCAACCCTCCAGATGTTGTTGAACTACAACTCCCATCAGCCCCAGTAAACATGGTCAATGACCAGGGATGATGGGAGTTGTGCAAACATCTGGAGGACCAAATGTCCCTTACACCTGCCTTAATGTAATCCACAAATCCCACTCCTCCTTGTCTTGGCCAAATCATTCTGCTCCAAAACCTTCTATAAACAGTAGCTAAGACGGCTGATATGAAAGATATGTGGATGCTTTCATTCCACCGCATTGTAATTTCAGCATGACTTTTCCTGAAGTAAGTACAGTGGTGCCTCGCAAGACGAAAATAATCCGTTCCGCGAGTCTCTTCGTCTAGCGGTTTTTTCGTCCCTATTAGCGGCTTAGCGGATTAGCGCTATTAGCGGCTTAGCGGCTATTAGCGGCTTAGCAGCTTAGCGGCTATTAGCGGCTTAGAAAAAGGGGGGGAGGGAAAAAACTCGCAAGACTCGCAAGACGTTTTTGTCTTGCGAAGCAAGCCCATAGGGAAATTGCGAAGCGCCTCGAAAAACGGAAAACCCTTTCATCTAGCGGGTTTTTCGTCTTGCGAGGCATTCGTCTTGCGGGGCACCACTCTATATAGGATGTCTTCTCCCTATCCAAAGGGGGAGCTGATTTGCATCCCTAGACCATAGTTTTAGAGCTGCTGTGCTTAAGATACCCTTTCTCTGTTTGAACTGGCTGTCTTAGACTTCACCAGGCAAAGCCTTTTGTCTAGGCCCAGTCCTCAAGGAATCCCTGGCTGGGTCTCAATATGTCTCCCCATGACTTGAGCCAGCTGATTCCATATATGGCAGAAGGTTCCAAAACAGTCAGACCTGGATATGTGTGAGGTGTTGCTGCAGTTCATTTATTGTCCCGGAGCCCACCACTAAAGCAATAATACATACCCACTTTTGCAAATTATGCGAGTGCTTGAGAAGGGATTACTGTTCTGTATCCACAGTGCACAAACATCACCAAAACACTTCAGGAAAATAAAACCCAAGTAACAAGCTGAGAAGGTTAATTAGAATTGCTACGGCCCAAATGTCCCATCGCATTATGCATTGCCTAGTTACTGTAAATGTTTTCTGCCTTATTTATGTGCGTGAATGATGCTTAGTCCTTAGTTTAAGAGTTATTAACCTCAAAGGGCACGTTTGTCCACTTTCCACTAATAAGAGCTGTTGCAGCTCTGCTGCTTGTGTCTTTGTTTGGAAAGCAAGAAAGGCTATTCTGCCATTTGTCACAGTTCTGCTCTGGCTTTGTGCAGCCTTGTTATGTTGAATGAATTTGGAGCATCCGCAGAGGGTGACTTTGCATTGCTCGCCCTTTTCGCAGTGTGGAAAGTCGGCTCAACCTTTCGAATGCAAAATAAAGTAGCAGTCCTCAACTGACAGCCGACAACTGAGTTTCCATCAAAGGATTTGGTCACGGACCAGTCTATCGGGTGCTAAGGGAAAAAGTAAACTTTGCAGCGAAATGTACTGCGGCATAAAAGCTTCATTAGATGAGTCCTTTTGGCATATTTGCGCACCAGTGGTTTCTGGTGCGGCTGTTTCAAACTGTGAAGCCACGGGGGCAGGGCAAATATTGTTCCCCTTGAGCAGGAATGATTGTGAAGAATGCCAGCGCTTATACCTTTCTCGGCCGCAGTCTCTGCTAACTTCCTTGACTGCACAATGACACACTTTTGTCATGGGAGAGAAGCAACATTGGGCATGACATCTCAGAGCCAGATCAGTTAGAGATGTGATTCCCTCTGAATTTTTCTCAGAACAAACCTAGTTGGGATAGCATGAAGGGCACTGTGGCAATAGTACGAAGCGTTGTCTTCTTCTATCCAGTTCTGAATGGCACCGGAATATGCAAAGTAAACATGAGCTGGGAAACGCTGGACAGAGTTGAATAAAAAATAGATGGTCAGGAGAGTGAAAAGGGATGGTTCAGAAGAAACACTTTTATTCCTTGGGAAAGTAGATTTGAAAAACAGGGGGGAGTGAGAGAGACCTTTGAAATGTGTTGACATGGCTGTCACTGGAGGCTGGAAAGTTGGGCAAGGAACAGACTTTGTTGAGGAGCAGGTGCAAGAAATACCCTTTTTTTTGCAATTAAGGAAACTGGCAACTTCTGTGATTGTGCAACTTCCTCCCTTCTATATTACCCAGTGGCTTGGCCCATGCAGAGCTTGTCAGAGGCCCAGGGTGGGAGCCTTGTTAGGTTACTGTTAAGTTGTGAGTTGACATAGCCGACGACCAGCGATTTCTCCAACTAGCTCTTTATTTCGTAAGCTGGAATAGAACTGACTGCAAACAGCTCAGCCGGCCTGCTTTTATAGGCAGCCGGCTGTCAACATTGTAACAACAACAGCCCAGAGTTCCCGCCTAAAATAACTGACGCGGACCTGAGGGAAAACTATCTACAGACCTGAGTGAAAACTATATACAGTATCCCCCTGCTGGCCCAGGGTGAAACTTCACTACATGACACCCCTCCCCACCGAGATAAGGCGTTAGTTACAATCGTAATGGTTTCCTTATATACAGCACTACGCGTAATGGTTCAATTAGGCACAAAAGCATATTGGTTACATTTCCCATACTTAGACCAACAGTGATACATGTCCAACAACATAGTCCTTTAAATAAGTTGGGCGCTTGGAAACTCTGCCAGACCGCCGGGGACTGGTAGCCAAGTCCGGAGGGCCACACAGTTCTTGCTGAGGCTGTGGTGCGACCCTAGGTGGCGTTGGAACCAAATCCCCTGGATCCGCTGCTGTGGGTGGAGCCTCCGCAAGTGGAGTGGTCTGAGTCTGTGGTAAGTCTGGCAGACCCTCTGAAGCGGCTTGGTTCGGCTCCACGCTGGCAGTTTGCGAGGGAGGTGTAGGTGGGGCCTCGCCATCTGTACGTGTCTCTTCTGGAGCCGCAAGCGCAGTTGGGGGCACCTCGGTAGTGTCCAAGTCCCCAACCCTGCGCCTAAGCTGGTCTATGTGCCGTCGCCACAAGCGTCCGTCTTCGAGTGCCACCTGGTACGAGCGAGGTCCAGTGACTCCCACTACTGTGGCTGGCACCCAAGGAATGTCCCCCACATAGTTCCGGGCAAAGACCTGGTTTCCTGGGACAAATGACCGTGGCGCGTTGGCACAGCCTGGGGGTTCAGCCACGGCAAAGTCCGGGTGTAGCCGGTCGAGCGGTGACCTGAGGCGGCGGCCCATAAGCAGTTCAGCAGGACTCCTCCCTGTGGCCGCATGAGGGGTGATGTGTTGCACGAACAAGTATTCGGCGACCCGCTCATGCCAGTCTCCCCGGTCCAGGCGCGCCAGTGCCTCTTTTGCCGAGCGCACCATTCTTTCCGCTTGCCCGTTGCTGGATGGATGAAAGGGTGCCGTTAGGGCATGGCGGATGCCCAGTCCCAAAAGATACCGCTCAAACGTGCCTGACGTGAACTGTGGTCCGTTGTCAGAGACAAGGACATCAGGACACCCATGCGTTGCAAACAGGCCTCGCAGCACCCGGATGACAGCTTCGGTAGTGGTGGAGGGCATCGGGGCGACCTCCAGCCATTTGGAATAGGCGTCCACCACTACCATAAAGGTCCGGCCGTGAAAGGGGCCAGCCAGATCGATGTGCACCCTCGACCAGGGTGTCTTTGGCGTCTCCCAGGTGTGTCCCTTAGCTGCCGGTGGTGCAGGCCTCAACTCTTGGCACGCTTGACAGGCGGACACCCAGGCAGTGATGGCATCGTCCATATTAGGCCACCAGACGTAACACCGAGCCAACGCCTTCATTTTGACAATTCCCGGGTGGCCAACGTGCAGAGCCTCCAGGACGCGCTGACGGAGTCCCTGGGGAATCACGACGCGGTCTCCCCACAGCAGACAGCCGCAATGAGCTGAGAGTTCATGTTGTCTGGTTGCGAAGGGCTGGAACTCCGATGCAAAAGGCCCTTGTGGCCACCCCCTCCACACCCAGTTGAGCACCCGGCTGATGGTGCGATCCTGGGCAGACGCGGAGGCCACAGTGGCAGCTGATACAGGCGCTGCCGGAAGATCCTCAATCAGAAGGAGCGATGAAGCTGGAGCCGGGTCTTCCACAAATGCTGGAAGAGGGCAACGGCTGAGGGCGTCGGCATGGCCCATTGATTTCCCCGGGCGATGGATGAGCCGGTAGTGGTAGGCAGCCAGGAAAACAGTCCATCGCAGCATGCGTGGCGAGAGGACCGGTGGAGTTGGACGATCACCGGCGAGGAGGCCCAAGAGTGGCTTGTGGTCAGTGATGAGGTCAAAAGTCCTGCCATAGAGGTATTCATGGAACCTCTTCACTCCAGCCACAAGTGCCAATGCCTCCTTGTCGAGCTGGCTGTAATTCCGTTCCGTCAGAGATAGTGTCCTGGAAAAGTAGGCGAGTGGTGCTTCTCTTCCATCTGGAAAACGGTGACTAAGGACAGCACCGATGCCAAAAGGTGAGGCGTCGCAGGCAAGGACCAGCGGCCTGGATTCACTGTACTGTACCAGCACACTGTCTGATGAAAGGAGAGCCTTAACCGCGTTGAAGGCCGCCGTCTCCCGATGACCCCAGGCCCAAGGCGTCTTTGTACTAAGGAGTCGGTGAAGAGGCTCAGCCACTGTGGCTTTGTGGGGCAGGAACATGTTATAAAAGTTCAGCAGCCCCAGGAATGCCTGCAACTCCGTCTTGTTCTTTGGGGTGGGGGCCTGCTGGATAGCACGGATCTTGGATGTGGTCGGGTGAAGGCCGGAGGCATCGATAAGATAGCCCAGGAACTCTACCTGTGGAACGGCGATCTGGCACTTCTCCCTCTTTACCTTGAGCCCGGCCTCTTGGAACCTGGTCAGCACGGCACGGAGGCGCTCGAACAGCTGCTGGTGTGAGTCTGCAGACACCAAGACGTCATCAAAATATGGTACCACGCCCGGAAGCCCTTGCAGGAGACGCTCCATAAGGCTTTGGAAGATGCCAGGAGCCACACTCACCCCGAACTGCAACCGGCGGCAACGGAATGCCCCCCGGTGGGTGACGATTGTCTGGGCTTCAGCAGTGGCATCATTGACTGGCAGTTGTTGATAGGCTTAGGCAAGGTCCAGCTTAGCGAAGACCTTACCCTCACCCAGGGAATGCAGCAGGTGTTGGACAACAGGAACCGGATAAGCATGCTGCTGAAGTGCCTTGTTGATCGTGCACTTGTAGTCAGCGCAGATTCTCACCGACCCATCTGGCTTGACAGGCGTGACGATGGGGGTTTCCCACTTGGCGTGGTCAACCGGCTCCAAAACTCCTTGGGCGATCAGTTTGTCCAGTTGTTCGTCCACCTTAGCCTTGAGAGCAAAGGGAACCCGGCGTGGCTTTAGCTTGATGGGGGCGACTTGTGGATCAAGGCTAAAGGAGATGGGCGTACCTGTATATTGCCCCAAGGTGCCATCAAAAACCTCGGCAAAGTCTTTGACCAGACCCTCAGTCTCTGCGTTAGAGATGCAGTTGATGCCGGTGACTTCCAGGCCGAGGGCATCAAACCAGTCTAGCCCTAGGAGGCTTGGCCGCTGACCTTCGACCACCACCAACCGGAGCAGGCCCGAAAAATCCTTGAAGGCAATCCGGAACCGGCCAACGCCTACCACGGGAATGTCGTTTCCCTGGTAGTCTCTCAGGTGTACGCGGTGAGAGTCGAGTTGCCTTTTGGACACTCTGGGTACCAGTCTTTTGATGGTGCTCCACGACACGATGGACAGGGCAGACCCGGTGTTGATCTCCATGTCACATGGAGCTCCTTCAATGAGCACCGTGACGTTCAGCTTGCGTCGCGTAGGCGAGTCGGTTTGGCCAATCGTGGTTCCAGACGGGCAGCAGCAGTTGGTGAGAGCGAAACAACTTTCCTTAGCAGACTGGAGTGAAGGCTTGGACTTGCGAGTCGATGAAGGGGGGGTGTCAGACGGAGCCGATCGGCAGACCTTAGCGATGTGGCCCCTTCTGGAACACTTCCTACAGATGGCGTCTCTGAATCGACACTTGGCACGGGAATGGTTGCCTCCTCAGCCGGCACATTCCGGTTGGCCCTCGGACTTCTGTTGGAACTTCCTGTGCTCCCGCTTTGTCTGGTGCACGTCATCGCCTTCACTGGAGGATGCCTCATCACTGCTGGCCTCTTCATGATGCACTGGAACTGGCTCCCTAGCAAGACGCGGGCTGCTGCACTTGCGGATCTCCTGGGCGGAGCGTTCAGCAGCTTCTGAGGCCACAGCCTCCTCAATGGCTTTCTGCAGCGTGAGGTCTGGCTTGGCGAGGAGACGCCGTTGCAGCTGAATGTCCCGGACCCCGCAGACGATTTGATCCATCAGGGCATCGTCTAAGTCTCAGAACTCACAGTGCATTGCAGCCTGTCGCAGGGCGGTGGTGTAGTTGTTGATTGACTCCCCCTCTGCCTGGTTCCGGTGGTAGAACGCATGGCGGGCAGCAATCTTGGACGGCTTTGGTGCGTAGTGGTTGCGGAGCTTCTCTTGGATCGTGTCCCATGGTGTTGCCTGGACTGCTTCGGGCGCAACCAATGCTCGGGCCGTCTCAAACACCTCAGGCCCACAGAGGCTGAGGAATAGGCCCCGCTTACGATCCTTTGATACTGCTGTCAGCTCGTTGGCTTGGAGGTAGCAGTCGAACCAAGCGAGGTAGGAGTCCCATGATTCAGAGGCTGGCGCAAACGGCGGTAGAGGCACAAGTGAAGCCATGATTCCGATGCCGGCGTGAAGGGCGATGGATGGAACACAGTGCTCTAGCCAGAACAGTCAGCTCTGGATTGGTTCTGTCCAGTGATTTCGCTCAGTGATTTCGCTCTGTGATTCAGCTCAGTGATTCAGCTCAGTTCAGAGGCTGGCCACATCTGGCTGTGCTCTGATGTCCATCTATCCCATCCTCGTCGCCAGTGTTAAGTTGTGAGTTGACATAGCCGACGACCAGCGATTTCTCCAACTAGCTCTTTATTTCGTAAGCTGGAATAGAACTGACTGCAAACAGCTCAGCCGGCCTGCTTTTATAGGCAGCCGGCTGTCAACATTGTAACAACAACAGCCCAGAGTTCCCGCCTAAAATAACTGACGCGGACCTGAGGGAAAACTATCTACAGACCTGAGTGAAAACTATATACAGTATCCCCCTGCTGGCCCAGGGTGAAACTTCACTACATAACAGTTACAATCCCTTATAAACAAAATTATAAACCCAAACAAAAAGGCAGCTGTTTCCTGGGTGCCCGCCCTGCTGACTGGCTTAGCCTTCTGAGGCCCAGGGCAAGTGTACCCGGCTTCCCCTCCCTTCTGCGTGGGCCTGTCAGTGACCATACCTACGCTCTCCCTCTGCCCCAGTCCCCACAAAATCTTGGAAGATGGTCTAGAATGCAAAGGTTCTGAATTTGGAGGAGTAGGACATCTAGCACAGCTTTAATCAAGTTATTATCATGGGTGGCAGTCAACTGAGTGTTACTCAGAGCAGACCTATTGAAATTAATGGACTTAATCATGACTATTCATTTCAATGGGTCTATTCTGAGTAAAACATAGTTGAATTTTGCTCTGTGGTACAGTGTGGGATTTACATGGAGGAGGTCCCAGGTTGAGTCCCTCACAATGCCAGTGAAACGAATCTCCTGGCAATCAGAGCGGACTAGCTTTTCCTCAACTTGGTGCCCTCTGGATATTGTGGAGCTGGAACTCCAGCCAACCCCAGAGGAGCATAGCCACTGGTTGGGGATTATGGATTATGTCTAGAGGGCACCAGGTTAGATAGGGGAGGCTAAGTAGACTGACACTGTGTCAAGCAGCTTTATAATGAACCATTGTACCAGCATTCAGGACTGCGCTGCTTGTTACATTTCTTATCTCCTTGACTTTGGAATGTCTAGAACATTCTTCTCACCCTTTTCTTTGCAAGTCTGTGCTGCTCATAGCTTGTTCGCAGGCTATGACCCATCTTGGTAACACGAGAAGAAAGCTGTCCTGATGCAGTTTGGTGTACCTTAATGACCTTTCCAGCTGTTCATCAAGTTCACAAACCTAACCCAGGGTTGCGGGAGGTTTAGCAAAGACATAGAACCCAAATCTGGCCCCTTTCTGGGGCAATTTTAGTCTTGTAAAATAGACCCTGGGCTAACTTTGCTGCTGCTGCTGCTCAAGTTATTTTTTACTGTCAAGTACTGGAAATAAAAAGGGATGCGGGTGGTGCTGTGGGTTAAACCACAGAGCCTAGGACTTGCTGATCCGAAGGTCAGTGGTTTGAATCCCCGCGACGGGGTGAGCTCCCGTTGCTTGGTCCCTGCTCCTGCCAACCTAGCAGTTCGAAAGCACGTCAAAGTGCAAGTAGATAAATAGGTACCGTTCCAGTGGAAAGGTAAACGGTGTTTCCGTGCACTGCTCTGGTTCGCCAGAAGTGTCTTAGTCATACTGGCCACATGACCCGGAAGCTGTACGCCAGCTCCCTCAGCCAATAAAGCGAGATGAGCACCGCAATCCCAGAATCGAGTCACGACTGGACCTAATGGTCAGGGGTCCCTTTACCTTTTTTTTACTGGAAATAAAAGTCACTTCCCTTTTTCTTTTCTATGTTATGAACGCAGTGACGTAGCGTGGGGGGTGCAGGGGGTGCCGGCCGCACCGGGCGCAACATCTGGGGGTTAGGGTTAGGGGGCGCAAATCCATGGGTTAGGGGGCGCAAATTACTTGCCTTGCCCCGGGTGCTGACAACCCACGCTACGCCACTGTATGAACGTTGTTTGCATCCTCTAGTGTTCTGGGGGGTTGCAGTATTTGTATCCAACAAGAATTTTGACTGCCAGGTGGACTGCTTGTTTTTCCCTACTGCCAGCTTTTTTAAAGATACCATCCATCTGAGCCATATACTGTGTGTGAAAGAAGTTCTAGGTTTGAATGCTTGGTCATTTCTGCAGTTGCACCCCAGAACTGCAGGGCAGGGGTGGTGCTGAGGTTGGTTCTACCTGAACCTTAGAGAGGTAGAAACTGTGGCCGGTGGCTTGACCTTAATAAACGATGTGGAGGGTTTTCAGAAATTCAGTATAAAGATATACATGGATGATTTATATAAAGACTACTAGCCTGTTTTGTGAAGCTGTTGGAAGGATCATTGAGATGATTTATGCATTTGATTTGGATGCTTTTAAGGTGCAGGGCCCATTGCTTAATATATATAGATGTTCAGTTTAAATGCTTTGTTACCTGTTCAGCATTAGCCACTAGGTGGCAAACCAAACAGAAAGGTGCTGCGTCGCTTCCAGAGAGCATCTGAAGTCAGGCTTGGATAGGGAAATAAAGTTTCAATGCAGAAGTGACTTGTTGCTCCAGCGCTCTCTCTGTGGGCTGCACTGGGCCAAAGTGTTTCTTTGCTGCTTTCTCTTTGAAATTTCACTAGGAGTTTGGGTTCTCTTACTATTCGTTTGTTGTACAGTGGTACCTCTGGATACACACACCTCCAGTTGCGTATCCTTCAGGATGCAAACACGGCAAACCCAGAAGTATTTTTCTGGGTTTTGTTGCACACGCATGCACAGATGCGGTCCCTCCGGTTGTGGAAACCTCAGGATTTGACTGGAGCTCCGGAATGGATCCCTTCTGCAATTGGAGGTACCACTGTATTTCCTTGGTGGTGAGAGAGGTTGAGGTGGCCTAGGGTGTGCTTGATTGTCTTTGGTTGGCTGTAGTGAGATTTGGTTTTGTATGTGAGTGGCGTGTGTGGGTGTGTGGGTGTGTTTCTGAATCAGGTTATCCAGATAGATTCTTATGCTGACAGCGGAGTCCTGGTGTTGTCTTGTTGGGCTGTGTATGTGATAAAGGGGAGCCATACCCACACATACACTAAGTAGAAGAATAGAAGCATAACCACCTGACCCCACCCCACTCCACTCACCATTCCCCTCTCCCCCTCTTTCCCCCTCTTCTCTTCCTAACCTAACACTGTATGTAACACTAACGTCTCACAATAAATGTAACTGATCTGTAGAAAACACAACTTTAAAAAAGAGACAACGCACATATATTTGTAAACTAAGAAATCTTTAATAAAAATACATTTTAAAAAAGAAAGAAAAGAAATTTCACTAGGGGGGTTGTGTCCTCTCCAGAATGAATTGGAAAGCATTGGAATTGGTTTTGATATGTAGCAATTATGTCTGACATGTGTGGGTGGGTGTTTGGGTAGGATTCTATTAGCCATGATCGCTATCTTGAGTTTGTTTGCATCTGAGTACCAGTTGGGGAGAGTGTTATACAGGGTGGCCCAAAAGTAGTTGAATCAATGAAATTGATCACAACAGATTATATGGGTAAACATAACTGACACACACAGTTAAATTTTGGGCTGGCTGTTGGAAAGAATAGTGTGGCAGTTGGAAAGAATAAAAGGGTTGTTTTTCTTTACTGATATTGTGAATGATGAGAACTTGAGTCAAGAAGAAAGAAAGTAGATTCTATAGCAATATACCCACTTTTTATCCATCGGGGCCAGTGCCAGATTTATGTATAAGCTAAATAAACTATAGGTTAAGGCCCCACTCTTGGACCCCCCAAAAAAACTGTAAAGGGGAAAAAACCTGTATGTACTTTGATAAAATACATATTTTGTTATGTGTGGATGTCTTTAGGATACCTATTAGGTCCATAAATTACCATATAGCATATATTCAACACAAAAAACAGTGACAATTTGTTGTTGACAAATGTCAGCTGGACATATAAAGGGCCCCATTACCATCAGTAGCTTAGGGCCTCATCAAACCTAAATCCGGTCCTGATCAGGGCAACCAATGCGATTCAGACCCATGACGAGGCATGAACCCAGATAGATATGGGCCAAGATAGTCTGTTTCAACCATGAGTACTTGCAGTTGCTGCACCATAACCCTCACAAACCAATGGGTCCAGGGGTGAGCAACTCCAGGAAGAACTCCCTGCTCTCCTGCTCAGGACTGGTTAAGTATACTTTTTATTGTTTGGTCTAGAAAGAGGTGATGCTCTAGATTCTATTCCAAATAGGGGTCCCTGTTCTTCAGTCCATGTCTTGCTGTCACATGCCAAGGCTTTATACACAAACTCTGTGGCTGTCAGGTAGGTTACGGACAATGCAGTTTAGCGTTGACGTGTGCAGTAGCGAATATTACTGCACCAGGATGAAAAAGATACAGTTCATTTTGTTTCCATTGATTTCATTCCTCCCATCTCTTGCCACGTTGATCTCTGGCCTGGTGTGAAACAAAACAAAAAAAGATGATTGCTTGTGTTCTGATCTCCCATCAGTCTCTAGAAATAAAAGTATGGGTCACAGACTGGAAATATTTGGCAAAAATGAGATCCAAGATGGAAAGGGCAGCACTAAATATCTCTAAGTAGACAAGAAGTTGCCTGTACAGGGATCTGTAGAAAAGGCCCATTGAGAAACAGTGATGCGTGAACTTGGTATTTTCTTTTTAAAGCCATTCTTTTATGGAACAGGAAATGAAATGTGACCCCGTTCAACAGTCAAGAGTGAAATTAACTGGGTTGTAAAACTGATTCCTCTCCCTACACTGTCCATGCTTGCACCACAGACATCTCTCCTCTTTGGTTTCTGAAAAGTGCTGCAAGCCAGCTCATAGATCAGCAATGGAACATATGCCACCCTTGGGTTTTACTGTCATTGAATGTGTCTTGTTGAGTGGCATGATTTTTTTTGGGGGGGGGAGTGAGCAGGTTGCCTTAAAACACTTCTTCTAATCCATACTGGGAAAACATTAGCACAAAAGCATAATTGCGTCACACAATTCATGGGCGCAAGAAAACAAAGGTGGGGTTGGATGTTTGATTGGTCAGCATCCCACACAGTAGGGTGGGCTAATTTCACGCTGTTGAGGGAAGCCCCAAGGAAGAGAGGAAGAATGGGAGGAGGAAAATGGGGGCAGGGAGCAAAATGGATGGAGCAATGGAAGGAGATGGCAGGGGGAAGCCCTCTGCAAGCACTTGATTGCAGGAGATTGCAGTGTGGTAGAGCTCATTCTTATGGTTCCATAACACACACACACACACACACACACACACACTGCTTTTGGAACACCTTCACTTTAGAGATGCCACTGACCCTACAATGCTTTCCACCCTAGGACAAAGCCTTTCAGTCTGTCTGGACATTTTAAGTTGGTCAGTTTCTTCTGCTGTATCCCATACCATCCAACATTTCTCCAATAAAAATAGGGGCTGATGATGATGATGATGATGATGATGATGATACCCCGCCCATCTGACTGGGTTGCCCCAGCTACTCCATAATAAAACACAATAAAACATTGAACATTATTTTTTTTTAAACTTCCCTATAAAGGGCTGCCTTCTGATGTCTTCTAGAGGTAATATAGTTACTTATCTCCTTGGCTCAGGTATCACATAACTCCATACCCTCCAGCATTTCTCCTATGAAAATAGGGACGTCCTAAGGGAAACTGGGACATACTGGGATCAGATCAGAAACTGGGATGGGCTTCTGTAAACCTGGAAAATGGGGACATTTGAAGAATCTGGCATCCTTGATGCCTTTTAATGCTGTTTGTTATTGCATTGCATTGCTTTCCCTATACTTTATGGTTGCACGACCATTTGTCATATCTTTATTGTTCACTGCCATGATATAAGAGCCCACGGTAAGCCTGGTGGATGAGGCCGATGGCCCATCTAATCCATCACCCATCACTCACTGCGGGTAGCCAGATTCCTGTGGGCAGCCGGAAAGCAGGGCCTGATAGCAGCAGCACTCTCTTCCTCTTGTTATTCACAGCAATTCGCATTCAGAGGCATCTTGGGGGAAAAACATCGCCATCATTGCCAGCCGCCTTTGATAGCCTTATTCTCTTTTGAAGAAGGGTGGTTTATTCTTGATGAATAAAATAGAAAATAAAGTGACAAGGGTTAAGGGTTTTTACGCAGCACGAGCACCTTGGATTGTCCTTGTGGGAGCATGTTCTTCCCTTTCCAGTTTTATGCGCTTCTCTTGCGTTCCAGTCATTATACTCAGTGCACATTTTAGCACATTCAGTGTGCTTTCAACCTTGCTAGTAAGGCATCTGAATTCCACATCTGGGCCCTGATTGTGCAGAGAGGCCAATGCAGAGAATTACTTGCACACACACACTCGTACACATGTGTGCACCCCAGCACCCCAAACCCAGAAAAACACAGAGGAGACGGGGTCTTTCATGTATGACGGGAGGGTAATGCTTGGTGTGATGTATAGCAAGGAGCCAATTCATTGCCATAAAGATAAATGGAAGCTTTAAAAAATATGGGGCGAAGCTATTGGGTAGCTTGCTAGATAAGCACTAAATATATTACAAGGCATAGCTGGTCGATATTTAAGAGATTAATTTTCAGCCTCTTAAATTACAGCTATTACAAGAAGACATATATTAACTGTGCTGTCTTTGGCCCAACAGGCAGGTGATTTTTGTGTGTTTGTGCGATGTGCTTAGCGGTAATCTGCCCCAAGCCACACAGTCAATTACAATTTAGAAGTAGAACACAAAGATGAGGCAATTTTGATTGGGCTCCTATTGCTTAAATGGCTTTTTAACTTTCTCTCAGAGTAAATGTTTATTGGACATTGCAGAAGTATGAATATGAGGCACTTTTCTGTTTTACAGTAGGATTTTAAGAGGATTAAGAACTTGATTTCCCCCTCCCCAAAAGCCTTTTCTCAGGTGTAATGTATGCTCCAGCTCCAGCATTATCATGGAGGTACAGCCCTTAGAATATTTCTGGGTTGCTAGCATCTTAACATCTAACCAGGCACCTGCAGAGTGCACCATCTTAGCCCTGAACAGTACCCTAGAATGGGGAATACATGTGACGCTAGGCAGCTTTTTAGTGACAGAAGGTGGTGGACCTTAATTGGAGGTTTTGAAACAGAGGTTGGATGGCCATCTGCCGAGGACTTTTTAGCTGAGATTCCTGCATAGCAGGGGGTTGGACTAGATGACCCGTTGGGTCCCATCCAAATCTACAATTTATCGATTCCATGATTAGCACCTGTGTAGGCTACAAGAACGCACAACACCATCATTGCAGCCCCAGGACCAACTTTGTTTGCCATGCACCATAGGTGCTTTTGCTCTCTCTTGATCCCATCCATGACTTATAGGTGTCAAATTCTGCAGAACCGGAGAGCCCTTGAGTTGCGCCCCCAAAGTTCCGTATGGTCAGACTTGCCTGGAACTCTGTTATTTCACTTTCATTTCATTTCTGCTCCTGATTTCAAACCAGAAAAATTCCAAGATGGCCTTGTATTAAACATAAATAAAATGCAAATACCCAGGGCCAGTTTTGGTTCTATCCATTTCTCATTTTTCCAGCCTAAAATACAGTTCCACACGTTTTGGAGCAGTTTGCCATTCAAAATCAACTCATGAAAATTAATCAGCACTTTAGTGCAAATTTCTCCTAACAAACATATCTTTGTATGAAGTTTTGATTGGAGTAAACATTTTTTGCAAGCCAATCTCTAAACGTTACAAGCAGTTTTTGTCTGTTATTATCACCGAAACCTTCATTTTTATGCACACTTTCCCCTAACATATGTATTTTTTGAAACATTGTTTGGAGAGCTGCATTACAACATCCAGATCAGTGCAACTTTTGAAGGCTGTGTTTCAGTTTTCATCTTGGTTCAGAAAGTGCAAATTTGACAGATCCGACTTTCAACATGCACCGAATCAAATTTCCTCTCCATTTTTGCTCCAGGGTAATATAGCACCCCAACTCAATGAACCATGACATTATAGAGTTGGAAGTGACTTTGGCGGTCATGCACACCAACCTCCTTAGCATATGAATCATGCAACTGCAGCATCCTTGACAGGTGGTCATCTAGCCTCTGCTTAAATTCTACCAGTTAAGGAGAGCCCATTACCTCCTGCAGAGAGATCTGTTCCATTCTCATTAGGTCAGTGCAGCTGCTCCCAATTACTTTCATACCATCTCACTTCCCCATGTGCCGGCAATTGGACGGTTGGTTGCCAGCGGCACACTCTTTCCTCACTTCCTCTCAGGATTGCAGGTCTTTTTCACTGTCCAAAAAATGAGGGAAGGATGAGCCAGGTGGAGCAGCAGCTGTACATCAGGTGAGCTGCTGAGTGATAGCGTTTAGATGTCCAGGAGGGGAGGGGAGCTTGCCGTTGCAGGTAGTGGAAGCAACCTGGCTTCCTTCCTCACAAGCCTGAGTCATCTCTGCCTCTTGGCCATCCTCCACTCCATCCTCTGCTTCTGCATCGCTATCTGCCACAGACTCTTCCTGCTCACTAAATCCTGCTACCTCTTCAGCTTCCGTTACCTCCTCCTCCCTGTCTGCTTACTTTTCTCCTTCTGACCACTCATCATTGTCCCACTACCAATCCATGTGATCCCTAAATGACTGGGATGACAGAGGTGAAAATGTTGAGTTGCAGAGAAGGCCATTAAAAAAAACGATCAAGGAAATAATTTTTTTTGGGGGGAGGGGCCCGAATAATCCCTCCTTTACTTGTCCACTGTTTCCTGTCTCTTTTTGCAGTTCATTGTCTTCAGCTTCTTGCTTGCTAGGTAAAGGTAAAGGTAAAGGTACCCCTGACCATTAGGTTCAGTCATGGCCAACTCTGGGGTTGCGGTGCTCATCTCGCTTTACTGGCCGAGGGAGCCGGCGTACAGCTTCCGGGTCATGTGGCCAGCATGACTAAGCTGCTTCTGGCGAACCAGAGCAGCACACGGAAATGCTGTTTACCTTCCCACTGGAGCTGTATCTACTTGCACTTTGAGGTGCTTTCGAACTGCTAGGCTGGCAGGAGCAGGGACCGAGCAATGGGAGCTCACCCCGTCACGGGGATTCAAACCGCTGACCTTGTGATCGGAAAGTCCTAGGCTCTGTTGTTTAACCCACAGTGCCACCCGCATCCCTTAATGCTTGCTGCATGGACCCAAACTGGGTTTTGCCTCCCAGGTCTATTTGAAGGTTGCTCTGCCACTGTCTGAAAGGACTTTATGGATTTCTTAAGCCTATTAAGGAGCCTTTATATCTTATCTCTTCCTCTTTCCTTTGCCTCCTGTGGGATTTGAAGTGCTGCTGATTTAATACGTCTTTTGCCAGTTGCTCCCTATTGCTTTAAATAAGGTGCAAGTGCCACATTACAAACAGGGACTGCCTCAGAGGCAGTAATTTATGCTAACCATACAGGAAACAGACCGTTTCAGAGATCTATGTGTTTACAGTTTTGAACCAGGGAGTCATTTGTACCACAAGGGCTGGCAGTTTTTCACATCCCAGGGGAGACTGAAGTGCTGACCAAACTGCTAATATAGTTAGTGGGGTTTGCGTTAGTTGAGAGCTCTGCTGGTGGAGGAATTTCCTTTTATGAAAAGCATGCATTCACTGCCTTGGAAGGCAAAAGCAGGTGGAGATGAGTAATGTGGGCAGTGCTATTCTTCTCGAAACAGAAATGCCTGGACTCACCTTGTTCTCTTACCATGGCAATGGCGCACACCTGAGAGAGGTGCTGGGACTGAGTTCTGGCGAGTTCCAGCTGGAAAAAAGCTCTGGGTGAGGGAAATAAAAGTGGTTAGAGGAGAAAAAGCTCAGAACTAAAGAAGAAGAAGCTGAAGCTGAAGCTGAAGCTGAAGCTGAAGAAGAAGAAGAAGAAGAAGAAGAAGAAGAAGAAGAAGAAGAGTAGTTTGGATTTGATATCCCGCTTTATCAGTACCCGAAGGAGTCTCAAAGCGGCTAACATTCTCCTTTCCCTTCCTTCCCCACAACAAACACTCTGTGAGGTGAGTGGGGCTGAGAGACTTCAGAGAAGTGTGACTAGCCCAAGGTCACCCAGCAGCTGCATGTGGAGGAGCGGAGACACGAACCCGGTTCACCAGATTACGAGTCCACCGCTCCTAACCACTACACCACACTGGCTCAGAAGAACCAGAAGAACTGGTTGGATCTGTTGATGTGTGAACAATCCACTCTTGGGTTTCCATTTCTTTCTGCACCAGAGTTCCTTTTACAGAAAAGTTCTCCCTCATCATTTACTTCTTTACAGCAACAGCATTCTAGCTATCTCTTAGTGAAATTCCCATAGCAGGAAAAAACACCGTTTGGTTCTTTTTTTCTCAGAGTCTTTATTATTTACAAAACTTTACACTGGTCATTAACAACAACAACAACAACAACAACAACAACAATTTATTATTTATACCCTGCTCATCTGGATGAGTTTCTCCAGCCATTCTGGGCGGCTCCCAATCGAGTGTTAAAAACAATACAGCATTAAATATTAAAAAATTCCCTAAACAGGGCTGCCTTCAGATGTCTTCTAAAAGTCTGGTAGTTGTTTTTCTCTTTGACATCTGGTGGGAGGGCGTTCCACAGGGCAGGTGCCACTATCGAGAAGGCCCTCTGCCTGGTTCCCTGTAACATCACTTCTCACAATGAGGGAACCGCCAGAAGGCCCTCAGCACTGGACCTCAGTGTCCGGGCTGAACGATGGGGGTGGAAACGCTCCTTCAGGTATACAGGACTGAGGCCGTTTAGGGCTTTAAAGGTCAGCACCAACACTTTGAATTATGCTCAGAAACGTACTGGGAGTGAATGCAGATCTCTCAGGACCAGTGTTATATGGTCCTGGTGGCAACTCCCAGTCACCAGTCTAGCTGCCGCATTCTGGATTAATTGCAGTTTCCGGGTCACCTTCAAAGGTAGCAAATAAAGCAACATCAACTTTTTCTCTTTTAGCCATCCAGCCAGAGACCTAATGCCGACTCATTCACATTCTCATTTGCACTGACCCAGACTTAGTTGACCACAGGTCCTAACAAGGACACCTGTTGCTGGGGAAATTTTCTGTTGCCTAGCAACTTCTTCAAGGCCATTTTTAAGTTTCTTCTAGAATATTCCAACAGGATCAGGCCAGTGGCCCAACCAGTACAGCAACCTGTTCTCACAGTGACCAACAAGATGTCTTATGTAATTGCCGATAAAATAATACAAGCAAAAAATGCGGTTTTGTACTAAATGTGTTGTTTAGGTTAGCAAGTAGCAAAAGTTATTTTGGTCGTTGGCTTTCCTAGAGGTTGTGGCATATTTGCAAACGTGAATTTCCTTAAATGTATGCCAATGTAGAATTAGCTATATTGATTAGTGGTGGAATTGAAGTTGTGTTTTTTTTATATAAGGTGTAGGGGGGAAATAAACCAGTTTGGTTTAAGATGTCTCATTTTCACAAGTGAAGTACTAAGTAAATAATATTGCATTGTGGAATCTGCAGGCATTTGTCACTTGATAGCTTTCCTGATTCCTGTCATATCGCTGGGAAGGACACATAGGAGGTGCTGTCTCCCATTTCAATTAGAACCACATGAAGCATTTTGGTGTTTGGCTTGGAACTAACCTAGCATTTATTCAGAAGGACCAGCTAATAGTGTTTTTAAGCTTCAGTACTCATGCTGTAAAGCACTTTCAAAGATCATGGTGCAAAGGAACAAAATACAACTTATCCACAAGATGAAAATCTAAAGATTGGCTTTAATTTTTAATGCTAGTGCCCATGCGAAGATACATATTGCCGAGGAGGGTGGAGAGGAGAAAAATTGCAAAAATATGCAGTTCTCTGTGAAAAATGTATTCTAAAAATTGATATTTTATTTTAAAAAAATGAAGGCAGGTAATCTAATGCAGCCCAAAATGGGGGGTGGCTGCTCGGCATGGTTTTAAGTGAACAGGGAGCAAAAGATAAATTACAGAACAAGGGAGGTTTTTTATGGGAAATGGGAGGAATTGTTGAGAGCAAGCTGAAATACTGTGGTGCGTTGAGGCATTATGAAATATAGTTGGGGGATGGGATGATGGAGATGTATTGCAAGAAAGGATTTACAATGATTATTTATCAGGAAACAACTAATAATATCCCCAAAACCTTACTGGTGGCATCTCTCTGTTGCAGCATCATACATCAGCCATCTGCCCTTGTATGCAAGGAGAACACTTTTCACATCTTGCTTGTCAGATAAATAAAGAGGCAATAGCTAAGTAACTGCCCAGATTAATAGTTAGTATATCCTAGACCTACACAGGCCACCTCTGAAGCTGAGCCCACTATTGATGGCTTCATTAAAAGAGCAGTATCAGTATCAGTAACAATGAGTTTGGATGGGACAAAGTTTCCTGGGGCTAAATTGACAATGAACTTCCAGTGACGGACCATCAGGTCTTGTTTTAATTCTTAACTGTGGTGGAATCAATATCAAATCCATAGGAATTTGCTGGCCCACAGGCAGGATGGATTTATGAAAGGTGTTAAGAAGGCAGCTGGAAGTACAGCCGTACCTTGGAAGTCAAACAGCTTAGTTTCCGAACGTTTTGGCACCTGAACATCGCAAACCCGGAAGTGACTGTTCCGGTTTGCGAACTATTTTTGGAAGCCGAACGTCCGACGGGGCTTCTGTGGCTTCTGATTGGCTGCAGGAGCTTCCTGCAGCTAATCAGAAGCTGTGCTTTGGTTTTTGAACATTTTGGAATTTGAACAGACTTCCAGAACGAATTCTGACCTTTCTTCATCCTAACTGTAGGAACCCTGACCTTTTTTCATCCTAGCTGTAGGAACCCTGAACTGTACTAACCCTGTTAGTATTTCACTCCTCCGACGCTGCAGATGAGATTGGTGTAAATCACATGCCTGTCTGGGAAGAGTGTGGGAACGGAAGACAGTCTTATCTCTTCCGCTGTATGTACTATTTGTACTGTACTTTTGCTTTTACTTGTTCCTGTTCTTCTCTTGGAGCTGGAGTGAAAGGACGCCATGACTCCTTTGTCTGTACATAGTGTGCAAATAAATACATAGATTAGCTCTACGATGTCTCATGCTTCTTGCTGTGTTATGCTAGAAGATTAGTGTGCATATATCATTTGATA
The DNA here is from genome assembly GCF_964252035.2 of Podarcis erhardii. Classification (NCBI taxonomy): domain Eukaryota; kingdom Metazoa; phylum Chordata; class Lepidosauria; order Squamata; family Lacertidae; genus Podarcis; species Podarcis erhardii. Next base: position 66,127,204 of record NC_138512.1, on the reverse strand, counting down.
CATGTCGCTGAAGCACACTGGAGAGGAAGGGAAATGCCTTTTCCAGAGCTGCACATACCGGAGGATGCTCAGAGTTCGGGGGCTGTAGGGGCACCCCAGGGCGTTTTCCAACACACCACAGCATGTGTTTGAGCAGTGATGTCTGACTGAATAACTCAAGGGGTGGCACTGTGGGTTAAACCACAGAGCCTAGGACTTGCCGATCAGAAGGTCGGCGGTTCGAATCCCTGCAATGGGGTGAGCTTCCGTTGCTCCTGCCAACCTAGCAGTTTGAAAGCATGTCAAAGTACAAGTAGATAAATAGGTACCGCTCTGGCGGTAAGTTAAATGGCGTTTCCGTGCGCTGCTCTGGTTTGCCAGAAGTGGCTTAGTCATGCTGGCCACATGACCCGGAAGCTGTACGCCGGCTCCCTCGGCCAATAAAGCGAGATGAGCGCCGCAATCCCAGAGTCGGCCACGACTAGACCTAACGGTCAGGGGTCCCTTTACCTTTACCTTTAAATTCCATAGAGCCAGATCCCATAGCTGGTGGGGGAGTAGGGAAACTTTCCATTATTCATTTTGTACTTGTAAGTGTTCTTCAAGCTTCCCAGAGCCACATCTGCTTCTGTTGGCATAAATGAAAGAAGCTCATTTTAATGAGTTTCCTGAAGCTCCATATCCATTTCTCCTTCAATCCCTGCACGTATCCACGAGAGGATATTATTTTCAGAATTGCAGCTCTCCTGATCGATCCTTTGTTGTTATTGTTGTTTTAAAAAAATGTGAACTGCCCGTAAAAAGTTGCAATTATAATTGACTGGCGTGTGCCACTCTCAAGGCCAGCACATGATTTCACAGGGAAATCTTTGAAGCTTAAAAACACTTGATGGTCTGGTAGCATCTGACACTGACATTATGCAGATATGGACCTCTTCAGCCCCTTGGATGGGAGATTACTGGGATCCCCAGGTACCAGATCACCATTCAGGGTACTAATCCCCAGAGTGAATCTTCTTTATCTGCAAATTACTGTGTTTTCATATATCTGTACGTGTGCAGCTGTGTTTATCTTTCTGATTTGTTCATGTGTATTATGTGAAATACACATGTGTTCAGTTTTAGCTGTTTAGCATTAGTGGTTCCTAGCCTGATCTAAAGCATGTTTACTTAGAGGTAAATGCCCAAGAGATCAATGGAACTTACTTCCTGAAAGTACACACTCTGGATCCCACTACAGTGGTACTTCGGCTTACACATGCTTCAGGTTATAGACTCCGCTAACCCAAAAATAGTACCTCGGGTTAAGAACTTTACTTCAGGATGAGAACAGAAATCGTGTGGCGGCAGTGGGAGGCCCCATTAGCTAAAGTAGTACCTCAGGTTAAGAACAGTTTCAGGTTAAGAACGGACCTCTGGAACGAATTAAGTTCTTAACCAGAGGTACCATTGTATATTTGAAGGCCAATGGGATTTTAAGCAGCCCATTGTGGGATCACAGTAATGACCGCTCCCCGCTTAAAACGGGGGGGGGGGGGGCCTTTTGCGTGGACGCGTGCAGCCCTGGATCTGGAGTGGCCCCATCAGCATAGGCTTTGCCTTCCCTCAGGTGGGATACCTGGAGGTCCCCGCCTACCCCAGTGAGTTGTCCAATCCCACCTGGGGGAAGCGTTGCCAGGGAAACCAGGCCAGGTAGGGGGAGGGATTACCTGCCCACACAATAGAGGATGGATCTTACCTGGTAATCCTCACTTGGCTCCAGAGCTTCTCCCACCCTACCCACCCTCAGTTAATGTCTTCTTTTGCAGGTTAACTTTTCTTCATAGGTTTTGCAGGTTAACCTTTCTCCACAGGTATGCGGGCACTGCTACAATAAGGTCGCTGTTAAAGGGCCAGAAAGGAATTTCCCTGCATTGGCAGGTTTCGCCTTTCCCGTAGCAAAACGTCACAACTTTGGCAGTATCAGGCCTTGGGCGGAATCCTTTAGTCCATCTTCCTCTTTGCGGCGGCGATACCAGGGTTCCCCGTTAAAGGGGTTTCTGAAGGGAGGCTTTGACCGTACGCCGAAAGGTCGTCATTGCTCTCCCCTGCGGCGGTGGCGTAACGGGGGCGGCTATCTCTGCTTGAACATATGTTCTCCAGAGCCAGCCCATCCCTCCCCCACACTGGATAACGCTGTAGCTCCCTAGGTCCCTGGCTGGGGACTGGGGAGGGAGAACGCCCAATGCCTGAGCCAAGGTCTACCCACATTTGAAATTTAATAAAGTTGTGGCCAATTTAATCCCATAGCACGTTGTCTAGAGTCGTTATTCCACATGACGGAGGGGGGACCACTCGGGATCTGGGGACTCCGCCTGTCCACGCAATTGTCACCAGTGTAACTAGACTGGTGTTTAAAGTTGCTTCAAGGTTCTGTCTTTGTGACTTACCTCTCCTCTCAAAGCTCCTCCCTTAATTCAGGATGTAAAAGCTCAACTGAACTTCACAGATGTGCCACATTGTAGGAAATTGAACCTTCACTGAACAACACAGTGTGTCTTTCTCTCTTACTCCTGAAAGTTTGGTTCAGAGATCCCAAACGCCCCTGAAGCAAGATGCTATGTTTACACTGGCCTTTACAGAACTAGTGACAGTAAAACAATGTAAAATACTTCACTTCAAAGCTTGCCTTTTCAGCAGCTTAATCTGCTCATTGTGTAGTGCCTTCCGTTTCCAGAAGACAAGCTGGTTTGTGTGTTTTTAAATATCCTATCTTCAGTTTCTGTCCAGACTAGCAAAGGAAGGTCTTCTACAAGAAGAATTTGGAGCTGTTAGATGTAGGTCACTGGTCTCTCATCTTACATTAACAACAAAAAAGTGAGAAAGAAAGCAGCCTTCAGTCTAGATTGCTTTTTCCATCATGCCTGTATGAAAATTCATACAGAAATGACATTGAGTATGGAGATTTCAGCTGGGGAAACAGCCAGGCTCTGGAATGATTAACTTCCTGCTCAGGAGCATGGAATGTAAAAACTGTTCTTGATTTAGGTTTCTTTTCCTGTACATGTCCTGCTTGGGCTCCCCAATGACGGTGTTGAATATTATACTTCTGCCTTTTATATTGGAATTACGTACATGCGTCCCAACAAACAAGGATTTGTTGGATTCAAACCATTTGCCCTGAGGTGTACCCTTGAAATAGCGTATTTTTTTAAAAAAGGAACACGGAATGGACTTAAAAGCATGTATGCATGTTGTAATTCTGAAAAGAACACTTACTTTCTTCTTCTAAGCAACTATCCTTCTTATCTAACCTCTGTTGTGAGAGTACTTCTGCCTGTTCTCTGGAAAGTTTATATATGAAAAGATGAAAGTTGGTCTAGTAGTTCATGAGATAATACTTTGAAGAGTGTGTTTGACTTAAGCCTGGCTTACAAAAAAAAAAAATGCTTCCATACCTGTAAGTGGTTTCATTTTTCAGTTTTGCTTTCTTTTTCTCAGTTCCCCAAATGGGCAAATTCCATGAATTCGTGTCCATGAAATTTCACAATTAAATGATTTCATGTCAGATCCTGACACTTAAGGGGTTTCATATTTCAAAAGGTGACAATCTGAACACAAAAGTCACTGAGCTTTTCTTGACAAAGTTGTTGAGCTTCTTCTAGTTTCTCAGCTATTTTTAATCAAATTCACCAAAATCTACAAGTCTGGCGTAGGTTGCCATACGTACAGAAATGTCCCCAGACATTTCAGCGATTTCTGCTCAGATACTGTTTCCGACGACCAAATCCCAGCTATGTCCCAGAAATTCCGGACATATGGCAACTCTAAAGGTGATATCCAGTGATAAGCTGACTCGGAGAAGATCTGTTGAAATGAATAGACCTAATTTAGTCACTTCCAGTAGTATTTATGGCTGTGCTCTGGATAAGACTAGCATTGGACAGAACCCTCAGCTGGATAGCTCAGTTGGTTAGAGTGTGGTGCTGATGATAATGCCAGGGTTGCAGGATCGATACCCCCTTAGCTGCATATTCCTGCATTGCAGGTGGTTTGGGTTTGATTATCCTCATTGTCCCTTCCTAATCTATGGTTGTATGAGAAGGAAGAACAAGTTTTAAATGTTGGTCAATACACTGTGGATAGAATTCAACAACACACTAATTGTTCCATTTGTGCAAGCATTCCAGCTTGCCAGATGGAATGGGACTCCATCCCGTACCCCACATGCTGTCTTGGGGGTTTTTCTCAACCCTGCAATGAGCCAATTTTGGGGGAAAGGCCCTGTTGTGCAAGCAGAGGTCCTTAAGCAGGGCTTCCATTGATGGGGCTGGTTAGTTGAATACAGCCCTGTGTGTCCTTTTTAAATGGAGGCTACAGTGGTACCTTGGTTCTCAAACTTAATCCGTTCCAAAGTCCGTTCCAAAACCAAAGTGTTCCAAAACCGAGGCACGCTTTCCCATAGAAAGTAATGCAAAATGGATTAATCCGTTCCAGACTTTTAAAAAGAACCTCTAAAACATCAATTTAACATGAATTTTACTATCTAACAAGACCGTTGATCCATAAAATGAAAGCAATAATCAATGTACTGTACTATAAAATAAATAAGAATGTATTGTAGATGATAAAAATTAAAATTACTATTTTTTTCTTCCCTGCCCTGATGAAAGTCATTGTTTGGATGGGGGGCTTTTATCCCTTTCCGCAGTCACACAATCAACCAATCAGTACCTGAACTGGGTTCCTAACAGTTACAAAAACAAAATAACCGAAAAAGCCTCAAAAACAAAAACGCAAAATAAATAGCAAAAACAAAAGCACCAAACTTAATCCAATCCGGAAGTCCATTTGACTTCCAAAATGTTCAAAAACCAAGGCGCAGCTTCTGATTGGTGCAGACGCCCCAGAAACAATAGCCAACACCGCATTGGATGTTTGGCTTCTGAAAAACATTTGAAAACTGGAACACTTACTTCCAGAAATTTGGCGTTTGAGTACCAAGGCGTTTGAGAACCAAGGTACCACTGTACTTGAAAGCAGGATTGATCTACATTGAAGTCTCCTTGCCCTCTCATACTTCTTACAATTGCCCCCTCAGAACCCCCTACTAGCTCAACTTAGGAAGCATTATGGCAATACTATGAGTTTCTGTGACTTTGTTGAATTCTATGAATTGTTTTGATGAATTTGTTATTGGTTTTTTTGCTTTATGTGCTATTGTGCTTGATGTTATAATGACTGCAATGTTTTTTCATACTATTGTGATTATCGTGAGCCGCCTTCAGCTCAGCATTTGTTATTGGAAGAGTGAGATCCAAATATTAACTCAAGTTTAACTGATGACTAACATGTTTGCATTTATTTAACATTCATTTAACAACAGCACTTTAAATTAATGCTGTAATGTTACCTTAGTGTTCAGCACTAGCCTGTACCACAGGCATTTTGTCACTGAAGATCTTCTGCTGAATTATAGATTTAATATGTGCAATAGGAGTTACATTATTCATTTATAAGTGCTGTAATCACGGTGTATTAATAATACACTTGTCGTATTAATGTTCAGAGAAGCAGGGAGATACCTAAGGAAGGTAATTTGGAGACAACATAGTCTCTGTACTTGATTTTAATGTGGCACATACATTAATTAGTATCCGCATTTGGTCTTTATTAATTACTTTACCAACTGAAACACAGTTTTGGGTCTACACTATAAATTGGGCACGTGTGTAGTGAAGACTTGTGAAGGGATTAAATTAATAGCGGTTTGCATTCAGCCGATTTGATTCTCATGTGTGCAAATGAAAATTACAGGACTGGTCTGTGTTAACCCTGTTTAGATGGATTTTGGCTGCAACCAACAGGATGTGGCAACATGTGAGCCATCGCTGTTGTTGTTTATTACCTTTATTTGCCATTTACTGCAAAAATGTCTCATAGTGACTTAAATTCTCCTTCCTTCCTTCCCCTCTGTGTGGGCTTCAAACATGCCACAAAATGTGACTCCTAAGCAAGAAAGCATGCATGTTTACATGGGGGAAATGCACAAGTGTGTTGTAGTGGCACTTTTTTGATGTGCGCATTATAGGGTTGCCGTTTTTCAAAAAGTGAAAATCCAGACAGTTGAGCTTTTGGGGGCGGCGGGGGGGGGGGGGCAAAGTTGTTGAGCTTGAAATTTTTAATTTTTGAACTTTTTTAAAGGAAATTCACCAAAAAAATCAACACTTTTGACATGAGTTGCCATACACCTGGGTTTCCCCAGACATTTTGGCACTCTTCAGACATTCTGGTAAGGTCTGGGAAATCCCGAATGTATGGCAGCCCTATTATGACTATATACTACTGAGCACTTACCTTTTTCCTCTGAAAAAGCACTGGAAAGGAATAGTTAGAATAAAAGTTATGGGGAATACTCATGAGGCCTTTCCAGAAAACTCCTAGAAATCAGCATTTAAGAAGTTGGTAACAGTGATGCTAGCATGTTACCTTTATTTACAGAGGCTGAAGGAAGTCTCATCTGATTAACTCAGTCACTGTCATCTTCCACCTGGCTTTCCCTTTCCCTAGAGGCCAGTCATCTGAATTGTACCATTTGCTTCTAAATGTCTGCTTCACTCCATTCCCTCCCCTCCCTCCCTCCCTCTCTCCTCCCTCCACTGGTCCCCATGCATGACCAAGCAATCTGAAAGGTGTATGACATTTGACCTATGAAATACCAGATAATAAAAGGAATGGCAACTATTAGAAGAGGAAAAACTTTGCATGGCTCACTAATAGATTTCCAACTGTTAGAAGAGCACCTCTCAGGCCTCCTCATCAAGATTAGGTCTATTCCATGGTCAGCTGAAATGTTCAGAAGCACAGGCTCAGAAGTGCTTTGAGGAAAGAAAAAGGATAGTGTTTAGATATTCATCATCATCATCACCATAATTAAAAAAGTATACTGTCAGGCGGTGAGGTGGTTGCTCACGAGTAACCAGGCAGGACTCCGACCTGTCTTTGGCAGGTTTTTATTTGTGCAAACGATTTACAGTGCAGGACCAGAAAGTTAATGTCCGTCTCAATCACTTGCAGATTCCGGTAGTGGCCCCTTCTGGTTTCCCCTCCAGCATAAGAACTTAGACACCCCAAATCTCTGCCTTCCCTCCTTGCATTTCACCCCTCTGCGTAAACTGGGCGACGGAAACGGTGTGCCTGTTTCCTGGCCAGCTGGGCTAGGTAGGTGCTTGGGCTCTCAGTAGCATCTTTGAGCCCTCCCCTCGCTCGGCTTTCCCATTCCCCCTCTGCTCCACTAGAGGTGTGGCTTTCCCCACCGTTGGACAAGTAGCTGCTCCTCAGAAGCGTGGGCAGCTCTCTGTATACCCCAGCCTCCCTCCCCTGTCCCGATGGCAGCCCCCTGACATATTTGTTGTTGTCTTTTTGTTGTTTAGTCGTTTAGTCGTGTCCGACTCTTTGTGACCCCATGGACCAGAGCACGCCAGGCACTCCTGTCTTCCACTGCTTCCCGCAGTTTGGTCACACTTATGCTGGTAGCTTCAAGAACACTGTCCAACCATCTCGTCCTCTGTCGTCCCCTTCTCCTTGTGCCCTCCATCTTTCCCAACATCAAGGTCTTTTCCAGGGAATCTTCTCTTCTGATGAGGTGGCCAAAGTATTGGAGCCTCAGCTTCACATTCTGTCCTTCCTGTGAGCACTCAGGGCTGATTTCCTGGATAGGTTTGATCTTCTTGCAGTCCATGGGACTCTCAAGAGTCTTCCTGACATATACTAATAAAATATTTTACTTTTGCGCTCACGTTATCTGCCAACTATGAAATGCAGCAGCATGCTAGGGTTTTGGGGGGTTTTTTGCCACTAAATTCATTAGTTTTCCATGCAGGAAGGATACCACCCTTTCCTCTCAACCTCAGTCTTATGAACGTGCACTGCTATTTTTACATTATGGCGTTGCAATTCGTGCTCCAGTTTTCTGGCACCAGTGGGCCTCATTATGCTATACCATTCTTGACCAGAGCTGGTAGCAATCTCTGATTCCCCATATTAAAACGACCTATGCTAGAGAAACAATAGGGGATTTCCAAAATCATTACTACAGAATTGTCATTGCCAGCCCTGACCCCACCAAGTTAAATCCCACCCACACCTCAATATCATCCTCAGAGTATGGCTGAACAGAAAGGTCACTTCTGAGAAACTCAGCTCATTCACACTTTTGCCTTGACCCATATTTTGATCATGTTGTGTACCGATTAATTTCCCCCAGGTCCGAGAGCTTTTCTTGTTTCCACGGCTGTGCCTTGCAAAACTCCAAGCTTACCCACTGAATCGGATCTTACCCAAAGTGCAGGAAATCCAAAGAGAGGTTTTGCTTAACCGAGCTTCTTCAGTTCAGCAGGTAAGATCGGATTTTTGCAAGGCACAGCCACGGAAAAAACAAGGAAAGCTCTTGGATGTGGGGGAATGAACTGGTACACAATATGATCAAAATACGGGTCAGATGAAAATGTGGATGAGCCCTTGATCTCCTCTCTATCCAGGACTTAGCAGAATCAATTGATGCGTGTACTAGGTTTAGATAGTAAGATTTGCTGTAACTAAATCTGTCCCAAGACCTGCCCCTCAATTCCTGAAGTTTCCTTCCCTCACCCCAAAAGAACCTTCTATTTTCCTGTCTCATTTGCAGAGTGCTTTAGAATTTTTTTTAGAAGTTGTTTATTGTTTTGGTGGCTGCAGAACTGCGTTTACTTGTTCTGGCTGAAGGTAATGAGTGTTTCCATTAAACATATTGCCAGCACTCTGCAGCCTCCCCAGCTGCCCGAGATCAGCAGCAGAGCATATGCCCGCGCTGCCCAGGCACAGGATAGCCACCTGCCCTGCAGCCAGGGGTGGAACGAGCCGCTGATGGTGGACATTCGGCCTGCTGCCCAGCCACCACTCCCCAGCCTCCCCCAGCTGTCAAAATGAAGGGGGAAGGGGGGATGCTGCTAGCAAAGTGGCGCAGCTCCACCCTTCCCCAGACGGCTTGGGAGTTGCAGGCAGGTGGCTCACTGAATGTCACCCCCCATAGACATGCACCCATCCCCATAGGCATGCACCCAAGGAAACAGGGGCAATTGGCAGGCCCCCAGCTGGCTCCAGCCCACCGGCAGGTGTGCCAAGCGAACTCCAGTCCTTGGTGTAGCATAAATCTGCGGCCCAGGCTTTAGAAGACTGAGCATGCTATTCAGCAGAGAAAACCCTGCACAAACAGAAGTGGTACGAGAGGCTGTGTGAGCATATTTACAAGCAGGTTTATTCAGCGTTGTTGTTGTTTAGTCGTTTAGTCGTGTGCGACTCTTCGTGACCCCATGGACCAGAGCACGCCAGGCACTCCTGTCTTCCACTGCCTCCTGCAGTTTGGTCAAACTCATGCTGGTAGCTTCGAGAACACTGTCCAACCATCTCGTCCTCTCTTGTCCCCTTCTCCTTGTGCCCTCCATCTTTCCCAACATCAGGGTCTTTTCCAGGGAGTTTTCTCTTCTGATGAGGTGGCCAAAGTATTAGAGCCTCAGCTTCAGGATCTGTCCTTCCAGTGAGCACTCAGGGCTGATTTCCTTCAGAATGGAGAGGTTTGATCTTCTTGCAGTCCATGGGACTCTGAAGAGTCTCCTTCAGCACCATAATTCAAAAGCATCAATTTTTTGGCGATCAGCCTTCTTTATAGTCCAGCTCTCACTTCCATACATCACTGCTGGGAAAACCATAGCTTTAACTATACGGGCCTTTGTTGGCAAGGTGATGTCTCTGCTTTTTAAGATGCTTTTTATTCAGCGTAGATGAGGACAAAAGGAAACATATCTTATCTCCTTTGTGTCCAAAGCAAAACAGAACAGCTATACACAAATGGAAGTTCCCCGCATACTGTGGTGGAATGTAAACAGACATGTGACATGCAACAATTCCACACATCTGTCCCTTAAGGTGGAACGGAATTCACAACAGATGACACCCAGGGCAGTCCGCACCCACCTTCCTCCGCCACTGCCTGAGATTAGTGTGCTCACTCATTTTATTTTCAAGGGTTTATTTATTTAAAGGGTTTCAAGGGTTTATTTATTTTCAAGGCCCGCGCTGCCCAGGCACAGGATAGCCACCTGCCCTGCAGCCAGGGGTGGAACGAGCCGCTGATGGTGGACATTCGGCCTGCTGCCCAGCCACCACTCCCCAGCCTCCCCCAGCTGTCAAAATGAAGGGGGAAGGGGGGATGCTGCTAGCAAAGTGGCGCAGCTCCACCCTTCCCCCGACGGCTTGGGAGTTGTGGGCAGGTGGCTCACTGAATGTCACCCCCCATAGACATGCACCCATCCCCGTAGGCATGCACCCAAGGAAACAGGGGCAATTGGCAGGCCCCCAGCTGGCTCCAGCCCACCGGCCGGTGTGCCAAGCGAACTCCAGTCCTTGGTGTAGCATAAATCTGCGGCCCAGGCTTTAGAAGACTGAGCATGCTATTCAGCAGAGAAAACCCTGCACAAACAGAAGTGGTACGAGAGGCTGTGTGAGCATATTTACAAGCAGATTTATTCAGCGTTGTTGTTGTTTAGTCGTTTAGTCGTGTGCGACTCTTCGTGACCCCATGGACCAGAGCACGCCAAGCACTCCTGTCTTCCACTGCCTCCCCCAGTTTGGTCAAACTCATGCTGGTAGCTTCGAGAACACTGTCCAACCATCTCGTCCTCTCTTGTCCCCTTCTCCTTGTGCCCTCAATCTTTCCCAACATCAGGGTCTTTTCCCTGGAGTCTTCTCTTCTCATGAGGTGGCCAAAGTATTGGAGCCTCAGCTTCAGGATCTGTCCTTCCAGTGAGCACTCAGGGCTGATTTCCTTCAGAATGGATAGGTTTGATCTTCTTGCAGTCCATGGGACTCTCAAGAGTCTCCTCCAGCACCATAATTCAAAAGCATCAATTCTTTGGCAATCAGCCTTCTTTATGGTCCAGCTCTCACTTCCATACATCACTGCTGAGAAAACCATAGCTTTAACTATACGGGCCTTTGTTGGCAAGGTGATGTCTCTGCTTTTTAAGATGCTTTTTATTCAGCGTAGATGAGGACAAAAGGAAACATGTCTTATTTCCTTTGTGTCCAAAGCAAAACAGAACAGCTATACACAAATGGAAGTTCCCCGCATACTGTGGTGGAATGTAAACAGACATGTGACATGAAACAATTCCACACATCTGTCCCTTAAGGTGGAACGGAATTCACAACAGATGACACCCAGGGCAGTCCGCACCCACCTTCCTCCGCCACTGCCTGAGATTAGTGTGCTCACTCATTTTATTTTCAAGGGAAGTCCTTCCTTGACCTTAAAACATAAAAATCTTTGCACATTGATTTCTTTAAAAGTAAAACCCATTTCACTTCAAAAAAGTAAAAAATAATAATCATTTTTTTTAAAAAAAGAATGATAAACAGTTGTCAGGAAAAACCCAGCTGAGGACATCATGGGGTTTCAGAAAGCGCTGATGCCCTGGGAAACTGCTGAGTGCAGGCCATCAGAGACCTGTAGATTGAAAGGAAAGATGCAGGAACACTGTCAGCCACTTGGAAGCCAGGCGAGAGTAAAAAAACAACTTTGCATACCAAAATGAAAATTTCACCCACGTTTTCTCTCCCCTTTTATAATTTTCAAATGCAATTTCTGTTCCCATTAATTGATGGAGAATGGTTGGGGGAAAATGCAGGAGAAATTTTCGGCACAGCATTAGCACTGGAGATATTAAATGGACTGGCTGGAGTAATTTTCTTCTTTCCCTGCGTTGTATTTCATTGTTTAAAAGCATCCTGCTAACATCAATTCTTTTGGAAGGGAAAGGAACATCTTGCTCTGCCTACCAAAGTAAATTGTTGCCTTTAAAAACTGTTGGTTGTTGACGCTGCAGCTCGGCTGATTAAAGTCTCGACTTGATGAACAATAGCATCCAAAGTCTTACCATTTATTTTTCCAGTTCCACAGAAATGAAATGCCTCTCTTGGTGGCTGATAACGGAGGCATTTGTTGTTGCTCCCATAGATCCTTACAATCTATGCAAACTTGACTGGCATTCCACTTCAGTGCTTCATGTGGGCTTATACTAAACAAATATAAGGCCTAGCACTCTAAACACAACAGTGACTAGCTTTAAGAACTGAGTTTGCTTGATTTCCTCTTCTCTCCTCATGCCTTTTTCCTTTTGTGTTGTGCCCTTTAGATTGTAAACCTGCAGGCAAGGGCTGTCTTGCTTTTATTGATCTTATGTAAGCCGCGCTGAGAGCTTTTTCAAATGAAGAGCAGAGTAAAAAGGCTATAAATAAATAAACTAAAACTAAAAAAAAACAAAACCCTCTGTTGCTGATTCGGGAGCTGTAGCCTTTTATTGAAAATATATCCTCTGGCGAGAGAATGTTGTACAAGATGCGGCAGCAACGTAATCAGGCTAAAGCACATCCAGATAACAGCAAAATATTTGGCTGAACTTGATAGAGGATGAAGAACCACAGAGGTGCTTTACTGTGTGTTTGCCACAGACCTACCCAACTTGCATCTTCAACACTCTAGTTTGACAGTGAAGAATTCAGAATGCTACAAAAACCAGACGTCAAAAACAAATGTCTTGGCTCTACTGAGTTACTTCTATCTAGTGTTGTGTTTGGGCAGCAGAACAAACCTCCTGTTCAGAATTCTGTATATATATATATATTTAACAATGGTGAATTTATCCCTACCTTTGCTCTGTGGACTGTGGTAGATCTGCAACCAACAAAGGCATTTCTATTTTAAAAAACAAGTTAAGTGACCTTCTGGCTAATCAGGTGCCCATCCTGGGAAAGAGATAAGGAGCTACTTTGCTCTGACTTCACCCAAGGTCAAGCCTATTGTTTATATTGGCTCAAGGAGACAGAGCTGCCTGCTGATACGCTTGTTTTACAATTGATTCCACACACTCCCTTGCCAAGCACACACACAAACACACAGTTATTTACTCGAGCTTTGCAAAATGCTTGGGCAATAAAAAGAGACCATTGGGAATCAGACTAGAGTATTATTGTTCGGGTTTTGAGAGGCCAGTTCTCTTTATTGCTGTCAGAGGTTTGATTCAGTGTCGCTATTTCTCTCCCTTGCCAAGTTTTTTCTCAGCAGCCTCTAGCAGTGGCACTGTGTTGTCTTGTTAAGGGAAAGTGTACAGGTCTCAAGGGCCCTGGGGTTCAGCATCTGCATGGCATGCAGAAAATTCCAAGTTCAGTCCCCAGCATCTCTAGGTAGGAGAACAACCTGCCTGAAACCCCAGGGACCTGCTGCCAGCCAGCGTAGACCAGAGCAGTCCAAGCTTCCATGCTGTTACAGGAATTTGGAGAAAGGTTGGGGGGTTGCCCCTGAAGCGGACATCATACACCTCCCCCACTACCAAAATCAACACAATCACTTCTGCAAATGTCCCCACAAAAACATTTCATCACACAGTCCCCCCCCCATCTCTGTTCAAAGGGCCTCCACTGCACATTACCAAATGTAACAGTTCATGGATATATGTATCTATGTACTGGCTCAATGGTGTTGTAAACAAAAATCTGCCCTTTTCCCCCTTATGGGGTATCCAAGAGCTCATATAGAGTCCCTATTGGTAGGAGAAAATAACAGAGGCCAACCAGAGAATATTGAGAAGCAAAACAGCTAGTATGCCTGATCTTTATTGATCTGTTCCAACAGGGTGCTCCCCTCACACACAGGAAAGGAGGAGGACCCCGAACAAAGGTGTGCCTGCCCTTATATAGACATTATAAATTCCCTGCCCTGGAGCTCAAGACCACCCCTCCATACATCATACATACATCACAGAAGGGGTGTAACCTAAGACCACCCCCCAGATACATCATACCTACATCACAGAAAAGGCGGTCATTACAGCATTAATCTGAGTGCCTTGTTTATCTCGTACACTTATGAACATTTAACATATATCTAAGACTTCAAAATTCCTATCACAATGGGAAAACGCTAGAAAGTCATATAAAATCGCTCTAGTATGGATTTGCGCCATTCTAACTTGGTTCTGTTCAGGGATGTAATGGCTACCAAGGAGGGAGTCTGGGATGGGGCAGCCATAATCCATCCATCTGAGATCACATACTCAGCAGCCTCTTGCATGGGATATAACTGCTGGCATCCTGGCCCTGAGTGCCAGGCAAGTAGCCATTCCAGAGACAATAGTAAACCCAACCTCAGTTGATTAGGATCTTGGTCAAGACAGAAGGGGTATGATTAACTTGACCAGGAGAACAAGAACACGTACATGCTCACCTTTTATTTTACTTAATGGGTGTGAGTGGAGGTCAAGGGATGGATGGGTGCAAACCCGATGAACAGGTTTCTGCCAGAAGACCCCTCCCAGATTATGACATAGTTGTGATGTATATATGATGTATGTATGATGCTTCGCTAAGGGCATTGTGGGTAAAAAGGGAAACTTATATTTTAAAAAGGGAGCCATCCTTTGTTCAGGGCTTCTTCCTGCTTCATCCATGTGGTGAGTAGAAGTCCTGTTGCAACAGTCTTTTGAATAAAGATCAGGCTGCTGTTTTGCTCCTGTATTCCTGGCTGGTGCCTTTGTTTGGCAATCCAAGTGAGCCCAAGGATTTTCCTATAACAATGCCAAGTGGATGACAACAAGAGCATACCCTGCAAATGTCCTGGAAAACCAGGACATCCCATTTCCCCCCCACAAAAGCACGGCGGCCATTTTGATCACTGAGTTCTTGTGCCAAGATCTCACCTTGAAAAACGTGCTTCTTTCAGGGCTGTGATCTCACACACTTTTGGGGGGGGGGCTCCCTGAGAGCACGGGCTCCCAAAACGTGGTTTGCAAAAAGATACAACAAGAAAACCAGGAAAAAGAATGATTGAGGCACACAAAATATCCCCCAGGTTAATTGTATGAAAAGGTCACAAAGCTCTCAATGTAAATGAGGTGCAAGTGAGTCTATACCATTGGGGGGGGGTTTAAATGTTCAGCCACCACTATATTAATTTGTGATGTTTCAACCTTCGGTATTAATGGGTCAACCCTTTTAAAATGCCATGGAGCAAGGCACCCATTACCATATGAGTTTGGTGGTTTCCTTGCAAACAGATCATGTCTAATCCATTACTCCATGACTGCGCATCTAAATGAAATAATTTATATTCTGAATTTTTAAGCACCATCTGCTTCATTTATTACAATCCAGCACTTTTGCTGACATAAGGCTGGAATTTGCTTCTATGGTAAAGCTGAGTCAGCTGTTTGCTACCAAGCAAGTTTCTCTTCCAAACAAAGCAAGATAAATTCTCCTAGGAGATCGTAAAGCTGGGGCCACGAGGAGTTGGTGGAGAAGCAACTTTTCAAGCCAGCATGCAACTCATGAGGGAGAGCAAACCAAAGTGCTCCTTCAGATTCCAGGCATGTTTTTTTATAGACTCCATACTGATAAGCACTTTCAGCTTCTCAGCTGCAGTGGAAGGGAGCCACAAGAAACTGAACGAATGGGGGGAGGGGAGCGTAGTTTGGACACATACAGCCAGGAGGTGTAGGGAAGTCTTCACCCCCCCAAAAAGGTCAGCATTTTAATATGTATTTCTTCTACTATACTCTTGTGTGTGTTCAACTTTGCCTAATACAGTGGTACCTCTTCCGGAGCCCTGTTCGCATCTAGAAGCAAGCGTAACCAGCGACAGCACGTCTGCGCATGCGCGTGTCTCTTTTCGCCGCTTCTGTGCATGCACGTGACGTCATTTTGAGCACCTGCGCATGCGCAAGTGGCGAAACCCAGAAGTAATGCTCTGTGTTACTTCCAGGTTGCCGCAGAGCGCAACTCGAACGCGCTCATCCCGAAGCACATTCAACCCAAGGTATGACTGTATAAGCATATTCTCAAGCAATTTCCCTGAATATAATGCATTCTTGTTTGCTATTTACACTAGCATATGCATTTTATGTGCACTTCCCTTTCATCATAGGATTGTAGTGCTGGAATGGAACAAACCCCCCCCCAAGAGTCATCTAATTCAACCCCCTGCAATGCAGGAATCACAGCTAAAGCATCCATGACAGATGGCCATCCAATCTCCATTTAAAAACCCCAAATGGTCTTATACACATTTTTGCACACATTTTTTGGTTGGAGCTATATTGCAAAAATCAGGAATGTGTGAATTACAAAGGATAGCTCTGTTTCCATTCATCTATGCTTTGGTGAAGTTCAAATTTGACAGATGTGCATTAAAATATAAACCAAAGCTAATTTCTTCTCCATCGCTATTGAAGAGGAGCTCAGAAGCATTCCCTTTGAAGTTAACCAGAGTAAGGTTACCAGATTTTTTTCAGTGAATCCGGGGACACTTTTCAACTTCCTACTAAATAGATGGATTTTGTCAGGGGACTGATTTGTAGATCTGAGGGACTCGTCCCCGGGAAACGGGGACATCTGGTAACCTTAAACCAGAGGCCTGCATTACATCAAAACCCAGGAAACTGTGGTTAGTTTAAACTATGGTTAGCCAACAAATGAAACAATGGTTTGATCCTGACTCCTTTGAATTAACCAAAGTTTAAACCGAAATTTCCACAGGTCTAGACACAAAATGGCTAGTCTAAAAGTGTTAGCGAAAAATTTCCAGTTCCCTATTTGTGGCTGTACTGCTGGGAATCACAACTGGGCACATTACTTCTTGTACTCAGCTCTTTCTTGCAGGTTTCCCACAGGCATTTGAATGCTGGGCTAGATGAGCCATTGGCTTGATCCAGCAGGCATCTTCTTATGTTCATGTTGCTACAGCAACCCTCTGAGTTAGGTTACGCTATGAAACAGTGACTGAGTGGAGTTTTGAACCTGGGACTCCCAGGTCTTAATCTGATGCTCGAACCACGACACTACACTGACTCCTCCATTTGGATCCACAAAGGATGCCGTTTTCTAACTCTCCATGCCAGAACCTTTCCCCTCCTCAACACAACACATCAGGTGGCACTGTGGCCTAAACCACCGAGCTTCTTGGGCTTGCTGATTGGAAGGTTAGCGGTTCAAATCCCCGCGACAGGGTGAGCTCCCGTTGCTCCGTCCCAGCTCCTGCCAACCTAGCAGTTTGAAAGCACGCCAGTGCAGCAGGAAGGTAAACGGCTTCCGTCATGGTGTCCTGTTGCACCAGAAGCGATTTAGTCATGCTTGCCACATGGCCTGGAAAGCTGTCTGTGGACAAACGCCAGCTCCCTCGGCCTGAAAGCGAGATGAGCACCGCAACTCTATAGTCGCCTTTGACTGAACTTAACCGTCCAGGAGTCCTTTACCTTTTATCTTACAACACATAGCCCCCATATGATTTATTATTATTATTATTATTTAATGGAAGAGAAAAATCTTGCAGGCTGCTGAGAGATTATAAAGCAAACTTGGCATAGATGGTGAGAAGCATATAACTTCTTGTTTCTCATGTAGCTCCTTACTGACCAGTATAGACTCCTCAAATAGAACACCTGGTAGCTAATTATTGTTCCTCCAGTTGCATTTTCCTCCTGATCTTTTTAGGTGCAGATAATCTTTAATCTTGATGACATTCTGCTTGCGCTGCATTGGAAATGTGAATTCACGTGGGGTAATTTACCCTCGAGCTGAAAATCTGTTTTGGAATATACTGAGTGGATAATAGCTGACCTAAAATTCTATGAATTCTGCTTTTAATTTTCTCTCTTATGTGTTGTTAGAATACTGGGATTTATTTCATTTCATTAAAAAAAAAAACTTTTATGGAAACATTCTTCACTGTATTTTCTAAAGATGTTGTTAATTAGTCATAGCCACTTGGTGTAATTGTCTTCTACAATATAAAATATGCTTATTCCAGACATTCCAGCTTGTCATGTTTAGCAGTTCAAAGTTTCATACCTTTATTTTGCACATATGTTCAACATCATGAGGTTGCATCAGTGCATCTATTCTGAGGAAAAGTAGATTATTGGATGCTGGCAGTATAACCTAGGAAGATCTCCCCCCCCCAAAAAAAAACACCAACCCAGGTTAATTAAATAATTTGTAGGTGCTTCATTAAAATGCTTCAAACAAATTATTGCTTCAGCTTTCATGCACAAATATTGTACACATCTTCATTCTGTAATTTATTCCCATTCCTACACTTGCACTGCACATATTTCCAAAATTTGCACCTAGTTGTGAATTCTGTAGCCATTGTTTGCTTTCGTGTCTTATCTGTCAGATTTCCAAACCCAAAATTTCCCCTCCACCAATATTTTGTATATAGGAGCTGAAAACTGCAGTTAGCAAAAGCACCGTCTGTTGATTGACTTATTACTCAACCTTTATTGTCTCTTGATTGACTGGGAAGCTGACACAGTGAATGGCTATTCATTGCATGCTTCACTTTGCCCCATGTAAAGGTTATCTTTTCTTGGCTTTGTAGCCTGACCTGATGTTTCATGCTGTCTGCTCTTTAAGCACGTTTCCCAATAATATTAAATCTGTAATTTTATGCACACTTACCCAACTGAACACAGATATACCTTTGAGCAAGCCTGTTGTACCTATGTGCTGTTGCACTCAGAGTAAGCCAAAAGTTGGGTTAATTATAAATATAGTAGCATGCAGCTAAAGTAACCAATGGTGAGTTGGTATCAGCAGAGAATAACTTTAATCTGTCTGTGTGTTTGTGAGTGTGTGCACAATTAAAAGCAGTGGAAATGGAGATAGGAGCAGTATTCAAACCAGATTCTGGGCTCAGTGAGGCCTGTGGGCTGTGGGCCTCCATACTAGCAAATTTCCTTGTGGATTTTGCAAGGAAAACTTAGTTCTTAACTGTGACCTGTCAAAGAAGTGGCTTTTGCAGCCTGTCTGACATGTCTAAGAAAGTATCAGTTTAGTTGTACATGTCTACTCAGAATGCAAGTCCTGTTAATTTCAGTAGAGCTTACTTCCAGGTAAATGTGAATAGAGTTGCACCATGGATGCATAAACTGAAGACCATCTGTACTAGCACATAGTTGTTCTGTAGAAATCCTGAGTCTTGATCCATTCTGTTTTTGAAAATGGGCATTCCGACAATGCTTTGCTCAATAGTAAGGAGCTTAGCGTTTTCTGGGTTGAAAGCTAGGTATTGATGGGGGTTTCATCATCATCATCATCATCATCATCACCACATCATTTTATTTGTATGCCGCCTTTCCATAGTTAAAACAATGCTCAAGGTGGCTCCCCACTCCTGGTATAAGGCCATCCCGTGCAGCTTTTAAAAGGAATAAAATGTGGAGTTGACAACATGGCGTGGAATTGTTTGGAAAGTTTGAAGAAAACGAGGCTTTTTGAGAACTTCATTAGAGAGAGAAGCAAAGCCCTGCCAGAGAAGTTAATGATACATCAGGGGCAGTTACTCTTTCAGACCTGCAGTAAATTTTTGTTTGGCTTCTCAAGAGTTTCTGTATCTTTGCACATTCCTCGCTTGAGTTCACAGCAGAACACTTTCTGCCAAAACCTCCTTCCACCTTCCCATCATCTGCTGCCTCTTCGGTGTAAGGCAAAAAAATAAATAAATAAAAAGGGTCCAGAGGTTTGCCCTGGATAAGCATCAAACAGCCTCTTATCTGAAATGCATCCTCAGTCTCTTATGTCTAGACATCAGACAGGGAATCTCACAAAAACTGCTTATCCTAGGAAACAGGGCTTGGCTGAGTGGAATTAGAGTCGGAAGCGGAAGCAAGAGATAATGTGAAGTCTAGCTTGTATCTGACATGGGCTTATGAAGATGGCTGTAAACTCAGACTGAATGGACAGCTACTTTGTCGGCTGCAAGAAAGGGAGGAGGGATGAATGCACACTGTTTTGCTAGGTTGGTTGGTTCACCAACATTGGTCAATGAGAGGGATTGCCCAAGTTACCCCTAGATCTCTAAGGAACATCTCAATGACCCCAGGATAATCCGATGGGCACAGTCATTACTAAGAGTATACAAAGCAAACAAGAACATGGGAAGGAAGGAGCTGATGACAAAAGAGGAATGAGCTGCAGCCCAAATCGTACAAAATGAATCCTGGACATTTTGCTGTGTAGCCCATGAGCCCTGGAATTTGTCAAACTCACACAGTCAGCGTGGAAAGTTGTGGTGCTCAACTAGACTTAGATGGCCCATCTTTTGATGTCAGATGCAAATGTGCGAATGAAAATAGGACAGCGCCCAAAATGTATAGGTTCCTGATGTGTTCAGAGATTACTATTTTGTTTGTTTATTTATCCTAGGCGGTTTCTTTCAATTGCAACAGTACTTGGGATAGCTTCTCATTCAACACACCTAAACAGTTTTGAAATGGAAAGGAATTTCCTCAATAAGGAGGAATTATCAAAATGTATCAGCAGCCTAGACACCCGTGCAACTGCCCTTTTTTTAGTCTCTGGCTTTTTCCACAGCTGTTTTTGATGCTTTCTTCCATGTGTCCATGTGCATCTCTGTCCAGGGACACTGCTTGTTACGCTGTTGTGATCAACAAGAGTTAAACCGAAGCTGTTGTGTAAATGGGAGCTTTGTATTTGCATAACCTTTGGGCTCCCTTTGGGGAATTTCTGCTGGTATTTCCTGTGTTTTTCTCCCAAACTGAGGTTTGAGAGGGTTAATGGTTGTGCACAGGGCAGATGGGGTCACTGCACTGCTGGGGAATGTTTGCTGAATGTGATATTGCGAGTTAATACACTTTCAGTGTTTCAGGCTGTCACTGATTAACTTTGTCACTGACTGATTATTTTTCACATCATCTGGCTCCCAAAAAAGAAACAGCAGCTCCGAGGAATCACCACCGCCAAGGGCACTGTGTAACTTCTCACCCGCTCTGTTCTGAATTAGATGCTACTGGAAGGGCTGAATTCTTTCTAGTTCATCATGCCTGTGATGAAATGTGGAGGTGTGTGTGTGTGTGTGTGTGTGTTCATTTTTAAAGGGCTGAGGTCAGGGGTGGGGAATGTTAGAATTCCTGCCCCGTGATTGCAGTCATGGGATTTTTGTCTATCACATGACGGTATATGTTTTGATTCCACAAAGTGGGAAGTGACGGAGACAGGATGTTTGTGTTACTGCGTTCCGTGAAGTGGGACTATTGTCCTTTGTTTTTTCTCTCTTTGCTGTCTGATGCTAGAGAGAGAGGGAGCCATGTTGCAGTGCTCCGTGTGTGTTTATATGTAAATAGACTAGCCAAAATGCTGAGTTGCTGAGGTCTGTCATGTGACATGCGCAAACTCTGCGGATCCCTAAGTGTGCCGGTGTCTGTTGACATCAGTCACTGTGATGTTCGGGCTGAAGAAAGCTTTTGAAGCTCCCAAATGATCGACCAGGAGGGAGAGAACATGCCAGTCAGGCATGTGTCACTATCAGGGTCCTACTCGAGTGTAGGCTGAACTCCTGACAGTGGTTATGGGCTCAGAGATCGGGGCCACAGACCCAGTGCCAGTAGCACTCCAGATATCACTGGACTACAGCTCCGATCATCCCTGACCATTGGTCATGTTGGCTGGGGATGATGGGAGTCCAGCAACATTTGAAGGGTCACTCGTTCTCAGCTCCTGTCTGTAAGACATAGGTGCTTGTTGTCTGTAGATGTTGGCTGTTAATGGTGTCATAGAACCTGTGTGTCAAAAGAGACAAAACTGGAAAAATGCCACCCAGCTTTTTTTGGATTGGGCATAGAAATGTGCAAGGTTTAGAGTTACACCAATGTATCTGGTGGGACAGAGAGACACCTTTCAAACGACGCACACTTATGCTTCTCCTTGCATCCCAGCAACCCCTATGATACCATTAGCATAAGATTAACACAAGATGCTAAATCAACCACATTGTTAAGACATGCATATCAATTCATAGGCGGGGATCCGGACAACTAATTCCGTGTTCCCAACAAGGCTTTGTGTTTCTCAAACATTAGCTCCCCCTGCTGTGTGGCCTACTGCTTTGAAAATAAATGCCGCCTGTACAGCACAGTAAGTGGGGCTTGCTGTTCAAAGCAGGAGAAAATGGCTTTTAAACCTCCTATCGAGCATCTCTAAGCCCTTGGGAAAGCCTAGAGTAGCTCTTTGGCTCCCAGTCATGCTTTTTAATAAGAAATCAATTGTCCCTGATAAGTTGACTATCATTTCTGATGAACTGTTCTCCTGCATAATTCAAGAGCATGCACATGGAGCCTGTGATGGTGGCTAGGGCTTGCATTTACTGTTCTAGTACTTTATCCCATTTTTTTAAATTGCAAGGTTGTAGAGATTGAACATATGAACAGCTGTGCTAGATCATGCCAGGCTGCATCCAGTCCAGCCCCCTTTTCCCATAGACGCTAATACAGGCATGGCCAAATTTGGCCCTCCAGCTGTTTTGGGACTACAACTCCCATCATCCCTAGCTAACAGGACCAGTGGTCAGGGATGATGGGAACTGTAGTCCCAAAACAGCTGGAGGGCCAAGTTTGGCCATGCCAGTGCTAACAGCAGGGTGTGAAGGCAATAGCCCTCCCCAGGTTGCTAGAGTGTAGTACGGTGTGTCTTCCGCACATTGGTAGGGAAACCAAACCAATGTTTTTAGAACAGCTGCTAAACGTGCTGTCTAATTTTCAATGTGTAACTGCTTTAACTTTCTTGGTTAACCATTGAAGCTGCAAGGAACCATTCCCATTTTAGTCTTGCCAAGGGAGATCTTTTTGAGAAATCTCTAGGGATCATTTCATACCATTGATTCTCTCCCTCTCATTGTGTGTGCCGATGTATACCTGAATGGAGAAAAGGAGGCACACACTTGTTTTGTGATGGCAACTGTTGGCAAAAGTGTAGCCACAACAGGGGTCAGCAGAAGGCTGACAGGTCATCGAGTGTGAAGGGATGTGCTACATCGCACGATTGTAATAATAAATAATAATAATAATAATAAATTTTATTTATCTCCCACCCTCCCCAGCCGAAGCTGGGCTCAGGGCTGCTAACAACAATCAAAATAATCCAACGATTCTAAAAACATTTCATTATAAAAATTAATTAAAATCAAATTTATGGGAACCAATAAGCAAAATTCTGTGCAGATTGCCAGAGGAGGGGGGTCAGGCTGCGCCCTGACCAAAGGCCTGGTGGAACAGCTCTGTCTTGCAGGCCCTGCGGAAAGATGTCAAGTCCTGCAGGGCCCTAGTCTCTTGTGACAGAGCGTTCCACCAGATTGGAGCCGCGGCCGAAAAGGCCCTGGCTCTAGTTGAGGCCAGCCTAACCTCTCTGTGGCCTGGGATCTTCAAGATGTTTTTATTTGCAGACCGTAAGTTCCTCTGTGGGACATACCAGGAGAGGCGGTCCCGTAGGTACGAGGGTCCTAGGCCGTATAGGGCTTTAAAGGTTAAAACCAGCACCTTAAACCTGATCCTGTACTCCACCGGGAGCCAGTGCAGCTGGTATAGTACCGGATGAATGTGATATTGCAGCGAAGACCCCATAAGGAGTCTCGCCGCGGCATTCTGCACCCGCTGGAGTTTCTGGGTCAGTCTCAAGGGTAGCCCCACGTAGAGCGAGTTACAATAATCCAGTCTGGAGGTGACCGTCGCGTGGATCACCGTGGCTAGGTCAGGGCGAGAGAGATAAGGAGCCAACTGCTTAGCTTGGAGGAGATGAAAAAATGTTATAGCAGTAATCTGCGCCTCCATAGAGAGGGAGGTATCGAAGATTACACCCAAACTCTTAACGGACGGTGCTGGCACTAATTGCACCCCCGCAAGAGATGGGAGTTGCCCCCTCAATCCCATATCGCCCCGTCCCAGCCAGAGGACCTCTGTCTTCGAAGGATTTAAGGAGGGATTGGGCAATGTGAGCCAGCCCCGAGAGCATATACTCAAAACACAAAATAACTGTGTTTTGAGAGCTACGCGAGATGCTGCCGTAATCATTCATTTAATTTGTTTCTCCTCCTTTGAAAGATATGGTGGAACTTGCTTGTGGGCTTCCCATAGGCACCGTGACAACAGGATGTAGATGGGCCATTTTCTTGATCCAACAGAATTCTTCTTGTGTTTGTTATTCCTGTCCTAAAGGTAAAGGGACCTCTGACAGTTAAGTCCAGTCAGGAACGACTCTGGGGTTGTGGCGCTCATCTCGCTTTACTGGCCAAGGGAGCTGACGCTTGTCCGCTGACAGTTTTTCCGGATCATGTGGCCAGCATGACTAAGCCACTTCTGGCGAACTAGAGCAGCACACGAAAATGCTGTTTACCTTCCCGTCGGAGCGGTACCTATTTATCTCCTTGCCCTTTGATGTGCTTTCAAACTGCTAGGTGGGCAGGAGCAGGGACTGAGGAACGGGAGCTCACCCCGTCGCGGGGATTCGAACCACCAACTTTCTGATCAGCAAGCCCTAGGCTCTGTGGTTTAACCCACAGCACCACCTGTGTCCTAGTACACCACTGAATGCCAGCTTCTGGGTATCCCAAGTGGGGAAAGTGCTGTTGAACTCAGGTTGAGCTTACTGGCTTCTCATAGGTACCTGGTTGGCCACAGGATGCTAGACTAGACGGCCCATTGCCCTGATCTGCCAGTGCGCTTCTTAATGTTCATACATGCTTACGTGATGGCTGCACCTTTCCCTCCCATGCCATCTTATGGGATCCCAGTGGCAGCAGGCCAGGCAAGGAAACACATGCGATCATGATGCCAAAACCAATGGGTGAGCTCTACTGAATAGTACAGAGTGAGAAGGGAGAACTATATAAATGGCTGCCATTTTGCTGTTTCTACCTTTTAGTTCAGAATGTGCCTTTTGTGAACGTTAATGTGAGTTGGAGGGGGCAGGACAGAAGCCAATGCTTGCTTACATAGGGATTGCATTTTTACTACCGCTCTAGGATATGCAAAACCTGATTAAGTGCCTACTCACCTCGAGTAGCCTTGAAATTGCTTTGGAAAACGTTTATCTCTCTTCTGGCCCCTCATGCAAATGTTCCTGTTCATACTCAGCATTCCTGCAAACCTACCAAGCGGTTCAGACACACTTGCTTTTAAGTCCGCTATGCTTGGTGGGTATGAATTTTGCTACAAATATGCACCTCAGATCTTTCCTTGAGAGTAATTGATGCAGCCCCGCTATGTAATGCCTTCTCTTAACTGGTGATGGAAAAAATAAAATAAATAAAAGCATGGCTGATCTGAGGTTTCTTCAGGAGAGTATTTACCTTTTCACATCAAACAAAAATTCAACAGGCACCTACAAGCTTAAGTAATAGAGACAAGCCTGTTGGTGCATGAACTGTAGTTGTCTAAACCTATGCACTTTATTTTCCTAGATTAAAAATAGAGACGTTGTCAAAAGTGAGCCATTTGCATCTCAGAAAACCTGAACTGAGGCACCAGAAAGGAGTCTGGTAGCAAGTGCAGCTGAAGGTTGTTCAATTGAAGTCTGTATATTGGCTTTCCCCTATTCTGTAATGGCAGAATGAATGATCGCAGGGGTTAAGGTGCTCAATGAGTTGGTGTTTGGAGGAATGTAGTTTGGGAGAACACCAGATCAGGAAAAGAAACCTAGAACAAGAGCCATTTTAGGTAAGAGTTTTATAAAGTATAAGGTTTTATAAACAGTTACAGATAGGTAGCCGTGTTGGTCTGCCATAGTCAAAACAAAACAAATTCCTTCCAGTAGCACCTTAAAGACCAACTAAGTCAGTTCTTGGTATGAGCTTTCGTGTGCATGCACACTTCTTCAGATACTTCTTCAGGTATCTGAAGAAGTGTGCATGCACACGAAAGCTCATACCAAGAACTGACTTAGTTGGTCTTTAAGGTGCTACTGGAAGGAATTTGTAAGGTTTTATAAAGTAACTTTCCAGTCTTTGCTTTATGTGTTTGAGAAACAAAAGGAACTACAGTTTGAGTTGGAGACTGAGGCAGATTAAGGGAGACACTGAGAAAGGGGATCGGGGAGGCTCTGTGAAGTTATGGTGATTGCTCACTATTCCTTAACCCTTTACATAACTAAAACCAACTTTGACTAAAACAGATGTAGCAATTTTTTGTCCACTAGAGCAGTGTTTCCCAACCTTGGGTGTCCAGCTGTTTTGGGACTACAACTCCCATCATTCCTAGCTAGCAAGACCAGTTGTCAGGAATTATGGAAATTGTAGTCCCAAAACAGCTGGAGACCCAAGGTTGGGAAACACTGCACTAGAGCATATGCCATAATAAATTTGTTAGTCTTTAAGGTGCCACAGGACTTCTTCGTTGTTTTTGCTGCAACTAGCAAACACAGCTAGCACTATGGAAATTGTTTGCAAATTTCCATAGGAGATCAAGCAGCTTGCTGCATAAGAAGAAACACATCATATATATGTATATGTATGTATGCAGGAACCACAAAGCATTGGAACAGTCTATGGAATTCAGCTGCTTTCTGCACAGAGTGGCTGAATCCCCATTTACTCAGATGAAAGAGGCTTGCAAATTTAGATAGGCAGGATGCAATTACCCAAGGCAGAATTTGTCCAAAGACTTGACAGTCACTGTCCACCTGGTTGTGAAAACTGACACGAGATCTTCAGTGACCAAGGCTGCAATCATAGGATGACTTAGGAGCTTGTAGTAGATGTCATCAAAGTGGCGAATTAGTTCAGTCAGCCCTGACTTAAAGGGAAGGGTGATGCTTTGTGAATGGCAAATGTGACTTGGGTGGCAGATTCCTTTGGCTCCAGAGTATTCCTTTGGCTCTGGTTGTGAAATCCATAAAGTTTGGTCTATAGCTCCGCCTTGCAGAAAAGTCCACTGAATTACTAGTCCAAATTGCCACCATCCATCTGCCCCCAGATTCCTATTAAGCTGTCTGTGGCTAATGAAAGTGCTGAAGGAGTCAAAAAAAGGGGTCCCCTTTCTTTCTGAAACCTTCCCCACCTGGTACCTAAAAAGAATTCAGCACTTGCTATAGGCAACCAAGGTCCAAATCTACTTGCAAACCTGCCATAGTTCATTCTTACAACAGTCTCTAATTCAGCAGAGTGCTATATGGCACACTGAACAAAGGGTCGGAGTCTAACCCTGCTGGCCACTCTGAGGCTGGGTCTTGCCACCGTGCCCCTGGCAAAATGGAAGAAAAAACTATGGGTGCCCAAACACCCTGGAGTGCTACCTGCAAAGAGACTGAGTGCTTGCAAAACCTCAAGTCTTTTTGTAAGTGCTTACAGAACTTTTGCAGGTGATAACACTCCTTCTCCATTCACCTGCTCCAACTCAAACAACTTACCTTGGAGCCAGGACAGGGAAGAGCAATCGGTGGCCCTCCAGATGTTGTTGGACATACTGGCTGGGGGTGAAGAGAGTTGGAATCTTGAACCAGGGGAGAAACTGGCAGGCCTTCTCAAACAGCTGGCAGATGGTTTTCTGTGCCAAGAATCAAATTACCTCCTCCATCATCCCTGACAGCCCCATTCCCAGTGTGAAAACATGTTCCATCAAGGCCTCTGGAGCCACTAACACTTGGCTACCTCCCCTTCTCCAAGCAAGCTGTTGGTCCCCAGTGGCTAGGGCAGTGGAAACCACAGTGGTAGACACTTACAGGTGTGAAGCAAAGAGGCTGCAAAGAGAGCTTTCTGTGTCTCATCTGCTCATAAGCAACATCACCTCCTTTTCATTTGATGACTTAAGACATCCCTAGAAGTAACCCAAAGTCCTTGTAGAGCAGAGCCACTAGATGGAAGTAGAAACTAGAATGTCTTGATCTGCCAGTGCAAAAAGCAAAAACACCTCACCTCATGCAGTGGCTATTGCTGGTGCTTCTCCACCCCACAAATCTGACAGGCTGCCCCCTAAAGCTCTTGTATGTATTTCAGGCTGCATTAAAATCATATTAGTTAAAAAAATGTGATTAATACCCCCCACATGCACCTTAATGTGAGCTAGGAGAACAGCTGTTTCCTAAGAAGGTGTGTGACACTGCCCTAGGGACAGACTCATCTTTCTGGCCCAAGAACATCGCTCAGGGCACCTAGACTGATCTTTGCAATGTCCACTCAGACCGTAGCATGTTCCACTAATCTCAGCCAAATCCCCACATTACAGGCACAATCAGCTCCATTACAAATCAGCAGGGGATGGGTTTGGGGTTTCTTTGCAATAGATTGCACCCAATGTATTCAAGATCCAGGTATTAAACTGTCATCTGACACACACAAAATAGAATAAAAAATAAACCCTGCTTGTCATGTGGAGATAATAACTAAAGCATGAGGGCAGGCAAGCAGAGACAATTAATAGAAGCCCGTCAGATTATTGCTGGCAGGAGTTTGATGCCAGCTAAATAGAAGGGAATAACCCTGCAATCACGCTGCCATTTTCATTTTTTGCTCCTTCTGTAGACAGCTATCACTGTTCACATGACCGTTCAAAATTTGTCCTCGTGCGTCAGTTTATCTTCCCCTTTGTATTATTCGGACAGAATTACGGCTAGGCTTGCAAGCCACAGAAATTCAGATGTATCAGCTGCTGGTTCAGTGTTTCACATTAATGAACCACAGATACCTTAATGAGGATTTGTTGATGGTTGAGATTATTAGGAGCCCCTAACTGCCTTCCTTGTTAGACGTGGCATTCATTATAGGTTACCTCAGGGCAAAAGCGGCTCTCTCTCCATTGAACAGGTTTAGCTTGCTGGTGAGTCTAATGAGACGGCTGAAGTTCATTTAACAGTGTATGCTGTGGCCAGGGAGATGGGGGCCTGGAGGGGGGGGGGATGATTGTAGTCTCTGCTGGCAAAGTTCACCCGTTCAGAAAGATTATTCTGTAAAGAAAGGGCATTTCCTTACTTTCTGTCTTTAGCTGTGCTCTCTCTGTCTGCCACCTGAAATGCAATACAAATACTCACTAAGGGGATGACATTTTAAGTTAATCCATTTCAAATTGGTTCTTGCGCTGGAGTGCAAAGCAAAGTGCTTTTGGTATGATGATGAAGAAGAATGCAGCGGCTGCTCTGCAACAGTTGAGTATCATTTCCAAGTTCCCATCGTTAAGAAAGGAAGAGCCCTGTATCATATTCCGGCACTGCAAAAGCTGTTGGGAGTGGCAGAGCTGTACGCAAATGGCCTCTCAGAATTCTTCACCCTATTAGTAGGAAGAGGCATTGAGGGAAACTGTTTTTCCAGATTGGTCCAGGAAGCAGAGAAATTCTCCAACATTTTCTCAGGGGTGGGGCTCCCCATTAGCAGTGGCAGTAAGGTAGCTTCTCCCCACAATAAAATTTCTCCCCCCCTGCTATAGTGGGAGCGGCCACAGTGGTGTTGGCACCCCGACCATGATTTTGTATTCCCCACAATGCCTTGGGCTTTGCATCATTCCAGGGTGTTGTTGGGTGGGTAAGAAATAATGGTGGAGGCTGTTCGGGGGGGGGATCTGCAAAGTGGTCTTTTTTTGGGCAGGGGGTGGTGTCAGAAGTTTTCGCAGAAAAATATCTTTTGAGAAATTTCAGCTCAGCTCTAGGTAGACTATATCCATACATTGTTATATGGTAGCATTAAGCTTCATGGTGCAAAGCTGAAAAATATAGAATGGCCATGCCTTGAGTCAGCTGAGTAGGACATGAGCATTTAAACTGCTACTTTTCTCCATGGAAATAGAGTGAGAGCCACGCCTTATCACCACTATTTGTGAACACCTGTTTGTTACATTCATATTTTACATTCTTTAGGGGCACGCTTTATTTCCCAAATCCTGCCTTTTTATTTTAAAAAGTACGCAGCTTACCTAAAATCAGTATAGCAAGGCAAGGTAGTTATGAGCAGAACTGGGGGGGGGGGGGGACATAGGCAAACTAAGAAGAAAATCCAAACAGCAGGCTCAGTCAAATTCTAAGAAGCTGTGTTAGTGAGTATTGTGGCTTTCATATGGTTGCTTAAATAAAATATGATACACTTGGTGAGGCAGTCCAAAGTGCTTCTTTTGTATCAGGTTTTCATTCTGCTGCAATGCCTCCACCACCCACAGCAATTTGAGAGCCCAGCCAGGATTTTTATTTATGTATCGCAATGGGTGCTGCTTCCCTTCATTGTATTTCTTTCTTCATGATGAACATGTGATGTGATTCCCTCCAGGGACTGAATTGAAATTACCAGGGTTCCCCCTCTTTCCCTCCCTTCCATTAGGACGCTTAGGAGAGGCTGCAGCCTTCAGATTCTCCAAGACGGTTGTGCCATCAAATGTATGGATCTCTTAAGTCAGAGTGCTTCTATTTGGAATAAGCTGCATGAAAGAAGAGCAAACATTAGGGAGGTCAACAAAAGCAGCTCTTCTGGCTAAAGCAGGTTGATGTAATTTCCGTTTCTTTCTAAATTACTTTTTTGGTTCATAAGTTGAAAATAACGGGAACGCACTCTTATCCAAGGAACATGCGCTGGGAACTGTAATGGCACTAACAGCAGTGCCAGCTAATCTTCCTGTGGTGGTATGCTTCCCAACATCTTCCAATCAGTTCACGTCTTAGCAGACATTAGCAGAGGAAACTGCCAAGAGGAACATAAGAAGAACCTACTGGATGGGCCCATTGGCCCATCTAGTCGAGCATCCTTTTCTCACAGTGGCCAACCACTTGCCCATGAGAAGCCCCAAAGCAAGACCTTAATGCATCAACATTATCACCTTCTGTAGTTTCCAGCAACTGGTATTCAGAAGCATACTACAGTGGTACCTCAGGTTACATACGCTTTAGGTTACAGACTCCGCTAACCCAGAAATAGTGCTTCAGGTTAAGAACTTTGCTTCAGAATGAGAACAGAAATCGTGCTCCAGTGGCGTGGCAGCAGCAGGAGGCCCCATTAGCTAAAGTGATGCTTCAGGCGAAGAACAGTTTCAGGTTAAGAACAGACCTCTGGAACGAATTAAGTACTTAACCTGAGGTACCACTGTACCTCGGATAGTGGAGGGGAGGACATAGACATCAGGGCTAGTAGCCATCAATAGACTTATCCTCCATGACTGTCAAATTCATCCAAGTTAGTGGCCTTCACTACATCTTGTGGAGTATCCTGGCATTGGTAAGCTACAGCAGATTATTGAAATGTGTGCCTTAAAGGTAAAGGACCCCTGACAGTTACGTCCAGTTGCAAATGACTCTGGGGTTGTGGTGCTCATCTTGCTTTACTGGCCAAGGGAGCCAATGTTTGTCTGCAGACAGTTTTTACGGGTCATGTGGCCAGCATGACTAAGCCGCTTCTGGCGAAACCAGAGCAGCGCACGGAAATGCCGTTTACCTTCCCGCTGGAGTGGTACCTATTTATCTACTTGCACTTTGATGTGTTTTCGAACTGCTAGGTTGGCAGGAGCTGAGACCAAGCAACAGGAGTTCACCCCATCATGGGGATTTGAACTGCCGACCTTCCGATCGGCAAGCCCTAGGCTCAGTGGTTTAGACCACAGTGCCACCCGCGTCCCTATAAATGTGTACCTTACGTAAATTAATAGCATAAATGGCTTTTTAAAATATAACATTGGAGAACTCCACAGCACTGAGAGAGAGAAGCACACATTATATGTATATGGTTGACTGCAGTATTCGTCAATTAACTGGGGAATGGATAATGCTGTTGCCTCCTTCTTGTGAACTTCATATGCGCTTGGGTGACGACTATTAGAAGACAGAATGCTGAAAAAGTTGGCTGCTTAATTGGATCCAGTATGACAATTCTCACATTCTCTCCCAGTAGGGTTCTTTCATCATAATGAGCTACTGGTGGGTTACTAGAGCACAGAACAGTACTGCAGCTTGCTAAGGGGAAGTCCTTGAGAGAGACATTGGGGAAACAGGCTCAGACCTCTGTTTTTGCATGTGAACACTCAAAGATGCCATCGCTTCTTAAATACACTGATTGAAACCACAGCCATCCTGACCAGCCAGGGCCTTGTGCTGGTTTTCTCTGCTTCACTGGCAACACGCCACTGTGAGATTTTAACAGGCATAAGGGGTAAATAGCAAAATGAATCTGACGATGATAAGTGTCGTGGTTAAGCTGTGTACCTGTCTTGGCTCAATGTATTACCTGTCATCGCAGATTTAGATGTGATTCAGTTTAATGGATCTCCAAATAACTGACTCCATTTGAAAATGTTGTGCAGATATTACATCTGTTGTTGATGGCACCGGCAACACAGGTGAGAATGCTCTTGTGATTGCTTGCTCATTCCCACCATAGTCTCAAAGCTGTTGTGTTAACCTAACTGTGCAAGGTGGGCAACCAGATTTTTGTATATGGCATCTGTGGTATTAAAATGCAGCTTGTGTTCTGCAGAGATCAAAATGTCCAGGACTTCCAAAACACAATGGTCTGTGGGTTGTTAAAAGTGTGCAAAGGGCAGAGATGCATTTTTTTTTTAAAAAAAGTGCATGTTCATTGGTGCAGGGAAGCGTCCCAAGACAGCAAACCGGGATGTGCTTAGGTCTTGTTGATCCATGAAAAAAAACACAAATCATTTGGTGAGAAATAGTCTGGAACAAACGGCAAAAGCTAGTCTGGAGAAGTAAGAGGAGAAATAGTCTGGTATGCACAGTGAGTTGCTATGACTGAGTTTTGAATGGTGGAAGAGCAATGCCAAACTGAGAAAACGCTTTGGACAAAGATGTGCACGAGTTTGATTGGTGGGAACGGGGTGCACAAAATAGGTGGCTTCTCTCCACTTTGAATTTGGGGGCCTACCAATTCTGTGAAAACGCTTGGTGTTTGAAATGCCCGTGTATTGGATGGTGGCATTAGAATGGTTTTCTCACATTCTTAGTGAACTGGATTCCATTTGCACCCTGAGATGCACGCAGCTTACAGTCTTGGATACCGCTGCACATCTTTCGTGGGATTCAACCTGTGTTAGATGTCCGACAGGGAGCCTAATGCCATTTCCCCATTGAAAATACCCCTTCAAAGATATTTTCCCTCAAAGAATTTGTTTACCTCAGGTATCATGGGGGGGGGGGAGAATAACAGTACGGAAACAATTTTCAGTGGAGAGACAATGCAAGGAGGAAAGGAACAACCCCCCCATTCACTGTCTGGATGGTGGGGGGAGGGATGGCTTCCAATTGGGGCAAGGAGTCACAGAATGCTAAGCACCATTTGGGGCCCATCTGTGCTATACATTTACAGTAGTATTGTATCACTTTAAACAGTCATGACTCCACCCTCCATAGAATCCTGGGAGCTGTAGTTTGTTAAGGGTGCTTAGAGTTTTCAGGAGGCCCCTATTCCTCTCACAGAATTACAATTCTCAGAGTTCCCTGTTCAGAAGGATTGGTTGTTAAACCACTGTGCTGCAACACATAGGTTGGCCCTAAGAGGAGCCAGGGAGAAGATAAGTCAGTGATAAATTCCACCATGTGGTTCCCTCCCTAAGCCTGGCTTTGACTCTATTTATCATTGTGTTGCTTTTATTAGTGTCTTGTTAGCTGCCCCCATCCCTCCCTCGAGTGCAGAAGCTCAACTAACTCATCTGTAGTTAGTTTGCAAAGACTTTTATGAATTGGTATAGGCACGGGGCACCTGACCTGGGCAGAATTATGGTCCTGCAGGAAAGCTCAGAAGCCATGGCTTATATATGGTGTGTTGTATTGCCAGAAGGACTTGTGCATTAATCCCGAATCAGTGCCGCAGTAATGGAGTAGCATGGTAAAACGATATTCCTAAAGGGGGGGGGGGAATGGATACCTTGCTTTTCGTTATAAGATAAACTCAAAGCAGTTTACGGAGACTTTTATAACGTACATAGAACACAGCAATTAAAAGAATTAATAAAATGAATATGTTTAAATTTATGTACCGCCCTGTACCCACAGGTTTCAGGGCGGTTCACAAGATAAAGTTACAATATCAAAACACAAAATAGATAATCAAAATATAAACAGAAACAGCTGAATAACACCCGCCCTCCCCCCCAAAAAACCCCCACATAAAACAGTTTAAAAATAAAAATAAAAAGGACAATTAAAAAGCAGTCTAAAAGAAAATAAACAGCATTCTCTTCTGGGCAACAGTAGTCCT